>NC_052956.1:602500-1202500 GCF_013358895.1 Oreochromis aureus
ACCACGTTTAAAGAGCACGATAATATTACATTTAAAAGGTATGACCCCACTTTGGCACTCCAAACCTCTGGAGTGTGTCTTTAAACTTGTCTTACCTTTGCAGGTGATGTCTGATGTTTCCTCACTGGTGCTTGTCCAGGCAGGGCTTCATGCTGAAGCCTCTTTCTCTTCTTCCCAGATCTCTTCTTCCCTCCTGCCCCCTGCAGGAGGGTCTGCAGGGGGCAGGAGGGAACATAAAGTATGCCTCCCTGTCGCACATGAAAGACTGTGACAGTGCCACTCTGTGCAGGAGGGCTGCTGCAAGCTGAAGCAGGTCTCATACAGATGAAAAGGTGGAGGAGAGATGGATGGATGGGTACCCTGACCTAATGCCTCCCCCGACTCAGACACGTGTCAGAGACCAAGCCTGGTTAGCTGACCTTCAGATGGAGCCTCGTGTTTCTGTGAAGCTATTCAGCATCTCAGGGCCCAAGACATTCAATAGCTGTTTCAGATTTTTATGTGCTCATAAATACTTTGTAATATCAATAACAGTGTTTGGCTCAATGCTAAAGAAACAATTTGAAATGATTTAATTGCTCATTTACCTGATATAATCTCAGTTGGCCTGATAAGCCCGTCCATCTGGTCCAAGGAGAAAAACACTAAAAAGTGTTTGGGTCAGGTCTGGTTCCAATCACTCTCAAAGCTCACTGCAGCTGCTTCCCTAAACTCTGTCGAGGCTTATCGTCTGCGCCTCGCTGCTTCTGTTTTTAAAGCCTGGTCATTTCCTTTTTACTCGCTGCCTCCTTTCACCAGCCGCTTAAATGTTTCAAGATGGACAATCAATTAAGACGGGAGCAGCACAGGAGTGTGTGTGTGTACTTAAAACACCACGGACAGCTTTATATGGATTTAGTTTAAGAAAAATAAGCACATGATTTATAAAAGGTGAAGACTGATACACGTTGTTAAAAGAAAATTGTACATAATGTGATCAGCTACATGAAATGTGCTCTTTTTTGGATCACTAAGCAAACCACATGTCTATGTGACTTTTCACCTAATAACTCTTGTGATGATGAACTTATTCAGCTACTAACCACTTCCTGTTTTACGAGAACATACAGATGTAGAAAAGGGAAAAACACGTAGCTCTGAGTGACTTTGTACACACATAAGCTTGTATAAATAAAGGACGGTGACAAAGCGCGAGTCCGTGAGTGTCTCCTGGTACGAGCGCTCTGTGACCGTCCTCGCGAGTTAAGACAACTGCAGTGTTTGTGTTTTCTAACTCAGGTGTCTCAGCTGAAGAACTGCGGGGTGATTCTTAGAAATCCCCTGTCACACGTATAAGAAAGATGTAATATTAAAATGGACAGCAATGTCTGTCTGAGTGAAACTTTCCACGAACATCGTCACATATGCGGCGATTATTAAGATCTATATGCTTTTCAAAAGGATTTATTATAAAATATAATTCTTTTGATTTTCTTTTTTCCATCATCCCCCGTCAATGTGATGTCACGTTTCCTGTCTGCGTTTCTTTAACGCGTCATCTTTAATGTACACAATTTAATGGACGCTAAAGTTGGTATCTGTGATGAAGTTTTCTTCAAGTCACCATCTGAGATAATAAAATATAATTTGTCTGATTAAATAAAAAAAAAAATTTTTTAATAAAACTTCATCTCCCGACGATGTAACTGATTTTGTAAGCTCTTGTTTTCTCTCTACAAGAAGATTTCACACTGTGAGCTGAAGTCAGTTGATTTAATAGTTTCTTTCTATCACTGGTCTGCCATGGCTAATGCTAGCATGCTACCAATTAAAATAAAGAGGGATTTGTGAAAAAAGGCGTTAAGAGGAGTCAGTGAGGTTTTTACATTATTGTTAGAGTCTCTTGCCCAGTATATGATCCAGTCAGGTCATGATTCAGCTCATTCTCAAGTAGTGCCAAAGCCATCACATGATTCAGCTTTGTGCATCACAAACAGGCACAAAGCTGACTTCTTAGCATTAAAGATGCAACATTTGAAAAAGCACAGTCAGACAACAGATACGCAACACGCCTTTTCATTAAGACCTCAGAAGTTTAACTCACAGGCAGATTTTTCCAGGTGAGTAATCGACGTGGACTCATCACAACTGCTTGAGTGGGTCTGTGTGTGTCTAATATAACTACAGGTAGTGTGTCAAGACATAGATGCCAACCTTGTGTATCTGTGATGCCAGCAGTATCTGAATCACTGCCACATTTACACTGTTATTATCATTATTATGATAGCGTCCCTGTATTTCACTTCAGAGCTCAGCTTGACAGGTACTGATCTAGAAAGTGTTGCAAACAGACAGAGCAGGGCTGCTGTGGTTGTAGCATATCCACTTTAACCTCTTAGTGATGTGTGTGTAACAGTACTGTGTTAGGCAAAACAAACACATTTCATTCAGGTTTTATTTTACAAGAATGAATGGTAAATGGACTGATTCTTATATAGCGCTTTTCTACTCTCCCGGAGTACTCAAAGCGCTCTATACAACATATCACATTCACCCAATCACACCCATTCACACAAGCACTTTATCTGTACTTAGTGCTTTTTTTTTTTTTTCTAACTACATTCACACACATTCATACTCCGATGGATGCATCGGAGAGCAACTTGGGGTTAGTATCTTGCCCAAGGATACTTGACATGCAGACTGGAGGAGCCAAGGATCGAACCACCAACCTTCCGATTAATAGGTGACCTGCTCTACCTCCTGAGCTACAGCCAAGCCGAAGTTGAACTCCGTGGTCTTCTTAGCTTCGTGCAAGGCGACGTCATATGGGAAATAATACTTAACCTGACAGTTAAAGTTTCTGCAGTCCCCTTCAGCCTGTTACCCACTACTCTCTACCTCACCTTTGGAATCACATCTGGTACAAAGCTCCTTTTGTTAGACGCTGAAAACAAACAGACTATTGGAGGTCTGAGGTTTTCACCTGACACCCATCATAACTATCAGGTGACCACAGCCCCCCCCCAGACAGGAATACAGCAGTTTTTCAAACTGTCACAGTGGCAGCTTGGAGGAATGATTATACTGCACTACAGGGAGCGTGCTCCAGCACTGGGTTTTTATTGGGCAGAGGCTTAGCAGGGCAGAGTGTGAAGTGTGTGTGTGTATTTGAAGTGTGTTATGGTGTCTGTCGGGTCTATTACTCAGGGAAGTTGTGCTTTATGAGGTTACTGTTGGTGTGTGTGTGTTAAATTAACTTCTGTCTACTTCCATTTAGTCTCAGGGTCTAAATGTAACGGACAGCGTACAGTGCTGCCGCCGACCTCCACACTCAGCGTCCTCCGACTACTGATCTGAGCTCAGCAGGACTCTGCTTTTCAGCACAGCATGGACCCTACTGAGGCTGAATCCTGACCATCCATCCATCCATGCATCCAATCATCCATCCATCTATCCATCCATCCATCCATCCATCCAATCATCCATCCATCCAATCATCCATCCATCCATCCAAACCTCCATCCCTCCATCCATCCATCCATCCATCCATCCATCCATCCATCCATCCATCCATCCAATCCAATCATCTATCCATCCATCCATCCATCCATGCATCCATCCATCCATCCATCCATCCATCCAATCCAATCATCCATCCATGCATCCATCCAATCCAATCATCTATCCATCCATCCATCCATCCATCCATCCATGCATCCATCCATCCATGCATCATCCATCCATCCATCCATCCAACCATCCATCCATTCATCCATCCAATCATCCATCCATCCATCCATCCATGCATCCATCCATCCAATCATGCATCCATCCAATTATCCATCCATCCAATCATCCATCCATCCATCCATGCATCCATCCATCAATCCATCCATCCATCCATCCATCCATCCATCCATCCATCCATCCATCCATCTTCGTCACTACCCACGGCTCATGGCCATGATGAGGGGTAGGAATAAGGATCAACCTGTAAACTGATTTCGTTGCATTCACATTTACTGTAGATCTTTTAACCACAATATACGTGCAGAGTGTCCACATCACTGCAGATGTTGCAACAATCTCCGCTCTGTTCTTCTCCTGACTGAGAATCTTGATCACTTTATTATTATTTGCACTTCAGTATAAC
Source organism: Oreochromis aureus (assembly GCF_013358895.1). Taxonomy (NCBI): domain Eukaryota; kingdom Metazoa; phylum Chordata; class Actinopteri; order Cichliformes; family Cichlidae; genus Oreochromis; species Oreochromis aureus. The sequence continues at coordinate 606,636 of NC_052956.1, forward strand.
ATTAAGCCCACCAAAGGGATCGATTGACTCATTAACTGAAGCCATTCTGCTGCCACGGCTGGTCATGAGGTGATGAAAGAAACGTAATAGGAGAAGTTATTGGAAAGGTAACACCATGCAGTTTTTTATAGTCTTCCTATTTATCTAACATAAACCCAACAATAACCCTAAACAGGGCCTCCTGTGACCTGGTGGATGTTAAGTGGTTAATTATGTTTAAGTCTAATTGTGGTATCCCTGATTTGGCTAATAGGGCTCTTATCTCTGTCTGAGCTGTTTTGGTATCACCTGAAACAACAGTCGTCGACAGCTGTGCTCCTCCACGGCTTCCTGGCTGTGATCATGATGTGACTCAGTGGAACTCACGTAGATAAATATTGAGCTGGAATCCACACGTCTGTGTGCAACCCCCCGAAGGCAACACAACGACGGGCCGTCTGACAGCGGCAGCAGCAGCGACAGGTGTCTGACATTAGCCTTTCATAATGAGCCCCTGCAGTGTCATAAAGTCCCACTCTGAAGACCACGTATCATCAGAGACGCTGCACAGGAGTAACACTGCCCACAGCTGCAACATCATCAGAGACTTTTTATGAAGACATAATGTAGACATAACACATACAGTGACAAAGACAAAGCTGGGTGAGGTGACTGGGTTGGCGCCTGCATCTACATGCAGCTTAAACATATCAGCTTCTGACACAAGCTGGTTATGATCCTGAGTTCAATTCAGTTTTATTTATATAGCATCAAATCACAACAGGAGGCACCTCAAGACAGTAAGAGTGCAGCAAGTGACCAAGAACTGAAAAAGATCCACCTAATATCTTAAAGCTCTTTAGTGTCTTCAGCTCAGTGGGGTGGCTTTTTATCCTCTGGCTTCATATTTAGCCTAGTTGGGAACTCTGTGAGGACTGATTCTGTTTTCAGTAGCTTTTGGTTTTTGAGCCTTTCACACTGGCTTCAGTAGCTAAGCAGCAACTTGCTTGCCAACATAGAGGATACTTTTGTGGAGTTGGTGGAGACCAAAAGAGAAGCAAAAGTTGATCCAGCTTAGTTGGAACACGGTCTCTCTGCTGCATGTCCAAACCATCTCAGCTTTACTCTTGAAACCACTCAACCTGAACAGTCCCTCTGATGTACTCACTCCTAATCCTGTCCATCCTGGTAACTCCCACATCTTGAACTCTGCCACCTCGATTTTTGCTTTTATAGAGGCTTGTGGCACGCGGACATCTCTGTCTCCTTTCTTTTTGTCAGTGCCACCGACTCCAGACCATCGTAGCAGGTCTCACTGCCATCGTCACTCTTCCTGCTCTCCTTCGGTGACATGTGACCCATGACACCCGCTTTACCCTACCTGCACTGTTGTGCAGTGTCCATTGATTTGGATGGTTGGCGCCACATATCTAAACTAGTGCTGTTGCGGATCGCCCCGTGCGTAGGGCTGGCCGGACAGTGCTAATGCGTTAACGAGCTAACATTAATGACACCATTGACACCGTGCAGCCCCACGCATGGGGCGATCCGCGATTACTCGCTAACGGAGATTTGCCACGTTAATGCGGTTATGGCGTTAACATCATTTTAACGAGATTAACACTGACAGCACTAATCTAAACTCATTCACCTTCACCACCTCTGCTTCGAGCAGCTTATCCTTTCCAAATCCCTCCCTGTCCTTCACGAGTTCTGTCTCACTCGAGCAAACAGTCACATCGAGGACAAATTAATCTTATTTCACTAAAATCTGACTGATACTGCAAGAGGTGCAGAGATTCTGGTGAGGGGACAGACGTATGGAAGTTTAAGAAGCAAAATAACACGAAACCCGAAACACTTTTAGCCACATGCATCAAAATGACATCAAACAACCCTACGGCGTTCTTACGTGTTGTGTAACTGACAGATAAGAGATCAGCTATGAACGTTTAAACTCTTCTTCTTATATGTAAATTGTGAATATTCAATAACTAACACAGAACAACAACTAAAAGAAACTCGGGTGAGTTGAAGCCAGCAGCCAGTGCATCCCTAAATAGTCCGAGGATGACTGTTATTCCAGCTCCAGCCCAAGTATCCAGAAAAAAAAATTGGAATGCTGTTCACTAAGCTGCTGCCAATTTAAAACCACTTTTAGTATCAACACTGGTGGCAGAAGTTAATGTGCTATGGTGTAGGTTAAATTCCTCTGTAAACAACCCTCCTGAACACAGCGACAAATTAATAGCAGGCCGAGGTCGAGTAAACAGGTTAGCGGGATTCCAAACAGCCAGCCGTTAGCCACCTGGTGCTAGGCCGCGTGTCCACTGTGCCGGGCCCCTTGGACAACAGTAACAGTGTTAATGCTAATGTAACTGATAGCACGCTCAGTGCACACGTCCCTGCTCCACAGACTGGGTTTAGTTATTTGATAGCTTTTTCATGGGTAATAATTTACAACAAGATGTTTTTAGAAAGCTTTGCACACTTGGACATATACCATCATGCGCCATCTCCCACACATTCATGCTTTCATACACCTACAGCCACACTGAAAGACCCCACAACCTCGGCAGACATGCATCAGCTGCCCCTCGTGAAAGGGAGATTCCCAAAGTACAGCTCTAAATTAAAACAGAAGAAATAAAGCAATGGCAAAGGAATGCTTCGCCATAACAGCAGGTGCTGACTCACTGTGGATGTTTCCCACAGTCCAGCGAAGCATGAAGATAACAGAGGTGCTTTTAAAATGACTGACAAACTAGAGCAGGAAGGCACAGAGGAGAAACAGCCAAAACTCATTATGGATTGTCAAAAGAACGATTTACAGTGTTTTCAAACTGTTAGCTACACGTTTTTAGACTTTCATTTTAACACCATTAGAGAAATGTATCTGTAGTGCCCGGTATTTAATGCTTCGGATGCAGTGATGTCATGGCGTGGCATGAGAACAGTCCTAAGTCAAACCTCTCTGTCTGCCAGGTCTCAGAGATAAACTGTGTCCACAGATCAGTGAGCCCTGCCTTCCCACACCCACGGTCAAAGTTCTTGATGCTCATTAAAGGAAAAAGCTGCCATTTTTTCAGCTGAGGCCTTACAGACAAGTCACATCAATGTTTCGGGTTTTCTGTGAAACCTGCTGCTAGTTCCACGTTCCACCTCGTATTATTTCAGGCATCGAGTCCACGACACGTCACAGAACAGAAAATTCAATCTTATAAAAGAGCAAAACAATGATCAAGAGACACGGTGATAGCAAGAACTTCAATCCCCTCTGCTATTCGGTCTGCCAGTGACTCCAAGTCCTGGTCTTTCTTCATGTGCAGAATTCAGACCCATCCACAGAGCTTCACAGAGATCGTTTCAAATTCTTGTGAAGGTTAAATATGTATGGAGTAACACGCCTATAAACCAAGCTAGCTGTTTGATCAGTTCCCTTTACAGCCGCTGTCAAGTATTCAGTTTAACATCTGAAGACATGGAGGTTTAAAAGCAGACTGTGCCTTCAAACTGTACGAGTAGATGCTAAAAAGCATAAATATCTGTCCCAACCCCTCAGACAGTATTTCTTTCTATGGTATGAACAACCCTTTTCTTCTATGGGATGTACTGTGCTACTGTGCAGTTCCACCTTTGCTTTTCTCGATAATTAGAAGCAGTCAGCTTTGAAACACTGCTCCTTCTGAATTCAATGCTAAAAACATTCATTCAGCAGACTCGGTGTTTTTCCTTTCCATGAAATATCTGCTCTACGTTTCTCTCCATCCCGTTGGCCGCTGCCTTTTCTATGCTGTCAGAGCTGTGGGCGTCAAGGACGGCGGACGGATGTATGAATGTCTGGCTTTGTATGCCGACATGCGTGGGCTGGGATCACCTCTAGGCTTGCCGTTTAGGTGGAGAAGGAAAAAACACTGAGCTTGTCTTAGTATAGCATATAAAAACCTATTTTTAGCACCAAATTCCAGACAGCCTTTTATTATTTTCAAATTGAAATGGGCTCTGTGTGCTCATCTGTGCAGCGAGGAGCTGCAAATAAAGCGATAAGTTGTTGCAACTGTGAGGTACATGCAGTAGTTGTCTGGCTAAAAGCTCTCCTTCAAGGGAAATTTTGCAGGAGTGGAGGTGTGGGGTGCTGGAAAAAGGTCTGCGAGGACTAATAACCAATTTGCTCCCAACTGTCAGCGTAATATATTCACGTGGTTGTATCTGCTCCAGCCAAACAGGCCTCCTGGGCCTAGCTTTAAGTAAGGGGCACTCCTACGTGCCTCGCCAGATAAAACACGTCAGCGGGGACAAAGAGCACCTTTTAGAAAACAAAAACTCCAAGTAGTGGGAATCTAGAGCGAAACAGAGGCAGAGTGCTGTTTGCTTTGGATGGAGTTTCACTGTTAAACTCCTGCAGCTGAACCTGCTGCTGGAGGCGACGGGTGGTGGAGGTGGAGGTGGAGGTGCGCTCCTACAAACACAAGCAAGAAAGAGCTAAACATGTGTGTGTTTTTCTCCTCTCTCTCCCACAAAAGAGCACTTTCTTCACTTAAGCCTTTAGCTTGTTTTTTTTTAAGCTCTCATTAAAGGTCCAGCTGCTGCTTCCAGTCCGGCGTTCTCGAGGGAATCGCTGAGCGGTCAGGTTGGACCGAGTGCAGTCAAGCACACGTTTGGCCCCATAAGACCCCAAATTCTCACAGCTGGACTTTCCCTTGTACGGGCTTGAGTGTGGGCTGCTTCGGTGTCGAGTTTGGACATTTCAGAGTTTTATGTTGGGTTAATGTGTGACGCCTCTGTAAGGCGATCATCTCTGTGGAGTAGCGAGGCATGAATCTGCTATATTGCATGACATTATCTTGTTTACCTTCTCCTTTTTTATTTTCTTTTACTTCTCTTTTTTCAGCTACTGTAGCCATAATAACTATCAATACTGTGACGTATTCTTTTAATTACACCATGTGGACCAATGTTGTTGCTTCTGGAAACATAAAACACATGACCTCCCGTGGGAATTTTTTTCTTTTTTCCTGGGAAAGACCTACCTGACTCTGATTTAGGATGTAAATATTTTTAGGAGTTGGATATAGCGGAGGACTGCGGATGGTCTGAGAATAGTATAATAGCAGGAACGCTCACGTCTCTTCTGACCTTCTGATTTGGTCCCACGGGGGTCACTTCTGCTTCTCCTCCAATTTAGGAAGAAGCACTATTAACATGTTAAGACAAGAGGTCCTATAGTGTTTTTCTAATTCAAAGGTTCAAGCTTTCATTGCCAGTACAAAGCACAGTCTGTGGAGCACAGTGTAAATGTCAGAACAAGCTGTTATTGTACCAGAATCGAGCAGTTGGGAGTTGAGGCGAATGCTTTCCCCGGAGTAGCAGCCTCAGAGAGAAAGTTCAAATCAGGCTGCACCCAAACGGACGAGCAGATAATAAAGACTACTTAGTTTCAAACAGGAGTGAGGCTTAGGTGGTTTTCCCACGGGAGGGATGTCGCGCACAGCGGCAGGGATGCGTGCGATTCCTGCAAACACATGGTAGCCATTAGGCAGCATGTGAGGCGCACATAAATCGAGAAATTGTGCAAATCTGTTGTTTTTATTTACAGCTGCGCTCGAGTGCGTTGACCCTGTGCGGGTGATTAATGCTGGACACGGTTCAGGTGTAGGATCAAGGTTACATTTTGGCAGATGGACACTGATGGACTCTTCCTCTCTAGCTTCCTGTCTGTCTGCCCTTTCCTCCCCGCCTGGCTTCCCCTGCTCACAGTGTGGGAAAGGCACGTTTTACAGCGCAGCCACCGAGCACAACAAAACGAAACAGCACTTGTTAAGATATTTTACTGAACATAAAAGTGGTGTTGGTGGAGTTAAACTTGGTGGCGGTTTTTGGCTTCACTGGATTATGAGGATCTTTGCAGAGGGGCATGCATGTGTTTATATGTGGGGCTGAGTGTGAATACGTGTGGATGTATAGTGAGCGTCTGTGGTGTGTAAACCCTGCGGTTCCTAAATCATTCTACCTCACATCCCCATAAACATCCTGCTGCAACTCCCTCGCCGATTTGATTATAAGCGCGACTTCTTGAAACAAAGCCCACAGAGGAGGCCGGCTTCATCTTGTAGGACACACTAAAAGTCCTTCCGTCATTCGTGTGCTGCGCCATCATTGGTTGCTTAGGTAGCGTACAAAAAATCGTAAAGAAAAACTCCCGTAGACACGTAAAGGTGAAGAACACAAAAGTTCCTTTGTAGAATATGCCTGATTATTGCTTCTGTAGCGCCATGTGGCACTTTGGAGTAAATTGATAGCTTAAACCCTGCATCAGTTTTCCATTTGCACTGCACTAATAATCTCCTGCTTTCTGCTAAGCTGGGACAATAAGAGAGTGCCACGCACTGCCATCGAGGGAATAAATAAATAAAATGAATGAACACAGAGTTCAGCAAACTGAACTTCTCTGACTGAGCCAATGGGAAGCATCCTCATCCTCATGAAGGATAATACTATCCCATCTTCACAAGGCCTGTGTTAACGCAGACTTCTTAGACTAACATCCGTGATGATAAGGGCCGGGGGTAATGACTATAATGACAGAGAAATTGTTTCCCCTGCGCCCCACCCGGCATCACTGGAACACCAGCTAAAAACACAGCAGAACAGATATCACAGCCAGCTCTGGCTATTTATTTCCACACGAGACATCACGTTTAAAAAAATAAACGGAGGCGTGCCCGTGTTTCTGTGCAAGCGATCAGATTTTGCATGTTTTTTAAGTCCAAACATGAATCTGCACATGCATTGCGGTAGGGTCCATTATAAAGCTGCTGTGGTCAGTATTTGTATGTTAAGAAAACTGCGTGTAATGTGGAAGGCGTGGGCTGCAGTGACAAACTCACAGTAAACTTTAAGCTGTCTCTGGAGATTAAACAGACTTATCAACAGTTTTTGGTATTCAGTTTTGTTGTTCTGGGCTGCAGCTTTGTTCACTCTCATGGGACTTTTCTCAGCCATCATTAAATAAAGATGGCAGTTGTGATCATCAAATGCTATCTCAGTGCAGAGCTTTATCCAGCCTCTCCGCTTCTCTTCTATCTGAAGCAAGCAAAGAAATATACATCTGCTGCATCTGTTAGAAGATGAAGGTCGTGGCTCAAGGTGCTTTATATTATAAAGTAAAGATGCAACCATATTAGAAAGAAACTGCCCCAACAATCAGACAAAAGCTTGCATGTCGTTACTTATAAGGAGAGTAAAAAGAGTGCAGCCCGGCAGCCTGAGCCTAAGGGGAGGTTCAGGGTCACCTAATTCAGACTTAACTATGAGCTTTATCAGGAAAGTATCTCCCAAATCCAAACTGATTTCTTACTCTTAACTGGGAATGGATGTTGTAATACCATTCCCAACTTGTTCAGCCTTGCCCCTGCCAAACTACTTACTCTGACTGCACCCTGCTGTCCCCGGAGGTCGCCACAAATCTAAACCGGCCACAGCGGATGAATCTGCCTGTTTGATCTGGCACTTCTACACCGGATGCCCTTCCTGAGAAAACCCTCCCATTTTTTTCCGGGCTTGGGACTGGCACAACGAGGGCACTGGCTTTGACCTCCTATGGCTGTGTTTGTGTCTCCTCCCAAACTCAAACCAATTATATCTTAATGATGAAAAAGACTAAAACTAACGCTGACACTGCGAAAAACTAAAATCAAACATTTTCAAACAGCTAAATTGAAACGAGCAAACTCCCGAGAAATGATTAAAGATTAAACTACAACTCTGGGAGCAGATGACCAACCGAGTAAATCAACTCCTGTAGAAAAGAAACATTAATTTGGAGAAATCTTGAAACCTTAGCAGTGCTTTATATAACAATCTACCCCATAAACATTCAACATGGCTGAAAATAAGGCAAAAGCCTTCGATGGAGCAGAGTTGACATGTTCGCTCTGTGTCTGCGTGGATTCGCTCCGGATACTTGAGTTTCAGGCAATAGTACAAAGACATGCACTTAGTGGGGTTAACTGCTGATTCAGTGGAGTGGCGCCCTTCCCACAGTGTACCCTCCCTCTCTCCATAAGGCTGCTGGGATAAGCTCCGCCCCCCCGAGTTGGATGGATGGGTTCCATTAAAGGCTCCATCAGCCATCATAGTGAAACATCAGGTGGATCACACCAATTGATTATACATCTTTTGAAAATCAGGACTTTTGGGGGGAAAAACAATGTTTGATGGAGATTATTATTTAAAGCAGGGTCCTGTCATATATCTTTAAAATACCTTGAACGGGTTTCGTGTTGAGTCGTTTCTATTCTTTGAAAAGTAGCAAAATAACTCCTGATTTTTGTAAATACTGGTAAGAGGGTTGGCAGGGAGCTCTGTGCTTTATTTTTTTGCTCAGTGTTAGCAGAAAGATTCGACCACTGTGGCTAAACTCAGCAGGATTAAAGAAATGAAACATAACATTCATCATCCTTGCAATGCTTTCATTCTTTGATCACGGTCCTGAAATCCTGGGAGGATGTCAGCCATCAAAAACATGACAGCACTGAAAACTCAACATTATTGAACTTTTGCTGCAGTAAGTGAACGAGGGCCACAACAAGCAGGAATGGATATTTACATGACCTTTATTTGGACCGTGAACACACCATTGCCTGTTATTTCCTCTAAATTTAGCTTTTGACATCTTGACTCTGGACGACAGCGTTCCTAACGATGAAAGCCGGGAGCTCCTGCTCGACCCAAACAGGCTCACGTTCATTTCTATCCTTCGCGTCTCTCTGCCCGAGGTGAGCTTCAGAGATTGGAGACTTTTTGTTGGAGGCTTAGATAAGTTTCAGAAACAGTGGCTCCTACTGTTTGTGTAAAGTCTGGACAACATGAAGAACACTTTGTGTGTGAGTTTGCTTAGTACTACTGTATGTTTGCTGTGCACACAAAGCAGTGTGACATATTAATCCAGTTTGTATTGTGAGTACAAACGGCCTGGGGGGGTATAAACCCTTCAAAGAAATAACCTCAGTCGGCGAGTCCAGAGTTTCATAGAAATGCACTCCAGAGTCGCCTCCCCCGAGGCTCCTTTCGGTGCAGCAGAGCATACCACACTAGAAGAGGCATTTTAAAGGTTCCTCCAAAGTGCGAAATAACAACTGGGGGTCTCCCATAATAGTTAAGGCAAACAAAATCCTCTGACCTGCACAAATGTGAAATGCAGGCCAAGACACCAAGAATGTCAACATGGCAGCTGCAAAGCATCAGAAACATGCACCGGTCACAGCCACACACACACAAAGTCTAGATAAAGACTTGAAGGAAGCGGTGGGAGTAGATAAAAACTGAAATGGGCACAATGGGAGCGACAGAAAAGCACAGAATGCACATTTCTCTAAACACACAGCAGCGTGTATACTAGCTGTTTATAGGAACAATGCCTTCATCCACACATGTTGTGTGTTTCTACCACAGTAAGGCTTGTTGTTTGTTTTGTTGTGTATGGCCTAATCTTGGCTATTTATAATGGCAGTGATGCAGTGGTCCCCCCTCCCCACAGGAATGTTAATCTCCCCAAAGAGCTTTGGCCAAGAGTCCAACGGCCCCTGCAGCGAACGCCGCACAGCTCCACGGTCTATCCAAGAACATCCCTGTGCAAGCTTCTTCTGTAAGAAAGATGCAATTAATCTAAAACCACAGGAAAGGAAAAGAAACGTCGTCCAGTCACATTTTTCAAAGGCCGCCTCTCAGTGCAACCACACAAACCGATGAAAGCGCCAGAGATTCCTGTGAAATGAAACAAAATGTGAGGAAGGAAAAAAGAAGAGGCTCATCAGCAACTTTCAGCACACAGAGAAAGGCTGCCACAGCGGCAGATGGCAGAGAGCGTCCAGGCTCTAGGACAGGGTCAATATGAAAGATAGAAACAGCGTTAGGGTCAGAGAAAGGTCAAGTTTCATGGCCCCTGGAGGGAAAAAGTAGCATCAAGATGCTATGTCTATCAGTATGGCTGCACAACAACATATCTGGAAATAATCTCTTTGGATTGGCATGTGTAGAGATGTTGGACGTTCCCAGAAGATGAGTCTTACAGCCCTGTCCACTAGTTCCTACTCAGCTCGGCTTGATTCAACTTGGTTTTTTGGGTTTTCCGTTACATGGTACTACCTGGTACCAAGTATACTTGGAACCAGGCAGGTTGCCAGGGTTCCAAGTGTCCCGAGACGATCCGAAAGTGTGACGTCAATAGACTGCATGCCGACAATGGGGTAGTCAGCGGTGTCCTTCGATGGGTCATGAGCAGTGATGGGAATAACAGCGTTACAAGTAACAGCGTTACAAGTAACGGCGTTACTTTTTCAGTAACGAGTAATCTAACTCATTACTATATAACGCCGTTACCGTTACTAACAAGAAAATGCGTTGCGGTCGCGTTACTATTTTCCAACAGACGGTTGAAGCTGTGCTCAGCTTACCACATCTTATATCAGCTGCACGGAAGTAGCTGTAAGTAATCTGGGTGCTACAGATTTAAGCAGCTGCGCGCTCCCGCGGGCACAGCTCCCACGTTTACTGTCTAAGGACAGCGCTAGCAAGCACTCGCTGCTTATGAGCAGAAAATAAAAAAACAAACCAAAAAACAGCCCGTTCGTGTCGGTGGAAAAATGCACCATGTCGACCAATCAAAAAATGATATGGCAACATGTCATTTGGTTGTTTAGGAAGAGGGGGAAGTTTTAGGAGTGACGGTGAAAGAGAGCAGAAAAAGAGAGAGAGAGTTTTGAGATGTGTGAGATTTGTGACGTTTAGCGTGTTTGGAGTGTGTAGTTAATGTGTTGTCTTGTGTAGTTAGTGTGTAGTGTTGTGGATAGTTTTGTGTTGTGTGTCAGAACAATGAGGCGACTGCTGTCTCCAGGTAGAAACAGCAGTGATACACCTGCTGCTGTCAGACCTGCAGGTATCAGGCTGTGATGTTCTCCTTTATAGTGGACAGAAATGATTTTTTTGGAGTGGCACAAATAATTTGTGGCATCTTATTGAAGAACAGCTGATTGTTCTGTAAATAGTTTGAAATGGTTATTTAAAAAAAGGGTAAAAGTTAAATGGATGCAAATAACTTTGTTTGCAAAACCTGTGCATAGGATTTTAAAATTGGAAATTTATATTTGTATTTAAAGTTATGAAATATGATTCATTAAACATGTTTGTGGTTGTTACAGTAAAAAAACTTTTCTACTTGGATTTTATGTTTTTTGTCTGATTTCAGATCAATTGTGTTAATACAGTATGTCAACATGAAAACATAACTGTAAATTCAGACATGTGAGGTTGTGCTGAATACAATGACACCAAACAAGGCAAAGCAAATAGTTTTCAATGGTGAAATGTAGAGGAAACATCAAAAATAGTGAAAAATGGCCGATTATACCCTTTTTTTTAAAAGTAACGCAATAGTTACTTTTCAAGTAATTAATTACTTTTAGAATCTTGTAACTCAGTTACTAACTCAGTTTGAAGAAGTAACTAGTAACTATAATTAATTACTTTTTCAAAGTAACTTGCCCAACCCTGGTCATGAGCGCGTCTTCTTCACGAAATCAAAACCATTTCTGAATGTCAGCGAGGGAAATGGCTGCACAAAGAGCCACACACGGAGCAACGACACATCCATGTCGTCTGTTGTTGTGATTCCTACAATACTCAACCGTGACCTGTTACTTCACTTCCAGTTGTGAATTTTATTTATTTTCTCATTTGATGTTTCTGAATGTAGCAATGGGAATTGCTTTTACCTGTGTGCTCCGCCCGGAGTCTAGAGAGTGTAACACCGGAAGGTGAGAAGAAGAGACTCATGACTGTTTATTAAGCGTTTAATAAAAGTTTACCTCGGAGGAGGGAAAGTTCAACCGAGCGTCTTGTGGAGTTTATGGAGAGAACAAGATGAAACATGGTGGCACCGGGGTCTCGAGTGATCCACACCGCGCTTTGATGACAACAGACTGAGCGGACGGTATCGACGCGTCCAGCTAGGCTAGTTAGCCTCGGAGGTGCTAACGGCTCAGGTGAGACAACAGGTGAGACGCTGACGAGAAGAGCGCAGCGGCGGCTACGATGGATGGATTGAAGCCACCTGCACAGTGGAGTATGGATTCAGTGAACCTGTCTAGAGCGTGGAAAACATGGAAAGAAGAGTTTACACTCTACACGGAACTAGCTCTGCTGAGGAAAAGGCGAGAGTGAAGCTGTTTTACTATCTGATCGAGGAACGGGGCACGGAGCTCTGTGGAACGCTGATCGGAGCTGAGTCAAGAGTAACAGTAAGTGAGCTGATGAGAAAAATAGATGAACACTGTAATCCCAAAGTTAATGAGACTGTCGAGAGATACAGATTTTTTGCACATAATCAGGCTCCTGGAGAAAATATTGACAAGTATGTTACGGACCTGAGAATGCTGGCGAGCACCTGCAACTTTGGACAATTAAAAGACTCACTGATCAGAGACAGGATCGTCTGTGGCACGAACAGCTCCAGTTGGAGGGAAAGGTTGCTCAGAGAAGAGAACCTCACATTAGACAGATGTCTAGATATTTGTAGAGCAATGGAGATTTCAAGAGAATACAACAAAACAATAGCAGGACAGGCTGTGGAAGAACTGCATGCAATAAAACAAAAAGAGAGAAAAAGACTGGATAAAGAGATATCATGCAGATTTTGTTGAAGAGCACATGAAAGACTCAAATCGAAATGCCCAGCATATGGAAAAAAAATGCAAAAAATGTGGCAAAGAAAATCATTTTGCTATAGCATGCAGGAGTAAAAGCTGACAGAGTGAAAACGGAAAAAAGGTCCACACAGTGACGGAGCAGGACTCGGATTCCTGTGAGGACATAATGACTGTCACAGCTTTGACACAGACTGCAGTAGAAGTGAACCAGATCAAAGAGTCAGACATGAAAAAACGAGAGTAGCTGTTTGCAGGCATGATGATTGGCAACAGCCTGGTCACGTTTCAAGTTGATTGTGGTGCAACCTGCAAAGTTATTCCCATCAACCTGTTGAACCCGAACATCAAAATGGAGCACACAGACAAGGTTCTTGTGATGTTCAATAAGTCAAGGCTGTGTCCATTAGGAAAATGTAAGGTCAAGCTGACAAACCCAAGAAACAACAAAAAGTACAGAGTCGAGTTCCAAGTGGTAGCGGAGGATTATAAGACGCCTCTACTTGGTAGAACAGCTAGTGAAGCGATGAAGCTAATACAAGTTAAATATGATAACATCTGTGCTTTGGACAGCTCAGTGACAACAGCTCCATCAGAGAAAAACAGATGATTGTTGGAAGAGATAAACACTGAGTTTCAGGATGTGTTTACAGGAGATGGATGTTTGTAAGGTGAATATGAGCTGGAAATCGACCCAACAGTGCAGCCCGTCAAACTGCCAAAATGCCAAAATGCAGAGTCCCAGTGTCGATGATGAAACCACTGAAAGAGGAACTGATGAGCCTTGCAGACAGGCAAATAATAGCACCAGTGGAATGTAGTACTGATTGGATCAGTGGGATGGTGACAGTGCAGAAGCCAAATGGCAAACCCAGGATATGTATTGACCCGAGACCGCTCAACAAAGCTTTGAGTCATTTCCCGTCATTTCCCGTTACCAACAATAGATGACATCTTGCCAGATGTGTCAGAAGCGAAAGTTTTCACAGTTTGTGACGTGAAACATGGCTTTTGGTATGTGAAGCTTACAGAAGAGTCAAGCCATCTCACGACATTTGGTCGCTTTTGTTGGCTGAGAATGCTGATGGGGATCAGCCCAGTGCCAGAGGTCTTTCAGCGCAAACTGATGCAAGCATTAGAGAACCTGCCAGGCACATGCATCATAGCTGATGACATCCTGATCACTGGAAAAGGAGAGACAACTGAGTTAGCAGAAATGGATCATGACAGAAACCTGAGACTTTTCCTGGAATGATGCAGAGAGAGGAACATCAAATTGAATGTGGAAAAACTCAAGCTTAGAAGACAGGAAGTACCGTACATCGGACTTCTACTCCCAGCAGAGGGGCTGAGAGCTGACCCAGAGAAGGTACGGGCCATCACAGAGCTGCCAGCACCAACTGACATAAAAGGGGTGCAGAGAGTAGTTGGAATGGTCAACTATTTATCAAAGTTCTACAAGCATCTGTCAGACGACTGTGAGCCTCTCAGACAACTGACACACAGAGACAGCCTATGGGAGTGGACAGACGTGCAGGAAGATGCATTTAAAAGACTGAAAGAAAAACTAACACAAGTCCCAGTTTTGAAATATTACAGCCCTGAAGAAGAGCTGACACTGCAGTGTGATGCCAGCGAGACGGGATTGGGAGCAGCTCTGACTCAACATGGAAAACCAGTGGCATTTTCAAGTCATGCACTGACGCTCACTGAAAGAGGTTATGCACAAATAGAACAGGAATGTTTAGCTATTGTGTTTGGGATGGAGAAATTCCACCAATATACATATGGTCGTCTTGTGAGAGTGCAATCAGACCACAAGCAACTCGAGAACATTATTAAAAAGCCTCTGTTACATGCACCTAAGAGACTGCAAAAGATGTCATTAAGGCTGCAAAAATATGATATAACCATAGCATATGTTCCAGGCCGCGACATGCTACTCGCTGATACGCTGAGTAGGGCCTACCTGCAGGACAGCATCAAAAGCCAGACGGAGCTGGAGACAGAATGTGTCAACATGGTGGATTATGTTCCTGTTTCAACAGAAAGCATGGACAGAATACGAGCAGGGACAAGAACCGACCACACACTACAAACGTTGATAAAAACAATACAAAAGTGGTGGCTGGCCTGTAAGAAAGATGTACCTGTTGAAATAACCCAGTTCCAATCTTTGCAGGATGGACTGAGCACACAGGATGGATTGGTCTTCAAGGGAGAGAGAGTGGTGATTCCAGAAGCACTCCAGGCAGATATAACACAGCGAATTCACTCAACACACATCGAGACAGAAGGGTGCCTCAGGAGAGCTAGAGACTGCGTCTACTGGCACGGTATGAACGACCACATCAAAAAGTACGTCGCTACATGTGACATATGCCGGTCTGTGGATGCGAAACAACAGAAAGAGACACTAAAACCACATGAGCCGACCACCAGACCATGTACCAAAGTTGGGACAGATTTATTCAACTTTGAGGGTAGGGACTACCTAATAACTGTTGATTATTACTCCAACTTTTGGGAGATAGATTATCTACCTGATACCAAGTCGAGTACTGTGATTAGGAAACTAAAGGCTCATTTCGCACGTCAGGGAATCCCAAATATTGTTTTTTCTGACAACAGGCCCCAGTACAGCTCGACAGAGTTTGCCAACTTCAGCCGGAAATGGGAATTTCGACACCATACCTCATCGCCTGGCTATCCGCAGAGTAACGGCAAAGCAGAGTCTGCTGTTAAAATTGCCAAACGACTCATGAAAAAGGCGAAATTGGCTGGACAGGATCCATATCTGGCCTCATTGGACCACAGAAACACCCCAACACAAGGTTTGACTACCAGCCCTGCACAGAGACTGTTAAGCAGCAGGACGAGGACACTCCTCCCAATAGGAGACAGACTGTTGCAACCCAAAGTGACTGATAACAAGTTAGCACTGATGAAAAACAGAGAGAGACAAACAAAGTACTACAACAGGGCGGCGAAAGACATGGACACATTAAACCCAGGGGACTTGGTGCGAGTCCAAGCTTTTGAACCACACGCCTTATGGACCAAGGCTAGAGTGTGTAACACTCTGGGAAACAGATCCTATGATGTGGAGTTAGACAACAGCAGAGTCCTCAGAAGGAATCGTCGCCATCTGAGGCGAGCTGTGGAGGTCAAAAATGACATGTCAACACATCTCCAGCCTGAGGGACAGAACAAAGAGGACACACAAAACAACACTACCAGGACAGGACGGGTAGTACTATGACCTGGATATCTGCAGGACTATGTATGCAATTAAGGGGTAATCTGTGAGTTATATGTTGTGGTTTGTTTGCTGGTCAGAAGAAAGAAAAAAAACACATCTGTGATAATATTTTGAGTTATGGCTTTGTGATCTGTTTACTTGTTGGAAAAAAAAGGAAAAGAGAAACAAAATGAAAAAATAAATAAATAAAGTAGTAATAATAATAAAGGAAAATGGAAAGAAAGCTAAAAAAAATTAAAAAAAAATAAGTAGAAGGAAGAAATTTTTATTTTTGAAGAAAATGGTGACCAACAAAGAAATGTCATGTCTAAGTTTTGTTCAGTTTTGTTGCAAACAGAGTTCTCACCTTATGAATAGTTCATTGTCTTTGTAAAAGAAAAGGGATGTAGCAATGGGAATTGCTTTTACCTGTGTGCTCCGCCCGGAGTCTAGAGAGTGTAACACCGGAAGGTGAGAAGAAGAGACTCATGACTGTTTATTAAGCGTTTAATAAAAGTTTACCTCGGAGGAGGGAAAGTTCAACCGAGCGTCTTGTGGAGTTTATAGAGAGAACACAATGAAACACTGAAAATCTTTTTCTCTAAAAGTTTAAAGCCTTGAACCAAGAAAGCCAGCTACATGGTGCCCCATGTCGCCACATCCGGTTTAAACGTACCAGGATGTTGGCAGAGAAAATGCTAAACCTGAGCCTCCAGAGCTAAACTTTACAAATCAGTCTTTTATACTTTACAGGATTCTGGAGGTCCAGTGTGGCCACTGCCACGTTGGCTTTTTGTGCCAGATGTGACCATATTTGGACAAGAGCGTCTAATGCTTAAGTTTCAGCTACAGCTACCTAGCTTGGCTAGCAAGTTGGTTTAGCACCCAAACTAAAGCAAAGCTTTTTGGCCAGTCTACTTAACAAAATGTTATTACATTTATATAGATAACTCCACAAAAATAAAATCTCAGCCAGCTGTAGCCTCTGTGTTAGCCCTAACCTCTGTTAGAACTGGACCTCTTCACCATGTTTGTGCTGTTGGGGCCTTTTTACGTCAGCACACATACGGGTGATGGAGACTGGCTTGTTTTTGGAGTCACCCTCTAGTAGCCGTTAGAGAAACTGCAGTTTTTGTCACTTCTAAGCTGACTTAGATTTCTCCTTTGTTAGCATATTGTTGTTAGCTTTTAGCTCAGAGCACTAAAAGAGCACATAGCACTACTGTATATTCTTGGACGTATAAGATAAAATAACCAGCGACATTAATTATGGCGATTAAAAAAATGTAGTAAGAGGTTTCTGTGTTACCGTCTCGTTTAGTTTTCTCTGTGAAGAGTAGAGTCCACTGTTAACATGCTGTTTTTTGATGTAAAGAGACTTTAAAAATAATCTGTAGGATAAAAGCTTCCTGAGATACTGTAGCAGGCAAGAGTTTGACTTTTCACTGTTACCGTATGTTATGCACTCCACAGCAAACACTCCACAGTGAGCTTAAGTCTGTTAAAAATGTGCAGTAGATAAGCTGGCAACACCTGTCTCCAGTTGACACGTGGACTTCTTGCACTTTTAAATTCCAACTGGTACTAATTTCATCATCTTAGTACTTGCAATTCAGAAATTGCTACCAATTAATCTTTGTAAAGTTTGGCTTCAGAAAATGAGGCAAGTTAGAGGATTTTGTCTAAAAACAGCAGGGTGTTACCGTGTCCGTGTCTGTCTGAAAATCGCTTTCTTTAAGATTTATTGTTAACAAAGGGAGGGATGTGGGCAATATTTTGCACGTTCCAACATGATGAAGGTCTTTTTCACAGCGCTCACCCCTTCCCGTCATTTAGTTAGAGTTCAGATTCTTCTTATATCTGGCTTGTGTCACACACCACGTGGTTTGTGAGGCCGCTCATTCATTCTCACTCTTATCACCTCGACTGCAGGCTGGCCTGCATCTCAGACCAGCAACAGGTCATTTGAAAGGTACAGTAGTAATGTTACAGCCTGCAGCAGCAGTTAATGAGCCATGAGCCTTTTGAATAAAGTACAGTGGCGCTACCATTACTAAACACAGGCCACTACTTCCCAATCTGATTAATATGTTCCAGCGTTTCTCTGGCAGGAATTTAGCGAATTGTTTGGCATAGATCTGCGTAGGTCAGGGGTCACTGCGCTGGAAATCCAGATCACAAAGCTAGAACTGGGCATTGGCTAATTTTACAAGCCCAGCAGATGCTTTGCTAACTGTCACTCTGACTTATGAGGATGCTGAGTTGCTTGGTAGAAAACATCAAAAAGGGCAAGCATGTACACACCCGGCTTCCTAACACTGTTGCGTGTATGTCAATGATATATCTGAGTCATGGGCTAGCAGAGTTTATCATTAATTTGCCAACTATCTGTTTATCATCATGCATACAGCTGCAGGTACGGCTGCATGTTCCTGTTGTGGTCTCATGCTCCTCAGCATGCCTGGCTCTGCTCTCAGTGGGGAGTCTGTAACAGTGCAGTTGGGAGAGCTGATCTCATTTGTGGGTTGATGGGAGGGCTGCTGAGCTGGGCATTCTTCTGTGGCAGCAGTGGAGGAGATGCACAGCTTTCAGTGAGTGAAAGAAATAAACCAACAGACCAAGAGAACTCCAGGAAAGAAAACAGCCTCCTACAACCATTCTCACAAAAGTTGCTCATCAGGACACAGAAAATGTTTGAGGCTCTCTGAACATGAACAACCAAACGCAAAAAACAAACCCAGTTTGTCCTTTTTCTCCTTTTGTCTGAATCACCGAGCGTGGACAATTAGAGTTCAGTGAACGTTTCCAAATACATTTGCATGCACTGTAGAAATAAAAATGACTGTTTTTAAACTGCCTTTGGACACTGTGTCACTCACAGGAGAGCTGCTGAGATTGCAGCCGTCTATATTTAACTGTTGGGCATGTTGGCCCAGTTTGGATACGTATAATAGCAGGAAGAGAACTGAAGCAGGAAATGAAGAGCAGCGTAAATCATGGCATGAATAAAAGCTCTCTCTTGGCTCAGAGAGCACAAGAATATCAATGTCTTCTACTACTTGCTGTCTGTGTGGGTTTGTGTGAGTTTGATCGGAGTTGCTCGATGTCATCTGCTTCTCAGACTGAAATCTGACATCAACCTACTATTAAAATCCTTACTTTGAACCCTTTGAGATGAGAGTTAATCGATTTTCAATTCCAGGCTGGTTTAAAAGATGAGACTAAAGGTTTTACAGTTACAGCGTGTAAAATAAAGTAAAATAAGTAATTGGGACAATATCAGGAATAAATGTTTCATGCCTCGGAGCCTTGACTTTAGCTCAGTGTGATTTATTTTAACGTGAGCACATATTAAAATAAAGATACTTAGAAATGTGTCCAAACTGACACCTTTTAAAGTACATTTAGAGCCTGGTACAAATACACTTTTGGCCCCGGTGGGCGGTTTTAATAGTTCAGAGTTGTTGTTCTAACTCATCCATCTGGATACCAGAGTTATGGCCATCTTTTATATACAGTTATATTTACCATACGTAATTTTGGCCTGAGAGCAGAGGAGTCTGCTTCTTATTCTGACGAATCTGGTTATAACGTTTAAGTTAAAAAAAATAACTTTACTCTGTGTACAGCGCTTTGTGACTGTCTGTCTATGAAAAGCGCTTAATAAATAAACTTTACTCGCTAAAAAGATAAAAACACACACTGTGAAAAGCGTCACGCACGTCGACATGAGTACACTTGGGAAGCAGAGTAGAAAGTGAAGTGCACTTCCAGTAAACTGAGTATCAAAGCGAAACAGACAAACGGGGGAGGGTAGAGGGCATACAGGGAGGGAGGGAGCTGGCATGGGGGCTCACTGAGCTCAGCAAACTTGCTTCTCGTTCCTTCACTCTTCAGCGGCAGTCTGCCTCCAGCACGCTCGCAGTTTAGCGTCTGAAATGCACTTGACTGGACTCTGCGGGACTTCTTCATCCTGTGAAGTCATGGCTCTGCTTCTGCATTTACCGACAGTGCGTCACTGAACGGATCCAGCGGGCTTTTTCTTGGAGAGACTTTGGCCCTAAATGACTTTCATTTGTCTTTAACTTACATTGGACTTAATGATGGAGCATTTATTTTACCTGCTTACCTTCTTACTAGCCCGTGCGTGTTCTGGTCTGGGATACGCGGAGTCTACAGTTCCAGCGGGTCAGAGAGCGGCGAGCAGACACAGGTAAGGTCTACCGCGCGTAAAGGTCCTCTCAGGTTGGTACCGGAGACTCGTTCAGTTCAAACCGTTTGTTTACGTAAAAATAGTTTCAAATTAAAGTCTTTGGTGAAAAAAGTTTGCTTTGTTATTTTTTTCTTCTCCAAAGAAAGTTCGAGACCTGTGATTTTTCCCACAGGTCCGTTCATGGATGAAACAGTCTATTAGTCAACAACTGTTTAAAGTTTGCTTGTAGTGTATCTGTTTAAACCATACTAGCATCAGATGAATGGGCCGTTTATAAGACGCTAACACGCGGTCTGAATTCTCATTTTCATATGAAATGCGTTATTGGTGATAGAGTCTCTTACGCAGCAGAAAATCGGGAATAAAACGTGAGTGCGTGCGTGCGTGAGTGAGTGGGTCGGAGGGTGGGGTGTGATGATTCAGGGGGCCCAGAGCTGGACGGGGCTTATAGGGCTTACAGACATTTACTGTTCCAGATCCTCACGTGAAACATTTTCAGGAGGCCCTGAATCTCTAACAGCACCTCAAGTGTCAGAGGAGGATTTATCATTCTGCCTTGGAGCTTGTTAAGTAGAGGTGAAAGGGCTCACATTGCTCAGGAGTTGTCTGCCATAAAGGATGTGACACAACCAGGGCTGCGAGGGAATGATGTGTATTCCCAGACTGGTTGGCAAATGGTTCCTGGAGGTTGCTGGCTCTGGCTGTCTGAACTGAGTTACAAAGAAGGTGCTGCACAAAAACCTCCTAGGAGTTGCTTTGGTTGTCAACAGGTTGCCACAGTTGCTGCTAGTTTTTATGTTTGTCTGCAAACATTGGCTAACCGCTAATGAGCATAGTAAAAGCTGACAAAGAGCCATGAAGACGGGGCCTTCAGAGTAAAAGTTGTGGCTCAGCATTGCAGCTAGCATGTTTCAGAAGGTGCACCTTACTGCGTTATCTTTAGCCAGAAGTCACCATGTGAGAGGGTGGAATGCTAGGCTATCAGCTAAGGCTAGCAAGCTTGGTTAGAGCAATGCATTTCTGAACAGTACTAGTGCAATACCGTGTATCTCAGTGTTTGTCTTAAGTTACAAATACTAGAATTTCTATTACCAGAACACAACGATGATTGTGTTAAAGGGCACCATCACCTGGAACAAGGTGGTGTATAGTAGGTGGCTGTTGGCTACAGTGTCCACTATAAGCACATCAGTCAACTGAAGCAGCGCTAGCTAGCTTCTTTAGCTTGGATTAACTTTCAAATGGCCGTGGAACTTTTATAAAAGGGAAACTCTCCATAGAGACATTTTTTGTTCTATCCTGTAAACATGCTTTGTAATTCTGTTTTTTTTAACCTTTCATGTTGGCTTCATTTTTCAGAACTGCTGGTTGCAGCTTGATTTGCACCATTCCTGTTTTGATCCTAAGACGGCTGCTTAGTAGTCACTTGTAAGTCACTGATGGCTACTGGAGTCTCAGCTCAGACCCAGCCAATGATATTGTTAGTGGGCGTTTAATTTTTATTATGCTGTATCCACTCCGTAGGTTGTTATTAGCATGTAATTGATCGCCTGCTTCAGGGGCCCGTGTGTGGACGACCCCCTCAGACGATGCGTGTGACTTGTACGGCTGTAAATGGATGAATAAAGAACTGATCTGAATGACTGATGATGTAGGTGTTCGTACGTGTGGGGTTCACGGCACTCACATGTGGTGTGGGTCTGCCTCGAGGCCTGCACGTGTTTGTAGTTAGTGTGTATGTGTAGGCAGGATAGACCAAGCTTCTGGGAGCTGAGCTCCTGCAACAGAGGTTTCTATCAGGTTTCTCTGCTGCTGATGCTGTCTGTGACCAAAAGCAGCTGTTCACATGCACAGTCAGGTTGAGCTGTAACCACAGACAGGAGGACACAAGATGGAGATGGAGAACGAGTTGATCGGTCAAGTGGAAGCAAGAGATAGGAAGCTAAAAGAAAAAAAATCAGAAGGAGACAAGAAGGTTTCAAACGTTCTCTGTCTCTGCAGGAGTAGAAAAAGTGGTATAAAAGACTATCTGGAGTGAGACCAAGCGAGCAGGCATGACAAAAGAGAGTGAAAGAGTGACAAAAAGGCAGGCGGGGGAGACAAGACAAGAAAAAAGACAGACTGACAGGGGAAGAGGGGGGGTTTGCTTCTTAAAAGCCTTCCTCCTGCTGCAACCAGCAGGCTATGAAGGAGTCACCATGGTTGGCCTGTGACGGACACACACATACACAAAGTGACGTATCAGGAAGAAGAATGCACTGGCCCATGACGGTGCAGTTTGCCCCTCTGACATCTGTTTGAACTCAATTGATCTGTTTTGACAGATGTGTGAAGTATTCCAAAAGCGGCAAAGGCTTTGGAACGAACTGGAGACATCCAGCAGAGGTTTTATTGTGGGATCAGGAGGACCCAGAACTGTCTGACACATCTCCTGCCAAAATCTCCGAGCTGCAGATATTGACTGAGGAAGAGCGGAGGAGCAGCGTGTCGGAGATGGATGCAGGTGGACTGCAGACCTGTTTTGGCTCGCTGGTAGTTTGATGGACGAGGCATTAGGTCACCACTGGAGGGTAGCAAGGAGCAGAGACAGAACATGCTTACTGTCTCCGTCTGTTAGTTATCACACTTAGGTTCCCTTATACATGGGTCATAAAGGGAGACAAATGCACTGTACACTTATTCAGACACTGGAGTAATCTGGAGTAAAATGAAATGAATGTGTAACTACCTCCCTGTGGAGCATATGGCTTTGGAATAAGTCGGTTGCCTCTCTCCGTACTCAAAAGTCTAAACTTTTTATTTTGGTGTCGTCAAACATGACACTGAGAACAAAAGTCTTGAATGCGGAGGCCTGATGTTTTTTGGTACTTACTCCTGTGGCTGAACCGAAGCATCAGTCGTAAACACTGAGATTTGCTGTCAGTCCTTCATAACTGAATGACAAAGGCTTCTTTGTTCCGGCCCTAAGATTTAAGGAGCCCCTGAAAAATGAATCAAATGTGAAGTTTCCAAAAGCTTCTTGGCCAAAAGTTACCGGCAGAACCACAAGGCTGTGACTGTTTTCACTTTCTAACCTTCTCACTGTAGTTTTCTGTTTAGAGCGCTCCGCCTGCCTAAATACAGAACGGCTGAGTTCATACCTCTTCTGTTGTTTAAGGAATTATTAAGGAAACAGGAGCAGATTCGGATTGTTCAGCAATGTGGGAGCCGCTGTCCACAGCTTAGTTTCTCTTAATTGCATCTGAGCAAGCAGCGGTTCATTAAGCATCGCAGAAGTTTAAAGGCAGCGTTTGGTGGTTCTAGTCCTCTTTATTTAACATCAGCACATGCAAAACCTAACTGACCACATCTGCATAAATCTAGAGGGAACTAATCCTTAGATTCAACTAAGCATTAGCCCAAAATATCATGTTCACAACTGTTGTTCACCCACATGTCATCCAACACTTTGTGCTCTTCATTTATAAATTATAAACACCTCATAAAGTGCTCACTCAGCCGATCTTAATACACGGTGAGACTAAACAATGAGGGGGTTGAATTTCAGTGCACTCAAGTGCTAAAGTTTGGCTGTGTGGATGGTCATGCCTGCCAGCTGATACAGGCTGAATGATCTCAGCATTCGTGGTAGCTCTTTTTTCTTTTATGACCACCGTGGAGTTCAAATTTGTGGTTTTGAGTGAAATGTCTCAACAGCTTTTGGATGACTTGTGATGAAATTCCAAGCAGAAATTGATGTCCCTCTCAGGGTAAAAAGTAAACAGTGTTGTTAAAGAGACGTTTGCATATGAATTTGCAGAATCGGGGGGCATGGGTGCAGGAAGCTTTCACGTTTCTGTCGTAGTCCATGAATTGCTGACCTGTAACATTTGAGTGAGTTTGTCTGTATGCAGGCAAACGGTCTGTGTGGCTGAAATCCAATCTCAAAATCACCGACTGTACTCAGATATCATTGCTTTGTATCACTTTTTCAAAGCTGATAAGCATCCAACAACAACAATCTTCATTTAAAGAGCACATTTAAAAACCAGCGGTATACCAAAGTGCTTAACATAAGAGACAGAGAAGTAACACGAGTATTATAAGGCCTTAGCAAAGTATCAATATACTCACAGGTCAATGCCACTAATACACAGGGGTAATATAAAATGCATATCAAAATAAAAACACAATAAAAGCACAAGCCATAAAAATATGTATAGGAAAAAATAGAGTAAGTCTAAAAGTCAGGTGCGAGCATTAACAAGCAGGAAAGGCAAGATTAAACAAATAGATTTTTAACCGTGATTTATAAGATTGGATAGAATCAGACGCCCGGATCGCAATCGGAAGGTTATTCCACAACTCTGGTGCAGCCAGGGCAAACGCCCGGTCACCTCTAGACTTCAGCCGAGATCTAGGCTGCACCAAGAGTAACTGAGTAGATGATCTTAATGCTCTGGCAGGAACATACGATTTAAGGAGTTCCTTAAGGTAGCTCGGTGCTGTGTTGTTGGTAATTTTAAACGTAAGCAGCAGTATTTTAAATTGGATACGGTATTTTATGGGTAGCCAATGCAGATCAGCTAGGACAGGAGTGATACGGGCAAACTTCCTAGTTCTGGTCAGAATGCGTGCTGCAGCATTTTGGACCGTCTGCAGTCTATGAAGGAGGGCAGAATGCATCCATAGTGTGAATGGACTCAATGATCTGTACACAGACTAAGAACCTGGCTGATGTGTTGGTTATCTTTATTTAAACCTGGCGGCTGACAACACAAGACAACACTGACTGTTGTCAGATACTGAACCCCAAATTGTTGTGAATGTGCATAAATCTCGGTGGTTATGTGAACGTAACATGTTGCTTGAATGCTCAAGTAGAGTTTTAGGCCGTTTACCAATATGAAGGACTTTGGGGTAACTGCTGATAGTTTAAATTGAAGACTGTGTTAAATATCATCTCATGTAAGCAGCAGCTAAGAAGCTCTCCAATGAGCTTTCTAGTTTTTAGCATGTTACTATGGTAACATGTGCTAATTTGCACTAAGCATGGCTATTACTTTAACTGCTTTGTTGCAACAGAATTGAAGAACATAATTG
Source organism: Oreochromis aureus (assembly GCF_013358895.1). Lineage (NCBI taxonomy): Eukaryota > Metazoa > Chordata > Actinopteri > Cichliformes > Cichlidae > Oreochromis > Oreochromis aureus. The sequence goes on from NC_052956.1 coordinate 631,852, forward strand.
TTTGATTTGTCTGACTGGCACAGAAGTGATTAGCATGTCCTCTATTTGTCTTTTTGGCATGTGTTTGTTCAGCTCCAGCTCATCTCTGTCATGTGCTTAGTGTAATATTTCCCTGACAATCACCTATCTGTATGACACATCTACCAGAATTACTCAGAAGGGCGGGGCATAAACTTCATTGTAAATTTAATAGGACTGCACAGTTAGAACGTGTTTAATGTTGCACTATGCAGCCGGCGTGTCAGGCTGGTTTGTCTCCTATTGAACCAAAACTTGGAACGCGCCCAAATTCGCTTTATCTGGACGTGATTTCTGCTTCCTGTTAATTAGGTCAGTATAAAAACATCTCCTTAAATATGCTAATGCCATGTGGGAACAGGGATGCTCTCCAGGCACAGCCTTTGTAACCTAATTACCACAGTTTCAGCGCGCATCGCATATGAGGAAGCCGTCCTTTGTTTACATAAACCTACAGAAAGTTATAAAGACTGGGATTTCTTCCCATCACATCCCCCACACAGCTCAACAGCTGAGACTATGAGCCTCGACTCGGGTCACAGAATAAACGCCATGACAGGACATTTGTACTACAGCTTGGAGAGCTTTACCTTGCTATTCTGGGCAACTGTGATTTCAAGGCTTTGAGCACTTATGCTCTAAATGCGCACACTTCCATAAATGGCTAAAATTCAAGTGGGTTACCAAAAATCCCCCGCAGACCTCCGAATGCTGACGTGTCTTAGCAATAATATTAAAGCGAATGGCAGCATCCTAGACATTCTCAGTATATCTTGGTGACCGTCAGGCTAAACAATCAGAGAGAAGTTTACATAGTCACGCATGTCCTGGTGTGCGTGCGAGTAAAACGGCGAGTGGAGGGCCTGGAAGTATGTGTGCGTCTGTCTTTTCTGTACATTAGCCTGTCCAAATGGGATCGCTCAAGCATGAGTGAGTGCACTCGAGTCATCCGTGGCAATCCGTGTGCCTTTCACTGTGTGTACAAGGACTTCATAGGGACACTTGGCCTCTGGTTCACAGTTCAAATGCTAGCTTACCCCTTTCAACCCGCTCGTTCAGGTTGCTGTCGAGGCCTCCCCTTGAAGCTAAATGAAAGATTCCTCAACAATAGATGCCGCCGAGGCATTTCTTTGTTTAAGCATTAAACTTCAGCCCACTCTTTTCTTTCTTTCATTCCCTCTTCTGCCCACTCGTTCGATGTGAATATTCTACTTTACCCGCACTTTCTCTGTGCAGGTCCCATGCAGTGATGCTGCTGAATATAATGAACCTGGAATGCATGGGTAGAGATGTCAGACCGCAACTTCCTGCTTGGCTGCGAAGTTTCTGTCTGCTGCTTCATAGGGAGGTGAAATTTACTGGGTATTTAAGCAAGGTTCAGGCAGGTGTAAGAGTTTCACTCACGCTGAGTTACAGCTCTGTATATAAAGACAAGACGCATACGTTCAAAGATTCACTGCTCTGTGTCTGCCAGAGAGCTAATGAAGGCATAGTTTGCATGTTTGTGACGGTAGGAGACTGACGACGTGGATGTGAGGATGTGAAAGAGTGAATCCAACATTCAAGGCCAATCTTTTGGTTACTTTCTTGTATTGCAAAGGCACAGCTTTCCCATTCGTTGACTTAAAGCTGCTATACTCATTAACCTTCTGGTAACAATGGCTCACATTACTGTTTACAAGAGAACACTTGTTCATAGCTACAAACTCTAAGCAATTTCCTGATTCATCCTTAGAAATCAGGAACGTCTTAAGGCGGTATCATGTTAAAGTGACTTTATACTCCCCATTACTGGTCATTTTAGCACTTTCAGCATTTTGTTTTGGTTTTGTTGTCTGTAGCTTTAGTGCTTTAAGTGAAATTGAACTCAGCTTTCCACAAAAGTCAAAGTTAATTTGTGATTTAACAGCTGGAAGCTTTGAATCCAGGCCCGACTAACTAGTAGTAGTAACTACTGTGCCACCACATGAACTATGAGCTAATCCCCAATAAATGGGTGTTTAAAAAAAGTTGCTAGAGAGAGGCTTAGACATTTTTTTAGTTTTTGAAATGAAGTTAAAAAAAAGAAAAAAAAGTCCCACCCTTCTTATGTGGATGCTGATTTTCCGCAGAACGTCCAGCAGGTCAACAGGTGATGGAAATTACTGTAGGTGCTGTGAGTTTCACAATCCCAGAACATTTCCAGTGTGCCATCGCTAATCTCTTTATTACAACTGTCAATAAAAACTAATCGGTTCATCACATGACCTCCAAAGAGAAAGCCAAACAATACTGTTCGTGCAATGAACACCTCCAAAGAGCTGCATTTTTATGTCCTCTTATCTGACAGAAGTTCTCTGTTACTGCTGATGGTTCAAAGCTGTGAGAACAAAGTTACACTTGTAAATGTAACAGTGTCTGAGGGAAGGCGCATGGGCGGCTCAGGAGTAAATACGGATACAAATGTGTGGATTTACAGGGTTTTTTAGCTCTATGATAAAAAAAAGGTTACATAATGCAATTTAATAAATGGATGTGGATTTTTGAAATGCCTTTTCTGTGTCTCCATTTGGATTACTTCCACATGATCTCAGCCTCAGTTACACCTTCTGCAATTACTGAACCAGCCAGTTTGTCCACTTCCACTTGAAATCTTTCCACTTGCACTGGCACAAGGAAAGCATCTACAGACTCAGCCTACATAGTGAGTTTCAACTAAAGTTCAGCAGGTTTAACAATGTTTGATTGCACAGCACAATAGCTGTTTGAATATGGATTGAATATCTTTGTACTTTAGCTTTACATTTCTGCCTTTATCTGCTACTATCAGACAAGCATTCTGAAAATACACAGTAGCCATAAACATCCCGAAGCATGTGCAGGAACTGTGGAGCTGATATAGTAAAGGAAATGTTGCTGAATGGGCCCTGATGGGAGGCAGTAGTACAGACCCATACATGGAGACCTGTGCATTTCAAACACGAGTGCTTTAATTCTCAGTTGCCTGTAATAACTCAGATTTTTAGCTTTACAAGCTTCTCCAAAGTCCAAATGTTTTAATGTCATTTATTCTTAGACATGTTTAGAGTTTCGGTCGATGAGTTATGTAGCGGGATGTGAGTATTCGGAAACAATCCAAGTTTTTTAACGCTTTATTAGTTTATTTAAGCAAAGAAAGGAAAGCTTTCTCATCATTAAAATGTATTAACAGCAGTAAAGCGTAAATTATGTTTATTGTAAGCAAACTGTAGAAAAAGGGTTCAATACTGTCAACAGCTGTGCACTTTAATTTGGGAATACAGTAACGTACTGGGATTCATGTGAATACAATCCAACTGGTACAATTTTGGTAAGTGACACACTTTTTTTGTAGCTCTGCCTCTGTGTACCATCACGCTGCATCAAGCAATCGGTCTGCTTCAGTAAGTGTAGACCTTCAGCTCTGATCCAAGGGCATTAAGAAAACGAATGCACGAACTGTTTATGTCAGCGGGCTGGGATGTGACCAGCATTTTAGGTTTAGTTAGTATTTTTGATTACTCGTGATTTATTAGAGTAATGGTAGGTTCTAGTATGTCTTAGTTGGGTTTAGTTAAAGTTTCATCTATGCTCCCTTGTTTATGTGTTGTTTCCTGTTTCCTCTCCTTGTGTATTGTTCTGTCTATTGTGCGTTCCATGTCCCGCTGTCAGGCTTGTGTTATCACAGTCTACGTCTCTCCATGTTTCCTGTTTTATTCTGAAAGTCTTGCGTTTCTGTCTAGGCGGGTGAGTTAGCGAAAACAGACGCAGACCTCTCGCTTAAGTTGAACAGTGCCTTTGTTTACAGTGAAGAAAAACCAGTCAACAGTTATCCACAGTGAAAGTCCTTTGAGTGATCCTCTCCCTTTTCCCCCCCGTGATGCGTGGTTGTGCGTTAGTGTCCACAAACTCCCGACACTCCGTGAAGTCTCTCCTTCCGTGTCTCTGTCTCGTTCCTCCTCCTGGGAACAGGCAAACACGATTAGCTTCCCTCCACTAGCTAGCTCTCTCCAAACACTCTATGCTTGAGTCACTACCAGGCTTGGTGCAATACTCCAGCGCTGCCTGTCGCTCAGCCACACCATTAAATAGTCCTGCCAACGATGGTGGATGATTGGCAGCAGCTGGCGAGGAATCGGTCACAGGTGAGGCAGCTCAGAGCGGCAGCGCTTCCGGGTCGGAGGTCTCCCGTTGCCACGCGACCTCGTAACAATCGCAGTGGAGCCGGAGAAAAACAGAGCGAGAGAGAGGAGAACACACACAGGCGGGTCGACCGGTCGGGGCACCGTCCGATCCTGACAGTTTCCATGTTCAGTGTGTTTAGTTTCCTGTGGTGTCTTGTTCATTTGTATCAGCTGTGTTTCCCAGGTGTTTGCACTTCACTTGTTAGCCTTCTGTGTCCTCTGTTCATTGTTGGGTCGTCTGTTTACTTCACGTCAGCTCACAGAGTCTTGCTTTCCACTCTTCATGTTCGTGTTCTTGGCATTTTTAGTTTACTTCATGTTCAAAGTTTGAATGCTCCTGTTCAGTTTACATGTTATGTCTCTCGTCTTAGTCCTCATAGTAAGTTTAGCTGCTCCCAGTTTAGTTTCTAGTTTAGTTTTGCCCCAGTTCGCCTCACCTTTGTTTGGTGGTTTTTTCCCATCAGCCAAATAAACAGCTCGCTTTTTGTTAAACCTTAGTTTTCTCTCTCCCGTGTCTGCTTCTGGGTCCACTCCGCAAACACACCGGCCGTGACAGTTTATCAACTGCAGCCATTTTTGCATGTTGCCAGTTATTTTCAGTAGCTCAAAAGTAACTGGACAACTGACCAACAAGCTCTGTCATGGCCAAGCAAGACCCGTTACTGTATTGTTTAATGATGAATGAAGAAGATCCTGGAGATTGGAGCTGATTCTGAGTGTTGAACGTATATTTTGGTGGTACTGTCAACTCGAGCTCTCAGTACGAGGTTGAAGGAGATATCAGTGCAAGTGAACATGGCCATCATTAAATCCAAAATAATCCCATGAGTGTAATAGCAAAAACTTTAGGAGTGAACAAATCAACAATCTTTAGTTGGTTACAAAAAACAAGTTCATAGTTGCAAACTGCTGGTTAGACCCAGGAACAGGAAGCACAGGCTAGCCTTCATGGAAAACATGTAAAAGAGCCTACACAGTTGTGTGATATTTAACACTACACAGGAAAAAACACAACTTTTTGGAGAGACGAAACAAACGAAATGTAGCAGACAGAAGGAAGAGAAAAATATTGTTGGAGGAAATGCTCTACACTTCAGTCAGAAAATTTTCAACCAAATATTAAAACCATTCCTTCTATTTAAAATTCTGTTAGTTTGTCCAATTACTTTTGACCCTGTGAAAATGGGGCATTATGTATAAAAACATCTGCCAATGCTGAACAGTTAATGGATTGATTTTGTTAAACGTCTTGAAATAACGCTGACAGTTGGCTCTTCAATCACATCCTAGTTGTATGATTCAAAGTCCACCATCGTGCTGTTCAGAGCAAAACTACAAAAATGTGTCACTGTCCAAATACTGGCACTGTAAAATTCAAAGCAAGTACTTCAGTAATCTATACGTGACGGTCTTGACGGTGCGTCCACGGAGGAACACATGTTCCTGCCGTGTTATGTTCTGAGCAGTGATTTTAATGATGATGTAAGTTCACAATAGTAATGTGGGTTTGTGTTTATGAAGAATAAGCAGGTGACACTCAGGATTGCGTCTACCTTTGTACGCCGCGTGTGCTAGTGCTGGTTTAGGAATGCAGTGTGAGTGTAATTGTATTTCACACTTATGGACAAAGATGCCAAGTCTAGTTAGTGGACTTTCATCTGAGGGATTTCTCTGCAGCCGTTTGGATTATTAGGACTTTATTGGATTACTGTTGAGAATGCCTGACTTCATGCTGATTAGCCAGAGAGAAGAAAAGGCCAGCGGGTTTGCTGAAAGCTGAAACGTTTCAGATGTGTCATCTATGCAGCAGAGAGCCTGAAAACAGGGACAAACTTCAACAAATCCACCAAAGTCTGCTTTTGGGACAGACACGCACTCACTGCGCTTTACACTTAGACTTCGTCATCATCTGACAAATATAAAGACGGCTCTCATGTATTTCACTGAAGTGAAAATCCCATGATGGAAAGATTGGAAAATGAGCCCACAGCGAGGGCGGTGTGTACACTAAGTGTTTGAAAGCTGCCAGAATTGAGGCAGTTCTGGATGTATATGGATACGAATGCGTGTTTGCACATCTGTGTCTGCTCAGAAGTGAAAAAATGATTGATGGTTACGTTTATTTATATGAGACGCAGCGCCTGTTCTCTGTCAGAGAGAATCGGGCGGGGTGTTGCCAGCTCTAAGCTTTATCTGCTGTCTGTGACGCTGACAGTCAGTAAGGCCAGATAACAGAGCGGCAGCACTGTCCCACTGAATCCCTGTGACCAAAACAAGTCAGCTAAAGTGCGACAACAGGAGGATGAGCTGCGATGATTAACCTCCGCTGTGAGACTTTAAATGCTCTCTTTTTACTCTTGCTTTGATCAACATGTTAGATTCTCATTTCTCAGTCAGTGTAAGTAGAAGAAACCAACCCCGGCAAACCACCACGAAGCATAACGCAGTGCAACGGACCACCAGACCGTGGAAGCTGGTTTGGGGTACAGGGCAGAGTTTTAGTCGGCTTTAAGGTTCTGACAAAGACATTAAACACAATGTAAGTGAGGAAAATGTAATATATTAAAAACACCAATGCACCAGTGCTAGTGGAACAAATCACACGAGTGTCAGTGCTGAATCTGTGGAAACATATAGACGCAGCTCCGGGGCTGTTTGGACGAATGGGCGCTCGGCGATTTCAGCCAAATGTCATTCAGTGGTGCTGGATTCAGCGTTGACTCCAGGCTGAACTGAATCCCACCAAAGTTTGAAACCACTTCACATCAGTGTGAGGCAACGTGATACGCTACCAAATAAGCCACAAGTTTCTGTGCATGGCTTTATCTGCCATCAGTATTTCATGTGTTATTCCCATAACCCCTGCACTCAAACTCCATGTCTTATTGGTAAAAAGAGAAGTAACCATCACATGTGTCATTAGCCTTTTGCATGAAGGGCCACGAACAGCCCACTTTGATCTGAGTGAGTGAAAACTCCTCTTTCAGTCTAAAATGTTTAACTACACATTTAATCCTTGAGATGTCTTAATATGAGATAAAGAAGTACAATTTCAACAGCACAGCTCAGTGTTTCTGCGGTACCCTCTGTCTGAAACATGCTGTTATAGATGCCTTACTGATTGATCTAACCCGCCACAGGATGAGACAAAGATCGGAGGTCAGAGCAGCTGATTGCTAAGTCAGGTGCTGTGACGTAGCAGCTGTTGGGTTATTTCAGGTTGAATCAACATCTGCACTATTATTTTCTATGGGATCAACTCGATTAACACACAGATACTGACTCTCCAAGAACAAAAGCTTCACAGACCGACACTAAAGATCTAAATAATTAACAAATACTTTTTGTGTTAACTGAAACAAAATGAATTATCCTCATTAAATTTCTCACCCTCCACCTCACATCGAGTCAGAAGGAAACTATGGTTATTATCCACAGAGCTCACTTTCATTAAGCCGCTGCTCTACCAAAACACTGCGCAGGAACACTATAAATAATAATTCAACATCATAACACGCATCAGAGGGAACATTAGTACGCTCCCTTCAGCCAATCCGAAAAGATGTTAATGAGGGGGAATCACAGGCGGATTTAACGGATGTAACCACTGTTTTTAACCCACTCATACATGTCAGTAATAATCTGTCATCGCATTAGCCAAGCAAACCGTGGCTGTAGAGTACAGTGGTTTACACATGCACCTAACAGAAGACAGAACAGACACAGGTCAGTTTGTGGGCGGCGTGAGGAGGGAAGCTGTGAAAAAACAAAACTAAAAACAGCCAAATGAGTCACGTAGAGCTATGAACGAGGAAGCACACGCCTATTCACTCTGTGACTTTGGCTAGCTTTAATATGAACATCTATTATTGTGGGCAGAAAACATAATTTAAAAAAAGAGAGTAACAAATCTTACAGGCTTAGTTTCCATTTTAAATGAAACTTTAATCACTGTGTGATTTTGAGTAGCATGCTTTAACTTTTCTACTCTTAACAGAAGTTGTTGAAAAGCCTTTTTGTAAGTGTAACAGTAACTACTTTAAAGCTTTTAGGATCACAATGAGATGGGTGCCAGTTTGGCTCGGTGCGCTAAGTGGGCGGCCACGTGGCTTACAGCTGAGAGCATCAACCCGCCGCCTTTTACCGCATGTCTTCCCCTCGCTCTGCCCCAGCTCCTGTCCTTTCGTCACTGTTGGACTGAATTTGAACAAAACGTTTGTCTGAGGTGCTTCTTTAAACATCACCTGGACCTCTTTGCTTTCTACAAGAGAAAATTAGTTGTATAAAGCATTTGTATTCTATTTTTATCCTATTGTATATTTTATTCTATTTATTCTACTGTATATAGTATTTTATTTTATTCTGTACAGTTGTGTACAGTATTTTATTCTTATTGTATTCTTATTTTTGCTATATAACTTTTGCACTGTCCACTTCCTGCTGTGACAAAACAAATTTCCCACGTGTGGGACTAATAAAGGCTATCTTATCTTATCTTATCTTAAAATTATGCTCAACAGTTGTTTTTAATGATTATAATTAAATGAAATGGATGTCTCAGATTCGCAACCTTTGCGTATGTTACAGAGCTGATGAGCTGCTGTAGTTCACGATGCTCACACTGCAAACACAGCAGGGGTAATTGTTAAAGTCTGATGTATTAAGTTCACCATGCGACAAATGTAATTATTAGTTATTTCCAAAACCGTGAATAGCTTAAAGGTGTTGCTTGTTGCTGTTGTTATTTAGCTTTAAAACAGGCTCCAGTAATAATAGTCTGCGTATGTCAAGAAGACAATGTCATAACCAATTTGTTGTCATTTGAACCACCAAACAGAAAACCAAAGGCCATTTTCAGTGTTGTCCTCTACAGTTGTCACTTTGCTCGACTGTGTGTGGAAATGATCTCAGCGTTCGTCTGTGGCTTTCAGGCTTTGGTGTCGTACCGCGATCATGTTGATGGTGTCGGGTTTCAATCGCACTTGCGTATTTGCAAATGTCCCAAACCAGAAAAGTTCCCCGGGAAGCAGATTTTATTCTCCAGAACTTTGGGAAAGCCTTGTGAGAATTGAGGCAAATGAACATTTGCTTTCTTTAAATAAAAAAGCTCCAACAATATGTAAAGTTTTTGTGACATTGGTAAGTTGTGGCATCAGACTAGATTCCATCCATCTGTAGCATATGTTGGTATATGTTAGTATATGTTAGCATATGTTAGTATATGTTAGTATATGTTAGCATATGTTGGTATATGTTAGTATATGTTAGCATATGTTGGTATATGTTGGTATATGTTAGCATATGTTAGTATATGTTGGCATATGTTAGCATATGTTGGTATATGTTGGTATATGTTAGCATATGTTGGTATATGTTGGTATATGTTAGCATATGTTGGTATATGTTGGTATATGTTAGCATATGTTAGTATATGTTAGTATATGTTAGCATATGTTGGTATATGTTGGTATATGTTAGCATATGTTAGTATATGTTAGCATATGTTAGCATATGTTAGTATATGTTAGCATATGTTGGCATATGTTAGCATATGTTAGTATATGTTGGTATATGTTGGCATATGTTGGTATATGTTAGCATATGTTAGTATATGTTAGTATATGTTTGTATATATTAGTATATGTTGGTATATGTTGGCATATGTTAGCATATGTTAGTATATGTTAGTATATGTTGGTATATGTTGGTATATGTTAGCATATGTTAGTATATGTTGGCATATGTTAGCATATGTTGGTATATGTTAGCATATGTTAGCACATGTTGGCATATGTTAGCATATGTTAGCATATGTTGGCATATGTTAGCATATGTTAGTATATGTTCGTATATGTTAGTATATGTTGGTATATGTTAGTATATGTTAGTATATGTTGGTATGTTAGCATATGTTAGTATATGTTGGTATATGTTAGCATATGTTGGTATATGTTAGCATATGTTAGCATATGTTGGTATATGTTAGCATATGTTGGTATATGTTAGTATATGTTAGTATATGTTAGCATATGTTGGTATATGTTAGCATATGTTAGTATATGTTAGTATATGTTAGCATATGTTGGTATATGTTAGTATATGTTAGTATATGTTAGCATATGTTATGTGTTCATAGTTTTCAGGTCAACAAACATTAACAGCAGTCTGACAACTGATTAGTTCAGTTTCCCATGAACAGAGGTAATAGGTCATGGTGGGGGGGGCAGGCATGATAAACTGTTCTTGTCAATGAAACAAGCTCTGGAATGAGGAGGGGGACAGTTTATGGGGTGGGGGGTGAGAACGAAGGCTATAGGAAAGGAGACAAGAAGCAGATAATAAACAGAGATGGACAGAGAGACGCTCGGGTGCCAAAAACTGTGTGAGACTGAACAAGACGGTAACACAGAGAGAAAAGTGACAGACGTGAAGCCTGACAGACAGACAGATGAAAGACAGAGACAGACAGAGGGACTGAAGCTGCTGACTGATGAAGGATGAAGGAGCTCCTTGTGTTTTCCACCTTTTATCCATAAAACACTTCATAGTTCTACATTGATGACTCTGGGAGTGACACTAATTGGCCATAATGACCACTGGAGAAATAGCAGCAGATGGGGATTGTGGGTAATATGAAAATGATGATAGAAAGTGACTGAAGGACGTCCGTGTCTCAAATCTATCTGCAGCTGTTATCAAGAGAGACATCAGAGGGTCAAGGGCGATAAGGCAGACGAGGACAAACGGAGTAGCCTGCAGACTGTGGGAGTGTGTGGGAGTGAGGGTGTCGTGCTATGAAAGCATGTTTATGGGGACGATTTTTTGCTGTTTTAACAAATGTTTGACCGTCCACCTCATGGGAATTATTTTAGGATTAATATTTGAGTTGGCGTGAAAAGTATGGATTAAGTTAAAACCTGAACCTAGCATTAGATAGCTGTTATAATGAGCATCATTTTATCAACAATGGATTCAATTTAGCGTGAAAAGTTCTTTTTAGTTAAGCAGCCAGTGTTATTTGAGCCACAGCAGGAGCTGTTTCCACTGAAGTCACTGGCAAACAAAGTTAGCCACCAGATTGTGAACAAGAAGCACTTAGGAGCTGCAGTATTATTTTACTTATTTATTTACTTTTAACCTTTTATATTGTGCATATTGTCTATTTTGTTACTTAACTTTCTGTTTATTTTAATCTTTGCGTACAGCACTTTGGCCCGTCTATGAAAAGCGCTTAATAAATAAACTTTACTTACAGTAAAGAGCCAAACGGTCCCCTCAGGGCTCAGTGAAGGAGGGGAAAGTACATGATGCAAGTGAATACTTCACCGGGAAACATAACTCTAGATAAATGCTACTGTTGATCTGTATTTGCCAACAGGTTCACTAAACCGTGGCCGCAAGCCAGCCAACCCAGGTAACCTCCACTCGTATCATATGATACTAGAGCCTGCTTTAAGATTTAAGCTCACATGTTCAACCAAAAGTTAGCATTTTGTTAAAGGTACATATCTTTGCTCTTTGCAGCCACTTTATGCTTGGTGTTGTGGTTTTCCATGTGCGTACTGTAGGATCAATGAACATCGTGTTTCCTTGAACAGGTGGGAATCGGTGGTTCAGAGGGTTCATCAAAGGGTTACCCTGTCAGCAGTGACACGTGTGTGCACACCGGACACTCTATGTACACCATATATAGTACACCTTGTTAGCATTAGGTCAGATTCCCTTTAGCCTTCAGAACTACTTTAATTCTTAACAAGTGCTGCAAAGATTCATTGCAGATTCATGTCTACATTGACATGACAGCATCACACAGTTGCTGAGATCCATGATGTGAATCTCCTTTTGCACCAAAGGTGATCCAGTAGGATTGATAACTGGTGACTGTGGGATTTGAGTGCAGTGAACTCATTGTCCTGTCCAGGAAACCAGTTTGAGATGATTGTACCTTTGTTACACGGTCCATTCTCCTGTTGGAAGCAGCCATTAGGAGATGGGTACGTGTGGTCATAATTGGATGGTCGCTTAAACGATGCTTAGTTCATAGTAAGCGGCCCAAAGTGGCATCAAACGCAGTTTCACCACCAGCACCCTGACCCGTTATTAGAAGGATGGATGGATCCATGCTTTCATGGTTTTTACACCAAATTTGGACCCTGTTTGAATGTTGCAGCAGAAATGCAGACTCATCAGACCAGGCAATGGTTTTCAAATCTTCTTTTTAGTGAAACTGAGGATTCTGTTCTTAGCTGATAGCAGTGTTCCCTTTCTATCAGCTTGAAGTAGTCTGGACACTCTCTCTGACATTAACAAGGCATTTGATCACAGAAAAATCAGAAAAACTGTTCATGTGCGACAATCCCAATCAAACCTGTCTGGTGCCATCAGCCGTGCTACGTTTAAAGTCACCTAAATGACCTTGGTTTGAAGTTTAGCAGGTCATGTTGACCATGTCTACGCACCTAAATGCACTGAGTTGCTGTAGGCTCAATAGGCAGAGGTGGGTCGAGTATCCAAGAATTGTACTCAAGTAAGAGTATCATTACTTTAAAATATTATTATTTAAGTAAAAGTAAAAAGTAGTCGTCAAAAAAGTTACTCGAGTAAGAGTAAAAAAGTACTTGGTGAAAAGGCTACTCAAGTAAGAGTATCTAGCGAGTAACTGTTTGAAATGTCCGATTTATTTTATAAATAAATGCTATCAGACAATCAAAAATAAATAAATATACAAATTTTAGTATTTTCAAAAGGAATATATGTAAAAAGATCCACAAAATAAGGCACAACAATTCTAATTTCAAGATTTCAGTTTTTCACAACGTAAAGCTTTTTCAAGCAAAACCCACAGTGAATATATTCGCATTTACAGCAGCCTCAGAGAAAACATTAGAACGAGGCAACTTCAACATAACAGACTGCAGCTGATGCGCCAGAATGTCATACTAGGGCTGGTTCTTTTAAATACAAGGAGGGATTAACCCTTGTGTTGTCCACGGGTCATTTTTGTCCTCTACAGAAATCTTTTGCTATCAAAAATATGTTTTTTATTCATCAAATGGTCTGAAAATAACAGAAGTTATTCATTACTATACTATGCATGATTGGAATAAGTTTTAAGTAATTTGATTTATTTATGGGGTTTTTATTGGATTTTATAACACCTGTTGTCCTCGTGGACAAAAATGACCCCAAAGTACAAAGTGTTGCAAAAGGCCGTATTTTCACAACATACTGCTATCAAACATCTTTGATCTTGGATCACTGATGTTTGGGGTCAAGCACTGGTCATAACAACCACAACAACAACAACAACAGGCAGCACAATGAGGAGGCAGGTGCTCTATATTCAATAAAATGTTATTTATACTGCGCCAAATCAAAACAACAGTCGCATCAAAGTGCTTCGTATTGTAAGGTCGACCCTACAATAATACATACACAGAAAGTATGCTCACAAGCCTCCATTGCACTAGAGATTTGCATACTTTGATGAGCATACTTTTTTACCATGTTGTGCAAAGCAATGACCAGTAGGACAAAGCACATATTGTCCTCTAGTATAATGAGGAGGAAGAATCAATGTTCAGGAAGATCCAGGGTTAGAAGATATAGAAAATATTGTCAATATTTAGAGCACATGCTACCCTTTCTCTGAAAAAGCACATCACCCACCTGCAGAAGTGGAAGAAGGCTATGAAGTGAAGAAAAGTGATGAAGAATCTGAACTATGTTCAAGTAGGTTCTTGGGCATCCAGGACATGGTAGTCTGAGGAGCTTGGAAAGAAAGTGACTGGGCTTCTTGAAGTTTCTTGAGTTTTCAGAATGTGAAACTGGAATAGAAGATGTGTCAGAGGACTGCACATCATCCATTTCAATTATGATGAAGACAAAGAATCAAGCAGGAAAGAGGAGTCAGCTGAGACGGAGGAATATTTGCAGTAATGTGAGGAAACATTGATCTGGTCTTCTAACATCCCAATGACAGACGATGCATGACTCTCTCATGTGCCACAGAGAAAGATAATCTATCACAGTCCAAGCACATATGCCAGGTCCCATACTCCTTCATTGGCTTTTCTACTCGAGCACTGAACGCATTATACACAGTGTTCTGCTTGTATTCTCTGCTTTTTAACGTTCACATGCCAATGGATGCATCAGAGACCAAGTTGGGGTTCAGTAACTTGCCCAAGGACACCTTGGTAAGAACTCCAGACTAGAGCACACAGAGACTGAACCAACAACCATCCAATTAGCAGATGAGCTGCTCTACAGCTAACTCTATGACGAACAAGGAGGGACAACAAGAGGGGAAAAAAATGGATCGAATGCAGCTGTAGTCTTATGTGGGTATGTTGATTCTACATCCGGTGGAGTCGCTACGGACAGTTTATGACATCCTGAGTCTGGTAGAGCAGTTTTAAAGGTGACACAAGATTAATCATAGAAGCGCAAAAAGGATATAATTTCTTTATAAAGACACAATAGATGATCATCGTGCAGGGGGCCCGCCCGTCGGGCTATATGATCGCCCGACTGGAGATATCACTAGCTCCGCGACGTTGGGCTAGCGATTTGCGCGAGCCCTGTCATTCATGACACAAACGCGCTCCCATTTGAGGTGTATGGAACAAGTGGGTGTTTCTCCTGCTGTGATGTAAGATCCTGATACTGATGTGACTGTATGAGCACAAAGTCCCGTTCAGAGGACTCTGTCCATTCCAACAGAACATCCCAAGTAAACCTATGAGATAAAAACATGGCAGTATGTGATGCCAGGTCCAGCTGTACATGGAACATGCTAGTGTACCGATGGCAAACGTCTGGCCTGCAGTCAGGACACGCGAGTTGTCCCTAACATTGCAGGGTTTCAAAAGAAAACAATCACCTGTAACAACTTGTTTACTGTATATGACCCTTGCCTGCAACTGCAGAAAAGAAAGCTGTCCATGATGGGACCAGTGCAGAGGAATGAACCTGAGCTTCCTCCTGCACTTGTGTCAAATATGGACATGAAAGTTTGCCTTCACTCAGACCCATGCCCTGGTGTCCTACCATGCCAAAATATAGAAAACTGTCAGGTAATGAGTTGGAATAAAGTTGAATAAAACCTTGAAACACAGAGATGGATGATATTTTATACTTATGGCTTTATAAACAGTCAAAGCAAACAGGGTCATTTTTGAGCGCAGAGGACAACAGATGTGATTATTTGCTGCCAGTAAAAAACTTGAAGTAGTTTAAAAACAGCTTTCTAAATTAACTTTGACATATACCCGTCTGTGATCATCTGTTAAAGCAACTAACTCTGGTTGTGAAACGATAATCACAATAACTGATGATTTGATTTATTTTTTACCCGAAAACAAAGAAAAAATTCATTTTTATGAGGTTTTTAACAGACTTAAATTTGAAATGGAATAAAAAAAATGTGTCAGAATGTTTGAATTAAGTTTTAATTAAAAGTGGGGGAAAAATCCACTTCATAGTAATTAAGTATCAATCAAACCAGATGGGGACATTTTTGACCCCTGAGGACCACAGGTGTGATTATGTGCTGCCATTTAAAAATTATAAATGGTTCAAAAAAAACTTTTTCACTAAAGTTCAACATAGAGCACTCTGTAGTTAGTCAGATAGTCAAAATTATCTGAACAATTAAATATTTTATTTTCTTGTTTTGTTTCCACTCGAAAACACAGTGTATTTTATGTAAACAAGGTCTGGTGGCCCTAAAATGTAAAATGTTGGGTAAATTTTGTGTTAATGTGTTGGTCTTAAGTAAAACTAAGACGTAACATTGAATTGATTGACAAAGTATACTTTATATTTTAAAAACAGTCAAATGAAGTGGGGACATTTTTGACCCCTGAGGACCACAGGTGTGATTATGTGCTGCCATTAAAAAATGTAAATGGTTCAAAAAAAAAAATTTTCACTAAAGTTCAACATACAGCATTCTTTAGTTAGTCAGATAGTCAAAATTATCTAAACAATTAAATATTTCATTGTCTGATTTTATTTTCGCTCAAAAACACAGTGTACTTTATGTAAACAAGGTCTGGTGGCCCTTAAATGTGTAATGTTGGGTAAATTTTGTGTTAATGTGTTGGTCTTAAGTAAAACTAAGGTGTAACACTGAATTGATTGACAATTTATAATTTATACTTTAAAAACACTCAAATGAAGTGGGGACATTTTTGACCCCTGAGGACCACAGGTGTGATTATGTGCTGCCATTTAAAAATTATAAACACTCAAAAAAAAACTTTCTCACTAAAGTTCAACATACAGCACTCTGTAGTTAGTCAGATAGTCAAAATTATCTAAAAAATTAAATATTACATTGTCTGATTTTATTTTTGCTCAAAAACACAGTGTACTTTATGTAAACAAGGTCTGGTGGCCCTAAAATGTAAAATGTTGGGTAAATTTTGTGTTAATGTGTTGGTCTTAAGTAAAACTAAGGTGTAACACTGAATTGATTGACAATTTATAATTTATATTTTAAAAACAGTCAAATGAAGTGGGGACATTTTTGACCCCTGAGGACCACAGGTGTGATTATGTGCTGCCATTTAAAAATGTTAAATGGTTCAAAAACAAATTTTTCACTAAAGTTCAACATACAGCACTCTGTAGTTAGTCAGATAGTCAAAATTATCTAAACAATTAAATATTGTATTTTCTTGTTTTATTTCCGCTTAAAAAACAGGGTGTATTTTTTGTAAACAAGGTCTGGTGGCCCTAAAATGTGTAATGTTGGGTAAATTTTGTGTTAATGTGTTGGTCTTAAGTAAAACTAAGATGTAACACTGAATTGATTGACAATTTATACTTTATACTTTAAAAAACACTCAAATGAAGTGGGGACATTTTTGACCCCTGAGGACAACAGCTGTATGGAAATCGGGAGGACATTATGAGGGTTAAGTAAATCAGAAACAAATGACACAGAGATGCAACAGGTATAATCAGGAAAAGTTTATTCCCAAGGCGGACAGCAGGAATTAAAAAAACAAAAAAAACCACATCTGTGCTAAAATTCCATAAGAATAGACATTCTAACAAAACTTATTCTGTATACTAAAATACCCTGAAGTATAGACAGTGGATTAACACAATGTAATATGTAAAAATGTAAAAACTACACTCACAAATAAACACTGAAATCAGAGTAAAACTAATTATAAAAGACAAATACAAATTTCCACTATGTGGATGTTCATATGTGTATGGCTCACTTTACCATAAATTATTTCTTCAGTGAAATGGTGCTTCAGCTTCAGCTGAAGGATCAATTGCCTCTGTTTTCAGTTTTGTTCAAAAAAGAATGACTTCATATAGGGAAAAATATATATCGCATATGCAGGACACCTTAAACTAGTTTTTAAATTAAGCAGCAAGGCAGAACAAAGTCGGGGCTGTATCAAGACACAGGACTAAACCCCAATTCAACCAGACCCAGAACTGATCTGGAATTAAAACAGGACTACAACAGTTCAAAATCAGGACTACTTAGGATTTAACCAAGACAGAACTAGAACCAGAACTAGATGATAGTAGCACTAAAACCATCATAGACCTGCACTACACTTATTTTTAATTCTACCAAAGTCCACTATTTAGATTCAGAAAAGTTTATATAATTATTTAGCCTTGTTGTGCAAACAAGCCTGCATAACTTAATAAATATAGAATTTGAAAAATAACAAACCTAAAAGAAACACTAGGTACGAGATACATGAGTACCTATGATACGGTGATACTTTTGGTAAACAACCATTTGACTAACATGTGTGTCTCACCTGCTCTTGTTCCTCTCTCTCCCTCTTTGTGCTGACATTCATCAAATATACAGTGGAAACCAGATATTTATAAACTCTTCAGATAAAAACACAAACATTTTTAATTGTAACATCAAATCAGACAGCAGTTTGCTCTCAAGGTTCTTGCTGTGAAGCTGTGACCGTTTGGCAGTGAACAGGAGTCCTGCATGACTATAAAGTCTCTCACAGGCTGCAGATGCAGGAAGAGCTGTATTGACTTTGATCGACAGCTTCTTGATCTGAGGAAAGCCATGCAATAGATCCACACCTCCAGTGAATGGACATTGGACAGTGAAAGGTACCTCTCCAGTTCCTCTGCTTCTGGCTTTCCTGACCCCATGGATCCATCATCTTCGTCGGTTAGGCTGCTGTTTATCCTGGCCTCATCCAGCTCTGTGTCTAGGTGATGTCTGATGAAGTGGAGACCTGTGGAAAGACGTAAGGTTTTCAAAAGAATTAGGTCTGGTCATCATAGTGCTGTATACACCGCCAAGCTGCAGATGCTTGTTTGGAGCTAGCCTCCAAAAGCTGCCCATACACTGTGCGATTTTTGGCCCATTTTGAGACGATTTTTCAGTCGCGCAACAGTTTTGGGGATCGGCCGTGTTTTGCCTTAATCGTGTGTGCATCGTGTAGTATACACGGGGTAACAAAAAGCAGCTAACACCTCACGACCAGCTCCCAATCATCAATCGTATTGTCGCATGATAATCAAACCAGTTTGAAATCCACGACTACAACAACCAAGAGTTGGATGGACATTGCTGCTCAATCACAGCTGCCTGGTCAATGTTTTTCATTAGTAATTTAGCAGAGTTGATGTGTGTCTGAGTGAGTGAAAGACAGAGAGGGAGAGCAAGTGACAGATTTTGTATGATAAGCTTCATGTTATGGACGCACAGTTTGAGCACTCAGGTCGCATCAGAGCATCAGGCCGTATAGTGAGAGACCCTGCATCGTGACCTATGAACTTCTAACCTCTGTGATTTAATTGTACACTGAAAAAACTCGCACAGTGTTTGCCCAGCTTAATGTGGACTGTTTGAACTAAACAAGCTGCTGTTTCACATAATAAACCCTGTCAGCCGCAGTATTGCCTTCTGTTTTAACAGTTAAAGCAGTAGAGACGAGCTGTTTGCATGTGCGTGGAACTCTAGCGTCATTAACCAGGCTAGCTGTTAGCTTATAGCTCACGCTAGCTAACCAGCGAGCAGTTAAAAGACAGCGAAGCTGCACAAAACACCCACAAACTTATCTCACTACAACGTAGGGCCGGAAATATGACTCGCAGCTCGAGCTCGACACAGCTGCTGTAACATAAGACTGACATCCAGCTAACCACAGCTAAAAGATATTTAGAGAAAACTTACCGTTTCCTCAGGTTAAGCGAGTTGAGTTGTTTCACGCTGGTTTGTTTTGGCTCTGACTGAAGACACCGACACTGCAGACATAGCTGTTCTTTTGTGCTGCTTTTAAGCGAAACATTCTTTGTATGTGAGGCCAAAGATGTTCGTCCTCTTCAGCTCTAGCGTAGACTCTGCCATCATATTTCTTCTTTCCGTGTGTCCGCTACTTTGAAACGCTTGGGCCGCTCCGCCCGCCACGGTTTCAAACTGGTCATGTGACTGTATGGCCACGTCTCATTGGTAAAAAAGTTACCGGAAACTCCACTGACGGCATGTTATCTAATGTGTTAAACTAATTATTTTTTTTAAAGTAACGAGTCGAATTTTGCAAATGTAGCGGAGTAAAAGTACCGTTTCTTCTTCATAAATGTACTCAAGTAAAAGTAAAAAGTATTGTGCAAAAAAGGTACTTAAAAAGTACATTTTTTTCAAAAACTTACTCAAGTAAATGTAACGGAGTAAATGTAGCTCGTTACTACCCACCTCTGTCAATAGGTCATGGACTCAGTATCAAATGTACAAATACAGTGAAACAACCAGAGAGAACACTATGTGGACAGTGTAGAGTGAGGTTACTATCATAAACTAACTTCAGCTTTTTGTGTGATTCATAAGTCCACTAAGTAACCCAGCATGAGCACAACCAGCTTGTAGCTTTGGAACATCAAAGTTAACAAAGACAGCAAATATAGTTACATTTGGAAAAACTGGAAACTGATGTTGCTGATATTTGTTAGACGGAGCGACCTGCATCCCCGGGTTAACATCATGATCTAAACTAGGTTAAATGTTTTCTTACTCTTATATTATTTATATATTCTTCCTGTTAAAAGGGAGTTTTTCCTTCCCACTGTCACCAAAGTGCTTGCTCATAGGGGGTCCTGTGATTGTTGGGTTTTTCTCTGTGTGTATTATTGTAGGGTCGACCTTACAATATAAAGGAGGCGACTGTTGTTGTGATTTGTATAAATAAAATTGAATTGAAATGAATTTTTCTTGTATCTTTATATTGTTATCTGTAAGGGGAAACACAAACAGGCACCTTCATACTTAAAGCATATTTACAGTGTATCTACCTGAAGCTTACAGATACTAAATACATTGTGAATATTTTCTAATATTTATCTTAACATTACCCATAAAAGCGTTTTCTACAGAATAGCAGCTGTGACTTACACCCATGCATACACTGAGATTGGTTTATGAAGGTGTTGCTTCATTTATTAAAAATTGATGTAATGAACTGAAGACTGTTTGCAGAGAAAATCTAATTTACTTTTGCAGTTACTTCCCAAGAAGATGTGAACCCTGGTTCACGACTTCTATCTCAGATTTCTGGAAAGAGATAAGAAATCATGCATCTGACCGGCTTTTATAAATATTATGCTGGGCATTTGTGAATAAATGTAACTCTGGGTTTACTGCAAAGATATGCAGTATAAATTAGAGATGGCACGATACCACTTTTTTATGTCCGATACCGATACCGATATCATAAATTTGGATATCTGCCGATACCGATATTAATCCGATATAGTGTGTTTTTTAATCAATAAAACTGTTTTTTTAATATCTTGC
The DNA here is from genome assembly GCF_013358895.1 of Oreochromis aureus. Taxonomy (NCBI): domain Eukaryota; kingdom Metazoa; phylum Chordata; class Actinopteri; order Cichliformes; family Cichlidae; genus Oreochromis; species Oreochromis aureus. Next base: position 652,861 of record NC_052956.1, read on the forward strand.
TGCATTTTGTATAAGTTCATACTCAAGTTTAAATAAACAATAACACTAAAGCTATTCTGTTATACCTGTATGTAAAAAATACACTGCGCCCAAAATATTTCATAGTTCAGGAACACTGATCAATCTAATAAACTTAATCCTCCCTATTCTGGTATTTTAAAGAGTACTTAGCAGAAATATTAAGCAACCTAACTAATAGGGTTGCAAACTCCCACCAAAAAAAAAATAGGAACCACCCCCACCCTCCACCTGATGATGCTTAATCGACGTAATCAACTTTAATTTGATGCAGGGTGGGAAAAAATGCACAGAAATAAATTATTTTTCAAGAATAATTAAATAGATTCAACATCTTTCTTCAACAGAATTGCAGAATTCACAGATGGTACCTTCTCAAAGAAAAAAGTAGTATAGCTTACTAGGGTATATTAGACTTAATAGTTACTATATACAGTAATGGACTTCTATACATTTTACATCAGATTCAAACTTTGGGTGTAAGATTCAGATAATTATTTATTAAAAGCTAGACATTTTAAATGAGAATAAGAAAGAAAAGTATGTCTTTGTGCCCCTTTTCCCTGTTAATGCTCTATCGGCCCCCTGGCTACACTTTGCTAGATCCGCCCCCTGCACAGTTACCAGCCGTCAGCTACGTAGAAAAGGATCCTGGTGTAGAAAGTAATATTAAATAAATTCTAACAACAGCTTATCAAGGTTAAACGTGCTGCTGTTGTTCAGCCGCTGGTTTCCTCTTTCTGGTGCAAAGTGGGCCAAAAACAAAGAAGAGAGACGGACTCGGCGACAGAAAAGCCGATCAGCTGATCATTAAGCAGTTTCACGATTGAAGTAGCTGCAGGAAGGTGAGGGAGAGAGAGAGTCAGTCGCTCCATATATCGGTTGTTAAGCTTAACATGGGAATGCTTTACAAACATTCAGAGATGAACTTACACACTTGCTTTACTTCTCTCTGGGATAACTTCCTCGGAGATGAAATGCTGGTTTGGTAGCGAGGCTACAAATACACACAGCCGCTCTATCACGTGAGGCATACTGCTGCAACGTGCTACGGTTATGAGCCGAGTTACGCCATGTCGCAAGTTTTGTGAGGTGTTTTTTTGATATTTAATGGATCGGATTACATTTTTTATTTCTCACCGATATCCGATCCAGTAATTTAGGTCAGTATCGGACCGATACCGATACGTAATATCGGATCGGTCCATCTCTAGTATAAATACTGCAGTGAACTTGGTGTGTTGCATTGTTAAATTCATGCACATATCAGACATGATCTGACTTTTGCACCAATTTTTCTTGAGTGTAGCACAGAATAATAACTCCAAGTCTAAGGTCTGAGATATTAATCTACAAAAACTCCAAACAGTGCAAACTCACATTCAACGTGTGACCAGAGTTTTGATTGTCATTCCTTCCCTGTTTTCTGAGCCAGGGAACGTAGAACAGAACCGGAGCGAGGGTGAGGAGCTATGTTTGTGTTAACGCCTGACTCGAAACTCTGACCTAACCGATAGCCATCACACACCCATTCATCTGCCATTTCCTTTTCCCTGCTTCAATAGGAACTGGTGTGCTTATGTGGTGACGCGCACGGTTAGCTGCATGATGGAGGATGGCGTGGAGACGTACATCAAGCCGGACTATCAGCGCTGTGCCTGGGGACAGTGTCCTCGAGTGGCGTGAGTATCTATGCCTCGTCTCCGTGTTTCCGGATTCTAATCCGCCTTTGGCCTCGCCATCTTTAAAGCCCCAGGAGTCCTGTATCCATCATCTTGTTCTATTTCCTGTCTGTAGACTTCACTCAGCTCTCTCAATCTTTTGTCTCCCGGGCTTCAACCACGAGGTCAGGAGGGCGCCTGGTTGAAGCTGGGCTTCCACATGATTGCAGCTCCGTACTGGTGTCTGGGTAATCTCAGTGATAAAGTCTCTTTGGTGCAGACCGGTGAATATCTACTATTACAAGTAACGGAGCACATTTACTATAGATAGGACTCGCTAAATGGGTTTTCCAAATGTGGATGTAATGCTTGGAGAAAACATTAATCGAACATTGCTGATGTTGTCCCTCCTTTGAAGTTTTCACTGCTTGTCTAACCCTGGCCTTGCTGCTTGATCCCGATGCCTGCCCGCGGCCTCGGTCTAAACCTGGGCTATGCTAAGAATGAAGCCAACAGGAGTTCCAGGCACCGCAGTCTCGTCTCCTACGCTGCAAAAACAATCTTCTCTTGCTCTCTGTTTCTTCCTTTTATGATTCTCTCAATCTCTCTTGCTAACTCTGCCCAGCTCCTGCTCTCATTTCTCCGAGCCGTGTTTTGTTTTTCTTCTACAAGGACCTTTTTTCTCACGCTCACAGAAAAGGAAGCTGGAAGATGAAATCTTTTTTCTGTGTTACCTACAGTAAAGTTTGTGGAACGTCACAAAAAGAAAAAACCTGCTGAACTTTTGCAGCCGCGGCTTGTTAACATGCCTGTGATGATAAATCTTTATGGAGAGTTTTGGCCAATTCGGTCTATTTATTGCGTTGTGACTGCAAATAAGACCTGTTCACAAGCAGAGCTGAGTGGCACATTAATGATACGACTCCAGCAAAGCTTTCCAAATAAAACATTCCTTTCTTTTTTTTGCAAAGGAATGCTCTAAGAACAAGATTTTGTGCTGGCTCAGTGCAGTTCCTTTGGAAAATGGGAATTTAAAGTCCCTGTAATTTCATTCATCATCAGTAGATGATTTGCTGCGATTTTCCTCGCATCTAATGACCTTTGGACATGAATATCAGTGTACAGCACAATGATGATGTCTCATGCAGGGTTTGGGGGCCGCTGCAGGTCGACACCGGGAACAAGTTGGCTGTAGTTTTTGAAGGCAGAAACCAATAAGGCTAAAAGTTTGGTGCTTTATTAGTGCTCTGAGCCTGTACTCAGGCATGGCTGCACCTTGAAACCAAACACAAATGATAGGCACACATGTATTAGCCTGCATGCTATCAGGCTAATACATGTGTGCCTAGAGACTGTTAAGTCATGTTTTCTACACTCCATACAATGATACCAAAAAAAGAATGAAAGTAATATAAAGCTAAATTTGGCCATAGAAAATAAAACAGCTTTTTGAGCCACACTATAAAGACGACCAACAGAAACTAAAAACAATCGAGATGAAAGGGTCACGGGGGTCATGTCGAGTGAAAGCACACGAAAACCTGGATGTCGTTTCACAAACGCCTTTTTCATCCTCAGCTATCGGACGTACAGGAGACCAAGATATAAAGTAGCTTACAAGATGGTGACAGAAATGGAGTGGAGGTGTTGCCATGGTTACGCCGGGGAGGACTGCCACAGTGGACCACAGGGGACACCTGAGACTGGTGTCACGGACACTGGCTACAACACAGGTGGTGGGCAGCGGGGAGGAGAAGGTGAAATCACAAACACATCAGAAAATATTCTTTATCTTCTGAGTTTGTCTCCCAGTGAGGTGTCTGTGTCTTTCCTCAAGTATCTTCTGAGTTTTGATACCTCAAGAATGAAAGAAGACCTGGACGACTGCATTTAAAGCCTTGAAAACATCAAATAGTCATAACATTAAATAAAGAAGCTCAGGCTGCCGTATTATGTGTCTCACATGTAACCTCGGTGAACTGTGTTTCCTTTATTACTGCAAAAAGGTCCAAATCTGGAAATATGAAAACAGTCAGTCAGTATAAGTAGCTGAGTGAAAAACATGGCGAGACATTTAGCAAATACATTTACAGCATTAAGCAGCACATTTTACATCTTCCTTTCCTTTTGTCCAGGAGACACAGAGAAGATCAGACAGCTGGAGAACACCATTCATGGCCTGACCAAAGACCTCAACAACATGCAGACCACCATCAATGGCATAAACCAGAGGCTGTACGTCAGTGTTGTTTTTAATACACGTGCATGCTTTATTTCATGGACTGAGTTTAGTGTTAGTGAAACGCTGTTTAGTGGAAATAAAGAAACTCCAGATGTGGTGTTAGGGTCACGTATGGACGACACACTTTCAATTCCTGTTTATTGCACTGGAGATATACCTCAACTCTGGAGTGGATGAAAACTTCTCACACGCTTCTTTAGCTCGGCCAAAACACGAAGGAATCAAAACTGTTTCTATCCCACAGGCACGGGCTGACTGGGGCCATTGTCCCTGCAGATTCAGCTCAGCCACACATGAAGGAAACCATCAACAGCATCCAGACAAAGCTGGATCATCTCTATAACAGAACACAGGTAACTCTGTCCAGAAGTCTGCTGTTTGTGCACACAAGCATGGATGATGCTCATTTCTGTGACTGTTGTGGTCGTTTAGGCACATGATCAGACGCTGCTTACGATCAACAACCACCTGGTGAATGGAGGAGGCAATGAGCTGGATGGAGCAGGCAGAGGAGGAGCTGGAGGTGACCAGCTGAACATCCTAAAGGAAGAGATACTGACACAGCTGGAGAGGAGGGTGTCTCTGTCCTGCTCTTCCTGTCAGGTAAAGTCCAATATGTCCTAATTCATTATGTCATAATTATATCAATATGGCAACAATCACCATTATTTCCCCACCACCAATAAAAAAACGAAGGCGTACTTGTGGTTTACTAGCAGTTAGATTTTCATGCCTTTCCCCCTGTGGGAAGCGATTTTTTTTGCCCAAAGCAGTAAAAGATAATGGCCCCATGCTGCAGCATAAACCACTGCACAAACAAACAATAAAAAAAGGATTACTTAAAAAAAAGATGAGAAAAATGTAACAACAATAAGGAAACAGTTTACCAGCTGCATTACATTTTTTTGTTAGGATGCAACATAAATCAGATAAAGTGAGTTTTTATTTGCCTCGTGTGCTGTCATGGCTCCCTGTAGGCGTCGACACATAAAGGGCCCCACACCACAGCACAAAGCCACTCCTCTGTTTGTCCCAGGTGCTCCTGCATTGTCAGATCTTCACTCTGAGCACATATGATCTAAAATGCTGCATACAAAGCGTCGTAGCAGGGCGATTTTCTTAGTACACTGGGCAGCTTCTACAATGACACCTACACCTGTTACGTAAACTAGAGGACGTTATATCGTCTGTCGCCGTATCTACACTCAGTTCATTTATTTGCCTCAAAAATGAGAAAAGTTTAGCCTGAGTGCTTTGCATCATCAGCAGGTTTTTTGCTCTCCATGTCACTGTTAGTCACTTCCTGTGTGGAAGCTTCGGACACTTTTGGCTAGCTGTCAGCCCAACCACCCCGTGCTGACTGATACTTGATTTATATAGCACCTGTTTCAAAAAAACGCTATGAAGTCTTTCGCACAATAGTGAAATAGGTGGAATGACGAAGGTTTGTAAATGTACTTTTTTATTCAGTATTACATGAAAAGAGTGAATGAGCCCTTAAACAAAGCAGGAAAGTGTTTACAGAGGTGAAGCCACAAAGCCGTTGACCAATGCCGTGAGTCTTTTTACAACCACAGCTGTCGCCACCTGTTGGTCTTCAGATAGAATGCAGGTTTAAGGCACTTCAGCATTAGCTTAGCTACGTTTTAAAAACACAGACAGTATGGGATGGTGGTGGTGGAAATCCCACCTCCACCATCCCATACTTGATTTCCTGGCCTATGTTAAGTAAACAGTGATCCATAAAAAAATAAAAATAATAAAACATCAGCACAAACACTTTGTACCAGGGGCTTCATGGGGTGACTTTCCAAGGCTACGCAGCTTTCCTGTTGCTGTAATGTGTAGATGGCTCATTACTTTTCTCACATAGAGTGAAGTATACACATGGTATTAGTATATATAACAACTAAGCAAACCTGTAGTTCAGGAAAAGTACCTTTGAAACCCTTAGAAATCACAAAAAAGTTCTAAAATCAATGTTTCAAGTATGTTGAAAGAATATGAGCCTGACATCATGACGGTTATGTCTCGTATGTCTCGTTATCACCAGGTCGGCGTGGAGGACCTGAGGCGCCAGCAGCAGGAGGACAGGGACCGGATCACAGCCCTGGAAAAGAGGATCAGCTCCATAGACCAGCACTTGAGGCAAAGCTTGGAAATCTCTCGCAGTGAGACCGAGCGCTCACAGGCCTGCTGCAACACAGTCACTGAGCTGGGAAGGAGGCTGTCTGATGTCGAAGTCCGACTCACCTCCACTGCAAACAAGTGTGACGCTATTAAAGGGCGGCTGGATAAGGAGCTCGCTGGGATGGGTGGAGGAAAGGGGAGAGTGACAGAGGACCGGTTGAACGGCAGGCTAAGAGAGCTGGAGAAGAGGATGAATACCACAATGAGGAAGACGGAGCAGAGGTGTACTAACACCGGGAACAACATGAAAGAAACTGTGCAGAGAGACGTCACTCAGCTGCGAAACTCGGTCCTTGTTCAGCTCGATGACCACAGCTACAAGATCGGTAAAGTAGAGCTGGATGTGGCTGTTCTTGGAGACACGGTCAAAGACCACAGTCGACGTTTAAGCCAGCTGGAGAACATCACGACCTTCCTCGACAGACGGCTAACATCAACCACAGACATGTGCAGAGACGCCTGCGGGCCGAACGCAAGAGACCGGACAAGTGATGAAACTGTGAAAACTTTGGAGTGGAGGGTTGTGGCCAACCAGGATGAGATCCAGAAGTTTAACACCAAGCTGAACAACCTCTCGGTGTCAGGAGACTCGCTGCTTGAGAGAGTGATTAACTTAACAACTGATGTGAAAAAGATAACAGCTGTCACCGGGAAGGATGGCGAGCACTTCAACAGGATCTTCACCGAAGTGGAAACTTTGGGCCACGATTTTAAGGAGTGTTTGATATGCAGCACTATAGAAAAGGACCTGCTCACATTTAAAAACTCCACCACGATCAGCCTCAACAGATGCCAGACGGAACTGACGGATCTGCGGAGAAAAGTCGACTTGGGAGAATCCGTCTGCTCTCAGGTTTGCTCCAACCTGCAGGAGGAGGTGGGACGACTCAGAGAGGACGTGGAGGAGTGCACGGTACAGTGTAAAACCAACATAAATGATCTAAAGAAACGTCTGGAAGGTCATACTGTACATAGTGGAAAATTAGGAGGGGATCTGAAGTCTATCCAAGGAGAGCTGGCTGAGGTCATGGATACTTTTAGCTCCATTAATGACACTCTGAAGGGCCTGGGAAGGACTGTGCAGACACACGGGCACACGATAACAGATCTGACCCACGTTAAGAACAATATCATCGTTGAGGTAAGAATATGTGATGCAGATAATAGCCTAGTTATGCAAACATCTGTTTGACTTGTGAACCTGTAAATTAAAGCCATTAAAGGCTTTTTTCTGCTTATAATAAATGTTGACTGCATCGTGGAGTGGCTATAAAGTAAGTAATGAACCAAAACAAGGAGACTATATCACTGTAACTGTTGGTAGCCTGGATCAGCAGGATCAGCAGTGGAAACTGCCTGGAAAAACAGAACGAGCAGTGTTGGGTGGGCTGTGCAGTTGTTCAGTTCAAGTCAAGAAAACACCAGCAAACAGAAAATGATGCAAAAGCACACAAAAGAAAACAGAAGTTGAATAAAAAACAACAGAAATTCAGAAAAATTTCACAAAAACAAAACACAGTGGAAGTGTTTTTGTTTTTGGGAGCGCAGAACAGAACGGCTGTGGAAGTGACACGCTAACTTGACCTTTTCTTTACATCACACACACACACACACACACACACACACACACACACACACACACACACACACACACACACACACACACTATCCAGTCTAAAAAAAAACACATGTTCACCTCGAGGCTTTAAAACATCACTTTACAAACCAATGGGTGACATCAGGGGAGATACATCTGTCTGTTGTCGTGTCTGTGCTTAACCTCCCAGTTGCAGAAACAGTAAAATAATTAAAAAATATTACAAATGCTTTCAGTTAATAAATAAATGATCTGTAAAGTGTAGCCAAGAAGATTTCCTTCCTATAAATTGCTGCCTTTAATTACACTGGTAATCTATGTGTTGTTTTATTTACAGTACACAAAATGAAACATAATAATAATAGTAATGTGTTTACGATGTGTAAAAAACCGTCATGTCTGCCAAATGCATCGTGGTTACCTTTGGAACTGTGTTTTCATAGAATATTAATACAGTTGTGAAAACAGGATATTACAGATATTTGGGTTTTCTCGACAGATGATGTGCTGACCGTAGGAGAATAAATTGTGGAGCAAAGGAAAACAGAAAAGTCTTTTCATAGCAGAACTTTCAACACTCTTTTCCAGGTGAACAACCTGCAAACGGACCTGGAAGACCACGTCGCTGACTCAAACACTCGATTCAGTGATCTGGGCAGAGAGATCCAAATAATTAGGAGCAACCATGTGACTGAGATTGGGGAGTGCCGGCGATCCAGTGACGGCCTAGATCGAAGGCTCTCCAACCTCGAAAAAGTGTCTGGACGCTTCGACTCGTTTTCCGGAAAGCTGGAGGGCATCAAGGAGGGCTTGGACCGACATGTGTCTGGGCTGTGGAACTCCGTTAATGGACTCAATGTCACAGTTACATCTCAAGGAAATGCTATTGAAAATATCCAGAACGTCCAGCTGCCTCAAATCCACTCCAACATACACAAGCTGAACTCTTCAGTGGTCGACTTGGTCAGAGACTTCCACAGATTCAAAACACAGGACTTTAAGGGTGAGTCACAGAGGGCAGAAGGCGTGGGATCTGCTGGTTGAGAGATAGTCGCTCCCAAGTGAAGGGAGGTATGTTTGGACTGAGGGAAAAATATAAAGAAAGATTCCAGGCGGTCGTCATAAAATGATTTAAATTGTGCTCTCTGCCTAAAAGCTAAGTTTTAGTAAATATGAGAGTAAAGGGCACATCCCATGTCACGTGTCACGACTTATTGTACATGTTTTTAGAGTTCTCTTTAGGGATAGTGTTACTGGTAAAGAGAACTTTTCCTGGAGTGTTTCCCAGCTGTCTCACCAAACATTGCACTCCTTCAGGTCCACCTGGTCCACCTGGGCTCCGAGGAGAGCAAGGGCCCCGGGGTCCGATGGGACCCGAAGGGAGGATAGGACCTCAGGGCAGAGATGGTGAACAGGGACTAATGGGACCCCCAGGTAAATACTGTAGGCCCAGTTTTGGAACCAGAAGTGATCATCTTTGGCCAAAAAGGTGGAATGTTAAGTTAAGCTTAACCAAGCTAGCTAAAGTTAGCTATCATTTTTATTTGGCTGATAATTGGCATTAAAAGTTCACCAAGAACTCTCAGGATGTTCACTCAGCTAGCAGCTATACTCTCGACTAGCCATTTTCAAAGTGAAGAGTATTGTGACCCACTCAAAAACCAGAAAATCACATGGCACCCACCCAATCTTAAATCATCACACTAACTAAAATGCAGTAGAATGTGATGAATTTGCTTTAAATGTTTACTCAAAAAACACAAACTATAGAACTATGAACTGCTAAAGCTACCCAGTCATGGATCAAGGCAGATGTGTGAGCCACCTCCAACTGGGACACAAACTTCAGCACAGAAGAGTAAATTTAGGTCAGAGTAATGAGGAATACCATAAATTGACTTCTTCTTCTTACTACTTTGAATTTACTTTTTATATTAATAAGCACATGTATGTATTTACCGGAATGTACTTGAGACTAATTTCAAACTAAATTCCTGTTATTACTATGGTCCACCTGCAGCACCTTGGCCCACCAAGGTGCCCTGGCCCACAGTTTTGGTAGCCATGGTTCTAGCCCATGGCTACCATCTGACGGCATGTGTGAAATCCTGTGTTGGATGGGTCACCTGCTGTCATGCGTAAACTTAAAAGTTATAAAAAAGAAGGTTAAGTAAAATCTCACCTCTGCTTTCTACTAGGCTGAAAACACTTTATTAAATCATTTATTTTCCATAAACCTGATCATTTAAAAATGGGAGGATATGGGGATGGACTTCCTGTCAGAGTTTGTTGAAGGAGGCTGAGTAAAGATGCTTTTGGCAGCTTTTGCTTTGGACAGTGCCACCTGATGAAAACTTTGCTTAGTACAATAACACTTATGTATTTGGTGCATCTTTGATGTCTCTTCATTAACATGTTGCATATGCTACTGCTGGGTCACTAACTCGCTGTTGTTATCTTTCATCTTACTTTCCAGGTCTCAGAGGCGAACAGGGTATGTGGTGTTCTTATCAAACAGCAGATCAAAGTGCGCCTAACTCTTTGATCTCGAATCCACAGTAACACCTGCTCTTTGTTTCTGCTCTATCATCAGGTCCTCCAGGCTCCGATGCCCACGTGCCACGCCTTTCCTTCTCTGCTGCCCTGACCCGCCAGATGAGAAACACGGGAACCATAGTGTTCAATAAAATCTTCGTCAATGAAAATAACGCCTACAATCCCAAAACAGGTGAGTCTCGCTACAACGGACGTTTCAATAGTTTTAGGTTTTCTTTATTTCAACTCAGTGTGCGCAGTCAGTCATTATGACCTCGTCCTGTCCCGCAGGTTATTTCACAGCTCCTGTGCGTGGGAAGTACTTCTTCAGTGGCATCCTGACAGGCCACAAAAACATAAAGATCGAGGCAGTGCTGTCCAAGTCCAACATTGGTGTGGCCCGAGCGGACTCGGCCGGATATCAGCCTGAAGGCCTGGAGAAGCCCATGGCTGAGACAAAGCACATCCCTGGAGCGTTAGCTGTCTTTAACGTCATCCTGCCCATGGAGGAAGGGGACACGGTCTGTATCGACCTCGTAACTGGGAAGCTGGCCTACTCCTCTGAACCTCTGACCATCTTCAGTGGGATGCTGCTCTACGAGACGGTCTGATTGGATGTGTAAAAATCCTGAGCGTGAGAGCTTCTGATTTGTCCAAGAGACAGTGCCACTGAGAAACTGAGATTATTGGACTGGATCTATCCAGCAAGAAAATGGCTTATATTTGACCTTCAGTGCCAGGAGGGGTACCAGAAGTCCTTTGTAACCACAGTCGTTTGTTTTGTGTTTCACAGCTTTAAGGAAAACTATTTTAAGCAAGAGCCATTGGTGTGTTTTTGTATCCTGAAGAAGCCACTGCATGGTTATCTTATAATGTCACATTTTCATGTAATTCTATTAACTTGAGTTTACAGCAAAACAACACAACATGCAGCTTTCAGTAGTTTTTAAAGGGACCTACTAATATTTTCATATGCATACAACCAATCCCCCCCCCCCACACACACACACACAAAAAAATGGCACATTGTGTAAAATTGAAATAAAAACAGAACACAATATCACTCTATCCCTCATCTTTAAAAAGCTGGGAGTTTTTGGGAGAGGATTGTTTTCCCATTGGTGTCTGTTAGAGGATCCAGGCTGCTCAACAGTCCTGGCTCTTCTCTTTTGCACTGTAATAGATGCATTATGCAGCTTAGCATTGTCTAAGGCCTTCCCTGAAAAAGATGTCTGGATGGGAACACGTGCTGATCTAATACCTTTATGTATTTCATAGGTACAGATGCGCCTCCACACCATCAGAGATGCAGGACTTTAAACTGAGAGCTGCTGACAAGCCGAATGGTGCCTCTTCTCTTTTCTTCAGAGGACACGGCATCCGTGTTCTCCAAAAAGAATTTCAAATTTCAGTTCTTCCAACCACAGTTTTTCCACTTTGCCTCAGTCTATTTTAAATGAGCTTTGGCCCAGAGGAGTTTCTGGATCATGTTCGTGTATAGAGCTTTATCCTGCATTTGTGGATGTCACGGCGGACTGTAGTCACAGACAGTGAACCTTACAATTAGCTGCAAAATGTTCCTCCAGCTGATTCTTTTTAGTAATGCTAACTTCTCCAAACTTTTTTGAGATTTGTTGATGCAAACCAACTCAAGAGCTAATTTTTTTTCTCAAAATATTTTCAGGTTAAACTTGTAAAAATATGGATTCATAACATTTCGAAATCATTGCATTCTGCTGTTATTTTCATTTTACATACCATCCCAACTTTTTTGGAACTGGTTCAGGTAGTTTTTTTTCTACTTTTAGCTCCATATTATGTCACTGAGAATGGATATCCCTTATATGGGCACCTATGCTGTGCAGCCAATAGGAAGAAAGTTGACTTAAAGGGGGGCGGGGGAGCTGAAACTGCTTCTTTCAGACAGAGGATGAACTACGGGGCTACATCAAGGACCAGTATAAGATAAAAAAGGGTTATTTTTAACCAGGGATCCTTCAAAGCTACTCAGCAAAGCTAAGCAGAGTTCAAGAATTAAAACATGGAGCTGGACGTGAGCACCACCGGTGCCATTTAAAGAAAGGTTATCTTATAAAAAGATGATTAATGTGAGGGCTTTTTGTCCCTTATCCACCCACAGCATACCAAATGATCAGAGGTTATTACACACACTTCCTGAATTATTCCTTGGAGTTTCATTCTTACCACAAGTAAATTCCCAGAAACACAACACAGAGTGCCAATTGTATTGGAAAAAATGCAGAGTGATGAAGTCCAAACCACTATCACTATTCTTTAGGAGGAAATGCACAAATGAAGTCACTGACAGTTTGGTGGAGAAACCACAGGATTTTATAAATCATACAAAACAATAAGAGCATTATAGGACATTAGCTGTGCCCAGAAACACAAGAGGACGTGGAGGACTGCCAAGGGCAAGAACAGTTTTCCTTCTTGTGTCCTTCTAAGGGACATTTGTAAGAGTTCAGAGGGTGAAAGTTGTGTTGCTGTTACTATCAGTCCATCTTACGCTGGAGTTTTTATGCAAAGCAAACAATAATAAATACAGAAGCTACACTTATCCTTATATCAAGTATACAAAGCTTATTTCTTTGATTAAACACACACATAGCCTGCCTTTGGTTGTCTATTTTTCAGGTGTGCATTTTATAAGGTGTTGTACATATTTTTAAATGGCTTGCACACTTTTTTGCAGATTCACTTTGCATTTTTTACATTATTTTCTCTTATTTCTTATCATACATGTTTTCCTTTGCAAGGAGGACACGTTTGTCATCAACTCTAGTGTGGAAATATAAGTGTATGTGTCTAAGCATTGTGTAACCTTAACAGACTGTACATATTTTTGTGATCTTTAAGAATTGCCACTTCACTTCGCAAGGTACTGTATATGTTTTGTATGTTTTGTCACGTGTGCTACAAATACAGATACTCAGTGTTATACGGCTCACGTCAACAGTATCGCTCTCATCTGGATTTGGTTTCTTTTATTAAATGAGCTGGTATGCATCAGGTTTTACACACTGCTCCGCCTGCTTTGGACTTCACGTATTTAATCTGGCACTTCTTTGGCCTTCACAAATACACACAGCTGGGCTGACTTTTGTTTCTGGCTCCTACTTCAAACCTCTATCATCTCCTCCCTCGACTTCAACAGGCTAATTTTAGCTTAAGACAAGACAAGGAGTCTGTTGATTTTTTTTCTTTCATATGCTGCACTGCAGTGACCCCTAGTGTTCAGGATATTTACTCCAGCAGCTGTTAGGAAAAGCTTAACAGTCAAGAAGCTCATTACTTATCAAAGAAAAGATATGTGCTGTTCTTTTGTCATGTTATAGCCTTATTCCAAAATGAAATTCTACACAAGTGACAAACATTTTTGCTTGAAGTTTATAAAATATATAATTATATATTACATGACCATAACTACTCACAGCCTTTGCTCGATATCGTGTTGAAGCACCTTTAGCAGCAATTACAGCCTCAAGTCTTTGAGTACGATGCTACAAGCTAGCACACCCAGTTTCTCTCATCCTTCTTTGGAGAACCACTCAAGCTCCACCAGGCTGCGTAGTCATTTTTGGCTCTCTCCAGAGATGTTCAGTCAGGTCCAAGTCTGGTCTCTGGCTGGACATTCACAGAGTGATTCTGAAGCCAATCCTTTGTTATCTGGGATGTGTACTTAGGGTCATTGTCCTGTTTGATGATAAACCCGCTCTGGAGTAGCTTATCATCAAGGATTCTCTGTACATTGCTGCATTCATTTTTAATTCCTTTTCCCTTGATCCTGACTTTTCTTCCTGCTGCTGAAAAACATCCCCACAGCATGATGCTGCCACCACCGTGCTTCACTGTGGGGATGGTAGTGGCCAGGTGGTGAGCAGTGGCTGGTTTCCTCCAGACATGATGGACATGATTCAGGCCAAAGAGGTCAGTTTTTGTTTCATCAGATCAGAGAACCTCAGGCGTGCAGTCATTTGCCTCTTACTGAGGAGTGGCTTTCTGGCCACACAGGCCTGATTGGTGGAGAAACTTCTGGTGGTGCAGAAATGGTTGTCCTTCTGGAAGGTTCTCCTCTCTCCACAGAGCAACGCTGGAGTTCTGTCAGGTTCTTGGGAACCTCTGACTAAGGCCCTTCTACCCTGATTGCTCGGATTGGCTTGATAGCCAGCTTCCCCAGATCTGTGCCTCCATACAGTCCTGTTTCGGAGGTTTGGGATTGTCCAGTTCCTTGGACTTCATGGCTTGGTTTGTGCTCTGACATGCACTGTCAACTTTGGGACCTCACATGTACAGGTGTGTGCTTTCCAAATCATTTCCAGTCAGCTGAATTTACACACAGGTGGACTCCAATACAATTCAGAAAACGTCTGACAGATGATCAGTGGAGACAGGATGAACATGATGCCAACCTTGAGTGTCATGGCAAAGGCTGTGAATACTCATGTACATGATCTTTTATTTTTAATACGTTTGCAAGAATTTCAAGCAAACGATTTTCACTTTGTCATTAACGGGATATTTTGTGCAGAATTTTGACAATTTTGAAAAAAGAAAATAATCCATTTTGGGAAAAATGTGTAACAAGTGAAGTGTGAAAACAGATTCACTGTAATACATGATAAATAATTCAATTAAGGGGCATTCCTTAATCGACATACATCAAATCATTCCAAAATATTGGCAACTATTATAACTACCATAGGGAGCTTTTAAAAACTCGTTAAGTTAATACAGATAAAGTCTTTAAATTGCGAGCTAAATAAATGGTGGTGACGCTTTCTTTTACAACAGTTTCAGTATTGCCGAGCTTATCGTGAGACCTTGAAAGCAGCATCAGACGCTGCCGAAGGCACGAGGTCCTGCCTGGGGTTTTCGCGCGTTCCGTTGCCATGGAGCCGACTTTGTTTCCGCTCAGAAAAGTGAAAGGCGGCGTTTTAAGGAGACGTTACAGCCTGGGAGGAAAAGCAGGTACAGACGGGACCGTCGTCGCTCACCAACCGTCCTGGGTTTGTGGACCACAAAGAGCAGCAAGTGTTCGCGCTTTCTGGAAACCCGCGTGTCAAACAAGGAGAGCCCGTGTAACGAGCGTGTGCGTGTCTGCGTGCAGGTGCGTGATGTGATGAGCTGACAGAGCCTCTCACTTTAGGGTTTACGCGTCTGTACTGACAGATCTTTAACAACACTTGTGACTTTTTTATTCATTTACTGTGGTGATGTTTGTCTTAAAACAGAAAAAGCTCTGGGCCACTTTGTGTGAAAGTCGCCATTCACATGGGTAACATGAACAAACTGTACTGCAGTTTTTCAGAGGAAAAAGAAAGCAGCTAAAAATTGTAATTCAATTAAAAAATGTTCAGAACCAAATATTTGCGTGCATATTATAACGCTCCTATTTCATACCAGCATTCAGTGAGTCCACAATGAGCAGCAGAGTGGCAGAGGGCCGCCTGCAGACCCTGCAGATCTACCGCCTGCTTCAGCTAGTCCATGAAGTGGATAAGGCACAGATAGAGAAGATGGTGCAGTTCGGGGTGGAAGACCTCATCAATCTCACAGAGCCGAAGGACGGTGTGGGGGTGCTCCATGTGGCAGTTTCAGCCAACAGTCTAGGTAATCTATGCCTGTGGGCTGACTGTGGCAGACTTGTTCCTTTGCAAAAATCAGACACATTTGTTTGGAAGAGTGCTATGTTTGTACAACTCAAATACTGTGGGTATTTACAGTACAGGTTATTTCATTTGGTCTTTGCGTCTTTCAAAACCCCTTGTTTGCATGCCGCATTTCTTGCCAAAGAAAATATGTCCACAGAGATTTGTGGCAGCATGTAGAGTTCTCGAAAACGGCAGCGCAATGGAAAAAGGAATGGATGCTATTAAGTTTGTTAAACATCTTAATCACTGCCTGCAGTAACACTGGGGAAAGATGAGTGTGCATACGACTCGGGGTATAAACATGTATTTCCGATTACTTTTAAACATAATCTGCATCAAGCTCAGCTGGTCTGAGAATTTACCACAACCCCAAATATGATCTGTCTCCTGATTGTTTCTGCTCTCTCTTTTTCTCCTCACAGAGCTCGTCACCTTCCTCCTCTCCAAGGGAGCAGATCCTAACGTGCAGGACAAAAGGGGCCGCACTCCGATTATGTTAGCTGCTGAGCTGGGCAACGATCCCATTGTGTCTCTTTTGGCCCACAGCGAAGCCAACCTGAGGCTCCTGGATGTAGAGGGCAAAAGTGAGTTCGAAACTAAAGGCATTGCTACTTATAATCTCTGTGTAGGTTTAGCAACACTGTACTGACTGAACAGTTACGGGATTTCAATCACACTAAAGCTGTGTGCCGGGAGCTTCGTGGCATCAGTTTCAGTGGCCGATGGTGCAGGTGTAGGCGGCCCACTTTTGTTCATGTAGTGTGTATATGGTGGTAAACAGCAGGGTTTTCCTCAGCTGTTTAGTTCAGAATTGCAGCTGTCACACTGTCACAAAGCAAGAGGCCGGACTTACCCTACAAAGGTTGTCTCAGTGTGTTTGTGACCACAAAAATGAGTTGAATTCAAATAAGGTTTCAAAAAAAGAACCCAGAGGCATTTCAAGGGCTCAGCCCAATGGTGATGCTCACTTTCAGTGGGACATTGATGCTTATCTTTGTCTCCCTTAGCTTTATCCACACAGTGGGTGATTTTCAATGACATGGCAACCCGAGAGAAATTCAGTCACATCTGGCTACGTAAAGTGACTATGGGTGAAAAAAGCTATGGCAATGAGAAAGAAGTAGGCACCTCTCAAAATGAATCTTTCTCAACTTCAGCTGGCAATGAGAGCAGAGGATACTGGTGGCTGACAGCTAACAGGGTAGTAAATGCATTAGAAGCTACTTAGGTGACGGGAGTCTGTCCAGTAACAGCCAGCTTTAAAGTAAAGTTTGGGAAGCGAATCGCTTCCTGTGTGGATGCAGGTTTAGCCCAGGATCATTTTAAACAAAGAGACTCTAAAGCTGCAGCTTTTTGCTTTCTGGTTAAATAAAATTTTGAAACAAAAATGTTTTGTAGCATTTAACAGCTGCAGAATGATCAAGGCTGATATGATCACAGGAACACGCGAGAGTTGAATTTCAGAGCTTTTTTGTTTGCGATATGTCATTAAAAGTTCCTGCACAAATGAAGCTCATACACTGTGTGCATCTGTATGCAGATGGTTTGCTTTAAATGTGTGTATTCTCATTTGAGTCTCAGTTTCCCAAATGGAGGCGTTTCCATCTCAAGTTAGGTTAGGTCAGCTGGATCGCTTGCATCGTCTTTCCGCTCATGAAAATGCAGTTTGTCTCTTTAGATATTGATGAGGAGGTGGTATCCCAGACAACTCCAATCAGAGCGCACAAAGGTCTTCTGAAGGAGCTCGTTGAAGTAATCGTGATAATGACCCCATTACAGTGTGTCTGTGGTAGCAGTTACTCTAACTGGCTCTCCTTTGAGAGGTAGATCAAGGCTGAATGATTGAATACTTCCCTCGTGTGCATAATTTACATACTGTATGATGTATGTATGCATGTGTGAAGAGCCTTATGAGGGTCATGCCACATGGACACGTCTAATTACAGATCAAGTCCTAATGATCGACTGCTGTGAAACACGCTGAGCAACTTGATATGACCCAGCTCTCCCTGGGGTTTTGTTCAGCCTGCGCTCAGTACTCACAGCAGGCTGAGCTTCAGTAGTCACACACACCTGTTTGTGTTATCCATCGTGTCAGAAATATGGAGGCCTGTGGGAATAATCAGAGTGGGGAAAGTAAAACACAGCATCCTGCCTCCCTCCTTTTACAGGCCAGGATGCGAGACTGTCTCCACCAGCAGTTAGCAGCTGTGCTCGGTGCTAGAAGCGTGGAAGCTATCTGTCAGAGCAAAGTTCCCTGAAAAGGGAAATGCGTCCATCACTTTTACTTTGAAAGCCCTCGGGTCGTTGGGCCTTGCTTTTAATTTTGCAGTAGAGATGAAGATGGCTTGATTTGGCAGGGTTAGCTAGCCAATAGCTGCGAAGGACTGCACACACTGAATTAGACTGAGGGGTCCACATTAATATTTGAAACAGCATGTAGGTGTTGGTCTTAGCTGTCAAGCCATCGCTGCCTCAAAGTAGTCTGATTACACTGATGTACAGATTTATTGTTGACCCTTACTTGCTTCTTCTGTCTCATTCTCAAACTTGTGCACCCGCGCTGTGACTCAGATGTGCTGTTCTACTGCATCTACCCCACCAAACGCCACTGCCGCTGCCTGCAGGTGTTGCTTAAGTGCGGTGCCAATGCCAACAGCGTGTCAGTGCAGGGGACACATATATTTCAGCTGATGTGTGAAAAGGCCCAGGAGTGCACCCCCTTGTGCCTCATTATGCTGAATGCTGGGGCAGACCCCAATGCAGCACACCAGGTAAACTACAGGGACTGCGAGAACTGCGTCTTGAAGACAGTCTGTGGGAACTGAAGCCTTTCCTCTCTTCTCTTCCCCTCTGTTCAGAAAACTGGAGTCACAGCGTTGATGGAGGCAGTCAAAGCAGGTTCCCTGCCGCTTGTTAGAGCTATAATCAGGATGGGGGGAGACCCCAACGCCTCTGACAGAAAGCGGCTCACAGCTGTCCACTATGCTGCCATGGGCGGCTTTTTTGAGGTGTAGTAGCTGCTCATATATAATAGCAAAATAATTTTGAAATGCCAATAACATGCAAAGTTAAACTGTATCTATTAGGACTTATTCTACTTCGCACTGAAAGCTGAATTAAAATGACAGCGACCCACTGTTAGTGTAAGCAGCACTTCAGATTTAGGATCGTCTAACGTGTTCCTCTGGGCTGATTTCATGTGTTCAGGTGCTTCAGGTGCTGTCTGCATACTCAGCAGACATGAGTGCGATGAGCCTTAAGGACTGCACAGCCTTACACTACGCTGCTGCCTCGGGCAATGCAAACTGCTGCAAGTTCCTGGCACAGAGAGGTACTGTACTCTTTAAAGTCTTTTTCTGTGATGAGGCCTGTCACTCCTGCTGATGCTTTAAACGGAGCCCCGACTGTGCAGACATTTAAAGCTTATATCAACATTACGTTCAGTAATTTCAGTCTGATATCGTGACATTTGTAGGCTAACGCTGATCAGTCTTTCAAACGCAGGAGGAAAACACATCAGCTATTACTCAAAATGTACGTCAGGAGAACTTTGGACTTTCACATCTCCAGCTGTTCTTTCCACCCATCAGACTTCTTCCCAATATTACTGTGAGCTGGGATTGCCACATCTGCTCTTTATCGGTCACAGCTCTGTGTGGTTGGTCGTCAGCAGCTGCCTGTCTGTTTGTGCCGCCATGACTCTGTGGAGTCCTTTAGGCCGAGCTTTTCTAACCACTGGTAGGATTTATTGATGTCAGCCACCTCCTAGCCCAAACAGGGGCTCTGTCCTCCTGTGGCACTGCTGTAGCAGCTCATCTTGGGGGTGTGGTGGGGATGGGGGCCATGTATTCATGGTTGCTTCTTGTTTCATCCTGGCTTGTCGCTCTGATCCCCTCCCTCTCTTTTTGTTTTGTCGTTGCTCGTAGAGCCCAAAGGTGCTGGACTGCGTACCCAGGGTACCTCCCAACCTAAGCATCTATGTCCTTATGTGGCCATGATGATGGCCGTACGTCTGTATCGGCTCAGATCTTAATGCTGTCTTCTCAGCACCTGTCTTACCTTCTGTAGGCGTTGCCTCTGTAATTGTTTATGAGGCTGTCACATTATTGTTGATCACAGTATTTCTGAGGTATTGCTACGTAAGTGTTGTATACCCAAACTGTGTAATGATTCATATGCATGGCCTGTTAAAGTGAGAAGAATGCCGATGGTTACTCTGAACATCTTCAATCAAAGTTTAAAAGAGGGGAACGGGAATCTATTTGGAATATGGGAATTTTAGTTCTTTCCAAAAACTGCTCTACAGTACCCTTTTAGTTAGACGATGATTTTCTATGTTACCCTCCATTTCTAGAAGAAAGGTGTTCGTATACATGGGAACGTAAAGGAGCACGCTCCATGGCCAGCTCTAAAATTTGGAGTTACTGTTTTGGTTTTTTTACATTTCTACATTACTGCCAAAATGTTGATATGTCATTCATTTACACGTGTGAGGACACTGGGAAGAGTCGAGCACACTTTTGATTCTGTTCTGGTTTCTTTGTAGTAATGCGATATGAGAGCACGTCTCCTTTGATCACGGCGGAAACATGGGGATTTCCCAGCTGCTATAAATATGGATCAAACTATCGTTTTATGATCAAACGTACTCCCCTGGTAGTCGTTTCAGAGATTAACATAATAACACAGTCCCCCTGCTTTTTTCATGTTCACACGTGTAAGTATTGTCCATAATTACCAGCTTGTGCACAACTGCTGCTCACCACACCTGTCATTGTGTATTGGTTTCAGTGGGAGTGTGCACGTTGTCAGCTTCCTGTGTGATCAGACGTCTTTTTGGACTGTTTGCTGCCCAGCTGGGGACAAATCTGTCCCATCATTCATGTTTCTTAAGATGATTTGGAGACATTTCTGTCCTTCAATGCGCATGTTAAACCCTGTCTTATATTGGAAACAGCCCACGTTCATGCATTTATGACTTCTAAACTGGACTTGTGTAATTCGCTGTTATCAGGATGTCAGACAATAGATTTATCCCATGTTGACGTCTCTTCACTGGTTAGACTGGGTGCTGGGTAAAATCCAGAATTGAATTTAAAATTCTTCTCCTCAGTATTTTTATAACATACTGGAGGATCAGTGTTCTCCCCTCTGTGTTTGCATATCTCTGTTATGATACTTGTAGATCCAGCGAACAGCTGCAACCACAGTCCTGAGTTAGATTAGGCCATTCTACCGTGTGTTTATATAAACTCTGCTCTGTGGTCAGGTTGTAACCCTAAACTAAAGAACCGGGAAGGTTTGCTGCCGCATCAGATTGCCAAAGATTCCGGTCACAACGCAGTAGCCAAGGAGCTCCGGAAGGCGGAGAGGAAGCAGGGAAAAGGCAGCGATCCCAGCGGCGCTGGCCAGATGTCAGATCTCTGGGCACTGACCCTCCACGACTGGTCTCAAGAGTATGAAGCTGAACTGTGGAAAGCCTTTGGCAACAAGTCAGACACAGTTACTGCAGAGAGGTTTGTTTCTGTATTAGAGGAGCTACAAGCTCCAGTTGAACCAGACCAGATCCAAGCAGTCATCTCAGCTCATGGAGGAGACGTCAACATCAGTGACTTCATCAGAGGAGTCAAGTACATCAAGAAACCGTTCCGCCTCTCCTCGTATATGCCTAAGAAGAAAAAGGGAGGAAAGGGGAAAAAAGGAGGCAAGAAGAAGAAGAAGGCTCCGTTTGTTCTCCCCATGCCCATTTGCACCCTCCCACCGGAGCTGAAGCCCCGACGAGCAGACGGAGGCCCACCCAACTTCATGATCAGCTCATACTTTAACTGCTCGGACGTCCTCCGATTCGACCCGGCTCACCCGCCAGTCCATCCGGTGATGAACGACTCAGGATGGTACATACACAAGCCGCCGCCGGTCTACGTCAACGTGAACTCCTGTGTGAGAACCAATGATCTGGAGTCTCTGGACCACGCCTTCAGTAAAGGGGTGCCGGTGGATGTTCAGGATGAGTTTTACAAGACGCCGCTGATGGTCGCGTGCTCCACTGGCAACTATGAGATGGCTCAGTACCTCCTCAGCAAGGGGTGAGAAAGTTCATGTTCTGATTTCAGCGCCATTTGTTTTTTTCTGTGGCTTTACAATAAAAGCCAAAATAATATTTTCAATATTTTTTTTACCCGTTTCTTTAGCTTTGTATTACAAAGCACACACACAGAAGCAAACTGAGACATCGTCTTTGGATGATGAGCTTTTTTCTTGCTGCTGTTTGAGTGATGGCTGCTGATCCAAGCCAAAGAATGGGCCTAAATACAAATATATGCCTTAAACTCCGACATCACTGTTTGTGACAGGGCTGATGTGAATGTGTGTGACCAGTTCTTCTGGACCCCCCTCCACCATGCAGCGTACGCCGGGCAGCGGGAACTCATTGAACTTCTGGTGAATACTGGAGCTAACCTCGATGCCCCGGCCCTGGGTGGAGCCACGCCCCTCATGAGGGCCATTGAAACGTCTCGAGTCTCCTGTGTGGATTTCCTCATCGAGGCGGGTGCCAATGTGCTTGCAGAGAACAAGAGAGGTGTGACGTAGTTCAAAGTCTTTGTAACTTTTTCTTATAATGCCAAAATGGAAACACAGGATTTTGTATAGTTACTCTTTAACTTCTCTTTTTTATTGAACTCTGCATCAACATTTATTCTAGAGGTCTCCTTTGTAGTGATGTATAATGTACCAACATTTATATACTGTCCTTCTAGGCTCATTGACTACAACCCTGCATCGTAGCACTTTCACATCTATGGCCAATTTAGAATCACCATGTCTCGTTTAATTGCTGCTGCTGTTATTTGACTGACTGGATTTTATTTCTGTACAGAGCAAAACTGCCTTGATGTTTCCAGAGATTTTGCAAACCCTGTAATAATCGACTTGGTCAAACAAAAGATGGATTCTCTGCCTAAACCAAAGGACAAAGCAAAAGGAAAGGAGGCTGAAGCTAAAAAGCCTAAAGCGACTAAAGCCAAGGTACACGAAAAATCTACGACTTAAAGGAGACCTTTGAAAACACATTAAAATCGTTTGCCTTCAGACTTTCCCTCTTATCTTTGTTTTGTCTATACTGTATCTAATGTTCACTCTGTACTATAAGAATATAGCAAGTCATGGCCAGGTTCTTATATAGTGCTGTTCTACTCTGAGCATTCACACCGTTTTCATTCATCCAGACATTCATGCAAGCGCGTTTTCCTGTGCTTCAGTGCTTTTTCACACTCCCACGCTGATGTATGCACCAGGGGCAGCTCTGGGATCAGTGTCTGGGCCACACATACAATCCGCTCTGTCTCCTGATCCCCATCATGACCTCTAAATCATGTAAAACGACACACACTGGTTTTGCTCTCTTCTCCCTCGTAGCATCAGGGAAACCCGAGCCTGTAAAGGGACCTGATTACTTAAAGCTGGGCACTCGTACGCAAATGACACCACATGTGTTTGGTTACAGCTACACCGTGCTGGTGTTTAAATTTGTATTCCCTGTAAGCAGGTCACAATCAGTTCAGATGTATTGACGTCATTAAGACCGTGGAAGCAGCAGGTGTTTGTGAGGCGTTCATGAATAATCAGGAGTATTTATAATTCAGTCGCAGTTCTGGGGACAATGAAAATATCTGTCACACAGAGAGCCGACGAATCACAGAGCGTTTTCCTCTGAGCTCGGTCGGAGGCGGTATGAACTGCCAGGCGTTTCACTGTTTTCTACAATAAAGGGCAACAATCCTTATCAGGCCTACTGTAATTCACAAACTCTCAATCACTGGGACGTATAAACTAATCAGTCATTGTAAATAATGCATGCACCTTCAGCACTGTGTGACTGATTCACAAGAAGCCCTATGGTCATCCTACCCTCTAACCACAGCCGTGGGAACATGTGGGGCTTCTGTGGGAATTACACCACTCTCTGTACCCGACTGCATGTTGTTCTTGTTTACTATAACAGCCTGTTTGTCTTTAAAAATGAGTTAAATGTGAACAAAAAAATTAATATTTGTCAATGAAAGAATAATAACACTAAGAAATATAGGATACACACACACACACACACACACAGAGCAGCTAGGGGATGGGAAAGCCAGCAGAGCCAATGATTATGTGATAACAAGCTTACACAAACAGTACAGAGCTCTGCAGCGTCTGTGGTGAACGCCAGAATATCCTGATAAGAACATCAACACCCGTGTGATTGGTGATTAAGTTAATAATGGGCCTTTGTGCAGAAGGATTGGTGTAGCAGCACATTCTTCCCATGACCGTGCCTCACATGTAGACAGGGTTTTACAAAAACAGCGTTCTGGCAGCCGTCGATATCAAGCTTAGCCACAGTCCTGGCCAATCAGCTGATAGCCTTTTTTGACATGCAGTTGGCAAAGCTCAGGTTTCACGTCCTGCAGCCTGCAGACAGTTTCTCCTGTCCTGTGTATGCTTTGACAGTGCCAATGGTAAACATTCATTATTGCGATGACACACTGACAGAGCGACCGGTGGAAGCAGATAGGCTGAGCATCTGACGATGATGGCCGACAAAAAGAAACACTCGAATCGATGCAAATTGCTTAAACCAGGCCTAGATGATCTACATCTGCAGATTCACAGGACCTTCAGTTCAGTCTAACTTGGTACCATCCAGAGGCAGGATCACATCAGCAGCAGGTCAGCAACAATGCAAACATCTGGCAGGAAGTCATATCTAGTGAAGTTCACAGTTCCGTGAATAATTATTTGCCCCTTTCCTGATTTCTTATTTGTCACACTAACATGTTTTCAGATCATCAAACAAATGTTAATATTAGACAACGATAACCTGAGTAAATACAAGTATTCATTTATTAGGGAACAAAATGATCCAGCCCTACATGGAGCTGTGTGGAAAAGTCATTGCCTCCTAAAGCTACTAAGTGTCAACCATGACAACAACAACTGCAGTCAGTGATAACTAGCAGTGGGTCCTTCGCTGTGGGTCCTTCGCTGTGGGTCCTTCACTGTGGAGCAACGTTTGGCCCAGTCTTCTTTGTAGAATTGTTTTAATTCAGCCACATTGGAGGGTTTTTGACCATGAATGGCCATCTTCATCTGAAGTCCAACTTCACCACGCCAACAAGGTGCACATGCTGGTGTGTGTCAGATCATTGTCCTGCTGCAGAAGCCAAGTGCACTTAAGCTGCAGTGCACGAACTGATGGCCAGATATACTTCTTCAGGATTTTCTGGTAGAGCTGAATTCAGCAGGTTTGACTGTTGTTTGATGTTCTTCATATGAAAAGCCGTGTTAGTTTTATGCCGGCCGTAACAGGACTCCGACGGGACTTTTGCCTCGTCAGTCCACAGAGTATTATCCCAACAGCTTCATCACAATGTTTTTTGGTAAATACAAGCCTTTGTGTTCTCTTTGGTCAGCAGTGGTTTTCTCCTTGAACTCTGTCATTTTTGCCCAGTCTCCTTCTTATTGTTGAATCATGAACTCTGACCTTAACACAGACAAGTAAGGCCTGCAGTTCTTTGTTGTTTGGGCTTCTTTTGTGACCTCCTGGATGAGTCGTTGATGTGTTTTTGAAGTCATTTTGGTACGCCACCCACTTCTGGGAAGGTTCTCTATTAGTGGACAGTGGTTCTCATCGCAGTTCGCTGGAGTCCCAAAGCCTTAGAAGTGCCTTTGTAACCTTTTCAAGACCGATGTCAATGACTTTGTTTCTCATCTGAAACATCTGAGCCATGTAAGTGTGACATGTATGCAAAAAACTAAGAAATCAGGAAGGGGGCAAATACTTTTTTGTAGCACCGCACATTTATATACAAAATACGTTTTGTTACTGATGCTCCTCTTTGGCTCTATTCTTGAGACAGATTCCTTCACCAGGTTTTATCAGTCCAAAGTAAACATTAGCTGTCTGGTGCTTTAACAGAGTACTTCTGTTCCCTTGGTGTAACAGCTAAACCTTTGGATTATTCTTTATCCTGCCTCTCCACCATTACTGAAAACCGTTGAGCTTTAATCCTCAAACATAACCGTTTATTGTTAGTGACCTAATCTTGTGTATTTGGACATCTCTAACTGCCTTTAACCAACCTGAATCTGACACTTTGTATCGAACACAGCGAATATGCAGAGGCTGCAGAAGCTTTGAAAGTCTTGGTATTCACTACAGGTTGCTGCTCCAAAACTCGCTGCGCAAGCAGAGACATCGTCTGCAGCAGCAGAAAAGACTCCACCCCAGAAGGATTCAAATAGTGTCATCCTGCAGAACACCAGCATCACGACCGGGAGAACCAAAATCGTGGACATCACCTTTGTGCCAAAGACGGTGAGCCTCTCTGCTGTTTACAAGAAGACGGCTTAATGTGTCTTCTGCTGGCAGCTAATTGCAGCAGTCTCAACGTGCACAAACCAACCACGCATTAAGCCCACTAGTGCACAAACGTTCCTACAGAAGTGACTGTGTAATTCCACTTCTCACTGTGACTTGTGTTTTTGTGTCAGGTTTGGGGGAAGCCGCCCACCACCAGCCAGCTGATGTCAAAGATAGAGAGAAGGAATAAGCACCCATCCCTCGAGGTGGACTTTGACGAACTTATGGTGCCTTTCAGCCACCAGCTCCAGGCCACAATGCTGGAGCTAACAAACACCGCAGAGTAACAGGCGGCGAGGTTAGACAGAGACTGACATCTTGGAGCGAAACTGGCCGCTTATCATAATTGTGGATATTTCATTCAGTCTTTTCCACATGGCTTTTTTTTCTGCCTTGTTGGACATCGTGCTTTGAATAATGTTTCCTTCCATCGCATCAGGTTGCTGCTGCTTTTATTATGGCTCTGTGCCCGTGACAGACGTGGTCACAGGTTTGATGTTTCCAGGTTGTGCGTCTCTAATCATCGATGTGATAACTCAGGAATGCCTGAAGAACATTTTTTTTCTTTTTTAAGGAGGCACAAGCATCCACTTTGACTCAAGGATGAACTGATTGGACATAATCGATTCGTTTTTATTGTTTCCTTTAGGGAAAATTTGTCTCGGGCACATTTATCACAGCCAGGTGATTAAACACAGACAGCACTGCACAGTAACATATGGCCCTGATGAAATACATTTTAACTCAGGAAGCCGTACCATGCAGCAACATGGTGTATGGATAACATTACATCCACAGGGTCAAAGGTCATCTGCACTGTCAAATCATAATGTTGTTTGACAGCATGACTCAGAAGGATGACCTGTGAGCATCCTGATGTTTGGCTGCAGCCGATCTGCACGTTTTACAAACTGTAGCTTTTTTCAGTGATTTCCATCACTTTTCACTGCTTTTCTGCTGTCATGGCTGCAACTTTGCGTTCCATAAGAATGAACTTTATGGGCCAAATATGTGATCACTTGCAGACTTTTATAGAAAAAAATTGTTTGTGTATTTCATGAAATGACATTTATTTTGCTTTTTCTTATTTTTACTCATATTTATGCTGCTATAATGTCTTAATGTGGTCATCTCCGACACACAGAGTGACGGGCAGTCACGAGAACGATAGGTTGTCAAACCTAAGGCCTGGGGGCCAGAATCAGCCTGGAAAAATCCCCTATTCGGCCCACTGGATGTTTTTGGACTTTTAACTGTATTTTCATAAAACTTACAGCTGTCTTACTGATAAAGACTCCCTCCACAGCTATTCATAAGACCATAATGAAGATAAACAATTAAAAAACAGAAAAGTTCCTGTTTTCTCACTATCGACTACAGAAATATCTTCTTTTTATACAATGTATCCACAGTAAAATGAATAAAATGAGACATTTTCTGTATAAAAATATTCCACTCGATTGGGTAATGGCACTTTTGTCAATGAGCTACTGGAACTTTTTCTGTAATTTATTTCTTACAATTTAAGAGTTGTGCTGGCAGATTTCTTTCATTTAATACAGCAGCATTTTCTATCATGTAGAAAAGCTAAGCAGTATTGTTGCAGTTGCACTTTCTTTTTCTGAGATATCTCAGGCATTGAATGTGCAGCTAAACGAGGTTACAGTTAAAGAAAATGGGTTTAAGAGGAGGAGAAATAGGTGGTTTCAGACAGTGGATAATAATAATAATAATAATAATACATTTTATTTAGAAACACCTTTCAAAACACTCGAGGACACTTTACAGAACAAATAAGATGAGCATAAAAACAGGAAATGAACACAATAATAAAACAAAGTTTAAGAGCATGGAGTAGTTATACAGAGTAGGCTCTGGTTCTTGAACAGGTGGGTTTTGAGGGTGGACTTAAAACGGGGGAAAGAACTGATGTTTCTGAGGTCAGGGGGTATTCCACAGCCGAGGGGCAAAGCGGCTAAAAGCCCCGCCCCCCATGGTAATAAGAAGAGGGGAAGGAACAGAAAGAAGAAGAGAAGAGGAGGATCTGAGGCACCGGGATGGGATGGAGATCTGTACCAAGTCAGAGAGATGTGGTGGGCGGAGAGAATGAATAGCCTTAAATGTGTAGAGGAGTATTTTAAAATTAATGCGGAGTTGAACCGGGAGCCAGTGAAGCTGCTTCAGGATAGGGGTGATGTGGTCCTTCTTGAACTCCAGTCCTGTGCAGTTCCATCTTTGTACCAGCACATGGCGCTGTTTGGCAAGTTTTCCAAAGCAGCGGTATGGTTGTTTATTAGAACAGAAAACTTGGAGCAAGCTCTTGTGTTTCGAGCACAGAAAATGGCAGCCGTGTGTGTTCGGTGAGCTCGTGGTTTTCTACCGAGAATCAGACGATTTAAAATGAGCGAACAGAACATTTTAGTTTGAACATGATGAGGAACACGCCTTCACCTTCCTCCTTGTTTCATCTTTGCCCAGATTACATGAACGATACTGTGTCTGAGCCCTGTTAGGATAAGGCTTATTTTTTGATGTTTACATGAATGCAGCCATGGAAACAGGCATTTCTTCTGCTTTAAATGTCGCATTGAGGCACACTCCCATCATCATCGCCACCATCACCTGATAAAATTAGATTGCAGCGTCCTCAAGGTCCATGGGGACGGAGTTATATAATCAAATATATCAGCAGAGAGGGTGGGGAGGTTTGAGGTTCTCAATACGGGCCCAGGATTGTTTAAATATACATAAGCACAACGCCATCGATGACAGGGATGTGGAGAGAAAGAGGGAACGAGGGGAATGGATGAAAGCAGTGAGAGAGAGGCAGAAAAAAGACGCGCATGTATGTGACGATACACAGAGAGACGAATGGAGACAGTGAGCAGGGGAATGGAAGCCCAGCAGTGCCATTCATAAAGAGACCCGAGAGATGAGGGGAGGTGAGGAGTGACAGCGAGAAAAGGGAAGGCAGAGGCACACGAGGAGGTGGGGGAGGAAAGGAGGAGGGGGGGGGCGGCAAGAGAGCAGCGCAGGGTGATTCAGAGGATGGGGAGGGAGCACGACGGAGGAAGAGTGGGCGGGAGGAGGAGATGAGGGCTTTTCTAGCACAATCAGTGGCGCACAGGTTAGAGGGAGTAAACAAGGCTGTGATCGCTGGCTGTGATGCAGCGTGGCTGTTAGGGCGTCGGCTTGCAGCATGCGCATGTGTGTGCACAACCACTCGGAGACACGTGCGAGTGGCTTTGCATACGAGTTATGATGTGTCATTAGCACAATCAGGAACAAGCTCTTCTATTTGAATGGCATGAATGGCCCGTCCGTGTGAGCGGGGCCATACAGTGAAAGCGTGCCTATGTACCAACTGAACATGTCTGAGAGTCGAGTCGCAGGTAAAAGCAGCCTTTTTGGAGCTTCTCCCCTCCCCCTCCTCACCCTCCACTCTGCTGAGTATCAGTCTGAGCTGTGTTGCAGGCAGCAGCACTGCAGTCTCAGCTCTGGCCCTGCACCGCTTACTCAGCACTTCAACCCTTCACTTCCCCAAACAGCCTCTGGGGACAAACACAAACATAAAAACACACACTATTTTATATTATTGCTGTTTGTCACATCAGAGCATTATTGATGTGTCATTATTTGCAATAGTCATGCCTTCATACAGACACAAATGTGCTCACATATGCATACAGCATCCAGTGCTGACATACATGCATAATCATACACAGACTCATTGTGCACAAGTGCACGTGCAGTCGTGTCTGTGTCTGCCTGTAGTCTCCAGAAGCATCTACGCACAGATCCACATAGACACACAGGTGTTAGCTTTAAAAGTTTGATGATGAACAACATTTTGGGTTAAAAAATCTCTAATTTCAGGGTAAGATGGATCCAGTGCTCGTGACTTTTCTCACCAATAGTGTAAACATGGTAGCCACGATATGGCAAAGCACTGTCGACGGCATCTGTGCAGATCTGTGTCCATTATTGATGCGGGAGTCATGTTTCACGCTGAATGTGACACAACAGGAGAACATACAGCAAGCTCTGCCAGCATCTTTTGTCTTTGTTTAGCACCTGTGCAGGTTTACTGTGTGTGTGTGTGTTGCAGTGATTCATCATTCATTAGTGCAGCTTTGCCAGTGCCATAGATCTCTTTAGCTTTCTAAGCTTTAGATTCCAATTTGCTCCAGGCCTGGAACTTTTATTATGAGAATATTGATCTGAATTTCATAGTGAGACCAGTAACGCTGGGTGGTAAACAGAGGATGGGGTCTTGGCTCATGTAACAGAACAATTCCTGGGAAAGACACCAAAAGCTGGCATAATAAATATCTCACAGGATGCATTGCAGCTGCAACCATTTCACTGACTGTACTTTGATTTAAAAAAAACAAAAAAACTGTATTTTAAGAAAAAGAGAATAACAGGATGCCAAAGGAACGTCTAAGGAATCAAATCCACAACAATATTTGATATTACCAGGTCACTATAATCAAACATGGGATTTTAAAACACTGACTCTCTACTTTAAGATCTTATTATACAGAAACATATTGTTTCTGTAAGGAACACGCTGGCATTGGGCTTTAATCGGCTTCCTTTCCTCAAACTGCAGGAACAAATTTCCTCTGCCCTGAAAACAACTCATCAGCATTGCTGGCAGTGATCATGAAGACCAGAGGGCTGCCATTAGACTTTACCTCTGCTGCCTTTTTAGGGCTGTTGACTGAAGTGCTTTCAGTCTTCAGTCTGGTTTTACAGCACATTCAAAATATACTAAAGTCCAAAGAAACGCCTCCATGAAGAAGCAGGACTGGCACATAATAAGTGTAAAGCTGAATATATATTGTAGCTGATGCTGAAATGTTTGTGTTGGTTGCCATGACAACACCAGTAGCGCATCTGAGATCGTTATGTTGTTTTCTCGTTGTTTTCTTTATTTGGTATTGATGTTTGTGTACATTTGCAGTAGGAAAAAGATAACCTGTGAATCCAGTGATACACCTTTCTTATAAGAAATGTTTCTGATAAAATTATTGTGAAGTAGTCACTTCCTGTGAGTCGCGGGAACCGGAAGTTGTGCGCGGGAGAGACAAGACAGAGCGGTAACACGGCGGACTTTTCGGAATATACATCTTTTCTACTGCTGGTTTATGAGGTGTACACGGTAAAAAGCATTACGCTGTTATTTGTTTAACACTTGTGCACTTTGTGAAAAGAAATATGTCGCTGAGATGAATATATGTGCTATTGATATTATTTTTACTTGTTCTAGTTTTCACGGTGCTCCATGATTGTGAGCAGAATAAAAGTATTGTGGACATCAGTACGAAGCGTGGATTCTTTCGACCAGAGTAGATACAGTGAAAACGTGTCCCAATCCATCTGGAGGCTTCGGTGTGCAAAGCTCTTCTCATCCTGCAGCAAGCTACAGGTCTCGGTTTACAACGCGCTTCTCATCCTGCAGCAAGCTACAGGTCTTGGTTGCTTCTCATCCTGCAGTGAGCTACAGGCTTCAGTGGACACTTGCTTTGCATTTTGTAACAACCAATCAGGAGCTGCAGATTCAGCGGACGCTCCAAGAAGCGGTTTCAAGAAGCGTGAGTCCTCATTACGCAGTTATTATGCCTCCTGTGTTGATGGATAGAACATGAGCTGCAAATTTGCTATAATGGACAAGAAATTAATAGTGTTCAAATTTCAGACTGTGTAAAAAAAAAAAAAAAAAAAAAAAAAAAGTTCTGAAAATTATTGTTGTTTTCTTACCTATTGTTTGCAAGCTTTAAAAAGGCTGAAACTGAAGTTTTATTTGCTGTCATACGTAAGAATCTAAGCTAAGGTGCCTTTGTGTTAATTTTAATAATTGTCCGCCTATTATATCCATTCCATTCTTGTAATTACCTTAGATATCTTGTCCTCTTCATAAGATACCCCCTTTAAAGTCTAAAATGTCTAAAGATGGTCATAGTCACCCTGATGTTATGTCAGAAGTACAAGATGCAGGGGATTTGGAAGAGGGAAAAGTGTAGTGTCTGAGAAATCTGAGACAAAAACAAGAAAATCCTCTCGTGAAAGGCGATTAACGCCAAAAATGCAGGAACTGAAAGATCAAGAGTTAACTCAAAAGGAGAAGAGGTTCAAAGCAACATATGAGAAATGGAAAAGCAACATAAGAGACATTCGCACAAGGTTAAAGCAAGTATGCTCTGAGAGTGACATGTATAACATGATGGATGAGGCTGAGAAGCTAGAGTCTGAATTAAAGGAACAGTATGACAGAATTCGACTCCAAACCTCACCAAGTCAAGAAATTCGAAGAAAGATCGATGCGTGCTCAGCCGTGACGGCCGACTTGCTGCAGCTGATGAGAGTACGCGTCTAACTGAAGATGAAGGTGAGTTTGACACGGTGGCAGAAAGATCAAGGTTACGCATGCTACTTGATAATGAATATGCTAGGTCCATATATGGATCCACAGCCTCCAGAGTTACTGCACCCAGCTGTCACAATTCTAACCATCTCTCAGAGTCACCTAGCATTTCAGCTATGAGGGCGGAAGCGGCTGCTCAGCTGGCTGCAAGAAGAGAGCCAAAATTGATATGGAAGCTGCCATCGAAGCTCAACGTCAGCAGCTGAGAAAACTTGAAAATCAGAGGGACATTGATGTAATTCAGGCAAAGCTAAATGTCTACACGGAAGAAGAGGGAAGGGATGGGACACGCAGTCCTCCATTCAGCAAAGTGAGTGATGCACACCCCTTCGCTCACCACATCCCAGATCAAGAACGGCAGGTTGTGCAAAACGAGACATCATTGGTCCAATCGCTACAAGAGTCATTAGCTCTCACTCGCTTGCCAACTCCAGAACCTTCTGTATTCTCGGGCGATCCTCTGAAGTTTACAGAATGGAGCATAAGCTTCAAAGCCCTCATAGAGGCGATGCTCTGACCCTGCTGACAGGCTATTCTACCTGCAAAAGTACATAGCAGGTGAGGCAAAATCCTCTCTTGAAGGCAGCGTCTACAGAAAAGATGAAGAAGCCTATCAACAAGCCTGGGATAGGTTAAATGCTAGATATGGCCATTCCTTTGTAGTGCAGCGGGCTTTCAGAGAGAAGCTAAATGGGTGGCCGAAGATTGGTGGAAAGGAATATCTCAAGCTAAGAGAGTTCAGTGATTTCCTCCAAACATGTAGTAATGCCATGCCTCACATAAAGGGCTTACAGGTTCTTAACGACTGCGAGGAGAATCAGAAAATACTAGTCAAGCTTCCTGATTGGGTGTCATCTAGGTGGAACCGTTATGTCACAGAGCAGCTGGATCGGGGCAACGACTATCCAAGCTTTAATGAGTTTGCTTCCTTTATCTCTAAGGAGTCACACATAGCATGCAATCCAGTGTCATCCTTACATGCCTTAAGGCACTCTGCAGAGGCACCATCAAGAGAGATGAAGCGTTCGAAAGCAAACACGTTTGCCACAAATGTGAACCTCCCAATTCCATCAAACTCCACCGCCAAATCTGACCTTGGTGAATTCAAGTTGAGAGATGCGGAGAAACCAAAGAAATGGAACACACCAACACAAAATTCCAATAATAGCCAGTGCGTTTGCTGTGGTGAGAACCATTCCATACATAAATGCAAGAGGCTTATGGACATGTCTGTAGAGGATAAGAAAAATGCATACTTGAAAAGAAGTTGTGTTTTGCATGTCTAAGAAAGGGTCACAATTCTAAAGACTGTAGGAACAGGGCCATGTGTGGCATATGCAGAAAGAGTCACCCAACGCCATTGCATGAAGATCGTTCTACAGCAGCATCAACACAAGGCGCAGTGGAAGAAAGTACGTCGTCATTATCATGTTGTGTGAGTGGCGGTGAAGGTGGGAGTACATCGATGATAGTCCCAGTGTGGATCTCAACACTTAGTGCTCCGGACACCGAAACTCTAGTATATGCACTATTGGACACTCAAAGCAGTCACACATTTATTGATCAGGAGGTGTGCGAAAAGCTGCAGGCAACAATGGAACCGGTGAAACTTAAACTTTCCACCATGATGGGGAGAGACTCCGTTGTGAAGAGTCAAAGAGTATGCGAGCTCAAAGTTAGAGGATTTTCCTCTAACATTTCCATCAGCTTGCCTCCAGCCTACACAAGGGACTTCATTCCTCTTGACCCGCACATATTCCCACTTGTCAGACAGCCAACAAATGGAAACACCTTGTCAGCATAGCCGGGAGATACCTCCGTTGATGGACTGTGGTGTTGGATTGTTGATTGGATACGACTGCTCCAGAGCGTTAATTCCAAGAAGGGTCATCACTGGGGCGACTATGAGCCTTATGCTATTGAGACGGACCTTGGTTGGAGCATTGTGGGAAGCGCACCACAGCGTATGCAGGCTAAAGATGTGACTGGTTTTTGCCATCGAGTGTCTGTCAGAGAGGTGCCACCCATAACACCGTTTGCTGTCATCAAGGCCCTCGAGTCCGATTTTGCAGACACAAAACCTGGTGACAGAAGCATATCTCAAGAAGATATTTGCTTCCTGCAGATCTTGAAAGACAGAATCCAACAAAATAAGGATGGTCACCTGGAGATGCCTCTCCCTTTCAAAGCACGTCCGCATCTCCCAGACAACAAAAAGCTGGCGTTAGTACGGCTGAAGCACCTAAAGAGGAAGCTGGACAGAGATCCACAATTCAAAATAGACTACGTGAGATTTATGGAAGGTGTCTTCAAGGATGGTGACGCAGAGAAAGTGGAAAACCAAGCAGAGCTGGGGAAAGTCTGGTATATCCCACATCAAGGAGTTTACCACCCCAGAAAACCAGGCAAAATCAGAGTGGTTTTCGACTGCTCTGCAAGGTATGACGGCACCTCCTTAAAGCGACCATCTACTAACAGGACCTGACCTCACAAATAGCCTAACAGCTGTGCTGTGCCGCTTCGTAAGTATCCCATCACAATCATGTGTGATGTGGAGAAAATGTTCCACAGGTTTCATGTGAGTGAGGATGATAGAGACTACTTGCGGTTTCTCTGGTGGGAAAATGGAGACACAAACTCTGAACCCAGAGAGTACCGCATGAAGGTTCACCTGTTTGGAGCATCATCCTCCCTGGCTGCGCCAATTATGGGATGAAACACCTTGCCAGTCAATGTGAGAAAGAGTACCCCTCCGCAGCTAGTTTCGTCCGGAAACATTTCTACGTCGATGATGGTCTCATAAGTGTGGAGTCGGTGGGTAAGGCAATTGAACTGGTCAAAGAAGCCCAAGCTGTGTGTGCTAAAGGAAAGCTGCACCTTCACAAATTTCTCTCCAACAGCCGAGAGGTCCTTGACTCCGTTGATGTTGCAGAGCGTGCTACAGAGGTAAAGAATGTTGACCTTAATCACGATGATTTACCAGTCCAAAGAGTGCTAGGTATAAGATGGAGCGTCGAAAATGATAGCTTCTCCTTCAAGGTGTCGCTTGAGGAGAAACCAGCAACGCGTCGAGGATTCTCTCAATTGTGGCCTCCTTGTATGACCCTTTAGGGTTTCTAGCCCCAGTCATTCTTGAAGGAAAAAGAGTGCTGCAAGAGATGTGTCAGAGAGGCACAGGGTGGGATGAGCCACTACCCAAGGACCTGAAGTTAAGGTGGGAGACTTGGATGAAGGATTTGGAGAACCTGGAAAGAATTGAAATTCCAAGATGCTTCATACCTGACAGCCTTGGTGAGATTCAGAGAGCCGAGCTTCATCATTTCTCTGATGCAAGCAGTCAAGGGTATGGCCAGTGCTCTTACATCAGAGTGGTAAGCAGAGAAAGGATATGCTGCTCCTTGGTCATGGGCAAGGCAAGGGTTGCACCAACCAAAATAGTTACCATACCGAGACTTGAGTTAACTGCTGCAGTAACCTCGGCAGCTGTGAGTAGCATGTTAAGGGAGGAGCTGGAGCTCAAGATTGACGACGAATATTTCTGGACAGACTCAAAGGTCGTGCTTGGTTACATTAATAATGAAGCAAGAAGGTTCCATGTGTTCGTGGCAAACCGCGTTCAGAGAATTCGAGAAACCACCGATGCACGGAAATGGTATTATGTTGACACAGGAGAAAACCCTGCTGATCATGCCTCTAGAGGCCTCAAAGTAGCTGACCTCATCAAGTCAAATTGGTTCTCTGGTCCCAGCTTTCTATGGGAAAGAGAGATAGCCACAAAACAGGCTACTTCAGATTTGCTGGTGGGAGACCCAGAGGTGAGGAATACTCAGGTGTTGAAGGTTGATGTAGCAAGGCAGTTTGACATCCAGAAGCATCTGCTGCGGTTCTCAAGATGGACTACAGCTGTCAATGTCATTGCTCGTATCCAGCGGCTGGCAAAGAGGATCAGGACCGCTGAGCCTTTAAACGTGGAAGAGAGAAAACAAGCTGCACAGACTCTCGTCAAGCTGGCACAACAAGATGCCTTTCAAGAGGAGTTAAACACACTCAGCCAGAAACCAGGAAGGCTGCCTTGCAACCACCAACTCTTTCAGCTTGACCCATTCCTCCAAGATGGCATAATGAGAGTAGGAGGAAGGTTGAGGAAGGCATCTGTGCCTCTCGAGTTAAGACACCCAGTGATCCTTCCTAAGGATGGTGCTGTTACAAACCTCATCATTGCACACCATCATAGCAAGATACAACACCAAGGGAGAGGACAAACCCTCAATGCACTGAGAGCCAGTGGTTACTGGATTGCTGGTGGAAGTAAGGCTGTAGCCCAATACATCAGGCAGTGCGTACAGTGCAGGAGAGCCCGTGCACCACCAGAGGAGCAACGGATGGCAGATCTACCTAGTGACCGTGTTGATCCCACACCACCATTCACTTATTGTGGTATGGACTGCTTTGGTCCTTTTCACACCAAACAAGGTCGCAAAGATCAAAAACGGTACGGCCTCCTCTTCACATGTTTTTGCTCAAGGGCAGTGCATATAGAGATGTTGGAGGATTTGACGACCGACGCATTCATCAATGCTTTGCGCTGCTTCATTGCCCTTCATGGAGCTGTTAGGCACATTAGGTCCGATCAGGGAACTAACTTTATGGGGCAAGAAACGAGATGGCAAAAGCTCTAAAAGAACTTGATAAGGAAAGAGTGACTGCATACCTAGCAGAAAATCAGTGCGACTTCCAGATGAATACGCCCCACTCTAGTCATGCTGGAGGTGCATGGGAGCGTCAAATCCGAACAGTGAGAAGCGTACTGAGCACGGTCCTTGCCTGCAGTGTGGGAAGGTTGGATGATGCCTCATTAAGGACATTCCTTTATGAAGCTATGTGCATCGTGAATAACCGCCCACTCACTGTTGATAACATCAACGACCCCAAAAGCTTGGAGCCACTCACACCAAACCACTTGATCACCATGAAATCCTCAATCCCACTTCCACCTCCAGGTAAATTTGTCAAGGAGGACCTGTATGCCAAGAAACGGTGGAGAAGGGTCCAGTATCTGACTGAGCAATTTTGGCACAGATGGAGAAAGGAATACCTGGCCAATATTGCTCTGAGACAGCGATGGCATACACCAAGACCTAATGTGGAAGTGGGTGACATTGTGATTCTCAAAGAGGAAGATGTTCCTCGTAATGAATGGAAACTCGCTAGGGTTGTGGAAGCACATGAGGATGATGATGGACTTGTTCGGAAGGTGACAATCCAGACTGGTGATCGGAGGTTAGGAAAAGGAGGCGAACGCCTCGTCCAACCCTCCATCATTCAAAGACCCATTCAGAAATTAGTGGTCCTGGTAAAAAACAGCTAAAATTGGGAAAAATGTCATTGATTGATTACATTTTCCTTCCAAAATAGAACTTGTTGTTATGCTGTAGTTCATGCACATGTTATGGAGATGTAAATTCTACTGTTCAAATTGTTGAATTCATTGTTGAGAAAAGAATATTGCTTATGTCAATGCAAGAGTGTTTAAAAACAACAACATGGTGCTTGAGAATTACCATTGATTTAATGAACAATGCAAGTGTATTTACATTCACAATTGTAATAATCAAAGGTAATTGGTGGGAGTGTAGCTGATGCTGAAATGTTTGTGTTGGTTGCCATGACAACACCAGTAGCGCATCTGAGATCGTTATGTTGTTTTCTCGTTGTTTTCTTTATTTGGTATTGATGTTTGTGTACATTTGCAGTAGGAAAAAGATAACCTGTGAATCCAGTGATACACCTTTCTTATAAGAAATGTTTCTGATAAAATTATTGTGAAGTAGTCACTTCCTGTGAGTCGCGGGAACCGGAAGTTGTCTTGTGGGAGAGACAAGACAGAGCGGTAACACGGCGGACTTTTTCGAATATACATCTTTTCTACTGCTGGTTTATGAGGTGTACACGGTAAAAAGCATTACGCTGTTATTTGTTTAACACTTGTGCACTTTGTGAAAAGAAATATGTCGCTGAGATGAATATATGTGCTATTGATATTATTTTTTACTTGTTCTAGTTTTCACGGTGCTCCATGATTGTGAGCAGAATAAAAGTATTGTGGACATCAGTACGAAGCGTGGATTCTTTCGACCAGAGTAGATACATATATCATAATAGTTTGGTGTACTTAAGAAGACATGATATTATTAATTTGACTTGGGAAAGAAGATTTATGAAACGGTATTAAAAATTATATTTTCTAATGTAGGAGAAACAGGAATGCTAAAAGTATTAAATATCAGATGGACGGATGGGTGAATGGATTGGGTCTGGGTGTTGAACAGATGCAGAGCGTAAAGAAGGGTGAGCATTATACTTAAAGAGGACCTACTGTGCTCATTTTCACCTCCATGTTTTCATTCAATCATTTTTTAATGAGGTTTTCCATGATTCACTGTACAAAATAATCCTCCCCCATCTTTTTCTGTGGAATGGTACAGCCCAGCTATTTTGTGAAACAGTCAGCTGTCCCTTTAAGCCAGCTTTCTTCTGATTGGCTGCCTGTTATAAACAAGCAGGTGGGCGGGGCTGCTGCGTTCACAAACAGAGCAACTGATATGGCCTAACAGGTAATGCAGTACTGCAAGTTTTGGTATTGATTAGTTAATAAGTCAGTACAGGCGCAGTGTTGCAGATACCAACATATACACACCGATACCAGCATGTGATACTTTAACACGACAAAACACTTTGAGCTTTTCGTTTTTGGAGACGTAGACTGTAAACAGCGCGTTGGATCAACCTCAGGTCTGTAAATGTGCTGTAGGTTCTAAATAAAGTAGATGTGACAGTCAACACAAATACGCTCTGACATTTTTCATACAGCAGGTTTAACGTATATTTTTTAATTTCCAAGAAGATCATCTCATACAATTCAAGGGGTCACATAATGAAATTAGAGGCTAGAAACAAAGTATCAGTCCTATCATGCTGGTATCGATCTGATACCCACACCAGCATTATTGATATTTGGATCAATCCACTGACCTCTACTGTCAGCTGTCACTGACGTCACCTGGAGCCACGAGTAGAAACAACTGTTAAAAACAGGAGTGTTTAGAGCCGACAGCTTCCTGCGTTTCTCCTGTATACATGAGACAAAATCTGATAAACACGAGTTCAGTTTCATGACGTCAATGTTGTGCTTTTGTTTTCAGTGGGATATTTTGGATTTAGAGTACTGATAAGAGCACTTTGATGTACTGTGTCCGAGCCTTTGTGTTTGCTTGGTTCTTACTGCAGTATCAGCTGCACTCTCCCCAAACTGCCTCCTTCAGAAAATACAATGAGGGGAGATGGTCTCACTCTCCGTCTCCTTCACACACACACAGTTGTACACACACACACACACACACACACACACACACACACACACACACACACACACTCCCTGCTGATTGGGGCCTGCTCAGTGGCCAATTGCTCAGCAGTGGATTCCTGAGCAAGAGAGACGTTTTAATCAAACTCCAAGCAGAAAACAGCCATAAAATAAAAATGTTATATAAGGAATTGTTAGCAGGGCTTTCTGCTAAGCCTATAAATAATACAGATGAATGTTATGTAAAAAAAAAAAAGGAGGGTGACAAGAAAATAGAACAAGCCCTGCTGCCACTCATGCATCAAGACTGCAACTGAACTTTTTTAGTTTTGCTGCCATGCAAGCACTTGTTTTATTATCTAATTAGGAGTCAGAAGAGTTTTTGTCACATTATGTTTCCAATTAGCATTATTTCCCTTAAAGCCCCACACATCACACACTTACCACTGCCACTGTACTCTCACTCTGAATGGTAATGATACCGCCGTGGCTGCGGAGCAGAGGATGCAGAGAGAAAACAATTAACCGAATGTCAAGCATCCCCACGTTTCTACAGTGTTCCTGGTTTTATCGTGTACGAGAGAAATGTGCTTCAG
The DNA here is from genome assembly GCF_013358895.1 of Oreochromis aureus. Classification (NCBI taxonomy): domain Eukaryota; kingdom Metazoa; phylum Chordata; class Actinopteri; order Cichliformes; family Cichlidae; genus Oreochromis; species Oreochromis aureus. Next base: position 693,576 of record NC_052956.1, read on the forward strand.
GATAAAAGGAAGAAGAAGGTGAAGGGTTGTCGTTAGGCAGCCGGTAGGCTATAAAGAGGAGGAGGAGCGTGAGAGGACTGAAAACGAAGATCTGCATGGAGGTTATAGCAGGTGAGGAAAATCACTCAGACACAGTGGAAGGTGAGGATAAGTTTAGCAGTGAGTTAAAGTGGGAAAAGGGTGTCTTTCAAAAAGAAAGTGGCCTTTAATGAAACTGCAGGTATCATCGTGGGTGTCAGTACAATAGGCTGTATTTGGGTGTGTCGATTAAAATATGAGGACGCAGCAATCAAAGAGGTGAGAGAGGTGTTTTCCCAAAACCGTGTCGCCACTGCAGAGCCCAAAGCTGAGAGATTTCTTTTCTGCAAGAGTTTTGCTATGCCGCTGCTGCGCTACTGAATCGATGAGGAGAAAGAGGAGGAGGAGGGTCAGCCTGGTATAGGATTGTTTTACTGCAGTGGAGGCTCTCTCTCTCTGACTTCACATTGATAGACCCCATCTCTCTCTCTCTCTCTCCCTGTCATTCTAACTGGAGTCTCATCTATCTGTCTTTGCTTGACTCGCTGTCTCTCCCTGTCCTTCTGCCCGGTTTTCCCCCAGGCAGGACCTTGCTCTCTGATACCTGGCGCCCCACTGTCCACAACTGTTCTGGCAGCTTTGGGTGAAGTTGTCTCAGATTCTTGCAGTGTACAGACATCCAGCATCCAGCCAAGATCCTACACTTTTCCTTATTAGCTGCATCAGCGTCTGCCCTGTACTAACTTGGCACATTTGTGCAAAACTTACTCTTCTAGAGTTTGTTTGGAAGGGAGTTTGTAGGGGGCAGTGGTAGAGATACACTGATGGATGGGTTTTTCACCTTATCAAACACACTGTCGGGATGATCTATGATGAATAATTCAGTTCAATTTTATATAAATCACAACAACAGTCGCCTCAAGATGCTTTATATTGCACAGTAGATCGCACAATAATAAATACAGAGAAAAACCCAACAATCATATGACCCCCTATGAGCAAGCACTTTGGCGACAGTGGGAAGGAAAAACTCCTTTTTAACAGGAAGAAACCTCCAGCAGAACCAGGGTCAGGGAGGGGCGGGGCCATCAGCTTTGCTTCATTTGTTACGTGATGAGAACATTTTGAGAGAAAGTGTCTGTTTGCATCCAGCTGCCTGTTATATTGAGACATTGGGTGAGATTGTTACAGAGTAACGTGTGCATTGGGGGTCAGACGGGTTAGTACAATGTCAAACGTGGAGACGCAGGAGACCCTTTTTTCTTTCTCTTTCAATCATGTTTTTCAAAGTATGACCACAATCATGACCAAACTGTTTACACATATATTATGCTATTATAAAAGGTAATACAAGATTACAGGTTCACTCACCAAAACCAAAGTACTTAGCTGGGCTGTGTAACACAGCAAAGCATTTTGTTAGACAAGTCCAGTAAAACTGGTGTTAAAGGCACTGGAAGTGTGGGGACCTTTAGTGAAGTGAGTGGAGATTTGTCATAGCAGACAGCTGTCAGCTACACCACATTGTTTCTGCACTAACTTTAATCTATTTCATGGATTAGTGACTATCTGATAGACAGTATGTAAGACTGGGCAGGGCTCTGTGTGATTTAATGATGTGCAGTACAGGAGCTGCACTGTGCTGTCTCCATTCCTGCTCCCCCGTGTACACCCCAGGACTCGCCACAGAGAGAAACACTCTGACCATTCTGCACTGGTTGGATGTCTGGAAAAGGGTATCTGCCAGAGAGTAATTATTACTGTATTATTGTTGTTATTTTACAATTGCTGTAATAAAATAATTCCCCAAATATGGTATAAATAATGTAGTTACCATCTCTTCTCCTGGATGATATAAAAATTCCCTCCCTGTCCAGTTGTCCTGAAGTGGGAACGATCACTAGAGGCTGATGTACAAAATGTTTTTTGTATCTGGCTGTAAGAACATGTATTAATAGAGGCGACTGTGGCTTTTCTGCAACCGGAAGGTCGCCGGTTCAATCCCCGGGCTCTCTGTCCTGGTCGTTGTGTCCTTGGGCAAGACACTTTACCCTACTGCCTACTGGTGTTGGCCAGAGGGGCTGATGGTGCGATATGGCAGCCTCGCTTCTGTCAGTCTGCCCCAGGGCAGCTGTGGCTACAACAGTAGCTTGCCTCCACCAGTGTGTGAATGTGAGAGTGAATGAATAGTGGCATTGTAAAGTGCTTTGGGTGCCTTGAAAAGCGCTATATGAAATCCAATCCATTATTATTATTATTATTATTATTAATACTGTAACGTTGGGCATTTTAAAATTGGGACTGAATCAGTTTTGGAGAAACTGCAGGTTCATTAAAGTTTCCACTTATGTCAAAGAAACACATTAAACACAAACTTTGCCATGTAGCGCTCATTTGGACCCTTCTTTGTGTAGATTAAATTAGATAAATGAGCAAACGTTACAGTTGCTGCTTCTTTTCTTTTTCACAGAGCCAGGCTAGCTGTTAGCTGTTAGCTATATCATAAAGTGGGAAGGCTCCATTGGTGCCCTGTTGGTTCTTGCAGTTGGGTTTAAGTATCAGCTCTGTATTAGGGGAGAGCAGCAGGGTTTGATGACGAGTAATCCCGATGCTTTCAGTGTGTGCCGCTCTGGTCCTCATTGCTGATTCATAAAGAACGACATCTGTTTGAACCGTAAACAGCCGCTGATCAAAGCTCAGCTAATTCTGATTAAGAGCATCACACAGGAACTCGATACTGCTGTTTTCTCTACAGTGCTTGTATTCTGAAATGTGTACAGTATTATGTTTTTGTCTCTGTTGAGGGGATCCCAGCGGTGTGTTTGTGTGTGTATGTGTGTGTATGTGTGTGTGTACTGCAATGTGCAAAAAAAAGGAATTCATTTAGTTAATGCACTTAATGTTTTTAGTGTCTGTGTGTTTCTCTTTCAGTGAGTTGTTGGGAGCGAGAGCGTCAGAGACAGTGAAATATGACAAGAAAGAGCACGAGGGAAGCTGATGGAAGGGAGCAGGAAACCAGACCAAACATGGGCACAGGTGACGCACAGAGGATACCCAGTTTCCATAGCAACAGGCAGGTGCAAGACATTGGGAGCTAGTTTTCGATCTGCTGAGGTGAAACATTTGCATGCACTTTGCAGTGTGATTAGAACGACACTCAGACGAGTGCAATGGCAGAGCTTCATGCATTATCGGTCATAGATGTGAGAAAAGGAGACGTGTGAAAATGGTCTCCGTCATAGAGAAGACACAACTGGCCAACCAGCACCGTGACTTTGCTGACCCTGTACTGGGAAATGCCTGACGCATTGGCGAAACAGAGGGAAGGGAGGGGGATGAAGGGGGAGTCGACAGGAAAGGGGAGAGGAGGAGAAGGAGGCAGGAGAGTGAGATTAGAGAGGAGGGGGTGCTGGGGGAAAGAGTATTGATCTGTACCCTGGGGCTGTGATACATGATGAAGAGGAGGGAAGACAGACACAGGAGGATTGCTCGGCTAGGGTGGTTATTGCACGGTGAAGACAGGGAAGGAGAAGAAAGCAATGTCAAAGAATAAACAAGAGAGGGGAGAGATTAGAGCAGGACATGAGGAAAAGGCAGATGCATGCAGTGTGTGCTGCAGAAATGCTGTTTATGGTGTAAAGAGCTGTGGCAACTTCTGAGTGCTCGTTTGCCAGAATGATGAATTCTCTGGTCTTTTAACCTCTGCTGTGTTGCAGTGGAAGCTATACCAAAGTGGCTGTACCACAACAGGACTTTACATTCTGATGTCGTTGCTGTGTTTCCTGATGCTGTGCATCAGCTTGATGTCATCCATGTAGAGAGGCGGCTGACGGTTCTCACTGAGGGGAGTCAGGCCTATGCAGAACAGCAGTGGGCACAGAGCATCTCCTTGGTAGATCCCACACTTGATGGTGACTTGTGGGCTTGAAGTTGGCCTCTAGTTTTGTCTGCCACATCCCCATTGAGTTCCTGATGAAGGCTCTTAGGGTCCTGTTTTAGGCATTCCAGGATCCAGGTGTGGGGCATCGAGTCATAGGCCTTCTTATAGTCAGTACAGCCAGTGCACAGGTCGGTAAGGCTGGTCTTGCAGTCTCAGCTGACTGCTCAGTTTACCAGTAGCTGGTGTTTCGCCCCTCTGGTATTCCTGCCTGTTCCTTTCTGTGCCCCGCCATGTGCCTGTTCATCTTAGCCACTATGATGCCTGACAGGAGCTTCCACGTGGTACTGAGGCAGGTTATTAGCTGGTATTTTGATTGGACCGGTCCCTTCTGGGGATTATTGAGGATCAGGACAGTCCGGCCTTCAATTCTGGGTGTGTCTCATCTACTAGCAGTGCTGCCAGACTGCAATCAGCTTCTTCAGCCAGTAGGTGTGAATCATGTCAGGGCCGGGTGCTGTCCAACTCTGACCCTTTCTTGGATGTCTGCCTCTGTGATACTTGCTGCATCCTGTTCAGGGAGGTTGCTGTGGTCTGCTCTTAGATCCAGTAGCCACTCAGCATTGCTGTTATGGGGTGCGTCCTTCTCCCATGTGCTTTTCCAGTCTTGGTGGTACTGTTCTCATTGTTCCCCTGCCACTGAGAGTACACCTTGGATGGTTCAGTGGATAACAGCTGGTTTCTTCTCCTACTTTCTAGTTTATCTCTTCAAGTGACTGGCGAAGACTGTGAGTCTTTGCTTGGCAGTTTCTAAGGTGTGGGGAGTTTGCTGTACTTCTTAGGCATCCCTTTCTTTATCACACCTTTCTACTTCCCTCTGCAACGACTTGAGGGCCTTTAGTCTCCTTTTCTATGGAGGGTACTGCTCCAGATATTTGAGGTTCTAGTTGGACTCTGGATGTAAGTACTTATTGTTTTTGTTTAATGTAAATTTTACTGATCACTACTAATCATCATCACAGTACCAACCATGCCAACCAACACCCCTCAATCAACATTTTAGTCAGAGTAGAAGTTGACATGAAAAGGTTCAATTTATATTTAACTTTCAGGAAAACATTTTCTGAAATATTAGCCTTGTGTTAGCAATATAGCATGTCCTGAACAGTGTGACCTGTCCAAAAACTAAAATTGTTTCTGTGCAAAACAGCAAGAATATCATGGTAATTCACCAAATAGTTGCAGAGATATTTAAAATGGACTGACCATCTGTGGCCAAACAGGACGTTGCATCAAATAAAACAGAGCATTACCAAAGAAAACCTGCGCACTATATATGTGCAGCCTATCCTGCCATTCTTGTCATTTTTCACTTGTCACTTTTCAGCACAGCTTTAGTTTTATTAATGAACACTGAAGCATCACAAAGAATCATTCTGGTCCGTTTGTAATTCCTGCGATGGGCATTTATCTGCATTTCTCTTTAAGACGTTTCTGTTTGCTTTTAATCTCCATATCCTGACAAAGCTCATTGCATTTCTCTGCTCACTGGCCCTAGTCATGCATCGGGGCAGTGTCAGCTGTTCAAACATTAACACACATTTATATGCAGTTTCATGTATACACATATGCACATATGGGCGAGAATTTGGAGTTCATTCGACAGTAATGTGCTACTTCCTGTGAGCTAGCCAAGAGGGAGTTTAGATTCTGGGCCAGTGCACCCTCATCACTTCTGCTCTGTTTTGAGTCCTTTTCTGCTCTCGGTTCTGTTGTAACATTACATCGAGTTATATTATGTTACATTTCTTTACCTTGTGTTGCTTTATGTGACAGCGCTTGTGCATTTGTTATTGTGTTAGTTTGGGACAATATCTTCCATAACCTGTTGTTGGACTGTGCGTGGTTCTGCTCTGTCCAGTTGTTCCGCCTCGATCTGTCTCTGCTCGGTTGGAGTGAACTGTTTAAGGACAAACGCTTCTATGTCGTTTCCTCGTTTGAGTCACAAATACCACAAACCACTCACAGGATGTAAGCCTGTTCTACATGCTTCATCCCACACTAGCAAAAAACAGAAAAGAAGGGGGTGGAGAGGGGAGGTGGGGGGGTTGCAAATAGATCCAAAGAGGAGATGAAAACAGGAAAATGTGGGGAAAACTGGAGCAAACAGATGAAAGAAATACAAAAGCTAAGGATAGAAAAGGAAAAGAAAATAAGGCCAGGGAGGCGTAGCTCTGCGGGTCGATTCACATCGATTCTCCCTCTAACGGTCCTCCTCACCATCGGATGCAAGGCCTTCAGTCTCACACTCATCAATGTCACCACTCATTCCTGATTCATCAATACCTCAATTATCAGATTGAGTATCACTCTCCCCAGTGGGCTGGCTGAGCCTGAGAGCTATTCTTCATGCACGTCCCTGTTGATGTACACTTGCTCACAGTTTAGCTCCCATTTAAAGACAAAGCAACATAACAGGCCTGCAGGCAAACCGTCAGAATCAAAACACAGAGTTGCTACAAAAGATGGGAGTCAGTCATGTTTATAGGATAAAATATTAGAACTCCACTGAGACAGGAGTTCTTTTTATAATAGTGCTGAAACTTACTACACGATGATGTGGTCTCTAATTCACTCCTAAGTCCTCGTTTCCCCCATAGTGACACAACAGCATACGTGCTAATGCCTACAGTTGTAATCAGATGTTCAAATACACTCATCATGGGCATGAATGTCGTGGTAATTTGGGGCTTTTAATGTTTTCTTTGAACGTTACCGTTTCTAGAGTGGAATGATTGTACAATGATTGCATGTTTCTTTAATGACATTTACAAACAGGAACTAGGTGCCACAGAGAAAGAAGCCCTCGCTCCAAAGTCAGCACCTTCAAGCTCAAGTGACATTTGGAGCTCCCCACATGGACAAGCCAGATGCCTTGTGGAGAAAAGTTTCATGGTCAGATGAGACAAGAATGTAGCTATTTGTCCACAGCGACGAGACGTACGTTTGGAGGAGTAAAACTGGCTGCATCACGCTCTGGCACTTTTTTGCTCCCAGAGCTACTGGTAGGTTGTAAAAAATGGATGGAATAATGAAGAAGGAGGACAACCTCAATATTCTGAAATGTCATCTCAAATGACCAGATAGAGGGTTGAATTTAGACAAAGTTTGATGTTGCACCAGGATAGTGATCACAAATGGAAAGGATACAGCAGGCTAACATTAAGCTGCTGGAATGGCCTCACCAAAGTCCTGACCTTAATCCCTCTGAAATGTGTGCACTAGGCCAGGTCCCTGCCAGGAAACCAACCAATTCAAATGAAATGTAAAAATCCTGCTGAGAAGAGCAGTCAAACATCCAACCTGAATTATGCCAGGAGCTTGCTGATGGCTACCAAAGGTGTGTGGTCAAGGTGCAACTTACAAGGTCACACCAGCTGTGAAAATCAGTAAAAACTTCATATTACCTAAAATTTTTTACAGATCGTCTTCAAACTTAACAACAATATGCTAGGCCTTAGGGAGCATGAGTACTCAGGTTCACTAAGCATTTGACTTTCATAGTTAGCACCCGTGGTCAAAGTTGACCTTGAAAAAAAAACATATTGTAGCATAGAAACACAACGATGCCAATAACAGGCTGACGTCATCATATTGTGATAAAAACATCGTAAAACATCAAAGTTTTAGTATAACCATTAGCCTTTGGTAAGAGTTACAGTCTGAATGCTCTTGTTTCCTATCAAATCACAGAAAACATTTTTTAAAAGCCTTTAAAAAATCCAAACAATTCCTGTGTTGTTACTTGGCATACACATTCTTGCTTTGGTTAACATGTTGCTATGCTATATCCAGCACCAACAGTCATGAATGTAAATGATATGAATAAAACAGAAAAACAGAGGCTTTCTCTTAAACAACCCTCTACAGTACATGTGGTTTTTTCTTGAACTCTCTGTGTTTTTCTCACCTCCCCTCATGGCCGGTGGCTTCCCTTCGGTTGGAGGTCTCATCCTGTTAAAAGAGAGTTCTTCCTTCCCGGTGTCACCAAGTGCTGCTCATAGTGGATAATCTGATTGTTGGGATTTTCTCTGTGATGCTACAGTCCAACCAGGCTAAGAGAGATCACAGCACAATCAAAATTATTACAGCCGTGTGTGATAAAATTGCAGACGTGAAATGGTCTTGTCATGGTCCTGGGTCTTATGACCCAGTGTTTTGAGTTTAGTTTATTTGGATGTTTATATGATTAAGCTCATGAGTTTGTCTAGTTCTTTGTTATTAGGTTCCCCTTGTGTCTTCCAACCCCTGTTAAGTCTCCCCTGCTCTTCATGTGTTTCATGTCTGTCTTACATTGTCAAGTTCTGGTTGTCATGTCTGCGTCTCATTAGGTTTCCTATTTTATTTTGAAGAGATCTTGTGTTTGTATATTATGGTTTATGTTTTGAGTCCTTTGTTGTACTGTCTTTGTTGTTCCCTAGGTTTCAATTATGGTTATCAAAAGTTTAGTTCTTAAGTTCTGTCATATGGCTTCCCTGTGTGTTCCATGTTGCCTACTGTGCCTTTCTGTACCCTGTTTCAGGTTCTTATGTTCTGTCTCCCCAGTTGCTGTTAAGTTACATGTCTAGAGTTCAGTCAGTGTGTTTCCTGTTTTACTTTGAAGGTCCGTGTCTCATGTCAGTGTTTCTAGTTTTGCTTCCCTTGTCTCGTCCAGCCTGATTACTCCCAGCTGTGCTCTCCTTCTGTGTCTCATTCCCTCGTTATCCCTCTGTGTATTTAAGTCCTGTGTTTTCTTTGTCAGTGTCGTAGTCTCCCTCATGGCTGTTTTCCTGTGTGTTAGTTATCCATGTCCCAGTTTAGTTTTGTTATATTTTTTTGGTGCTAGCCTGCAATAAAGCAGTGTTTTGAGTTCACTTTTGTCTCGGTGAGTTTTGCGTTTGGGTCCTTCTCCTGCCTGCACACAGCCGAAACATGACAGGTCTCTTCAAAGACAGGGGCCAGATCTGTGACGACTTGCAGTCAGATGCACCAAAAATCACCTAGTCTGGTGATTCTATATGCATTACACTTACTAGAGATGGACCGAGCTGATATTACGTATCGGTATTGGTCCGATACTGACTTAAATTACTGGATCGGATATCGGAGGGAAATAAAAAATGTAATCCGATCCACTAAATATCAAAAAGCACCTCAAAAAACTTGCCACGGTGTAATTCGGCTCATAACTGTAGCACGTGGGCGCAGTGCGCTCACGTGATAGAGCAGCTGTGTGTATTTGTAGCCTCGCTACCAATCCGGCATTTCATCTCCGAGGAAGTTATCCCAGAGAGAAGTAAAGCAAGTGTTTAAGTTCATCTCTGAATGTTTGTAAAGCGTTCCCATGTTAAGCTTAACAACCGATATATGGAGCGACTGACTCTCTCTCTCCCTCCCTCTCCTGCCGCTACTTCAATCATGAAACTGATCAATGATCAGCTGATCGGCTTTTCTGTCGCGAGTCCGTCTCTCTTCTTTGTTTTTGGCCCACTTTGCACCAGAAAGAGGAAACCAGCGGCGGAACAACAGCAGCACGTTTAAGCTTGATAAGTATGGAGGACCACAAGAGCCACGCGCATCGAAATAAAAAAATTCGGTGCTTAATTTTAATAAACTGCATTACAAAATCCTTTTTCGAATTCCACTTTAATAAAAACATTTTCGAATTGCACTTTAATAAACTGCATTTCAAAAAACATTTTCGAATTCCACTTTAATAAACTGCATTTCAAAAAACATTTTCGAATTCCACTTTAATAAAAACATTTTCGAATTCCACTTTAATAAACTGCATTTCAAAAAACATTTTCGAATTCCACTTTAATAAAAACATTTTCGAATTCCACTTTAATAAACTGCATTTCAAAAAACATTTTCGAATTCCACTTTAATAAACTGCATTTCAAAATCCTTTTTCGAATTCCACTTTAATAAAAACATTTTCGAATTCCACTTTAATAAACTGCATTTCAAAAAACATTTTCGAATTCCACTTTAATAAACTGCATTTCAAAATCCTTTTTCGAATTCCACTTTAATAAAAACATTTTCGAATTCCACTTTAATAAACTGCATTTCAAAAAACATTTTCGAATTCCACTTTAATAAACTGCATTTCAAAAACCTTTTTCGAATTCCACTTTAATAAACTGCATTTCAAAAACCTTTTTCGAATTGCACTTTAATAAACTGCATTTCAAAATCCATTTCCCTTTCCTGTTCGCTCAGGGATTAACATGTGGATTAGCAGTTGGATTAGCAGTTGGATTAACAACTTCATTTTAAAAATCCTGCTGCTATTCAAATTAGCCACACCGTGGGATGTAAGGAGCTCTCTGATTGGTTGGTCAGACACAGGCTGTCTGCCAGCCTGGATTTTTCTAGCTCATAGCTTCGCCCTGCTACGCGTGTGTGCCTGTACAAAGGCCGTTCAGCCTCGGGATTTACACTCGGCTCGACACGGATATGTGAAGAATGAAGGGAGCCTGCAGCGAAACGGAGAGCCAACCTCTGACTGAGTGCCCGTTTACTCAGTCTGACCACCTGTTGAAGGTAAGGTGCTAACATGGCTGACGCTAGCATCACCGCACGTAGCCCCGTTATTTTAAGGTCATTTTAGCTTATGAAAATTTTACGTCGCAGCTGTACGAGCTAGCTGCGTGTTTTGTAAGCTGCTGTGCTCTTCACAAATAAAGCTGGAAGCAGCTCAGACTGTTAGAACCAGCACTGAGGCCTGTTACATTTATACGGTGTTAGAGCAATGGCTGCAACCTACAGCCTTTAAACTAGTGATTACAATGCTGACAGTAAACTCGTCAGTCCAGATGTTACCACATTACTTTGTGATACTTAGAGTTAAAACAACTGAGACAGGCTGATTAAAATAACAGCTGTCAGTTCTCTCATTCCTTATATCAAGACTGGAGATCACACTACTGATTTCAGTTCATTTAATATGTGAGAGCACAGATTCATTCTCAACTGGACATAAATGATGATCAAAGGTTGTATATATGATGAATTCATCAAATCCCAGCCTCTAAGCATTCACTGAACCTACAGTATCTACACCTGTGTGGCAAATGTGTGGTAAAGATACAGATAATGAAGTTTAATTATTAATACAATATACATCATGAAAAAAAAAGCTGAAATTGATTCAGTTTAGTACTTTTCTCTGTATGCTCTGTGATTATAAATGCCTTAAATTCTGTGATATATACTGTAAATGATTTTCACAGAGGTCTTAAAGTACTTAAATCACTGCTGATAGTCTGGTTGTTTATATTTTCATGTTTTTGTGTCTGTAGGGCTGTTTGATGACGATTTGGACTCCTCTGGGAGATGAGGACACACCCACATCTGTTCCATACTGCAGCCATGGATGGTGTTACAGCTCTGAGTCAGCTTTGGGCCATCAGACGCACACACTGGAAAACCAGCGCCTGTACTTCATGCACGAGAGACGGCCTCAGTGATGTAGGTTCATGAGCGAGTTCAAACATTTCTGGCCTCTTATCACTTAGATTTCTTAAATCTTAAAAGTGAATGCATTTAAAGCAGGAACTGCACACCTAGCCAGCAGAAGTTTGGCAGCATGAGTACTGTAAAGTTTTGTAGGGCCCTTGTTAAAAATTCCACAAGCACCACACCACAATTTGTCATATACAGTTCCATTTTGTACAGTACATTGTTGAAATTATAAACTATATATTCTAGTTATCCACTTGTCAGTAATTTTTGAGTAAATGGATGTCACTGATAAATCAGTGGTGATTCATCTGCAAATGTTTTTAACAAACTTTGTTTTTGTAGAATTCATCAGCAGCTGTGAAGAGATGTATTTGAATATCTTCTGGTTCCACTTTTCTTAACCTGGAAGCTGAGGATGGCTGATTCCTGACAAGGACACACACCTCAGCGCTTATCATGGGTGTTACATCCTCTGTGCCGCAATTCCAGAGAAAAGCGAGAGAGCAACAACCACTCATTAAGACCAGCCAGAAATCTGTCACTTTCTGGCAGCTGTGAAAATTTCCAATAAGAAAGTTTGCATTCTTAGAACAATGCTGGATCATGTGTGATGTGTCATTATATGAGGATATTACATTTTGACTTAATTCTGCTCAATTAAGTGTTTTGTTCGTTGATCCAATATGGCAGCTTTTATTGTGCTCCAAGTTAAAACTCATTGTCCTCATGAGCACAGCATCTAACAACTCTCCTTAAAAAGTCGATTGACTTTAACTGGACACAATGGTTTCCAGTGGAGATACATTCATCACTCATCCGTGACACTGGAGAAGTCACCTGGATGAGTGATAAAACAATTTTCCATGGAAAATCCAGAGGAACTAAACTTTGTTGTTGTTTCTTTGGGCTCAATTTCAGCTCTAGCAGCATCTCTCAGAAGAAAACCGTTTTGCAAATAATCAGATAAAAAGATTGTTGAACTAGGTGGTATTCTCTGGAGTTTAAGACCAAAACTGAACTCAAACAGTGAATTGACATTAGACTGGAATTCATAAGATGAATAGAAATACTGCTGAAGCTGAATGATTCATTCATGTATATATATATGACTTTTTTTCCCCCCCAATTCACCAGGTCTGTAAAGTTCAGTATGACTGTGGTACATGATACAAAAGAATAAATACAGAAGAATAAAAACTTTGTGAATAACTTTACTCTTCTTAAAAATAACTCATAAAACAAGTAAAAGTACAAATGTGTACAAGTTAGAGACTTCCTCAGTAAGTTTACACTCTTTTGGAGTGATTTTAATTGTGTGTTAAAGAGAAAGAGATTAGGAGGTAAAGTAGAGGATGCAGAGTCAATCATCACTGAGGCCGTCTCTCGTGCATGAAGTACAGGCGCTGGTTTTCCAGTGTGTGCGTCTGATGGCCCAAAGCTGACTCAGAGCTGTAACACCATCCATGGCTGCAGTATGCACAAGCCGACACTGACCGAGCACTCAGGGAACTGTACAGCGCGATCAGCAGTGAGGAAACCTCACACCCAGAGGCGGCGTTTATCACGACCGGGGACTTTAATAAGGGTAACCTGAAGAAAGTCTCACCAAAACTCCACCAACACATCCATTTCAACACTCGTGGAGACCGGCTTCTTGACCACTGCTACACCTCTTTCCGGGATGCGTACAAAGCCCTCCCCCGCGCCCCATTCGGCCAATCAGATCACCGCTCCATCCTGCTTCTACCCGCCTACAGGCAGAAGCTGAAACAGGAAGCTCCAACCCTGAGGGCGGTGCATCGTTGGTCGGACCAATCGGAGTCTACGCTGCGGGACTGTTTTGATCACGCGGACTGGGAAATGTTTCACGTGGCTGCTAAAGACATCGATGAATACACAGACTCAGTCTGTGGATTTATCAGAAAATGCGTGGAAGATGTCGTCCCATCCGGAACAGTTAAATCCTTCCCAAATCAAAAACCCTGGATTAGCGGAGATGTTCAGACGGCGCTAGCGGCACGGAGCACCGCTTTTGCCTCCGCGAACACATCGGACTACAAACACGCACATTACCAACTCCGGAAGGCGATCAAAGCAGCCAAACGTGAGTACAGGGACAGGGTGGAGCAACAGTTTGACAACCCTCGGAGTATGTGGCAGGGACTAAACACGATCACAGACTTTAGAGGGAAAACCAGCACACCGCAGACCACGGCCTCTCTGTGTGAGGATCTAAGCGTATTCTACGCTAGATTCGACACAGCGAACACCAGGAGACCGGACAGTGTGCGCACCATGGATGACGTCAGTGCGCACACTGTGTCTGAGGAGGATGTGCGGAGGTACTTCAGGAGAGTGAACCCACGCAAAGCTACTGGTCCGGACGGGATTCCCGGCCGCGTCCTCAAGTCATGCTGCGGCTCAGCTGGCTGGAGTGTTTACACATATCTTCAACCTTTCCCTCTCTCTGTCTGTAGTCCCAGCCTGCTTCAAAATGGCCACCATCGTCCCTGTACCCAAATCCTCCACCATCTCATCATTGAACGACTGGCGACCTGTAGCCCTGACCCCCATCGTGAGCAAATGCTTGAGAAGCTGGTCAGGGACTTCATCTGCTCCGCACTACCCGACTCACTGGACCCTCTACAGTTCGCATACCGCCACAACAGGTCCACTGATGATGCCATAGCCCTGACACTCCATGCTGCCCTGTCACACCTGGAGAGAGAGACACGTATGTGAGAATGCTGTTTGTAGATTACAGCTCAGCATTCAACACCATCGTTCCCTCGAAGCTGGACAGGAAACTGCAGGATCTAGGACTGAGCAGCTCCTCTGCAGCTGGATCCTTAACTTCCTGTCTGACAGACGCCAAGTGGTCAGACTGGGCAGCACCACCTCATCCCCATCACACTGAACACTGGTGCTCCACAGGGGTGTGTACTGAGCCCTCTCCTGTACTCACTCTACACCTACGACTGCACGGCCACTAACAACTCCAACATCATTGTGAAGTTTGCGGACGACACTACAGTGGTGGGTCTTATCACCAACGGTGATGAGACAGCCTACAGGGAGGAGGTCAGCGCCCTGACCCACTGGTGTCAAGACAACCATCTCACCCTCAACGTCGCAAAGACAAAGGAGCTGATAGTGGACTTCCGGAGGTGCAGAGGAGTACACACCCCATCACCATCAACGGCGCCGCTGTGGAGAGAGTGAGCAGCTTCCGCTTCCTTGGTGTACATCTGGCTGAGGATCTTACGTGGTCAGTACACATAAACAAGACAGTGAAGAAGGCGCAGCAGCGCCTCTTCTTTCTCAGGAGACTGAAAAGATTCGGCATGAGCCCCGCATCCTCAGGACCTTCTATCGCTGTGCCATTGAGAGCATCCTCACTGGATGCATCACCACCTGGTATGGCAACACCACCGCTTACAACCGCAAAGCTCTCCAGAGAGTAGTGCGGTGTGCTGAACGGATAATTGGAGGTGAGCTTCCCTCCTCCAAGACATCTACAGGAAGCGGTGCCTGAGGAAAGCGGGAGGATCATCAAGGACTCCAGTCACCCCAGCCATAAACTCTTCAGACTACTTCCATCAGGAAGGAGGTTCTGCAGCATCCGGTCCCGTACCAGCAGACTGAGAGACAGCTTTTTCCACCAGGCCATCAGACTGCTGAACACGTCATAGACACCTCACCCTCACTACTGGAACTTCAACATTATGCACTCCATACTGTACATTAATGCCACTGTTTTGCACATACCTACCTCTGTATATTTTATATTTTATATATCTTATTTTATTGTTTACTCTATTTCATTTGTAAAACATGTATATACACACTCACACACACACACACACACACACACACACGTGAAAAACATATTTAGTACACACATTCAGTAATGTATATACCTTTATATATGGTACATATATTTATTACTTTTAGATTAACCATTTTTATATTTTGCTTGTTGCGTTATTGTATTTTGCACAACTCTGTTGCTTGTGAAGCTTGCACACAAGAATTTCACTCGCATGTACTGTACCAGTGTACCTGCACATGTGATGTGACAATAAAGGTGATTTGATTTGATTTGATTTGGAACAGATGTGGGTGTGTCCTCATCTCCCAGAGGAGTCCAAATCGTCATCAAACAGCCCTACAGACACAAAAACATGAAAATATAAACAACCAGACTATCAGCAGTGATTTAAGTACTTTAAGACCTCTGTGAAAATCATTTACAGTATATATATCACAGAATTTAAGGCATTTATAATCACAGAGCATACAGAGAAAAGTACTAAACTGAATCAATTTCAGCTTTTGTTTTTCATGATGTATATTGTATTAATAATTAAACTTCATTATCTGTATCTTTACCACACATTTGCCACACAGGTGTAGATACTGTAGGTTCAGTGAATGCTTAGAGGCTGGGATTTGATGAATTCATCATATATACAACCTTTGATCATCATTTATGTCCAGTTGAGAATGAATCTGTGCGCTCACATATTAAATGAACTGAAATCAGTAGTGTGATCTCCAGTCTTGATATAAGGAATGAGAGAACTGACAGCTGTTATTTTAATCAGCCTGTCTCAGTTGTTTTAACTCTAAGTATCACAAAGTAATGTGGTAACATCTGGACTGACGAGTTTACTGTCAGCATTGTGTCGCTGGTTTAAAGGCTGTAGGTTGCAGCTATTGCTCTAACACCGTATAAATGTAACAGGCCTCAGTGCTGGTTCTAACAGTCTGAGCTGCTTCCAGCTTTATTTGTGAAGAGCACAGCAGCTTACAAAACACGCAGCTAGCTCGTGTACAGCTGCGACGTAAAATTTTCATAAGCTAAAATGACCTTAAAATAACGGGCTACGTGGGGTGATGCTAGCGTTAGCCATGTTAGCACGTTACCTTCAACAGGTGGTCAGACTGAGTAAGCGGGCACTCAGTCAGAGGTTGGCTCTCCGTTTCGCTGCAGGCTCCCTTCATTCTTCACATATCCGTGTCGAGCCGAGTGTAAATCCCGAGGCTGAACGGCCTTTGTACAGGCACACACGCGCGTAGCAGGCGAAGCTATGAGCTAGAAAAATCCAGGCTGGCAGACAGCCTGTGTCTGACCAACCAATCAGAGAGCTCCTTACATCCCACGGTGTGGCTAATTTGAATAGCAGCAGGATTTTTAAAATGAAGTTGTTAATCCAACTGCTAATCCAACTGCTAATCCACATGTTAATCCCTGAGCGAACAGGAAAGGGAAATGGATTTTGAAATGCAGTTTATTAAAGTGCAATTCGAAAAAGGTTTTTGAAATGCAGTTTATTAAAGTGGAATTCGAAAAAGGTTTTTGAAATGCAGTTTATTAAAGTGGAATTCGAAAATGTTTTTTGAAATGCAGTTTATTAAAGTGGAATTCGAAAATGTTTTTTGAAATGCAGTTTATTAAAGTGCAATTCGAAAATGTTTTTTGAAATGCAGTTTATTAAAGTGGAATTCGAAAATGTTTTTATTAAAGTGGAATTCGAAAAAGGATTTTGAAATGCAGTTTATTAAAGTGGAATTCGAAAAAGGTTTTTGAAATGCAGTTTATTAAAGTGCAATTCGAAAATGTTTTTTGAAATGCAGTTTATTAAAGTGGAATTCGAAAATGTTTTTTGAAATGCAGTTTATTAAAGTGGAATTCGAAAATGTTTTTATTAAAGTGGAATTCGAAAAAGGTTTTTGAAATGCAGTTTATTAAAATTAAGCACCGAATTTTTTTATTTCGATGCGCGTGGCTCTTGTGGTCCTCCATAGATAAGCTGTTGTTAGAATGTATTTAATATTACTTTCTACACCAGGATCCTTTTCTACGTAGCTGACGGCTGGTAACTGTGCAGGGGCGGATCTAGCAAAGTTTAGCCAGGGGGGCCGATAGGGCATTAACAGGGAAAAGGGGGCACAAAGACATACTTTTCTTTCTTATTCTCATTTAAAATGTCTAGCTTTTAATAAATAATTATCTGAATCGTACACCCAAAGTTTTAATCTGATGTAAAATGTGTAGAAGTCCATTACTGTATATAGTAACTGTTAAGTCTAATATACCCTAGTAAGCTATAGTACTTTTTCCTTTGGGAAAGTACCATCTGTGCAGTCTGCAATTCTGTTGAAGAAAGATGTTGAATCTATTTAATTATTCTTGAAAAATAATTTATTTCTCTGCATTTTTTTTCACCCTGCATCAAATTAAAGTTGATTACATCGATTAAGCATCATGAGGTGGAGGGTGGGGGTGGTTTCCTATTTTTTTTTTGCTGGGAGTTTGCAACCCTATTAGTTAGGTTGCTTAATATTTCTGCTAAGTACTCTTTAAAATACCAGAATAGGGAGGATGGAGCAGGTTTAAGTTTATTAGATTGATCAGTGTTGCTGAACTATGAAATATTTTGGGTGCAGTGTATTTTTTACATACAGGTATAACAGAATAGCTTTAGTGTTTTTTTTTTTTTTTAAACTTGAGTATGAACTTATACAAAAAGCAGCAAGATATTAAAAAACAGTTTTATTGATTAAAAAACACTATATCGGATTCATATCGGTATCGGCAGATATCCAAATTTATGATATCGGTATCGGACATAAAAAAGTGGTATCGTGCCATCTCTAGCACTTACATATTGAATTAAAATGTTTAATAACAAATACAAATACACATTCACACACATTCACACTCCGATGTGTCCATCGGAGTGTGAATGTGTGAATGCTTATTAGTTGCACTTGAGTTTAGAAGTGCTTGTATGAGTGGGTGTGATTGGGTGAATGAGGCATGTTGTATAGAGCGCTTTGAGTACTCTGGGAGAGTAGAAAAGCGCTATATAAGAATCAGTCCATTTACCATTTACCATATAACCATAGGAGTATGAGGAACAGAGCAATTGAAGGAAAGGTTCTGGCAGTTTTGCATTAAGGTGAAAAAGAGGTGCACCAGAGAGAAAGAAAGTAGGAGAATAAACCAGCTGTTCTCTACTGAACCATCCATGGTGTACTCTCAGTGGCAGAGGAACAATATGAGAACAGCACCACCAATGGGAGAAGGATGCAACCCACAACAGAAATGCTGTGTGGATACTGGATCTAAGAGCAGACCACAGCAGACCCCCCTGTCCAAGAAAGGGTCTCCAGCATGAAGAGTTGGCCAGCACCAGGCCCTGACATGCTTCACGCCTACTGGCTGGTTTTGCTGTTCACATAGATTGTTGATATTGTTCTTCAGGTTTCACACCCTGAAGGTGAAGATGGCCTTATAAGTACTGAGAGTAGCCACCCACTGGTTTAATAGTCGAATCAAATTGTTTTGTGTTCACTGACTGTTATATGAAGTGTGTGTCCTTGTCTGGAAATAGCATTCTAGGTGTTTTCATTTCTAATTTCAAAACAATGCAGACTTTCTTCTAATGATCATCGACTGCACAGTTAAGTTTACCCAATAGAGTCTTTCATTTTTTGATTTAATAAACTGAGTCTTCAGCTACTCCTACGACATTTATCCAGATAAACTTTTTGCTTTTTTGTTGTTTTTACTGTACAGAATATAAATGTAGCACAAGAACCACTGAAGGAAATAAGCATTAACACTACAATATAAAATTACTGGAGTCCCGTTGATGTTGTCAATACGTTATTCTGTAGCAACACATTTGAACATTTTAAAGACCATTTTGTGTACTAAGACTGTTAAATGAATTGCAAAACAGAAAATATCTTTTGAACTGAATTGCTTTACTATCCCTAATAGGAGCCATAAAATAATACTGTATGTGCACCTAAAAACTGTAAACAAATAAGAGCTGGCCAGATCTAAATGCACCGTGCTTTATGTGGTTGAATCCTCAGGAACACATGCAGCTCTAATCAGATGCAACATTTAATATAAAAACGCATCGTCGTGACGAGCTCTGAACAGACTGATGAAAAGCGGTCTAATTGTGTGCGATGGCTAAGTACGATGACTAAGGGCTGATATCTGAGGGAAATGGGGGGGGGGGGCAGATTTTAGTGCTGAGTCACAGCACGGCTGCTGCTGCTGCAGCGCCCTCCCCCACACTGAGCGACTCAGCCTGGCTGACTAGCTTCATCTCTCATCCTTCATCCTGCCCTCTTTGTCTTCACAAACACACTGACACAGAAACATGTATATAACATACCATAGATATACAGCCTCTCCATCCATCACTCCATTGCTGCCTCGCCTCATCTCTGATCTCCTGCCTCAGTTGATTTTGTCGCTTGCAGCTCTTTCACACCTCTTTCTCTGTTTTTAGGCCGTACCTATTGTGGGTTTGTTTTTTTCGCTTCGTCACTCTTTCACAGCTCACCCCCATCCTCTCTCCTCCGCCTTCAGTTCCTCCAGCCTCCCACCTTCCTTGTGAAGTTTAATTAAGAATGAAATCAGCAGAAGAGGGGGAGAGAGATCAGAGTGCGTGAGCTTGTCTGCTACAGGGCTGATAATGCTGCAGCTAATCTTCTCCTCCACTTGCTGTGTTTTGCTCTTTGACCGTGAGACGAAGCTCAGTTAAAGCAAAAGCTCCATCCCCTGATGCACACGTACACACACACATATATGCACACGTACACACACACGCACACACACATGCACACGTACACACACATACATGCACACGTACACACACACACGTACACACACACTCATACATGCACACGTACACACACACACACGCACACACACATACATGCACACGTACACACACACGCACACACACATGCACACGTACACACGTACACACACATACATGCACACGTACACACACACACACACACACACACACTCATACACGCACACACACACACACACACACACACACACACACACACACGCACACGTACACACACACGCACACACACATGCACACGTACACACGTACACACACATACATGCACACGTACACACACACACGTACACACACACTCATACATGCACACGTACACACACACACACGCACACACACACACACACACACACGCACACGTACACACACACGCACACACACATGCACACGTACACACGTACACACACACACGTACACACACACTCATACATGCACACGTACACACACACACACGCACACACACACACACACATACATGCACAACCCTCCTTGCAAATACCGCTCTGACTTCAAAGGCCTCTTCTGAAAAACTTCGACATCCTGGTGAAACAGCGGAAAAGCAGGAAGCTTTAACGGATGAAAAAGTGAAGCAAGGCTGGATTGGTAAAGACTTCATTCTCTCAGTGACAGCTTTTAATTCATTTCATTAGCATCTTAACATCAGAACTTAAGGCGTGTCATTATATTCAGATGCTAAACAAAAGAGACGCCCTCAAATCCACAAGCGAAAGACTTCAGACCCTGCAGCCACAGTTTGCTCTGTGGTGAAGAAACTAAAGGATAAGCAGTGCCAGGGGGAAGTTTCTGGAAATAGGCTGACAATGCGTGGTTCACATAGCTGATAAATCTGTCAGATAAAAAAACAAATAAGTAAAAATGTAATTCTCATAGCACATGAAACTGGATTAACCTGAATCTAGCGATGATAATAATACTGTCGTCCAAATCTCGATGACAACAAAATCATCGATGATTTTTCTGAATCACTGGACGACAAATCCAGCTGTTTTCTACATTCATGCTATAATATTGAAATACTGCTGTAGAAAAACATTGTGAGTATCACAGTCCCAGTCTACCCAGTGTCTGGAGTTTATAGACTTTGTAGTTTTACTTCATTTTGGATATTCCTGACTCCTTTCTCTTACTTTCTGGTCATATTTTTGATAGTATTGATCTTTGTGTGCTTTGCTGTTTAATCGTGTTCTCAGTTCTTGGTTGTTTACAGTTTAGTTCAGCTGTTTTCCTACTTAGTCACCACGTTTCACTTCCTGCTTTATTTTAAGGACTTGTGCCTTGTGTTCAGTTTTACTTCCCCTCCTCACATTTTCCCAGATTGTTTGTCCCCATGTGTTTCCCGCAGTTGTGTCCAATCCCATTTTCCCTCAGTGTGTATTTAAGTCTTTTGTTGGTTGTCAGTGCGTTGTGCTGCTTTCTGGTGAGTTTGGTTTTGCGCTTTTGTGTTTTTCCCAGATTCATGGATTTAGTTTCCTCTTTGGACTTTATTTCCCAGCACACATATTTATTTAAGGCAAACTTTAAGTTTTCATTGCCTGCCATGTTCTGATCATTTGGATTCCACATCCACACTCAAACATGACAGTGAGTCTGTTGCCATGGTCACCACGCTCCTCCCTGAGTACGGCTATGCTGAAGGTGTTTTTCCTGTTAAACCAGACTCTTCCTCCCCACTGTCACCATGTGCTCGCATGTAGGGAGTCACCTGATTATTGGAGGTTTTTACCTTCAAACATTAAAGCACCTCAGAATAACTGTTGCTCTAAAGTGGCAATATATAAATTGTTCCTTTTTTTTAATCATTGATCATTTTAATCCATTGATACAAAGACTTTTTAAAAATTGCAAAATGTAAAATGACATTACCTTTCGATTTTGAGAATGTAACCATCTGCAGGTTTAAATTAGGAGTTAGATGTTGCTGAGGTTGGATTACCCACATGTAATTCCCCCAGGACACCAGACTCCCGGGGGCCGGTGAGTTTCAGGTTCACTGCATGGTTTTTGGTACTTGTAGCTGCAGATTTGATGGGGAACTAAAATTAAAACAGAGGAAGGCCGTGCATTGTTATCTAATGCTGTGGGTCTGTCATTGTGAAACAGTAACAATCTGTACCTTTGATTTTTGTGCTTGCTGTGTTCACGTTACTCAGTCTAGTCATTTAATCTAATTACTACCACTGGACTAATGGGCAAAAACCTCTGGAGTTTGTAGAAGCAGGAGCTAAACAGTTCTGTATTGATCCAGATATGCTTATAGACACGCTATTGATGGATTGTTTATCCTGGTTTTTCTTTTCTGTTGTCAACAACCATGTGAAAACTGTTTTAAAAACAGTTATGAATTATTGTTTCATAAGGTGTTTTTAAATTATCACTTAAAAGAAGCCTTTCTCAGATAACACTGGGCCTGAGCCAGGTGCACCCTGGACAGGTGACCAGTCTGTCACAGGGCTAACACAGAGAGACTAACAACCATGCATGCTCACTCCTGCAGACCTACAACCAATTTAAAAACACTTATTAATCTAGCACACATAACATTCATCTGGGACAGTAAAACAAATACTGGAAGAAAAAAAGCATGTAGGAAAAGGAGGAACATTACTGGAGAGCTTTCACTTAAGTTTTCACCTTTAGCGCCATCGTTGTGTCAGATTTGTAGCAAACCGATAGCTGCCAAGCTAAATACCAGCCTCAGCTGCACTTCTGTTTAGAGCCAATGGCTAATGCTAGTGTGAAATTAAGATGCCACAAACTGTAAATATTATGGCTGCTGAATATTAAAGGGTTACTATTTGGAGCAAAGTTGTTTGGAGCTGTCCAATACAGCATCTCTGTTATGCATCGGTCAAATAAATGAACTGTTCCTCCTTTTCTGTCTCACCTAGCTTAACAGTAAACATATTACAACTCAAAGCTCAGATTTATTCCCACGAATATACACGTGTATGGATTTATACGTTCATAAAGTAAAGACAGTCAGTCCATGATATATTTCCTAACTGGGACTCCCATTAATGAAATAATACTGACAATAAGTGATGTGTTATGAGACTGTTGACCTTAGAAGGTGTGTCCTGTACTGCCAACACTCAGGACATCTCTCCCCTCATGCAGCTTCACTGACACCACCATCAGCAGTCTCACAAAGTGTTTCCACTAAGTAGTCCACCCAGGGTTTCCCAGTCTAACACCATCAATGAGAGGGTGTTTGCCATATATGACCAATCACAAACATTGACTACTTGCATCATTGTAGCATTTCATTTTTCATAGAATAATAAGCCACGGTATAGAAACACTATTAAAGCTACGTGGAAAAACAGATGCCTTTAAATTGCTTTAGACCAGCAGTAAAGAGAAAAAAGGAGTAAAGTTTGCTTTGCTGGCAGTCTGCACATGAGGGATGTCTCTAAAAACTACAGACTGGCATACTATCTGTGCACCCAGGTCGACAGGATCTCCAAGGAGTGGTGACGCTATTGCCCAGAGAGTTGATTGGACAGCTAGTGGTGTTTTTGTGTTTATGGATTTAACTTGGAGCATAAGTTAGGCAATAAAAGTGAACCAGCTTTGTGACAGAGTCAAACCTGAGCTTACCTCTTTAGGTCCTAAATCCGGCCTCACAGCCTCTGATGCTTCTGTTCAAACTCTAAATCCTTCATTTCCATCAGTGCCTAATTTTGTTTGCCGTGCTCCTGTAATGTTGCTTCAGAGTAAAATGAATGAACGTGAAACCTGTAGATTCATTCTCTTCACCCTCACCACACTCAAGCACACATCTGAAGCCACGTAGAACAGCCCTCAACACACACACATTCCTTAGTCTCATCCTCGCTCCTCTGGCTCTCCTCTCCAAATGGATTTTTCGTGCAGAGTTATCATTATCATTAATTTAGGAGACAGGTTCGCTTCAGAGCAATTGAAGACACATTTGTTACAGTGCCAAGCAGAGGCAGCGGTTGGAGGAGGGGGTGGGGGCATTCCCATGCTGCTGAGTCCACAGACGAGTCTGTGTGGCCGTGCTGAGAAAACATCACTCGCCGTCTTTGTGCATATTTCCCTCTTGTAACGTGATTGGCGTTCATTATTTTTTCATATGGAGCGGAGATGACGTTTGTGTCATGAAAGGTGACCTGTCAAAATACAATGGCCTGTATGTATGAACTCTGTATGTCGCTCTTGTTTGAGCACTGATGGGGATCTGTGAGTCAGCGCAGGGAAATGATTTGATTTTATTATTTAAACTATAAGGGACAAAAAAGTACCAGTTTAACATGTTTGATTTTTGGCACCTGTTCTCCTTCAGTATCATTATTGTTGAGTCCAAATGTAAACAGAGACAACTCAATCGTTTTTGTATTTATTTGCGTATTTCCATGAAAGAGAATCAGAGTGTAACGCAGGGATGTTTCTGTCTGATATCAGGCAAACACACAAGGTGCTAAACTTCGAGGGGTGGATGATCCACACGTGGTGTCAGCAGCGTGTACGTGCCTCTCACTCAACATTAACTACACGGCCCATGCAGGGACACACAATGATAATTTGTCGTGAAGCTTCTGCTCATAAAAGACTTTTTACTTCACACTATGTTGCTTATATTTGAGTGTTTCTCTGCTTTCCTTTTCTGCAATGCTAGCCACAGTGATGATGCAGCAAAGTACTGCACACAGCTGGTTTCCTGTGAGCTTTAGGACTGGAAAACAGTTGCTTCCAGTCTGCCCACTATCTAATTTTCTGCAAGCTATGTGCTTACTTGACAAAGGAAGAAACTGATTCCATGGTTACTGCTACCAGAGGATTATTGTGCAATTAATAAGTTACTAGGCCTCATGTTCCTCTCCATCCGTGTTAGTGAATGTTGTTCAGTGTGGGAGCATTGACATCTTCCCTGTTTTGTGTGTAGTAATTTGATGAATACCTTATGATATTGCAGTAGCATGTGCAGCACGTCAGTGCGATGTTTTGACACTGAACATTTTGGCTTTAGCTTTGGCAGCTGGTCACTTTGTTCACTCTGGTTACCACAGATCATGATTACTCATACTCGTGGGATTTAAAATTATAGTGAAGAGCCCCACTCACGTCCCACTGACACTGAGTGAACGCTGTCGGTGTAATAAACTGACACCTCTGAGGCCACAAAAGCTCTAAGGAACTTGTTGGGGTGTTAATTGATGATCCAGGATCATCTTATATGAAGGGAAAGGCCTGTAGGGATGTATGAACAGCTGATGTGTTGAATTATATCTGGCTTCCATGTGCTGGGCTTTATGAATCATACAGCAGCAGCATATGAAACCATCTAAACAGTGCTGATAAGCTGCTATCCGCGCAGCTGCCCGTTATAACAAAGACTTTCTGAAGTCTCTCTCTCTCTCTCTCTCGATGACAGTTATCTATTAAAAGCTGCTGCTGACGTCAAAAGTGTCCGCCATCTTTGAGGAGAGCTGCACCGCTTTCCCCCCCATTGAAGAACAAGTGAGGAGGAACCAGCCGACGCGCAGTGCCTTTGCAGCAGTCACATACAGAGAGAGGCTGGTATCGGTTAGCTGTTGATACACGCAGACATTTCCTCCCATACTGACGGCGGGACACCGAAAACAGGCGCAGGTAAGACCGGAGACGCTTTTCCACGAGATTTGAAGCCATTTGTGTACCTCGTGACGGGTTGGATTCGAGGCGAAAGATGTTTAGCGTTGAGTGAAACAGTGGATGTTGGGTCTGTTTCAGCATAAATGATGCTGGGATAAAGATTATTTGTGTGCGTATGTGTGCTTTTGGATGTTGGGGCACGATCTGCAGCACTGTTAGGGCGAGGGAAGTAAAGGACGTGGTTTGATTGGGGGGGGGGGTGATGCGTGACCTCCTGGGTGATAAATCTCAAACGCGCAGTGGAAAGCTGAGAGGATGGGATGCGGTGCGCTATAATGCGCATATTCAGTGTGGGCGTTTTCAGCCCTTCAGCACCTCGGACAGAGCCAGAGACGGAAAACACACGGAGGTGAAAACATGAAATCAGCGTCCGAGCGGAGTCATTTTCTTTTTCCTTTCTTTTATTAAAGCATTTATTGCACTGTAAAAAGAGGGCCCGCGGGGGGGAGGGGGCTGTTTCCCTTGCAAAGCCTCAAAACAGGTGTAGACTGATGTCGCAGCAGGATGATGAAGCGTAAATCAACGTGTCGCATTCACGCCACCTGCAAAAGGAAATTAAACCAAACAAAACACGGCAGAGTCGGAGTGAGTGGACGTGGCGTGGTTTGTGGGGATGTCATGTAATAGTAAACTGCACCATGGTGAAGTCGGTGGGAGGAGGGTAGCCGATATAAACAGTAGTGCGGGGAGGTGGGGGGGCGTCGAGTTCTGTGATTGCGACGCTCCCTTCTTCCTTCCTTTACGCAGTATCTTCGCATGGAATGCCAAATCCACGCCACGCGTCTACGTGACTGTGGCAGAGAGGGAAAAGGTGGGTGGATAGGTGGCTGAGGGTGGCGGGGAGAAAAAGGAGGACAGTGCCGGGGATGTCGGCGGTGAAACCCGCACTATGACACCCACCTCTCCTCCTGTGTCCCATCCAGCGTCTGTGGCCACGTACGAAACTGCCAATGATTCCCGCACGCGCTGTCTTGTCAATCAGGCAAGCCACATTGGCTCGCGCTAAATCGATACCTGAGCTCTCCACAGCGTGTACCAGTTTGAAGTGTTTGTGATCCACGACAGTAGGAGACACACATGAACCACGACACAGCTGCCAGATCTGAACCTTTTAGCTGCTTTCCCCAAACCTGCAGGAGCAGTGAGCCCAGCGGTGTCTGCCCATCTGTCAGTGTGTGCGTGGTATGATTTACCACACTCATCATGTTTAACTTAAGTCTGGATATTTGCAGGCTTTGGTGACAAACAATAGCTGAGCCAGTTTTTTCTGCCCATCAGTCACAACACCGTGTCTGCTCGTAGAGGTGCAGAGAGCCGGTTGTTGCTTCTCCTGAGCTTTGATGATGCGGCAGATTAGACACTGAAGTGGTTTGGATTTCTGGCGCACCTGAAATTACATTACACTCCCACATGGTGCATAAGTGCCTGGCTGGCGGTTACTGACACATGCTCAGTTGAATGTTTGGCACGTCATTGGAAATCTGCAGCGTGAGTTTTACATGAAGCAAAGGCTGAACTCAGATGGTGTTGTTTAAAACCAAAATCATGTCTAAAAGCAGAGCCTGCGGGCTGATGGCATCAAAGGATGGCCTACAGTATGGTAAAGCCCCTAAGGATGCCCGGGTTGCTGCTTTTCCACAGCACATTATGCAGCTTGGACTGCTCGGACTGCAGAGAGGGAGAGAGGCAGACATGGGGAGGGGGTGGGAGGGGATGCCAGGCCTATACTGCACACACTGTGAAAGGGCTGCTTTCTGAATAAATGGTGACTTGCAGCACCATCAGCACGCGCTGATTGTTTCTTAGAAACACCCCGGCCATTGTTCATTTCACAGGAGCACTTTCACGCCTGCCATCTATGAAATGAAGCTAAAGCCTCTCTGATTGATGCTGAGCCGCCCGGCGCACTGCGTGTTTTGGTGCAGGTACAGCTCTTATTATTTGCTTTTTTCTCCTCTCTTCAGTGTTTCTAAGTTAGGCCTTCAGCCTGAAGCTGAAATAATCAAATTTAAAAGGTCCTGAATCAGTCGAACCATTCAGCTCATGTCTTCCATGGATTAGTAACTATAAACATTAGCATCATGCTGCAGTCAAACAAACCCTCTCAGTCCAAAATGAAACTAGATGCTCATATTTGAATATTTTTACTGCAACCAGTCTGTGGTGATATTTCTATATCTGCTGGAAAGACAGAATGAAATTTTGAAACGGTATTTATAAGCCTTGTCATGTCTGTGGAACAGGATTTCCTTCACACCGTGAATATTATACTCAGCCAGGTGCAGCATCACAGAAACAGTTGAGCTTCTGAATCCAAACTAAAGCTAGAGATCAGTCTGGGAATGATTGAGGTAGAGATGTGC
Source organism: Oreochromis aureus (assembly GCF_013358895.1). Classification (NCBI taxonomy): domain Eukaryota; kingdom Metazoa; phylum Chordata; class Actinopteri; order Cichliformes; family Cichlidae; genus Oreochromis; species Oreochromis aureus. The sequence goes on from NC_052956.1 coordinate 721,712, forward strand.
ATGCAACCCTCTAAACTGCTCAGCAGTCGTTTCTCGCTGTCACAGAGCAGTTCAAGCTTTGGCTGCATAATAAACAAAATCATCTTTATTGATTCAGCAGAGCTTGCTCCACCGCTGTTGTACGAGCAGCTTTGGTGGTCAAATGTGCCGTTCTCACTGTGGGATTAGTCACACCAGCTCTAGGTTCATAGTCCAGAGGAGGACAAGATGTGGCTACTGAGGTGAAATGTTGTTAGTTTCTCCGATGTGTCACAGGAGGCATTATTAGCCTGTGAAATGGCTTTAGCTTTACCAGATGACCTTATATTTTACTTTTTGCATGTTGTGCATTACTCATGTTACAGCGGTAAATTTAAATGGAGCAAAGAACGAACAGAAACACAGAAATCATGCAGATTATTAAATCTTCCTCTGAGGAAAGAGAGCTGAAACCTTTTCTATCTGGAAAGTAAAAACTAATAAATAGGTTTATTGCTCTAATGTTAAGCGTTAGATGAGTAGATGTCATTAAAATTAAATTTAGCTTCATTGGCTAAGTTTAGTAGCTACCAGCAAGTTTAGCGTAACTTACCTCAAAGGTTTTAAACAGTGAGCAAATCCACTTGCTAATTGATATTTTGTATCCTGTTCATTGAACCTGCACAGAGGTCTTCTAAAATGCTGTTAGGTTTTTAAAATCGTTTTAACTTTTGCACACAGACAGCCTAGCTGCTTACAGCTGTTTACAGCTGTTTACAGCTTCTTACACTTTAAGGCTGCTGGTCATAGTAGTCTTGACATTAGGCATGTAATGGTCCCTAACCAGTCATTAAGTATCCTTTGCTTTGGTCTGAAATTCTTTCAGGTCACTACAACATGTGAAATCCTCCCAAATTTCTTTTCCTATTAGCTAGCGTGCTACCGGGATTAGCCTCTGAGGCCAGGCAGACAGAGTGGAAGTGCCCCGAGGTTTTTTATTGAGAGTTTGCTCTCGTTCACTGTGACTCATGGTCACATATAATATTTTTATTATTTCTCTTCTTTTGCTATATTGGAGATTAAATTGTGACCCAGCTTTGAATTTCGTGTGTGAGAGAGAGTTATCAATGTTGTCATCTATCATCAAGAAATCAAAGAGTCTTACTGAGTCAAACTCAGACGGGAAGAAAAACAACAGCCTTAGAAGAAAAAAATTAATTCATTCATTTGTTTACAAATGATCAGAGTGCAGATATTAAAGTGGCAGCAGCTTTCTGGTGTCCGGCCGGCCCCCACGTGACAACCTGTCACCTGCTCTGTATGTAAACAACAACACAGAAACAAGATGGCTCCTCCAGAGGCGATGACACTGTGCTGCATAGAAGGAGAACGCTTAATCCTTCTCGGCTAAGCATGTCATACACAACTTCTGACCATATGTTCTGATGTTCACGTAGCAGTCATCGGTTTATTTTGTACAGTAGATTTGTCAAATTACATTAGGTTGCTTAGCTAAATGGTTATTTACAGAGATGGGCTGCATCGCACTTGTCAAGTCTTCTTTCAGCGCTCACGAAGCGCGACTTCTCTAAATTTAGTTTTATTCATCTTACCTCAGTTGTAGCTCGTCACAGCAAATATGACAGCTAGAGAAAGTTAATATTATCTCCCAAGTGATGCTTTTGTTTTTGAAGCTTTCCTGGCACAAAAAGCCACATTCAGCTTTCAGTGCGGCAGATCCACCGCGCCCATCATCACTCTGCCATCTGTCCTCTCTGCCGCTCTCACAGGGTCAGATACCTTTGATTAATGAAAGGAATTTAGAGAGAGAAAATGAAAGTGATAATAAAAAGAGAGGGAGTGGGGGAAATGTACAAGATGGAGGGAGAGGGTGAGTAAACGGGGGAACGATTGTCAGGCCGAATTATTTCAAACACACACGCTGTGAGAAAATAACATAAATATACAGAAAGATGCTGCCATTAAAATGAATCAAAGTCTGCACAGTTTGGAGGCCAATTCCAAATTATAGCTGTAAATCAGAACCAGCCTTTCACAATGTTTACCCGGGAACACATGTGTCAGATTTCACTGTGGAAAGCAGATATTTTGGAGTGGAAACATTTCCGTGTGTGCATATGAAGAATATGATGCCAGTGGTTTTAGTATCACATTGATTTGTCTTATCTTCAAGCGTATCATTTTCACCCGACCATTAGCCGTGCCTTTCAGTGTCGTTGTGCTGTAAACCATCCATATGCTCCTAAAGCTTTTATTTTTTTCACAATAAAAGCGTGTGTAGCGATCTTTTCCTCTGCGTCGGTGAAGCATAAAGCCGGCAAATTAATCTGCTCGGGTCAACATGAATACGCCCTACACGCTGCACATTACACAGCATTGTGTGTGCTCAGGTGCGCGCACAAGTCTGCAAACATGACCTGGTGTGGCGCGTGGAGACGGTGTTCACGGGAGGATCAGTGGGGTGGTATTGAGAAGGGGGGGTTTGGGGGGAGTTTTCTGCCAGTTAGTTGTGTAATAAATGATGCTGCAGTGCAGCTGACGAGGGTTGTTGGTGCAGATTAGCATCTGTGATGCTTTTACAGAAACATTATGCAGCCTGGTCTGTATCAAAGTCGCATTTGAATATATTTATACCGTGTGCACGCACTGCCACTGCACCATCACTGCATGCAGTTACTGGGCGAGGTGCCGTCTATGTTGTGTATCCTGCCTCTGGTCATGATTTAGCTTCTTACTAGCTTTTCATTCACTACACAGAAGTTCAGGCTCGCTGTGCATATTGTACCAGGACACACAGGAGCTTCTTAGTGTGAACAGTATCACTTCCTGGTTATAAAAATAACATTTAGTGTTTTACAGTAAATGATATTTTTGTTGTGCTAATTAAAATAAACCCATTATGTGCTGGTGATAACGCTCATCCACAGTGCATGAAAAGACTCATAAATGCATTGTGAGCAAACTCAGTATCAGTGTTATTGATGTTTCTGGGCCTGTCAGCAGGTCAGAAATGCACCCTGCAGCTTCTACTGCAGGCAGACAAATATGACAGTGTGCGACTGACTGCAGCTTTCTGAGCAAACGCTCCGAAACAAAGAAACACAAAAGGAAGAGTTCAGCTTCTCCAGTTTATCTACATTGAACAGAATATCTTTATTTTCAAATCTGTGTAGGTTAATGTCATAAAAAGGGAATTATTTCCACATGCTTTGGACAGATAAGGAAGCGAGCTTTTGTTTGATATGTGTATGATCGTATTCTTAATTGAATATGTCACGTTGGAGGGTTTTGGAGACTGGAATTCTGAGTTTCAGGATGGAGACTGTGTCAGCAACATTCCCAGTGCCAAATAACTGTGTCTGAAGCAGAAATGAAAAGCATCCACGCTGATCAGGGTGTAACAGTCTGACGGTGTGCGTGCTGCAGCGTCGCTAACACAGCAGACATCCTGTCGTCGCTCTTTGCTGCTGCCTCCAACGTTTCCTGTCTGGGATTCCTTCAAACATGATGTAAAAAAGAACATCTGCTGTGGTTTTTTCCAGAGAGCCTTCACATCTCACCACCCTGATGTTTATTGCGTCGTAAAACAGGAGAGGTTGTGCTTCTAACTCAAAACAGGGCCGTTGGTCATGTATTCCTCCTCTGCAACCACCTAATCCAGCTCGTCCCATCTGATGCTTCTTTTTTCCTCCTTCCAGCTTTACTGCCAGCATCACCCCACGAGCATCCATCCCTGTCATGCTTTGCTTGTCAGATGTCAAATCTCCGTAGCCCTCCAAGCAGCCAAAGCCTCATCTGCAGCAACCACATGGCAGTTAATGTGGCTGCGTGTCCCGTGCGTCAGCGCACAATGAACCCAAAAAGCCCTTTCACCCTGAGAGGCTGACTGTGAGCACAGTTCTCAAATACGCTGATGTGCAAAAGTCTTGAGCCGCCCCTTAAAGAGACAGACTCCTGAGCTCTCAGTGATTTTCTTTGGACATTCGCTGCTTTTTCACTCATTTTCAGTCTAGTCCATGTTTTGTTGTTGGTTAAGTTACTTACATGTAGTAACTAATCAATGAATCATTAAAACGTTTTATAAAAAGCCCAACTCAAAGGATGCACCATTGTTGTGTCCACACTTAGCAGACAACTTAGTAAAGAATTAACTGTAAATGATATCTTTCAGCAAAAAATGCAAAAACACATTATTTGTTTCAGTTTCTTCACTTGAATCAATCAAAAATGTCAAGGATGGCACAGTTTGACGGGCAGAAAGAAGCATTTTTGCTGCCCCAACCCAACAAGGCTGAATGAAGCCAAACACGTGGCATATCTCAGCGTGCTGTACAGTGTGTCCTTAAGAGGAAATATGAGCACGTAGAGGGCAAAATACACTTATTCTTCTTTTTTATTACTAAGTTATTATACTGTGTTGCGTTGTGATGTGTCGTATCGTGTCGTGTTGTGTTGTATGTAGTGCCGACGTAGGACAGTTTTCCAATTTCATTGTACTATTGTACTATGTATGACTGTGCAATGACAATAAAGAGTTATCTTATCTTATCTTATCTTAAAAGGTCCCAAAAAGCTCTCTGCATAAAGAGTATCTGGAAGTCTGCTCTGTCCACCAATAAGCAGAGAGATCTGGGAGCTCAGTTCGTCTTTACCTTCAGTCTATCTGCTCTCTGATAGCAGAAGCTGCAACATTAGCTTCAAGCCACAGTCAGCTGGATGATCACATGTTCACTTCATGGTGAGCTGTTTGATTGGAGTAGAAAGCGTGGGACTTACTTTATCCGCTGAAGTTTCCTGAAAGCCGTTTATGAATCCTGGAGCTCCGCTCAGCAGTAACGAAGGAACGCTACTGCGTTTAACGGGACCTGTAACGAGTCTAGAATCAACGTGTTTTATCATAACTGTGCACAGCTTAGTAAACCACCTCAGGCAAGGACACGATACGTCTTGTACAATTTACTTACATGTTATATAATCTGCCCTGTAGAATACTATGATTATGTTTGATTGCTTGTAGTTCTACATATAGAGAACGCAGTACTCTGGGTCTTCACCTGCCCAGTGCTCAAAGCTTTCATAGTGACCACATCTGTATTCCACAGCTGTGTCTCCTTCCTTGAGTAACAGCTTTGGTTTCAGAACAAAGCCAAAAACTCTCAACTGGTTTCTTTGTGTAACATGTTGTAGTTGGGGCGTCACCTGTTCTGGGCTGATGCCAGTGTTTGAAACAACATTCTGGCTGATCGCTGGTGGCAAGCCCCCCCCCACACCCCTCCGACACCACAGGGGGGAGATATAGCCTGATTATACAACAATATACCAACTTTGCAAATAGGCCACAACAAAGGACATTTTTCTCATTTGCTAAGATTCATACGCACACATGACCGAGTTGAGGTTTGATGCAAAATTGTTTCATACGTCTGCAAACAGACTGACAACTACCTGCATTTGATTTTTGCATTCGAAACACTGAAACATAAATTCAAATGTAAAAAGTAACCACGTTCTGAATGTTGACGTAGGAGTTTGTCTGCTCTGCACGTTTTCTGTTTGCAGCACGTGTTTGGGTCCCAGCAGAGTCGGCAAACTTCAACACATTTCGGTGAAATCAGGTTTGGGAGTTGGAAAGAAAAATGATCCTATTTTTAAATCACCAGCATCAGTCCTGGTCTTAAAAAGCCTGATATGAAGGGGGAAGACTGTCAGCCTCCTGTCAGTGCTGTAAAGATGAACATTTGCTGCTGTTTCCTTTCCTAAATCTCACTTTGTGGTCTTTGTCACTTTTACAGTAACACAGGAGCCTGTCTGATGCTGGCCTGTACTGACACATGTGGGCTGCACAGTTAAAATGTTCCACTGTGGAGTTGTTGAGAGGTGGACGGTTGCAGTGGGAGTGGATGATTCAGTGACAGGATCTTGGACCTCTCAGGTCAATAATTCATAGCATTATCTTTGGAGCCACTGGGATGTTGCTTCACCACTTAATGCTCGCTCCTACGTGGAGACAGAGCTCCAGTTCTGCTGACACTTGGTTTCTTTCACTGATGTTGCTTCAGTTATTATCCAGCTGCTCTCGTCTTATTGTATCAGCAAGATGCTAATGCGGAGCGCTTTTCTTTTGAGCTCCAAAATGGCTGCAGAAATATTTCAATATTAGTTTGCATGTAGCATTTCATCTGCAGCCAAGCTGTGTTTTTAAAAGAAACGCCCACTTGATCCGATTTATCTCTGCACTGATGTCAGTGAAACCTTTTCAAACGAGGGAAAACATCGGTCCGAGTGAAAGGCTGCAGTAGCCTTCACAGCTAACGTGTTTTACATCACCAGATTTCTTTTTACAAAGGCAGTCCACATGAAGCGCTCAGCTGTTCCTCTGCTAACCAAGACGGCTTGTTTCCAACGACCAGGGATGACGTTTAAATCCAATAACTGAAGCATGAGTGTCGCATGAATCTGCAGATTAATCTGCATTTGCAGAAAACGAGACGTTATGCTGAACTGTATCCATCGAGCACGAGTGATGCCTCACGGTTATTTAATGCCAGTTAATGTTTTCCATTCCTTTAACCCACGAAAGGTCTGTTATTCTGTAAAGATAAGAAGTTTAATGGAGGGACAGAGATGGCACATTGAAAACTGATAAGCAAACAAAATGGCAGCCGCACACACACACACACACACACACACACACACACACACACACACACACACATACACGTGCGCAAAGATCTGTTGTCTTTCTTGTCCTGAGAACAACAGACCACAGTCTTATCTCCTCAGGCCGTGGACGTGAAGCATTATGTCACACGTCTACTGATTCGGTGGTCGACGAAACGCCGTCTTTTTATAAAACACTTGATGGTTTTGCACATGTTCAAGTGTTTTATCATTTTTTTTGAAAAAACAGAGCTGGGGGGGGGGGCTGGTAATCTTCTCCAGGCAGCATGTGATTGGACGATGAAATATGCTGGGATGGAAATAAGGGCGTCCTCGAACCGTTGCCTATTATTCCCATGGTGGCTCCATCCTAGTGTCGCTCCACAGTGATGGACGTGTGCACATGGAGCCTGTAATATGGATGTTCCATTAAACATTCATGGAAGTTGTGCCGTGTGGCAGAAAGTGGAGGACATAAATCCAGGTATTACTGTTCCACTGCTGAGTGTGGTGCGCTCGGCCTACTGCCCAGTGACGGCCACACATCAGTCAGTCACATCAAGCACCATAACTCCAATCGTCCTTCTCGTCAGCAGACCTCACTCTGGGACAACATGCCTGTAATAAAGCACGTATGTATGGGTTTGTGTGTGTTTAGTATATCATGCTACAGCCTGCTCGTATGATTTTAATAACTCAAAGCACGCTTTGTCCCCCCTTTGAGCTCTCCATTTCCTGTTTCTTATCACCTTCTTTAGGTCAAAGGTCATACTGCTGACCATTTCCTGCCATAAATGTCAGCATCCTTGTAATATGTGATGACAAGGCAACAGAAACTGTTGGTCAAAGGTCATGTGGGTGTATGCAGGGACACAGAGGTGGATTAGTTTGTCTGTAGACGAACAAAAGGAGACAGATGTGGCAGCTGATGGTTGTTGACACAGTCCCCGCATTTGTTTGTGAGCGAATGAAACAAGGTTTTTGTGGCGATGTTTGGTGTTCGTGAGAAAGTTTGGGCTTTAATTACACAAGCATTCATCATTTCTTCAATATGTGCTGTATATGTTTGTAAAGACTCCTGTGACATAGTCTAATAGGAGTATTATATCATATTATATCAGAGGACAGGTCAGCATTTCTCTGTTACTCCTGCTTTGTAGCACGCTGCATAAGGATGCTTCACTGCAAAACCATATTGTTTTATGCGTACACTAACTGGGACACATGGTCCAGAAGGTCTAGAAGACCTGCTGTAGGTCCATGACCATTGATCAACAATCACTCAATGGTCATGGAATTTGCATAATTAAGATTAAGGAACTGACCTCCCAGCCCATTGTTCCTTCAGTGGGCTGGTTTCAGTCATTATGCAAATGTACTGTTTATAAGGTTTGGGGAAACCTGCAGTCAGCTGAGACTGAAGAAGTCACTTGGATGAGTGACGAAACGTTTCTCCCACAAAACGCTACGTCCAGATGAACAGAATCAACTTTTGGAGGTCCCTGATTTATCAGCTCAGAAATTTACCGTCCTCACTAAACTCCTGACAGGCAGTGTGCGAGTAATTAAAAATTAAGTATCTCTCAGATGGGCCGGCCAACATTTAATCAGATGGGACTCTCCAGACAAGCGTGTGTCCTCTGAGAGGAAACATTTCACGGACGACGGGGCAGGCTCCTGGTTAAAGGCCATCACGGGTCAAAGGTTTATAGGACCCATCTGAAGCCATTCAGCGCTCTCAGATTTTCTCTGTTGGATCAGCAAACGTACAAATACACAAAGTCTGACATTATAGCACCACATCCAATAGATCCACCCAGCCAACAGATGTTTGGAAGTTAGCTTGAAATAAATATGCTTCATGGGTTCAAAGTGCAGAATAATTCAGTTCAATTCAATTTTATTTATATAGCATAAAACCATAACAACAGTCACCTTAAGGAGCTTTATAAAGTAAAGACCCTCCAGTAATACAGAGAAAACCCCAACAGTCACATGAGCCTCTATGAGCACTTTGGCAACAGTGGGAAGGAAAAACTCCCTTTCAACAGGAAAAAAACCTGTGGTTGAACCAGGCTCAGGGAGGGGCGGGGCCATCTGCTGTGACCGGCTGGCGTGAGGGGAGGGTCCCTGTTAATCAGCGCAAATACACATTAACAAAATATTACCACAGTGTCCCTCACTGAAACAAGTGCATCACACTCTTCTTGTGTGCGGTCTGAACTGTAAAGTAACTGCAGACCTTATTATTTGTCCAATAACTGAATTCAGCTGCGATGAATCTGCCCACAGAATAACTGATTCCATATAAACAATTGTTAATGTTAACATGTTAACATGAGCTCCATCGGTATTTTCCATCTCTCAGAAGACCTGACCATACATTTGTTGCACAGCTAAAACAGTCAGCGCTGATGGGAGCTAAGACGCCGCATGTGAGGCGCGTAATTGAAACGTAAAGTAAAAGGTCAGCGCGGCCTGCTCAAACTTAATTGCCTGAATTTGGTTATGTAGCGAGACAGCCGGGCGATGGTGGCCTTTCTTCCCTCGACAAATGTTTCTGAATCTGACTCGATTCAGACATGAAGCCCTGCGCTGACCACTCGGAGGTTTATGTAACCCAACATGGCCGTCGCTGACATGCAGGAGGGCGAGAAGAAGGGGGGGAGGGAGAAAATCGGATCCAAAAGCCTATCGGATACGTGTGTCAGCATTCGACTTCTTCTTTTATAATAATGGCCTCTGAATACATGCTTTGGTAAGAAAGGAGCGACTCCCTGTGATTATGACATGTATGTGACTGAATCTGTCCACACTGATACTTGGATCTCTATCTGCCACCCAGTGAGGTTTTAATGATTCAGAGCGTGGCATGCTGGGTAATATTGTCTTGGCAGTGAAAAAAAAAAGTGTCTTCATAGTCATGCATGTGCATGACTAGCAGATGTTGTTGTGAATGTCTCTGAACACACGAGTGGGAGAGGCAAACAATGAGGGTACAGCGAGACCTCCGAGGCAGAGTACCGAGCAGATTGTTCGCTCCGTCACCAGGATGAAGCATGTCGAGGTGGGCGGATGCATCTGTCTGAGGCCAAGACCTTCACTGCTGACTCAATTTGCCTTTACCTGAACGCTTTGGTGTTTGGATGTGTGAGCTGTGTGGCCGTGGTTAGATTGATCCTGTTATGATACTTCATTGCCTTGCATTAGGTGGAGCTGGTAGATTTTTTTATTTATATGGATAGTGCAAAATCATGATGACAGACGACTCTATATCATAAGATAAAGACCTTACAGTAATACAGAGAAAACCCCGAACTCAAACAGCCCTCTGTGAGCTAGCACTTAGAAACAGTGGGAAGGAAAAACTCCCTTTTAACAGGAAGAAACCTCCACAGAAGCAGGCTGAGGAAGGAGCCGCCTGAATGGGTGGATGGAAACCGTCATTTACGGCACAACCATCAATGACATCATGTGAGCGGTGAATGTGTAATATTTACTCTTCTTTAGGTCCATTTTGTCCAAATCAGAATAACGTGTCTGACTGGTTAACTGCTAAATGCTTCACTGTGTTTTTCCGGGCAGGGAGCACACTCGGAGTTCATTGTTAAAAATGACTCCCTGCTGATGCTGGAAACAGAAAGCAGTCAGAGGAAACAACACAGTGAACCTGAGGTCCATGAAACCAGCACAGTGAGCTGATTCTTTGCTCATGCTCAGTGAGACAGACCCTTCAGTCATGTTTCATTCATTTGATTTTAGTGCACTGAGACTTTCTTCACACACACGTGATCTTTTATGTCCCTCAGGATGTGCATGAATTCCTTCTTCATGACTTTCCCCTTGGGTCATAAAGGCCGACATCATAGTCGCGCTTCTGCTGAGCCAAAATTACATTTAATTGCCTTCACTGGTCTTGTAGACATGTCTGCTGATAATCTCTCACTCATCCAACACATGCAGGCTTCCAGTAATCAGTGATACTAGCCTCTCTGACCTGCAGAGAGGAGGGAAGGATTGCAGCTACGGGGCCACGTTTATTTCTCAGGATGATCCTCTGAAAGTCCCAGAAGCTGGGATTCGTCTGCACGTTCACTCCCCAACAAACAGACGATGGTTCTGCATCCTCACAGTCCTCAGTTATACCGCCTGCAACAGCAAACAGAGGCCTGTGGAGGCAGCAGCTCCCACCTCTGGGATTTTCTGTTGTTTACCTGTCTGACTTTCATGAACGTGCTCTCATTACACTCAGGCCATGTGCTGCATGCCATGCGCCTCTTCTTGCCTCTCTGGAATACTCCTCAATTGCGTACCTTCACTTTTATTTGTGTGACTGCCGTTTTCTGGCGTAACAGTGAGGTGGGAGGTATTTGTCGCCTCCTTCGAGGCCATCGTGATGCCCGTTGATGTACATACTCGAGATTTAAAAATAAAGGGGAAGTTTGCATGAACTAGTATTGAATTCATTTCTTAGAAAGCACGATCTGATGCTGCAGTGTCAGCTGTTCCTGGAACATCATAATCATAGTTGCTTCATCGCAGAGTCGTGTTTCTCTGACGTCAGCCCGTTGCAGCTCAGCTTAATTTTCATATTTTGTTATATGTGTGTGTTCATGTTTGTGGACTACAATACACATTGCACACAAACACACACGGGGTATTGTGATGTCGGCAGTGATGGCAATAACGGCGTTACAAGTAACGGCGTTACTAACGGCGTTACTTTTTTCAGTAACGAGTAATCTAACTAATTACTATTCCTATCGTTACAACGCTGTTACAGTTACTAACAAGGAAACGCGGTCCGTTACTATTTTTCAACAAACAGACGGTTGAAGCTGTGTTCAGCTTACCGCATCTTATATCAGCTGCACAGAAGTAGCTGTAAGTAATCTGGACGCTACAGCTTTAAGCAGCTGCGCGCTCCCGCGGACGGTAATCACGATCGCTGTCTAGCACAACACCTGGAGCTCAGGGGGCAAAACAATCGAGTGCTGCTGTTTGACTGAGGAAGAATAAAGTAGTCGTGGTAAGTCAATCACGTGACCACTTAAAGACAAAGCAACAAGGTGCCAGTTTTTAAACTGTGTCGATAGGCCACGTAAAACCAGAGTCGTGATAAACAAGATATACGCGGCGTTTTTTCCTCAATAGTTTAGCGCTAGCAAGCACTCTCTGCTTATGAGCAAAAAAACAAAAACAGGGGAAGTTTTAGGAGTGACGGCGAGAGAGAGAGAGAGAGCAGGAAAAGAGAGAGAGCGAGTTTTGAGACGTGAGATTTGTGACGTTTAGCGTGTTTGGAGTGTGTAGTTAATGTGTTGTCTTGTGTAGTTAGTGTGTAGTGTTGTGGATAGTTTTGTGTTGTGTGTCAGAACAATGAGGCGACTGCTGTCTCCAGGTAGAAACAGCAGTGATACACCTGCTGCTGTCAGACCTGCAGGTATCAGGCTGTGATGTTCTCCTTTATAGTGGACACAAAATATTTTTTGGGAGTGGCACAAATAATTTGTGGCATCTTATTGAAGAACAGCTGATTGTTCTGTAAATAGTTTGAAATGGTTATTTAAAAAATCAAAGTAAATGGATGCAAATAAATTTGTTGTTTGCAAAACTTGTGCATAGGATTTTAAAATTGACAATTAATATTTGCATTTAAAGTTATGAAATATGATTCATTAAACATGTTTGTGGTTGTTACAGTAAAAATATAACTTTTTCTACTGTGATTTTATGTTTTTTGTCTGATTTTAGATCAATTCTGGTTATACAGTATGACAAAATGAGAACATAACTGTAAATTCAGGCACGTGAGGTTGCGCTAAAAAGAATGATACCAAACAAGGCAAAGTGAATAGTTTTTAAAGGTAAAATGTGGCGAGAAAATCAAGAGTAGTAAAAAAATGGCCAATTATACCCTGGACCCCAGGGGGTTAAACGTTCTTTGTTTTTTTTTTAAGTAACGCAATAGTTACTTTTCCAAGTAATTAATTACTTTTAGAATATTGTAACTCAGTTACTAACTCAGTTACTTTTTTGAAGAAGTAACTAGTAACTATAATTGAATTACTATTTCAAAGTAACTTGCCCCTGGATGTCAGTCAGCTGTACAGCCTTCGTCCCTCTTGCAGGCTGAGAAGGAGCAGCAGGTTTGTTTCTCATGAATCTGAAGGTAACATCACTCATTTTCAGTTTGGCTCAGTAATGTAGCTGAGGTAAAGGTGATTCTTAAAAGTCAAACCAAAAATATCACTTAGGATCACATCGGGAACACAGACATGAACACGGCAGGGATGATGTTAAGCTGTGTTGAATGTCTAAGATCGAGAAGGGAATACATTCACGGGGAGCTGTCAGCTGGTCTCATCTTTCTGTGCTTTTCTTTACATAAATAAGGACGTTTTCAGAGAAAGGTCTGAGGTCAGGGAGATAGGGGATCACGCAAAACAGATGTTGTGAGTTTGAATCCTGCACAAGATCACTGGTCCGTTAGTTGACTCTGCAGTGGTCGCACACCAAATTATCCACGTTCTCCATCGTCCCGAGTCTGTTAATGTGACAGTCGACTGAGCTGTTTGCTGCACGCTAAACGCTTTATGTTTTGCCTCTCTTTCAGCCCTCCCCGGATTTCCACTAGGATCTTCTCTTCCCTGTTGGAGACCTTCTCCACCCCCCACATCCAGCAGCCATGGCAGATGATGCGGACATGCGCAATGAGCTGTCAGACATGCAGCAACGCGCTGACCAGCTGGCTGATGAGGTGAGAACACCAGACTCGCTGCATCGCAGCCGTTTGCCTCGTGATGGCAGGTGCACGCTTACTGACTCGCTGAGGAGTCACATGGTGGTTAGAGAAGCCTACGATCTTATCATCTTTATTTTATATCATAATTTCAAACATAAATATTGAAACTATACAGCACAGTGTGTTTGGCAGTGCATGTGATATAAAAGGGTGCACTAATGAGCACATTATACGTGTGTGCGTTTGTGTGTGTGCGTTTGTGTGTGTGCGTTTGTGTGTGTGCATGTGCGTGCGTGTGTGTGCGTGCGTGCGTGTGTGTGCGTTTGTGTGTGTGCATGTGCGTGCGTGTGTGTGCGTGTGTGTGCGTGCGTGCGTGTGTGTGCGTGTGCGTTTGTGTGTGTGCGTGTGTGTGCGCGTGTGTTTCATTAGCAGTTAGAGAAAGAGCGAGAGAGTGAGAAAGTCTCCATCATGGCCCACAGCTGATCAGCCCTCCAGCTTCACGTATGACTCACTGTGGCACAGCTGAGCAGAATATTAAACACACACACACACACACGCGTGTGTGCATGCAGGAACGTAGGGCATACACAAAATGGCGGCGCTGGAGTAACAGTTTTTGCCTCTGTGGCGCTGACTTCCATGAGCCTCAGAGCCACCACAGCGACTCCAACAGATAAAAGCAAACGAGCGAGCTGTGTGCAGACTCGGGCTGATTAGAGACACAATGCAAAAAGGAAGAATCGGAAGAAGAAAAAAGAACATCAGCCACATTAAAAATGGCTGCTCGGAGTCAGATTTGTTTGTCTAACTAACACCCCCCACCCCTCAACCCCTACCAGTGCAGACGATCCGCTTGCAGCGAGCGCAGCAAGGCGGAGCTGTGTCATTGTAAGAAGGACAAGATACCCCGCTGCTGCCTCTGCGCTCTGCAGCCTCACGCTCCTTAGAGAGAGAATGGGAGCGCCCCGTTACATATCTGTCAGCCACTAGCTAATAATCATACAGTGATGAGGAAGGGATCTCTGCCTGCTTCTAATAACAAAGTTGAGTTATTTTGATGAGCAGAGCTGGATCAATCAATGCTAACTTAGTAAAGCAGACACAAATCCACATCACGTACTATAAGCACTGATAATCGGAGACAGGGTATCTGAATTTCGGGAGCGGGACCACGCCTTCCGGGTCTTATCTATATATGTTCCCCCAGTTCTGCAAGCTGTTGGTTCTCGTTTTCGTGCCCCACCCTCGCTCACACTTCTGTTTAGGACCTGGGGATCTGTCAGGCCCGGGAGCCGCCGCCAGTCCCCTTCAAGGCCTTCCCCAAACCGCAGCTCAATTCTTGATTAAGCCATTCGCCTTTATCTACTAAAACGCTGCCAAACTTAAAATGAGGGCGTGGGCCCAGCGAGTGAAATAATTATATGAAAGAAAGAATACTGTCTGAAGCTGAGTTTGGACATTGGCTACTTTTTCACTCGTGTTCAGTCCACTCCTTGTACCTGACTGTTCAGAGGGATGTTTTTTGTTTCGGCTTAAGAAAAAGGATCCGACTCAAGGGACCCACCAGTGTTGTGTCGACATTTCACAGACAGCTTAGCAAAGAACCAGTTTTACATGTTGAAGTGTTCCTGCAACCTGCCACAGAAACATATTAATCCTTCCTATTAATGAATCCTAATTCTTTAGTTCAATCTACAAAACATGCCAACAGTAACAAAGTTTCATAGACACAAAGTAGTGTTTTTGCACTAATAAGATGATTCCCAAACAGGTATTACAGTCTGCAGTCACCTCAGCACGGTGTGCAGTGTATCCTCAAAAAGTTTGAGAAAACTCGACAAAGGAAGAAGCGGCAGACCTAAAAACTATCTGCAGCAGATGAACTTCAGAAACGGGAAATAATCCAGGAAAGACGCGACAGAGGACCTGAGAGATGCTTTTGGATCTTCTGGTGATTTATCCGCTGTTTCCCAGAGAAATAGTCTAAAGCTGAAGGGCGGCTGTCAAGAAGCCGTTCTGCCACATCACACAACAACTGGACTGAAAATCAGTGGCAGCAGCTACCATGGAGTGATGACATTTTTAGTTCAAATTATCGTCAGTGTGTATGTATAAGGTCAGGAAAAAGGTACAACATCTGTCACTGTTTGGGGCTGTAGTGTTGGAGGTCATGAAGATCAGTTTTTGATACCGTCTGTAAAGTGTCTGATTGACATCAGCTTCATTCTTCACTTAATTTTTAGCCTGGAAATCCCAAGCACACTGCCGAAGCAGTAAAAGCATACCAGGTTAGAAAAACATACATTAGAACAATATGGTGCTGAAGTGTGGGCTCATCTTCACTGTAGCCGGGTCCCATTTTCCAGACAAATACAAAGAAACGAGAGGGGTGGCTCAAGATTTTTGTGCAGTACTTTAAACTTAGAATAAGTCACCATTTCCATGTATTACAGTCAGAGCTATTCAGTCCTGCGTGCACACAGTCTGTCTCTGTGAGTTCATGTTGAGTTCACGTCGATAATCGTTCAGGTATTGATCCTGTTTGGGGCTGCTGATTGTTCAGATCGGCTCCATTTAGTTTTATACAGATTCGCTTATGTTCAGTCAAATGAATGCGCATAATCACATTGAGTTGTTGTGTAACAAAGATTTTAACAGGAACACATGTTCTGTTGACCATTGTGGTGTCCACCTGCAGCAATTTAAAATGGCCAGCATGGCTGTGAGAGGCCACAGAACAGAGCAGTTATCATGACAGCAGATATGACAAAGGTAGAGGTGGGTGGCAAAGAGGCTTGCAGACCACTGAACTGGTTTGTTTCACTGGAAATCTGAAAGCATGTACCATTCAGCTGAAATACAAAGCAGCAAGCACACAGCAGGTGAGGCATTAAGTCAGAAAAAGCATGAAGGGTGGTGTTGGGTTGCAAAGAGGCTTGCAGATGTGCAGCAGCTGTGGGCAGACTTTAGTGTTTCAAACAGTTTGCAGCCTTATTAGATTTTTGCATTAATGGAAAATAGGATGGGAAAAAGGCTGATGTGTGATGGCACTGTGAGCAGCTGACCTGCCAGTACTGCAGGTAAGCTTGGCTTCATGGTCTGCATGTCTGGTGTGATGCTCAGGTTATTTGCCATCACATGAAAAACTGCACATAACATGAAAACCAAAACGTTTCAAGCTTCTTGAATTTGAATTGCTTCTTTTATTTCTCCACAGTCACTGGAGAGCACTCGCCGTATGCTGCAGCTGGTCGAAGAGGTAAGAAAAGCCCTCTAAATGTTGGCTGTTTGTTGGTGTATGAGTTTGATTTATAGCCAACAATAATATTTAAAAAATATATATTTTCAACAACAAACGAAAATTAATGATACTGAATCACGTCTCAAGGTCTTACGTGTGCAGGACGAGCTGCCGTTTTGCAGCACAGATCATTTGCTGTGCCGACACTCGGATATAATCAGGGAGGAGGAGACTACAGGGTTAGTCATGTGAATATTACAACTACGATGTCATTTTGCTCCTGTGTTGCAAATTTGTTACTCTTATTAAAAATTTCATTTTGAGTAATCTGGGAAGGGACGAGTGTACGCAATGCAAAGTGCAAACACACAAACTCATAGAATAAACGTCTTTTTCTAATAACTGCACCTCTCTGTCAGAGATCCTTTACATTTTACAAACCTAAATAATGTTTTTAGACCTGACGACACCAGCGGCACCAGGATTACACAATATCATTATTATTCTCATATTCTAAAGAAGAACGCCGTCCTACCCATGCAAACATGTCACTGTACCAACACTACACTCTCAGAGGAGCAGAGATGAATACGCAGTAGAAGAGCGAGGACAGTAGGAAGCTCGTTGTTGTCTGAATACATGTTTGAGGATCTCTAAACCTGTTAGAATACCTCAGACTTGTGGACCGAGACTCAGATACCTGAAACTGTTCAATCCAAACTCAACGTTCAGTAATACACTCAGCAAGTGTTCACGTTCATCAGCGCTGCCTGGAAGGACACTCTGAGATGGGACACAATCAAACTTTACATAAGAGGGAAACATGGCACTCTGTCTATCAGATCTATTCTGAACCATTGGTGGTTGGTTTGGCCCCAAACAGCCAATCAAAAGACAGACTCTGAAACATATGAGCCAGAAGAGGTTTGTAACAGTTTCAATTGCGTTGGGGCAAGAATATCTACTCGTAAAGACAGAGTTTACTGTTTGTTCCTTGGACTGGTGGATCCATAACACAAGTTAGACACGGCGTTTGTTCAGTCCTCTGTGAGGCTCTGATCTGGTCAGTGCTCTGGAAAGAAGCAGCGCTGTAACTGTAACTGCTCTGTAACTTTGCAGAAATGTAACTGTTTGGGGAGGAAGAAGCTTCTTAAACCTTTTTATGAGGGGAAAACAGAAACCTCCTCAGATTGTACTGGTGATCAACAGAAGGGTTACCAAGACGGCTGCCAAATGGCAGGACCAGAAACTGTGTATAAAAGAGAGACTGTCAATTAGGCTTGGTGGGATTTTTACATAGTTAATTTGAACTGTATCCACAGGAACAATCGTCATATGAAAATAATGAACATGTTTTTTTGTTTTTGTTTGTTTTAAAGCTGTAAGAAGAGTAAGTGAAACAATTACTTCTTAGTCATTTAGACTAGAAACTTGTCACGTTTGCTGTGTACAGAAAAATGCAGCATGTTTTTAAATAAATCCAATAAACTGTCCAAGACAAAGGCACACGTACATGTAAGCACGTCCAAGTCACATTCATACTTTGCCCAACAGTTGTCGAGCGTGTGCACAGCTTTGGCAGACCATGAGTCAACTGAGTAATGGCGTGAATAGCACATAACATGAAGATCATTGACATCAGTGATGATAATACTGCAATGCAATGAGACTGCAACAAGCAGATGCAGATGGAAGAAAGGAGGGCGGGTGAGGCATGGAGAGAGAAGAAGTGAGGGCATGTGGGGGGGTGAGTGGCTAACAAGCTACCCGCTGCAGCTCTCAAGGTCGTATTGATCATCAGTCGACATATCTCACCATCAGCTCCACCCTACAAATGTACTGCAGGCAGGGAGGGACTGAAGGAGGGCTGAACAGAGTTACACCTTCTTCATGCACATGATCAGAGAGATGGAGGGCTGGGAGGATGCAGCACAAACAGCTGACATGAATTCCCTTCATAGATAACATTCAGTGGCTCTCATGATGTCACTCGCGACCCTGTGTTTATCAGTTTTCCCCACAAACTCCTTTCAGAGCTTCCTGTTCTCCTGAAGATGAATGTCCAGGATGACAGTAAGAAGATCTTTCAGTCTGAAAAACATAAAATCAGTTGTTTCTAAAAATGAGGGTGACTTTCACTCGAGTCCACAAAAATATCCACAGTGGTACCCGCAGCTTTAACAGCGTGCTCTTAGTGTAGCTTGCGCCGTTCTGTGAGGCCATTTGAAAAAGCCGGCATTATTAGATCAAATATGGAACATCAGTGGAGGTGTAGGACAATACAGCAGCTCACCTGCACCACCAGGTTAGAGGAAGAAAGCTGCACCATCCTCAGTCCTGTATGGGATTACGGTTGATTATTGTTGGGTTTCCCCAGAGACACATTTCAGATACTTTGGGATTTCTCATGCAGAGGCTTACTGAGTTACAGAATAATTTAGGCGCCAGCTTCCTTATTGCTCGCCTCTCGCCTCTCAAGCATCCGTATGGCTCTCTTCCCAAACTGCTGAGGAGGCAGGGGTGGCTGGTTTGTCACGGTGCGCACAGACGAGCACGTGTGCGTACACAGCGACACACCATAATCGTGTTTATGCCGATCAGGCTGAGCCAGCTGCCAAATCTTAGTGCTGCATTTTTAAGAAGCACACAGTTGTATGTTAGCTAACGCTGCTGTCCTGAGTCTTCTCAGACTCTTTTCCAGCCCAGCCCATCGGTGACGAGAAGCATTACTATTGAATGCTGTTGCAGGCTCAGCTGTTCCAGTCAGGAGCAGAAAAGTCACATTATTAAGAAGAACGCTCGTCTGCTGTCAGTGCTAGCATCATTAATCTCCTTCAGATTGATTCCATGTTTAACAAACAGATGACTTTGCTTCTTCTGATCATCATCATCCAGCACAGAGATAATAGGAAGGAAAATATTTAATTTGTTTGTTCAAGAAAACAAGAAGATGAACCAATGATCCCAGTGATCGAGCTCAAGGTGCATTTGTTCTGTTGCTTTACAGAAAACACAGCAGCAGATGTGTTATTCTCTCTCTCTGCTTTGATTCTAAGTAGATCTAGGTTTAAATACACTGTGCCAGCACGAGCTGATTTTTTAATACAAAAAGGTACCATGTGTATTTAGAAAGAGAGCGCAGTGACAAAAGTGCATGTAAGAGGTGATAACTCAGAGATTTTAGCCACTCACCCTTTCTCAAGATGCAAAAATACAGAGAATATTTAAATCAAGTGTGCAATTGATTAACGCTCCCAACAGACAATTCAAAGCTAATCGCACCGATATATAAAGTGGCAGAAAACAGCAGGTCCTTTTTTGAGTTGCTGATATGAAAACTAACTACATCTGTCAGCGATTATCCTTTGCCCCGTTTAGTAAATTACACCCTTAGACTTCTAAATCACATTAGACATTACACCATGTGCTCAAGCTATTATTGCCCCAACTAGCTGAAGACTGGGCAGGTGTTTCAGGTGTTTCAGGTGTTTCAGGTGCCACAAATAAGGTCCTTAAACTACCTGTGAAGGAACTATCTCAAAACATGCATGTATGGTGCTTAACACATGTAAAGTTAAATGAGGAATGGTTCATATTTTCATGTAATACAGATTTGTAACCTTTAATGAGGAATTCACTCTTGTTGAAAGTGGTGACCAGGTAAAGGTGAAGTCTCTTAAAAAATGTTTGTAGGACTAAAAAGTCGTATAAAAATATAAAAGAAAAGCACAAAACACAGCTGGATAAAGGTGGCCTGCTGGTGGTAGATGTTTTAGTTTAAATTTGCAGAGAATTAATTGCAAAAACGTACCTTCAAAAGTGTGCGTGTCGCTCTCCTGCTGTAGTAAAAAAGTAATTTGGCGAAGGCGAGCAGAGAGCTCGTCTAGCTGCAGGTTTAATTGAGCTCTGCTAACATGTTTAACCATGTTAGCAGAATTTAATTTCAAAGAATGCAAAGAAAGGAGCCGAGCAGAGTTTCTCAGTGTGCACGAAAAGCAGCTTCACTGCTTCCCTGAGCTCCTGTAGCCTCATCACTCACCACTGTTTCATGTGATTCTCTTCCTTTTCCACCTCGCTGTCTCCGGGGAATAGAGCAAAGATGCCGGCATCCGGACTTTGGTTATGCTGGACGAGCAGGGAGGTAAGTCTGCATGAGGGGCGATGGTGCAGTGTCACAACCAGAATCGGCATAGTGATAAAATGACTACATTCAAATACTAGCAGCGCTACAATTTAGCCTCCACCTTGTCGACATGTTGGTGTGACATTAGTATTAGAATTAAACGACGTGTTTCATATGCAGTTGCTTGCTTTTATTTGAGCATTTCCAAACTAATTCATTTTTTCCTTAAAGGAGTCATTTTGAGTTGTTTGATTTGTTGCATGTTTTCTTTGACTGGTGAAGGTTCAACATGGTTTCCTTCTTTCTTTCAGCTTCTTTTAACATTTGTTTTTCTTTGTACTTTGCCTAACTGCTTTGACTTTGCCGGCAGCGTTTTACTGTTTTTCTGAGCTGAGGACGACGGTCAAAGGAATTGTCATGAGTGCCAAAAGTGAAACAGATCCTGTTAGGAAGATTTAATGCCAGCAACCGCAGGAATAAAACCTTACAGCTCAACAACTCATTGTCAAGGAACCGGGCGATGACTTTGTCCCTGTGGGTGCTGCTGGCAGTGTAACCTCCAGGCTGTTCTCAGATCTGTTTAAAAGAAATAAATACATTTAAAAATATATACTTATATGACTTATTATGCTGCTTTATATCACAATAAAGGCAAACAGGTCTGAGGACAGCTAACCTGGCCTTTCCAGCCCTCCAACAGTCCAAACGATCGATTTAGCTGGTATTGACAAAACATTCGATCTATCAGCCCACGTACGGATTTGTACAATCCCTGATTAGATGCAATAAATGAGAACGTCGGCTCACAGTAACCTTATCATTTCTAATGTGAAGTGAAGGTGGTAGCAAGATATTTAGACTCTTGGCAAGTCGAGAGATCTCAGTTTTCTATTTCTGGGAAAGCTTGTAAACCAGAGCAGCCCAGTAAGAGGCCCAACTGCACCAGCATCACTCGGGGAGAGGAAAGCTCCATCCCTCCTCCAACTCTCCATTTAGCCTTGCTGCCCCGAGTACTGCAAGATCGTTTGCAACAGCTGACGGGACACAGGAGCCCGAGCTGACCTATGACCCCAGATGATTGTTTTTTTGCACCTCTGCAGCACTTGATGCTGTAGTCAACATTTACAGGCTGATGAGCTTCACCTCTGATGAAAATCATTTCAATTTGAACTTGAAGCCATCGCTGATCTTTATTTCGTATCATTCTTTAATGATTACCACACACTCAGTGTCATTACCCACTTCTCTGTAATACCACTAACACAATATGATGTCCTTTATTACCATAACTGAATGTAAACCAGGGATTTTACAAATTTGGGGAAAAAAATCAGTAAAGTAGTTTCTCAGTCCACTCCATATTTAACCGTGCCTCACCCTTCACTCACCCATCGGCCCGTCCACCAAACCAGCATGACAACGGCCCCGATGCTCACTGACCACACAGCAGTCAGATTTAAAGTCCTTTCAGTTACACTGAATCATTGTTAAAGCCACACAAACAGTTTTCAGTTAAATAGCCCCGCTGTAACGGCAGCAAAAGGTGTGCTGCTCAGCTCACAACTTCATCTGCAGCTCATAAGGGCCACATGCTGCAGCTGTCACTAATATGCAAATAATCCAGTAGCTGTAAAACGTTTAAATTCTTCCAATTTTTACATGTTAAATTAGAGAAAGGAAAACTGAGCAGCTTCCCTGCAGCTTACAACCAAAGAAAGAGAAAATCCTTGTTTTTTTCAGCAAAAGGTCTTCAGCTATAATCGACCGTCCTCCCATTTTCCTATGGAAATATCTCAGTAGAATTTTATAATACAGCCTGTGACTGTCACTAAATAAATGGGATTTCAATGTATTTTATTTGAAATGACAATTTAGTTACAATTACCTATAATACTCAAAGGTAGGTATGCTAGGATACATCCGGGGTAATACATCAGATTTCTGCAGAAAACAAAGAAATAATAACACTAAGTAAATTTAAGTATGGAGAAAGTAACTTTTACGTTGCTCATAATTTAAGGTTTTTTACAGGAAAGGAGACAAAAGTAAAGTTAAATACTACATCAGTAATTTTAGCTCTGTGTGATGTCCTGATGATTTGGGTGGGTAAAAAAAGTAGTTTGTAAGTTTGGGATGTGGACCGTATCATGGAGTGGTTTACCCTTAACTATTTTAAAGGAAAGGAACATTTTTAAGTTATGTTTGAACAGTGATTGTGAAAAAGAAAGTTAGACTTGGCTTCATCGTTATAGGGTCACATTGGCCTCCAGATTTTGGTTGTATTTACTGTTTTGTAGTTTGGTAACGGAGAACAGTCCTTAGCACACGTCTGTTGGTAAAATAACAAGACAAGAATAACAGAACAAACATCAGGCACAGCAACAGAATGAATAAATAAAGATGAAACAAAGATGCTAAAAGGCTAAAAAGATGAATTTACTCAAAGTACAGCCAAAGTATCGTTCCCACAGAGTGGGATATAATTGCATTTAATTTCAAATAATAAACATTGAAATTCCAGTTAATTACGAGGGAATTAAGCCCTTATTATAAAGTATTACCAGGATTTCTCCCACTAATCCTTCATGTTCTGGCCGTCTGCGACTGATACTGGAAGTGATGGGAGCATTTATGCTGGCTCTCTCTAAAACTGAGAAAATGTGCCAGCCGGGTATAAACTGGTACTAAAACCTGGGTTTTGTATGGGAAGTATGGTTTTCATGCAGACCCAGAGCAGCTGTTTGCTCTTATCCCCTTTTTATTGTCTTTATCCTGAGCTGACAGTCTGCTGGATCAGATTTGAGATTGAGATTGATCTATTGATTTGTACGCCGATTTCCCCCAGAAATCTCTGCTGAAACATTTACAGTTTCAATCAAATTAACCAAGAAAATAAAGAGATAATATTTACTTTCATTATTGGATTGTTGGGGACTCACGTGGACCATTTTTCTGTATTTTAGCCTTTCAAAGTGATGCACTCTACACTCAGATACACACCAGAGTACAAACGCCTCACTTGCTGCACATCATGACTCATATTTCTGTCAATCAGTCAATGAAATTCATTCCACTACTGTCATCCCTTTGTCCTGACCAGAGCAACTCGATCGTGTCGAAGATGGCATGAACCATATCAACCAAGACATGAAGGAAGCCGAGAAAAATTTAAAAGATTTAGGGAAATGCTGTGGGCTTTTCATATGTCCATGTAACAAGTAGGTACTGATAATGTGCCCCAAAGGTCCTTTACATATGTGGTGGCGTCCAGTTTTTCCTTTTTTTCTTTTTAAGTTTTTGTTTTACTTTCTTTCGTCATAGTGTCTGAAGTTGTTGTCTTCTCTCCTTTGTCCTCTCTTTATCTCTTTCTTTCTCTCCTCTTCTCTCTCTCTTCTCCTTCTGCTTCGTTCTGTGGGGGATAAATGACTTGTGTTTAATCAGAGCAACTGGAGCGCATCGAGGAGGGAATGGACCAAATCAATAAGGACATGAAGGATGCAGAAAAGAATTTGAACGATCTAGGGAAATTCTGTGGTCTTTGCTCCTGTCCATGTAACAAGTAGGTGCTGCTTGCCTGCCTGCCTGCCTGCCATTTAAAATTAAGAACAAGTATCTAAGAAAAATAAAACCGAGGTAGAAGTGGCATCACAATGGCCATCAGCCAATAGTCTGCTCTACTCCAGCTCCAAATAAACACTGAGCCTGGCCCACAATGTGGAACGATTAACTTTAAAAACGTCCCTATTCAGGCCGTCCACTTAAAGTCGAACTGAAATTAAACATTTCCAGTTGCAATATGATGATTTTTTTAAAAACCCAAACATCTAAAACAATAACGTGATTTCCTGTAACAGTACGTGACCCTCGTTAGGCCCAGTCATGTTGGTTAGTTAGCACTTTTTCTTTTACTTCCACCTGATCTTATCTTCTTTTATTTAAATATTTATCAATATTTGCTGATTCAGTAGCATCTCCCACACCCTGGTCTTGCTAGCATTAGCCGTCTTATTGTCAAATAAGGTAACAAATGACTAGACTATTAAAACATACACTACATATGATGTCCTGCAGAAAGTGCTGAAGGTTTAGCAAATTATGGAGTCTAAGTACCTTATAAAGTTAGTACATGTGCAGTGTAGTATATGCATGAAATACAGAGTAAATATAAAGTACATTCAAAGTAGTGTACAGGGTATACAGAGTAGTGTATGAAGTTGTATATTAGAGTAGTGTACTATTATACAGAGTAGCATACACAACAGCAGCTCGTAAGGAACAAGCGTGGAGAGCGCCAAACCTTCATTTAAATCAGTCCTAAAACAGTTACAAACGCCATTTATATACATTTTTGGTTATTTTTGAAGTTTTCTTGTTTTGTTTTTTAACAATAGTGATCTGTAATTTCAGTTCGACTTTAGAAAAAATAAAAATCAATAAAAAATCTGATAATTTTTTGCATTCTGCAGATGATTGTGGGCACATGCAGCAGCCTTGGGTTCTTGTGGTGCTTGTCCACTGGATTGGCATCTAACCAAAGCAGACTTAGCATAGCAAACATACTTGATGCATGCTCAGTCGTCCAGGTAAGGAAATCCCAAGAAGGTGATTGTGTTCATCTGGACGTTTTCAGTGGGAGAAACGTTTCGTCACTCATCCAGGTGACTTCTTCAGTGTCAGCTGATCATTGATCAGTGAATTGGCATATTAATGACCATAAACTGACCTCACAGCCCATTCTTCATTCAGTGGTGCTGGTTTCAGTCATTGTGTAAATGTACTGTTTATAAGGTTGGAAACCTGCAGTCAGCCGAGACTGAAGAAGTCACCTGGTGAGGATGAAACGTTTCTCCCACTGAAAACGTCCAGAGGAACACAATCACCTTCTTTGGGCATAGCAAACATAGTGTCCCAGAATTTATAGCTCCCCAACTGGGAGCATCTCATAGTCCAACAGTCTGAACCATCACCGAACAATTGACCTCGAAAAGCTGCTAAAATTCTTCCAAAGTTAAAATTGCGAAGGTAACCATCCAAATTCACTACCCAGATTTTTACATACCTTGTACGGTCAAATCAGGCTTATACAAATCTACTGGTGAGACCCAAATTCCATAAAGCCGAGCTCTAAACGTCCAGTCCTCCACGTACTATCAGCTCTCCCCCACCCAGCCAAGGCCATGCTTCATCAATAAGTGCCTCTCTTCCACCAAGTGCCATATTCTCTAAGCTTCCACTTCTCCAAACAGCAATGGGAGTCGTCTACATGCAGGTGTAGCCACTGTAGAAGTCCCACTTGTAGCAGTCGTATCGATTCCTTCTGAAGAGGGTTTTTTCTCATTATTGACGCATGGTGGTGGGAAGATGGGACTTCTACAATGATACCAATGCAGCTGCTGACCTTCCCAATTATAAAAAGTACTTAGATTTAACCAAAGAGCAGGGCTGGGGCTCCAGAAGCATCTTGGCACTTAGATCATCCTAATGTGTTGACTCCAGATGGAAATTTAGCGATCTTGGTCCCAAAATGCCTTTGGCCAGCCTGGTCCAGGACTGGTTGACACTTCTCCTCATCTGCATGATCTCTACCACCACCACACTGCTCTGACATCCAGTAGATCCTCACCTGTTTGCAGGCAATGAGACCTTTCTGTTTCCCGTTGAACACCCCCTCCCCCACTGCCTTCTAAGAGCCACCGAGCACCAATAACATGGAATGACTGGCGAGCATGACCCTTTGAATGCTCATGCATGCATGATGATGTAACTCATAACAGCAATGCTACACATGATGATGCTAAGATCATGATGTTGATGTTTACAATGAAAATGATACTGATGGTGATCCGGATGAACAGCAATCGTTTTGTGCCAAACTCACATCGGAGCGTGTTTGGATTTCATTTGTGAGCAGAGCTATCGTTTTGTAACTTTATGGGTTGGACCAAATTCAAAGACATACAAAGAAAAATAAAGTTAACTGAAGTCCCTGCTTGGCAAAAGATGGAAAAGAACAAAGAATGGCTTCTAAAGGGAAGATAAAAGAGAAATGCTGCATAACAAAACTGTCAAATGCTCGAAGTATGGCAGCGAACACGTTGGAAATAGGAAAGAAATGACAGAATGACACATTCAGAGCAAATGAGAAAAACAGGAGTGATCTGTGGTGTAGCTTGCAGCTAGAAAGTGGGCTAGGACACATGCGCAGTGAGATATTTTTAGGAACGTAGTCAGGGTCGATGTATAAAATGGGTGCATCATGCCACAGCACTGTGTGCAGGACCCTTGTTTCAGTGTGGGTCCGCTCTGGTTCTGCTGCAGTTAGTCTGCAGTGCCACCTCTCCTGCAGAGCGCTGTGCTAATTTAGCCTTTATCCCACACTGGCAGCTAAACACTGATGTTTGCTAAGCTCCCTTTCCTGCAGGGAACTCGCTCACATGTAGGTCAGCCATATCAGATAGTGGCAGGATAGCCTGCTGGGATATTGACTCAAACTGCCTGCACACATAGCAGGATGCTGAAAGATATACATTTGACATAATTTAGTGAGATCTTTTTTCAGCGCTGCTGCTCACTGTATCTCCTGATCCCTTCAGCATGCTGGCTGTCTCTCAGAATTAGCAGACCCCAGATTTCCTTCTTAAAGGCTTCATGTTGTGGCCGTGTGAATGCCACTCATGATCTGGTGGGGGATTGCTCGAGTTGCAGGTCACTCAATAAATGAGGCAGAATGACTTCAGTCTTACCACAAGTCCTGCAATACTCATATCATCTAATCAGATCATCTCTGCTCAATCAGAGAAAATCTGATTAGAAATGTGCAGTATATCCTTTCTGAGACAGCAGGAAAGTAAATTGCAAATTAAAGTTTTACAGAAGGAGAGGAGATTAAAAAAGATGAGCAGAAAGAAAGAAGAAAACAGATGGAAAGATAGAGGACTTAGACAAGGGTAGAGTGTGTGTTAATCATATTGGTGTGTGTCAGCAGGGACAGGGCGCTCAGCGAAGCCTTGCCTCAGTCCATTTCTATTAATAAGAGCAGTGTAGGAGGCGGCTGAGCCATTGCCATCCCTGATACAGCTAGGATACATCCATACAGCACTCCATGGTTATAAAAACTTAGGCACTGCGATCCAAGCAAAGAAGTGGCAGAATGCTGCTGAATGGGCAGGAACATGTTCAGATATGTGAATAGTTACACAGACGGCATCGACAGCGCCTTAGAGCTCTAACTAAAGAGACACTGTTACCTTCCACTCCATCTACCTGCTGTGTGGAGCCAAAACAGATGCTGAATGTGACAGAGTGAGCTTTGATAGGCCGAGCGGCCGAGCTGCGATTGTGCTTCGTGTTAGCACAGCTGTACAGACGCAAGCAGATGTGACTTTCATTGAGAGATAAGCTGAGTCACAACCATTACCCCACTCCTCTCTCTCACCGCCTCAACTGGCTAACATGACCAGGACTCTGTGACATACAAAGACATACAGGTGTGGGGGGTGGGTGATGCAGGTGGTTCAGGAACAGGTAAACCAGGCGTTATTCTCTGCTGACTCCCTCCAGTTTCTTGTTTTGTTTTTTTCTCCTTCTTCTTGTTTCGCAGTTTGTTCTCCGCATTGATCGTCGTCCCTCCCAACAACGTGACAGTCCTGTACACTCTGTGTTGTGTGTCTGCCACAAGCTCTGTCTCTTCTCTGTTTTCTGTCACACTGTGGGAGTGGGGTGTGCTTCACTGTTGCAATAACACAGAAGTATGCTGGTTTAGGACAGAGAGAAGGAATATGTCTAGAACATGCTATGTTAAGACACGAAATGACACAGGACTGAATGTCTTAGCGTACAGGGCTTGCCTGATTCTGAACAGTATGTTATATACCTGCAATATAACATCACACACATAAGTACTGTGTTACAACAGAATGAGCCTGTACCTACCAAACCCAATCTACCAGCCAGTCCATGCCTGCTATGCTTTGCTCGACCTTAGTCTAGTCCCCACCATATATTTATGTGCTGGTTGCATGAAACCAATTAACACTGTGTGTCAGCTACATGCTAATATATTTATATATGTGCTGCTGCAGTACCTCAGATCCAAGGCTCTCTTTGTTAGGTTTGACTAATTGGAAGCCAGCCTGGTTGAGGTAAATGGCGAGTCACTTATTTCAAACTGTTGAGTAACTTTCTCTCCGTCACTGCCGGTGGCCAGGATGAAGAGCGGAGCCAGCAAGGCCTGGGGGAATAACCAGGACGGGGTGGTGGCCAGCCAGCCCGCCCGCGTGGTGGACGAACGCGAACAGATGGCCATCAGCGGAGGCTTCATCCGCAGGTAGGAGGAATGCTTGAGTGTTGGATGGAAATCACAAATGTGCAATTTTACGGGGCACATTCATCTTGTCTGGAATATTTCGAGGCAAGATGAGGGTAAATGTGCACATGGCATTGTTTTTGGCCTCACCGGCACCCCGACTACTCTAGCAAAGTACACCAGCCTTTATGTAGCATAAAGATGTCAGTCCGCTCTCATCAGCCACTTTTTTAGGTGCACTGTTCTAGTACTCTTACTTTTCCTAAAAGAACTGCCTTAATCCTTCATGCCATAGAACTAAAAACATGCTGGAAACAATCCTCTGAGACTTTGGTCCATATTGACATATTAGATCCATACTGCTGCTATAGACCCATGATCCAAATTTCCCGCGCTCTGTTAGATTGAGATGTGGTGTCTGTGGAGATCATTTGAATACAATGAACAACACTGTCAGGATCTCCAGAGCAGTAATGATTTGATCTTTG
Source organism: Oreochromis aureus (assembly GCF_013358895.1). Lineage (NCBI taxonomy): Eukaryota > Metazoa > Chordata > Actinopteri > Cichliformes > Cichlidae > Oreochromis > Oreochromis aureus. Next base: position 751,250 of record NC_052956.1, read on the forward strand.
TGGGCAGGGAATGGATACACATGATCAGCAATAATACTCAACAATGCTGCAACGTTTCATCAATAATCAAGTGTACAAAAGAAAATCCCATCACTAGATCACCACCAGCCTGAACTATGACTCCATGCTTTCATAGTGTTTGTGCCAGATTCTGAGCCTACCATCCAAATGTCACAGCAAAAAGGTTTCTGTTTGAAATATCCTGGTATTTTTCATAATTTCCTAAGCTTTCCTTCAGCTCACTGCCAGTAACCATTACAACCATGTACACGGATAATCGATTATTCCACTTTTTACGTACAGTCGACCTTGGTCAGTATTTAAATGTACCCACACAGGTACTGACAGGTACTGACATCAGCTCTACTTTTAGCACTTTAGTGATACTTAATGTTACAACAGGTGTGAAAGAGCAAATGAAGGCATTCCTACTTAAATACCATCGACTAATAGAAAAAACACAAGTCACCAGTTCAGCGTCTACTGAAGGTCGAGCTACATGAACATCTGTAAATGCACTGAAAGGAAAAGTCAGATAAAGATGAGGAGCAGCAGAAAAAAACATTTATTATCTGATTCTTGTCTTGTTGTCTTCATATGTAATCAGATTACGTGATGGAGAACTATAATACTGCCCAAAGGTTGGTTGCCAGATATTTGGCTCCTCCTGATGTATTTACCGCGCTGTCATTTGTCAGTCAGTGGTTTTCTTCACTCGCACCTGTATTTGTTGCATTATTTTAAGTCGACATCAGTCTAACTCGGCACCAAAGCCTCACACTTTGCCAGTTTGTTGATGGATCCAGTCGCTGAACATTTAGTCGACATTTTCAACGACCTTTTTGTCCAATTACACATAAATGAAGCAACTTTCATGTCTGGAAAACAGTTTTATGTAAATTCTTGATATGTAAAGATTTCACAGAAATTATTTTAACATTATGTTTTTGTTGACTGGTAAATCATTTCTTTGACTTACACAATCACTACACAATATTCAGTCTGTGCACGGAGTAAAGTTATCCAAATCTATATTCTTCAGGCTTTAGACTTTAGTGTGGATATTAGATTATATCATATTTCACATTCAGTTTTTTAAATCTAATATGTATCTATATATTTGAAAGATTAGGAATTGTATATCTGGATATTTAACACTGTGACATTGTAATATTAATAAACAAATACTGCAGTAAACAGGATCCTTCCTGAGGTCAGAATCTGCTCTTTGGAGGTTCAGAGGTGAAATCTGGACAACAGCGTCGCAGACTGCAGTGGCAAAATGTGCTGCACTGGTTTCCTGCAGAGTTAAATGTGACCTTTTGTATGGTAGGGTAACAGACGATGCCCGGGAAAATGAGATGGATGAGAACCTGGAACAGGTGGGTGGCATCATTGGTAACCTGCGCCACATGGCCCTGGACATGGGCAACGAGATCGACACCCAGAACCGCCAGATCGACAGGATCATGGAGAAGGTACGCGCACATGACGAGATACAGATTTCACAGCTTTTCAGCTTTTTCTTCAAACGCACCGGGTTCACGTAATCGCCAAGTTGAGTTATTTTGCTTATTTAGTGATTTGGCTCCTTGCAAATATAACAGTATTGGACCAGTGTGGACGAAGGAAAAGCTTGGAAAGCCTGGTTTGTATACGACACCAGCTCAGGTTCAGAAAGCTCAGCCAAGTTTGGTCTTTTATAGGCTGCAAGGTATTCTCCATGGATATTCCAACATTCACTTACATCCCCCTGTTTTCTGGTTTGGTCTGACTACAACAGTAAGAACATCCAATTGGCCACGATGTGAGGATGTGCGAGAGCGCTGTAAACATGCCCGTGCTAATAAATTTACATTTACAAATGTTGAAATGCTGGTGATTAGTTAGAAAATTTTAAAATAATGTCCAGCCTTAATGCTTAAATAACTTAATGCCTTTGACGCAGAACTGTGCAACTCTTGATACTAAGATATAAAGGAATGACACTTTCTCTCATTAAAATCAGGTCAGAGATAAAATGCAGACACGAGCACAGAAAAGTTGTCTTACCTTTTATTTTCTTAAGCATTTCTATATTTAATGGTCTCTTTGTATAATGTATAATGGAGTCTTTTAAAAAAGCTCCATCTCTACGACGCCAAAAGTAAAATGAAAAGTTTTTGTAACTTTTTGGATATTTTGCATAAAAAAGATGAGATGCTGAAATCCTTCTTTGCGCACGAGTTAAACGCTCAAACATCATATGTCAAACTGATTGTCCAGTTTGAGCATATAAACCATTGAACATGTCATCAGCTGCAGCTATGGCCTAAATCTATCTAACCGGGTACTAAACATAGCGATAAAATACCAAAATATGGATCTGTGGAACAAACAAAGCCCTCTCATTACTTTTTGCTGTAAAAATCTTCCTCTCTCACAGGCCGACTCCAACAAGACCAGGATCGATGAGGCCAACCAGCGCGCCACAAAGATGCTGGGCAGTGGCTAAACGCCCGGAGTCCGGAGCGTGAACGTCGCGACGTCCCGCGCCACGCATCGACAGGCGCTGACATGCTTTCATCATGGTATTGACCTTCTAGGTTTGCACACATGCACATATCGCCTCCCCCGCCCATTGTAAATGTTGTTCTGTGTCGTCTGTCGAGCTTTTTCAAGATGATTGTCCTCGTAAAAAGATGATTTCTTATACTCCGTATATCATTCTTTCCAAAGGTTGTATATAGTGCTGACTTGATGGATCTCTAGCTCACCTGTGAAGTTTTTAATCTCTATGTCAAAATATATATATATATATATATCACATATCATATATATATATATATATATATATATATATATATATATATACACACACACACACACGAGCACACTGCTCTGGATGACAAGTATATAATAGGAATGCTATACAAGCTGTTTGTTTTTCTTCCTTTTCCTTTTCGGTATCTCAGTATCGTCTTAGTAAAACTGTGTCATTACATATAGGCTACTGTCATGCTCCTTATTTTGGTGTTGTCACAAAAACGGCGGGAGAAGAGCGATGGCAAACATGAGTCACTAAGCGGCGGTACAGTTGGGCGGGACGGCAAAGAGCACTTACAATCAAAAGGCAGTCCTTGGTCCATTTTCCTTCATCGCAATCATACTGAGTTACTGTTTAGACAATGTGCAACTAGACTCTCTGTAGCTGTATTAGACATTGCATTCCAAGTGATGTGAATTGTGCGTTCTCTGCATGACAAATGGTAGATTTTAGTCTTATAAATAAAACCTGTCTGAAAAAATATATATAAAAAATGATAACATGGCAGTAGCAAATTGACAAAACGCATGCTCGGTATTAGGACACAGTTTATCGTTCCATACTCCTGCAAGTTTGCAATAGTGCCACTCTTTCTGTCTCGATATATTTACCGACTGTGACCATCTCGTTGTACAATAATGCAAAAGGGATCAAAAAAGTGAGATGAAGTTGAAACAACTGAGGACTTTGGGTTGTATTGCAAAAAAATGACCTGTTTTCTAAATGATTATGCAGTTCAGCGATGAAGATGTTGATTATATGATGAAAGCTGAGGACTGGTTGTGTACTGTATCATAGGTTTTGGATGCTCTGAAAAAAAATAAACGTTTGCAATGTAAAGCAAAGACGCATATTTCTGAGAGACCTTACTTTTATAAGAAAACTGTATCTGTAAGTTTATTCTCCCCGTGTGGTTTGTTATTGGTAAAATAATGACAATATTAAATAACAATTACGACTATACTCTGAAACAAAAAAATACATACAAATGGGTTTTTTTGTTGCTTCTGTACTTTAGAGCTATGCACACCAAATCGCCAAAATGTCAAGTAGTTAGAGTAAGGTGATGAATTACCTAAACCTGAATGACACAATAGGTTAAACTGTGAGATTGATGTCCTCAACGCATGTAATACTAAAGACTCCCTCTCTGTATCCTGTCAGTGTGTGAAGTGGTGGACATTTTGTAGCTAGCTGAATTGATTAAAAGTAATAAACCCTAGTTGCATCCGTGTCTGTCTTTATTGCTTAGAGACTCTAATCTCAATCTCTAAAGTCCAGGGTGGCATTTACCCAAACTACTGCTCACTTTTTAGATTACAACTTATGCAGCAGACAGTCCACCCGATGGCCCTGGTTTCTCTAAACAAGAAGCCACCAGCAGTCCAGGGATACACTGACACTTTAGCTTTGGAGTAAGTTTAATATATGAGAAGAGCCACACTGAAAGGCGAGAAGTGATTCCTAAAGAGCCAAAACATTCAGAAATGTCAGCTGAGGAAAACACAGTAAATACAGAAGTTTCAGTCGAATAACCAAAACTGCTAAAGTTTATCCCCCCTTCTTAAAGACCTATATTTAAAACCTGTAAAAGGTTTTATTGTTTCATAATAAAAAAAATTACGAATCCCTTCTGCTATCCTTTTTACCTTTCACCTACAGCACAAAACTGATTAAAAGAACATTTGGACCAAGTTTAACAAAAACAGTTGTCACATTAAAAAAAAGATTTACACTTTTTTTCCACATCAACTGATTTATCCACAATGTTTGTCATTTTCTGATATATTTTGCTTGAAACTGCCAAAATTTCCATATAAGCAAGTTACATGCTAAATATTAGCTAAACTTCCATGTAGATTAGCTTACCTCAGTGCAAAAACAAAGTAACTTACCTGTGATTTGTGTTGAATCTACAGAAAAAACAAAGAATACCAATCACAAAATTGTTTTGTAAGGGATCAAGTTTTGTTTTACAGTTGCTATGATGGGCTAGCTAGCTAGCTACTAGCTGTAGCTTTATGTTTAGTGAACAGACCAAGCAGAAAACTCTGGGGGCTAAAAATTAAAGTGCATAAACTGCAGGTCTTCTATCTGAGTCCAAACTGTTCCCCACTGTCCCCATTTCAAAATGCCAATCTTTACCTCAGAAATTAACATATTTAAGCCAAGTGTATATAGCTGATTTCAACCTCTATTAAAAAATATAAGGAGGGATTTTTTGCTAACTCGCTCATTTAAGTCTTATTATAGCTCAAACAAGGCATTTCTCAAATATGGGTACAAAAACAACTATGGCAGCGATATCCTAAGGTTTCAAAATGGCAGCCAGTCAAGGATATTAACAATCCTCAGCTATGTTTGCTGTTAGCCAAATTTAGGTTACCCATGTTGGTTTACTGGTGATGGTTTTAATGGGATTAGCTAACTTCTCAGTAAATGCTAACTGAATGCTAGGGGAACGTAATTGGTCAGTGGCAATGCTGACCCTGGACCAACATCAAATTGTGTGCATCAAGCTTCTCATTTGAGCCAGATGTGCTATATGGACAAAAGGATTTAGCCACGCCTCTTAGAATTCAGGTGTTTTCTGCTCCATTGCCACAAGTGAAACTCAAGCAGTTAGCTATGCAGGTGCCTGTAGAAATATTTGTGAAAGAGTTGGTCATTCTGACGTTTACTGAATTAAACTGTGCTACTGTAGTAGGATATATATTTGTCCATATAGTGTACCAGAAGAATGTCATGATTTAGACTAAATGTGGCCTGATGATGGTGTTGTGGAAAGTTTGTAATGTACATCAATGACAGCAACGTCAGAAGACGCTCTTTCTCTTTGGGACACACATAAATGTGAGCACCTGATTCCTAATGAAGACAAATCGTGGATGGAAGAACAGAAGGACTCAATGACCGAAGAACAAAAGGTAAACCTTAGATTTTCTGAAAACAAGAGAAAATTGTATAAATTATTACAATAATGATGCATTTCAGCCAAGTTTAACAGAAAAAAACTAAACCTTTGTAATGAACCAAATCCATAATTACTTACTACGGTACACAAAAAGCATTTTATTCACATTTGTTTCCTCGTTTCGTTTTAAGTCAAATGCTTTCAAATGTTCATTCTAGTAAAATCCAATGTATGAAAGTTTATAGCTCATTTAATGATTTGACTTTCCTTCATACAAAGCACAGTATGAGAGACAAAACACGAATAAAATATTTGACAGGAAGCCAAAATAAATAGATGAGAACTGGACTAACCTTCCTCGTTGATCTGAGCAGTAAAGTTATCAAGTTTCTTTAGCGAGTTTTTTTTTTTTTTTTTCAGCCATTTAATTGTTGGTCTGACCAAAATTTTGTTGTATTTCAGTTTTGCACTTTGTCTGTAGTGTGATTCTAATGTGTACATGTTCTATAAAATGACAGGACTAACATATTTATATATATATATATATATATATATATATATATATATATATATATATATATATATATATATATATATGACAATGTCAATAAATAATTGTTTGAAATAATTCTTTCAAGGTTCAGGCTTTACAGGGATGATTTATGGTATGAACAGCAGATTGAAACTATTTTAACTGTGTTAATGAGAGAAAAACACAACAACTGGAAAAGTCTTGTGAATTTTTCATTGTGAGTTATTTGACTGTCCAAAATAAGAGTGAAACTAAAGGTGGTTGCAAATGGAGAATTTGAGGACTTTTTGGTTGTAGAAGTTTCTGATGTGTAGTTAAACAAGTCCCACCCAGTAAAGTAACTGTGTTGATCCGTCCACAGACCTGACATAACACAGCATGTTGAAAGAGTAGGTTTGTCTGTGCAGTCCTCCCTTCTCAGGTTTGTTTAGGCCCAGCGATGTGGACCCCAGCCCATAATCCTCCTGCAGACACACCTGTAGAGGAGAGTATAAAGACCCGAGACTCAACTGTGTCCGGCACGAAGCTCCAAGGAGTCTCTCCACAGCAGCTCTGCAAAGAAGCTCCACAGCTACCAGACCCACTCTGAAGATGAGTCCCTCTGTCAGCCTGCTGCTGCTGCTCCTGCTCGGCCTCTCTCAGGCTCATCCTCTCATGGAGGAAAGAGGAGGAGGAGAGGGCCAGGTGGAGGAAGACCACACCACTGATATCACCACCAGGATTCTGACCGCAAACAATGGCAGCAATGAGATCCTGCTGGAAGGAGACATCCTGCTTCCAAAAAGCAGAAATGCCATTAAATGCCAGAGTTACCAGAGCTGCCTGTGGCAGAAAGACAACAACGGCCTGGTGACGATTCCCTTCACCATCAGCAGTGAGTACAGCAGTGGGGAAAGGCAGCTGATCAGAAATGCCTTGCAGTCCTTCCACAGCCAGACTTGTGTCCGCTTTGTCGACCGTCAGTACCAGAACGACTACATCAGCATCGAGAGCCAGAACGGATGCTTCTCTCCTCTGGGCAGACAGGGAGGGAAACAGGTCCTGTCTCTCAACAGGCAGGGCTGCATCTACTTTGGCATCGTCCAGCACGAGGTCAACCACGCTCTGGGCTTCCAGCACGAGCAGACCAGGAGCGACCGCGACTACTACGTCAGGATCAACTGGGAGAACATCGACCCACAGATGGCCTACAACTTCGACAAGCAGGACACCAACAACCTCAACACTCCCTACGACTACTCCTCCGTAATGCACTATGGAAGAACAGCCTTCTCCATCAATGGCAGGGACACCATCACCCCCATCCCCAACCCCAACGTCCAGATTGGCCAGAGGCAGGGCATGTCCTACTGGGACATCACAAGGATCAACCTGCTGTACGGCTGCTGAAAACACACGTTAACTTGTCTGATTTGAGCTTTTCATTTGTTCCCAAAGGTTCTTTTATCAATGTGTTTTCATTGTGTTTACTGTGTTAATTTTCTCTTCTTCTTCTTCTAACTTTGTCTTTAAAAAAGTCAAACACAGAAATAAAGTGCATTGAAATAGTGTTTTGAACATGTGTGGCTTCATCGGGTTAGCAACATTTATATTCCTTTGGTCTGGATCAGATGCTCCTGATGGTGGATCAAAATCTTATGCAACTTTTCTTCAAAATTTCATTGATTTCAACACGATCCCCATCACCGCTGGCCTAAAGCCTACATCGTGACAGAGCCTCTTTCACACATGGCTGTAGGCACTCACTGTTGTACCTCAGTCCTGACTTCCTCCATATATACTGATGATTAGAAGCAAAATCTAATTCAAATTCAGGTTCTGTGTAAGAATTTGTTCCTATTTCTTAGGGAAATTAACTCTAATATCCAGTTTTCTCAAATTATTATTGTTTTTTTAAGGACATTGATGTAGTTTTGCTTGAATAATTCATAGATTATTGCTAAGTGGCTTAACAAACAAAAAAACGATTCCTTCAGGCCCCTGAAGGTGTCCTGTGGTGTCTGGTACCAAGAGTTTACCGAAAGATCATTTAAGTCCTATAAGTTGCAAGTTGGGGCCTCCATGGATCGGACTTGTTTTTCCAGCACTGGAGAATTTGGAATACAACTCAACACCTCAAGCTCATTGTTGTGCTCCTCAAACCCTTCCTGAACCCTTTTTGCTTTGCTGAAAGAGGCCACATCCATAAGGCAATATTGTTTCCATGAAAGGGTGTACATGGTCTGCAACAATGCTTAGGTAGGTGGTACGTGTCATAGTAGCATCCACATCAGTGGCAGGACCCCAGGCTTCCCAGCAGAACATTGACCAAAGCATCACACTGTTTTGGAGATCCTCTGACCCGGTCATCTAGCTATCACAAGCTCATGTCAAACTCCCTCAAATCCTGAAGCTTGCCAATTATTCCTGCTTCTAACACGTCAACTTTGAGGACAAAATGTTCACTTCCCCCCTGATATATCCCACCAACTAACAGGCATCATGTCACCAACTGTCAGCGGTCATGATGTTATGCCTGATCAGTGTAGAGTCAATCTGTAGGCTTCTGAAAGAAGACAGGACTTAACACATCAGTTTTTTCACAAGTGCTTTGCATTTGTGAAATGAAATGTAGCTAATTATGTCCTTTCCCTCCTCATGAACAAATGAGGGGAAAACACCAGGAAATGAAGAATAAAAAATGGTGTTTATCTATAAATTCCTTTTGTTTTAGATCAAAGTACACAGCTTTTTACAGAGGAGGCGCAGGCTTGAGAGTACTCGAAGCATTAGTGAAAACAAGTGCTGCAGCGTTGCTCCAGAGGAGGATCTCTCTCCCTCTCTCTGGCTCAGGTTCATCCATTATTCAGCAGGATAAAAAACATCCTTGACAAAGACCAGCGGATGTTACTGGAACACGGTGGACTGTTTGGGTTTTGGAGCCACTGTAACAACACACTCTGCCTCATCATATAAACTTGCTCTCGATTCATTCGTTTTCTGATTTATGATGATAAATGTAACATTAAAAAATGCACTCTATGCAGCACTCAGTCAGTAAATGTTTGGCTATTGATAGGAAAAAAGGATACTGTACTGATGAATAAACAATAAACACATAAAATAGTGTGTAAGTACATCTTCCAACAAACGATGCATTCTCATAAACTTATTATTGATGTGTTAAAAAATTCACAGGAGCGGGTTTGTGGAAGCTGCCATGTCCCCCGCTATATTTTAATATAGTGCCCAGGAGGGACACCTGCCTTCCCACTACTGGCATCTAATGTATGTGGCTACACACCAGTGGAGGAGAAGAGAACTTGTAGGTGTTCATGTGCTCTAGAGGGCATACCTGCACCTCCAGACTTAAGATGTGAAGGATCATACCTGTTTTATCAAGGGTTCCCCATCATGAAAGAAATGAATGTGTGAAGAACAGAGACAACGCCACTGACAGTCATCCTCATCTCCTGAACTGAAGTCAGTGCTCTAACACACAAAAACGTGCATAAACATGCTCATTTATTACCAGTATTGCCACAATCGACAATACTGCTTATCTAATCTACGATAACTGTCAGTAGATTAGACACGCAGTCCATCCATCTCTAGACAGCTGACAACAAGCTGGCTAAACAACAGCAACAGCTGATTATAGGCTAAGGTTTCATGCCAGTTAGGTGCAAGTGTCCTAAAATCTCACTTTACCTCTGATAAACAGTTTTACACATTATATGAGTTTATTCACTAAACAGTCCAACAAAGTCGCATCCATTTCAAAGGCAGTTTCACTAACGTTGGCTAACAGCAGCTAACAGAGGCTAAAACAGCAGTGCTTACCAACAACATCTCAGTACAGCCGTCATTGTACACAGGAGTGAACATCTCTGACTCACTGACCTGTATTGGACTCCTTTCACAAAGTTTTACAGCCTCTTCCAGGGTAAATCAAGATGGACGCTTCTCACTCATTACTAACATCCGAATGAAAAATGGACCTACCTTCGACTGGATCCGCCCCAGGAGAAAAACTCAGGAGCAGATCCAGTCCAAACAGTAGTAGAAATACACCCGTTGTAGTGTTTCATGTTTCATGGCTCTCTCTTGGCAGACTAAAGCATCTTTGTCCTACAGCAGCTGCTCTCTTCCATCTGTTCCCTACTCTCACTGCAACACAAACTAAGCAACCACAAATGAACAAGAACTACAGTCAGAAAAACTGTTTCAGTTCTCACAAAATTATCATCACTTGGTTTTGAGTTGAGGTGTTAATTTTTGAGCAATGCAATTTTTAAACATAAAAAAAAAATCAGGCACCAGGTGACAATTCAACCTGTACACTGACAAAGTGTTCTAAGCAAGTACTGCAACCTGCACCTATGAACGGCATACTGTTCATGTATAGATAAGAACACACTGTTGTCTATGAACGTTTTCTGTCCTGAAGTTGAGTTTTGGTCATTAAAACTTATGTCTGCACTGAGATTTGTGCACAAACTGTATCTGGCTGCAGGCAATCCCCCGAGTGCAAGCAGCATGCCTCGTTTTCCACATGTCCACTCCCTCACGGCCTTATTTGTCACACTACCCCTACCTCGCTCTCCAGTCTCCTCAACTCCACCCCCTCCGTGCCCTAAGCTGTCTCGTTCTTTTTTTATTTTAATGTCTTCTCCACTTGCCTCTCTTTGATCACTACTCTTATCCTTCTGCCGAGCTGTGTGAGCTATCTCTCTCCCATCACTGGCACAGTCTAGGAGTTGGTTTTGTCAGAGTCAGCAACTACACCCTGCAGAAATAACAGTGTCCTGTAACACACTCACACACACACACACACACGCACACACACTAATGCACAGGAAATAATTGCCCGTTTCTTTTCTCAATCCTTTGGCAGGTTAAAATATGAAAATATTATTTTATGTTTTGGATCTTTTGTAATAACCATTCTAACATATATGCATCAACAACTATTCACGTTTTGTAAAGTAGTTTGTTTATAGATTGGATTTATCACCCGTAATGAATTAGTAATGAATCCATGAAATATAATTTTGGGAGATCTATCCTTCAACACGATCTTCTGGTGCACCTCCAGACTGATTTCTCCCCTGCCTCTATGCTCGAATTGTCTCAGACTTAGAAAAAAGATGAAAAATAAAAACCTTTGTGTCACTAAGAAAAAAAATGGTGGTTGTTTTTCTTGCTGTCGGAGACCAGTTGCTAGTGGTTGGACTGACCAGCTGGTCACCCAGAGGTTAAGTGTGCAACATCAACCTCTGGATAACTACTTTCAATTACAAGGTGATTGCACAGGTCATCTGGTGGGATACAATCCGTCTCCAGAAAATCATGGTGGCTGGACCAACTGCAGTCACAGACAGATAACTGTCATCTTATTTATAAACACAGACAGATTGCCAACACGATGTGATCAATCTGAGTCAGGCTGTGCCAGCGAGTCATCTGTGACGGGTTTCTTTGCAACAGAAGACTCAGCTGGTTGTTTCTGGTTATATTCCTGCTATATATGCTTCACTAAGTCATAGAAACATGTAAAAAAATTATGTAAATAAAAGCCTTTGAAGTCTTTGAAAAACAAAATTTGTACTACATCCAAAACTCTGGCATGATGAATGTGAATAATTCCCGTTTGTCTCTTAAGCTAACTTCTTCACATACATAGATACCAGGATTAAAGACTATCGTACATTAAAGCATACTGAAAAATCGGTTTTTCATAATATCATGGTAACATCATGGTATCAATTGTATCAAATTTGGCATCAAATATCAATTTGATTTTATTTATATATCATCAAATCACAATAATAGTCACCTCTAGGTGCTTTGTACTGTCAGTTAAGGACCCTACAGTATTAGACCCTAAAAATCAGATGATTACCAAAGAGCAAACAGTTGGGAAGAAAGAACTTTTCCATCCATCCATTCCTTGGATCATCCCTTTCAGGGTCGCAGGGGGGGCAGCTGGAGCCTATCCCAGCTTTCTTAGGGCGAGAGGCATGGTTGACCCTGGACAGGTCACCACTCTGTCACAGGGCTAACACAGACAGAGGCTACGTCTACACCAATCCAGATAAATTTGAAAACGGCGTTTACATCTAAAAACGCTCCGCGTCCACACTATCGTTTTCAATCATTTCCGAACACTGAGACGTTCCAGCATGTGTGAAACTAAGACGATTCGACCTGCCTCATTTCTGTCAGCCGCTTATTTACTTTCCGGCTCTTTGAAACGTGGCGGCAGAATGTCGAGGAAAAGCACCGAGTTTTTTAAATGGACTAACAATGAGGTGGAGTTGTTGCTGCGAGTAACACAAAAGTACAAAGTTGCAAAAGCGAGTGAGAGAATTTGAAGAAAAGTTATCTGGAGCACGTACAGACTGATATTGAGATTTAATAGGGCTGTCAAAACAACTGCTGTATAATTAGGGATGGGTATCGAAACCCGGTTCTTGTTGAGAACCGGTTCCCACTGTTTCAATTCCTTGGAATTGTTTGCCATTTTTGCAAACGATTCCCTTATCGATTCCAGTCACCCCGAATGACGTCACCACGTTGCGGAGTGTCATTTACCTGGCAGGGCGCCTAAGCGGCTCAAACGCTCAAAAGTTTGGTCATACTTTACGAGAACGGATGACAACAGGGCAACTTGCAATACTTGCAAAGTAGATATTTCATTTAAGGGAGGAAACACTACGAATATGCAAAAGCATTTGCTCATAAAACACGCGATGACCTTAAATGAATGTCGTGTTTTTAATTCCGCCCGGACTCGTGAATCTCAACCCAGCAGCAGCGGTAACGTTTTGCACGCCCTCTCCGCACGCGGCAGGTAAATAATCAACTAACAGTGCATATTATGTTAGCGCGATCTGCCTTATTACAAAACCTGTCATTACTGTGCATTTAGGTGACCATGATGAGACAGACAGAAAGCGAGCATATACTGGCTTCCCTTCATTGGCTCCCTGTTGAAACCAGAGTTTAATTTAAAATCCTTCTTCTTACTTGTAAGGTCTTGGATGATCAGAATCAATCTTATCTTAAAAACCTCAAATTACCACATCGTCCCAATAAAGCACTTCAATCTCAGACTGCAGGTTTGCTTGTTGTTCCAGGATATTTAAATCTAGAATGGGAGGCAGAGCCTTCAGCCCCTCTTCTGTGGAACCTGCTCCCAGTATGGAATTGGACAACCTAGACTCTAAACTTTCAAGATTAGGCTTCAAACTTTCCTTTTTGCTAAAGCATATAGTTAGGGCTGGACCAGGTGACCCTGAATCCTCCCTTAGTTATGCTGCAATAGGTGTGGGCTGCTGGGGGATTCCCATGATGCACTGGGTGTTTCTCCTTCTCACACCTCTTTTCACTCACCATGTGTTTATACGCTATTTATATAATCATGAGATATAATTAATCTCTGGCTCTCTTCCACAGCGTGTCTTTTGTCCTGTCTTCCTTCCATCACCCCCAAATGGTTGCAGCAGAGGGCCGCCCCTCCCTGAACCTTGTTCTGAGGGTTACTTCCTGTTAAAAAGGAGTTTTTCTTTCCCACGGTCACCAAGTGGTTAATCATAGGGGGTCTTCTGATTGTCAGGGTTTTCTCTGCATTATTGCAGAGTCTTTACCTTTTTTCTTTAACAAAGTAGTACGACTACTTTTAGTAAATGATTGAATATTCCTTAAAGGTTGGAATCATAAAAAAGAGGCAACGAGTTTTTCTGCATTTTTCCAACATTGTTTTAATTAAGTTATCTATATTTCTCTGTCGTTCCATTTCAACATTATTTTTGAAATAAGACACAGATGATCTTTTAAATAAAAATAAAATGCTCTGTTGTGGATGTGACTTTATGGTGTGGCAGTAGTAAGATTGTTTTTCATGCACTTTGCTGCTTCTATTTTTATTACCATTATTACCAGTCTATACATGTAAAGGACTTTTACTGGAAAATAAATGAATATTACAGCCATGACTGTGCAAAACAGAATCTGGGAGTTGAAGCAGATAGGGAGCGAGAGAGGAACTCGCTGAAGTGAGGGACATGACACGAATATCCGTGCAGCTACAATGGCGGAGCAGAGACGTGCAGAGGCAGTCCAAAGGGGTGGGGCTGCTCGCTGCTACGCAGAGGGAAACCACTGCAATCTCTCCCTCTTGCTCTCATTCTTATAACACCCCACCCATCCCTCCTGTTTCTCATCACAATGTACACTGGAGCTATTTAACGTGGAAACCTCTGCCTGATGTGTTTTGTCAGTGGACAGTTTCCACTGAACACACAGGCTTAAAACCAGCTTTCTGTTTGCATGTGCGAGTACAGCTAGAGCTGATTGAATGGGGAGATGCTGACAGTTGAGGGGAGGGAGGAACAGGACAGAGGGAGGACTCACAATTAGCTGAAGGAGTAAAATAAAAAGCTAGGAGCACACTTTAGACTCGACATCTTATTTTTAGATCAAAGATATCTTCTACCTCACATAAACCTCCTTGTGACTGTGACCCCATGTGACTCATTTTAGTAGCACACCCACAGTCTTTAAATGGAGGCCGAACGCTGTCTCTGTATCCTCAAAGCCATGAAATGACCTCTACTGTCACGTTGGGCTGTGTCAGTGTAAATATTTGTCACGGATGAGACAAAAAGGGAAACAGTGACACCTGCTGGTGCAAAAGGGTTTGGTTTAAGTGGCTTACTGTAAGTCGTCCCCACCACTCAACCAAATACACAGACTAGTAAACAGAAGCAGCAGTTAGCTCGGCTCATAATGAAAAGAAAAGTGCAATCACATATCAGTCTGATAAGCTTGTTCCTGTTTTGTGTGTGCTTGAGTCACAGTAAGCTCTTACAGTTTAAAAAGGAGCCAGCACAAGGAGCTACCAGGAACTGAATCAGGGTGACACTCCTTTAGGTTTTACTTCAAAAAGCAGAAGAGCACATAAAGCAACGCTGCTGTAAATCAAAAGCACAAAAAAAGGCTCGTAGTTCCTGCACTAGCATTACAATGCAGACACAAGAAGTCCTTTCATGTGAGGAATTTGGTAAAGGTACAGCTGGGATCAGTGGGTGGGGCCTGTGTGGATCGTGTTTCCTGTCCATTAGCTCACCCAACAAAAAGTCCCTGACATCAGAAAAACGTCAAAGGTGAAAAGCCTTTTTTATGGATACCGAAGTGGTCACAGAGAGTCACAAAGACAGAAACCCACTCACACTCAAACTGACAGCTGGGCAATTTGATCTGATTACCAGTAGATTCAAACCATTCATGCAATGATGAGGCGGTGCTAAGAAATAAGTTTAGGCTGGACCACACCGCCTAACCTTTGAATCCAGGTGTGTTCAGTCTCATTACCGCAGGTTGTATAAAATCATGCACCTACTGCAAACTGGAAGCATTTCAGCCACAAAGCAGACCACGGTGCATAAAAGGGCAGCTAACATCTGCTGCGCCCAAACATCCTCTGGCACTAAAATCACAAATCATGAAAAAATAAAACTGTGTGTCGAGGCTTCGTGGGATGGCCTTCATTAATGCACACCTGGAGTTCATACCGCTTGGGTGTGGTTTAAACTTCTGCTGCACTTTTACATTTCAGCCAAATTGAAGACCGTTTTCGCCTTGACACGATGGCATCAGCCACACACGGGTACAACCAGTCCATTCATTCATTCCATTAGTTTGGTTAACGGTTATTTCACTAATATAATTCATTAATGTTTTCACTTAAACCTAACACTGATATTATGAAGCGCGCACATATTAGCATTGTGTGGTTTCTTTTGTTATATTATGTTTCTCTTTCTTTGAGTTACCTGGTTTGGGGCGTGGCTGTTTCCTGTCTGGACTCAACCATGTGCTTGTCAGAAACGGGGGTGTTTTAGGTTTACTTATGTCATTTTGTGCTTAGTTAGTATTCATGTTTGTTTTTTTGTTTCCCCCTATCGTGTGTAAATGTCAAACCACTATAAAGCTACCCTCGCGTGTCTTTTTTAAAGGTCAGTTTGAGTTAAGTTGTGTCCACTTTGTTAAATTAAATTTCTGGAAATCACCTTTGTAGTTATATTTAGTTCACATCTTTTATGGGCCCGCTAATTACATTTTGGACTTTGTTTGGGGGGATTAAAAATTTAAAAAGCCCATTTTGAAGACATTCCTTCCTGTGTCCTCTATGCCTTTGCTGCCTGGTCCCTCACACATGTTTTATATCACTAATAAACAGAAAATGTAACTTGTGGTGGTTAGAATTAGGTTAAGCTTGACTAATTGTCATGGAAAAGAGACTTTACCTTTCTCTAGCAGATGTGGACAGCTGCTCCCTGCCACAAGGAGCTGTGGCAGCAAGTGGAAGCACGGTTTTTACACCTGACGAAACCGCAAATGGGACTTTTGATCTGTTTGCAGCTGGAATCAAACCAGCAACCTATCTACTGCACCACTGGAGGCGCTAGACTTTAGCTTTAATTGTTTAACCAAATTTAGACATGATGGGGAATTTTCTCCAAATAATTGTCTTACATGTGGTCCACCACAGACCTCCATGCTGAGCTAAGTTTGGACCAGACACCGTAAACACAGCTACATTTTGGGGGCTCAATAAAGGCCATGACTGATCAGATTTAGTCCAGAAATCATTTTCCATGGATGTCTGCTTCTTGGTGCAAACCTATTTCTGTGTCAGCTGTCCCCTAATATGTTACTGTTACAAACTGTTTAACTGTATATAAACTGCACATGAAAGATGAGATTACACAGAAGTCACCTCAATGATTAATATCCTCAAACATTTTCCAAAGAAATTTAAGATCTAAATCAAAATCTTATATCTTCTTCAGTCCAACATGATGTTAATTTAATAAAATGAGCGTCACACTTTTTCTTTTAAAAACCAAGATGGTGAGGGCCAAAATGTTCAGCCTAAGGCTTCACAGCAGTTCCACCAACCACTGGGCGAAGTCCAGACTGTAAAGAAAACATAAATGTAGTGATTATAATTTCACCTACTCATTTTGGACTCTTTGTTAACCTCAAAAGTTGTCTGAAGCCAGGAAGTGCTTATTCTTGGATAAGGAGGTGGAGTGCAAAATTAGTTAGTAGTTAGCTATTTACAAACTACCTGCAAGTACTGCTACATGATCCGACTCAAAGAAGGAATCATTAAGAAGGAACTGATGCAACAGCACACAGAGTTCCCCTAAATGACCAGTGCACATTTGTCAACGAGAGTCGAGTGTGGAGATATGGAAGTCCAGGGACGATCAATAAGGATGGAAAGATTTTCAACTCCAGCATTAGAAAGGCTGTCGACTGCTTTGATGGAGTGATTACTGAACATCCGTGCTTGAGATTTTTCCACAACTCAGTTTTTATACCCAACGGAGTTTATTTCACCAAGAGAGGAAATGAACTGTTTCTGACAAGCATCCACTCCACCCACCATCAAGAAAATTCTTCAGTCGCCTGTGTAAATCAAATATTAAATCAAATATTAAGGTAAGTTAAGAATCTATCAGAAGCAAACAACATGTTTCTTAAAGAAACATTCATCCATGTGTAGCCCGGATGGGAGTTTGGGAATGGATGCTCATGGTTCCCATGGACTTGAACGCCACAGTAGCATGAGGTATTCACAGTTAATTTTATGTGATATAACTGTGAATGTGAATGAAATTTGCCCTGTAATAAGTCACAAGGTAAATACATGTATTTAGAGCAATGAAACTATTATGTTAATCATAAAGTACTATGTTATGGTATGTGACTCTGAAGAGAGTTGAAATGTTGATCGGAGTTCTGATTTTCTAGAGGCCCGTGAAGGTAGCATAGGACGGGACCTGTGTTTGGTTGAAGAGACGGAAGGGAGGTGTGCACGCGCGAGCTGAACAGAAAGGAGAGACTCCGCTAGTTTTTACTGTGGTTGACTAGCGAAAAAGAGTGCGTGATTCGGAGGTCCACCGTGCTAGAGCTTCGCGGCAGAGGTGGGCGAAGCAACTTTTCGGTTTGGCGGTCGCACCACCGTGTAGAGCCATGTTTCCAGCCGCGGCTGTCGGGACTGGAGGCTAGCTTGGACCTGCTTGGCCTCGTCACGGAGGTGGCCACGGAGGACTGTCGGGGAGCCGGACGGCGTCTGGCTGATGCGCTGCGGCAGAGACAGCATCGGGTTCGCCGGGAGAGCGGAGAGTGGATTTAGTTCGGGACTGGAGGACGGTAACCTACCGAGCAACTGAACTGTAAGTTGGATTTTCGTGCTGTTACGGGAAAGAAGAGGATTTTTCTCTCCATCATCCATCGTGAGCAGCAAACAGGCCTGCAATCAGTGTGAATGTGAGTGTGTGTGGGGCCCATGTGTGAACAGTGTGTATCTAGTGGATTTATATAGCCTAGTTTCGCGTATATATTAGTGTGTTATGTGCCAAGAGGTGATAACATCAGTTGTATTGTTTAACCTAATTTCAAAGGGAATTAGTTCATTTACCCAGCATGTTTCATTTGTTTATGGAGCTGGATATCATTTGAGTTGAGCCGAGAAAAGGGTGTGTTGTACATTATTTTTCCTGCCTTTACATCCAGTAAACTTTTTGTTTATGTTAAAGAGTTGTCTGGGGTTGTTTCTTTACTACTGATTAAGTTTAACTTGCAGGTCAGGGCTTACTGGTAGTTTCCCTGATTCCTGTCTTTACCAGAACCAATTGTGGTATCTGGGCTGTAACGAACCTAACACCCCGTCTAGGGGGTCCAAACTGAGGTACGTGGGTTTAGACTCAGTATAACGGGTGGGGTGCTACATAAAATGGAGGCACCGCTGGGATAATGACTGGTAGTAATTTGTAGTAACTTGTGACCCAGACAACCCTTAAAGAGAGAGTGATTTGAAGTTACAGTAAGCTACATCAAAGCAAAATTAGTTTGTGTTTGGTATTGTGTTACACTATACACATACAGTAAGATTCACACACACCCAGCACCAAGAAATGGCTCAGTTACGGCACTGGTGTAAAGGAGAAGGCCTTAACCCTTCGCATGCCATACTACTTAAAAATGTTCCCGAAGACACAGAGATTGAACTCATAGAAAGGACTCTGCAATCCATTAAAGTTCTTGGACGTGTGAAGGTTAGAGGACGTATGTATGATCCTCAGAGCAAGTGTTTGACCGTACTGTGTGAATGCAGAGAAAAGGTACATACTAAAGCCATTCCTCTGGACATTTTAGCTGATGGCAGCAATTCACCCTGGAGAATCATCGGCCGCTTAGAGGAGGATGATGGTTCAGTTGACCAGCTGGTTGCAGATGACTGGCAGGCACCTCAAACTGATTTGGGACCTGCCGCCACACTTCAGGCCTCTACTCCTGAAGCCATCATTAGAGCGGTTGGAGACTTTCTGCAAAATACCTCTAGGCCTGCCAGTGACCATAGCAGCTACAGGAGGTTGCGCACCTTCTCAGGGGTTATTCCCACACCCCCAGGAGAGGAGCAGTTGGAGAACTGGATACTACAGGCTCGATTGATGATAGAGGAATATGATCGGCCTGACAGAGAGAAGAAAATCAGGATAATGGAAAGTGTAAAGGGTCCTGCATTGGAGATTTTACAGGCTGTACGATTTAATAACCCTGAAGCAACACCTCAAGAATACATTGATGTGATTGAGAATACTTTTGACACACCAGAAACAGGAGAGGAACTCTATTTCGCCTTCCGTATGCTATGCCAACACAGAGGGGAGAAACTTTCTGAGTTTCTGAGAAGGATGGAGAGATCTCTGAGCAAGGTGGTAAAAAGGAGGTCTGTCTCCGCTCTCATAGACAAAGCACGTCTTGATCAGCTCATTAAAGGTGCAACGGGATCTGACCTGATGCTGTTAAGTTTGCGTTTAAGGGAGCGAAAAGATAATCCCCCTACCTTTCTGCAGCTGTTAAATGAGGTCCCCATTGAAGAGGAGCATGAAGCTTCTCGGCGCAGACTCAACCCCAACAAAGCTGTGCATGTCAAAAGTGCTACTGTACCCACAGGGGCACACGTGGAAAATCTCAGACTTGAGATACAAGGTCTGAAAACCCAAGTCAATGAGCTCACCACTACAGCAGGGGTGCCAGGTGTCCATTCACCTGGGGCAGCATCCACAGAAAATGCTGAAGCAGAAAGCTTGGGAGAAGACAAAAACCTCCAAGCTTTAAAGAAAGAAGTGGTGAGGCTAAGAAAACAGATCTCTGTCATGTCAGTCAACCCCAGCAAAGGGGTTGCAGTGCCCTCGCCCAGGCACCATGGTTCTCCCACGCACCTTTAGCGGGGAGCGAGAACACTCAGAGATCCCAGTCATTTTTTCTGTTATCGCTGTGGGGAAGATGGGCACAGCTCTACCAAGTGTAAGGCTCCAGAAAACTACCCCAAAGTGATACAAAAATTCATTCAGGCTCAACGGAAGCAGGGAGAAAGTAATAAAACTCCCAGTCCTGCAAAAGAACCGACCACCACCAACGTAGGTGTTAACCGGAGTGTTGTCAATGTCCGGACACCTAGTTTCCCTGAAGGACTGGTAGGGCCACCCTCCACAACTTGTGTGAAGGTAGATGGTGTACCTTGCACTGCTCTCCTCGACAGTGGCTCTCAGGTGACCCATCATTTTGACAGCTGGTATTCAAAACACTTGTCTCATGTGCCTTTACGCTCGGTCACTGGTCTAGATATTTGGGGCCTAAGTGAATCAGAGACCAGCTACCCTTACAGGGGGTACATTCAAATTGAATTGGGATTCGCTGAAGAAACACAAGAGAAAGTTGAGACTATCCCAGTCCTCGCTTTGGTGTGCCCGGACCCTCGGTGCTCAGATACCATACCAGTCTTGGTGGGCACCAATGTTCATAAAATCAGACCCGTTTCCGCAACTGGAAAGAGAGGGAGGGTGGAGAAGGTTTTCCCTACCAAAGTGAATGTTCAGCAGCCTCAGAACCTACCGACTATTAAGTCTGAGTCTGCCAAGGATGATGACAGTCCTGTAGCTAATGTTAAGTGGACTGGTCCTGGCCCACTGGTCATTCCAGCTGGGAAAGAACATATAGCTGTCTGTAAAGTCAAAGACATTCACACTATTGGAGACAGCATCCTCATCACGGAACGGGCAGCTTCACATGCCCTTCCCCCAAGTGTGCTTGTGCAGCCAACCGTACTGTTCTCCAAGATGCTTGATAGAGACAAGTTTCTAGTGCTCATGCGCAACCAGTCACTAAAGGACACTGCCATTCCCATGGGCACTGTGGTTGCACATCTGCATGTAGCTGATATAGTGACTGATGTCCCAGGCCCAAACACAAACGCTTCTCCTAAGCTTGACCCATCTCTGTTTAATTTTGGGGACTCTCCTATACCAGCTGAGTGGAAACAGAGGCTTAGTCAGAAACTTGCAGAGAGAGGCAAAGTTTTCTCGACGGAGGAATCGGATGTGGGTTTGGCTAAAGGAGTGCAACATCACATCCGTCTAGTTGACCATACCCCCTTCCGAGAGCGGTCCCGCCGTGTTGCCCCAGCTGACCTGGATGACTTACGCCGCCACCTGCAAGGACTTTTGGCAGTGGGGATAATAAAAGAATCAAGGAGTCCTTATGCTTCCCCCATCGTCTTGGCACGAAAGAAAACAGGGCGGTTGCGCATGTGTGTGGACTATCGGACTCTGAATCGCAGAACTATCCCTGACCAATACACAGTTCCTCGTATTGACGAGGCGTTGGACTGTTTGTCTGGCAGCAGGTGGTTCTCTGTCTTGGATTTGCGTAGTGGATACTACCAAATTCCTATGGCAGAAGAGGATAAGGAGAAGACTGCTTTCATATGTCCTTTGGGATTCTTTCAATTTGAGAGGATGCCCCAGGGTATAACAGGAGCTCCCGCGACCTTTCAATGAGTAATGGAGAAAGCCGTGGGAGACATGCACATGATTGAGGTCATAGTGTACCTTGACGATTTGATCGTGTTCGGAAGAACTTTGGAAGAACATGAGCGGAGACTAATCAAAGTTCTTGACAGACTGGAAGAGACTGGCCTAAAATTGTCCATCGACAAATGTCAGTTCTGCATACCACAGGTGACATATGTTGGACACATAGTGTCAGAGAAAGGGATTGCCACTGACCCAACCAAGGTTGAGGCGGTAGCTTGCTGGGAGCAACCCACTGATCTCCCATCACTGCAGTCTTTCCTAGGGTTCTGTGGGTATTACCGTCGCTTTATAAAGGACTACTCCATCATTGTCAAGCCGTTAACCGAGCTATGTAGAGGTTACCCACCGACCCAGAAAGGAAAGAGAGCTGTTAAAGTCCCAGCAAAGACCTACCATCGGGTGAATGAACCGTTTGGGGACAGGTGGGATGCGGCATGTACAGGAGCTTTCCAGAACATTATACATTCTCTTACAAATGCACCTGTGCTGGCATTCGCAGACCCAACCAAGCCTTATGTGTTGCACATTGATGCTAGCCTTCAGGGGTTGGGCGCTGTGCTCAACCAAGAACACCCGGAAG
Organism: Oreochromis aureus; assembly: GCF_013358895.1. NCBI lineage: Eukaryota > Metazoa > Chordata > Actinopteri > Cichliformes > Cichlidae > Oreochromis > Oreochromis aureus. The sequence goes on from NC_052956.1 coordinate 774,020, forward strand.
GGCTGCGACCAGTTGCCTTTGCTAAGCCGAAAGCTTAGCTCATCAGAAAAAACTACCCGTGCACCAGCTTGAGTTTTTGGCGTTGAAGTGGGCGGTAGTTGACAAGTTTCACGACTACCTGTACGGAGCACAGTTCACTGTGAGGACAGATAACAATCCCCTCACATATATCCTCACCACAGCCAAACTCAATGCCACCGGTCATCGGTGGTTAGCTGCTCTTGCCACCTACGACGTCACTCTTCAGTACCGACCTGGAAGCAGCAACATTGATGCTGACGCATTATCGCGTAACCCCTTACCAACAGAGGACACTGATTGGCAAACCCTGCCCTTGGACGGTGTCAAAGCTCTGTGTAAGCAGATCTCCTGTGGAAAGTTAGCAGGAGGAGGGGCGGTCAGCTTTGCTGAATCTTTGGGGGTTTCCCCTGAGGCACTCCCCGAGTGTTTTGTTTTCCCCACTCATCTTGACTATGGGTGTTTGGCCCAGATAAGCAAAGCCGAGCTTATCACAGCACAAGACAATGATCCAGTGATTGCTCCTGTAAAGAAATCCATGAATGGGGTGATTCCCTTTACTTTTGACAAAGACTCCAATGCAGAAGCCATGCTGCTTCAAAGAGAGGCAAACAAGTTAGTAATCACTGATGGAGTACTCTATAGGAAAGTACAGAGACAACCTGGAACGGAAATACATCAGCTTGTACTGCCCCGAGAGCATGTGGCCATGGTGCTTAGATCGCTTCATGATGAGTCAGGGCACCTGGGGGTGGACAAGACAGTGGAGCTAATACGAGACCGATTCTACTGGCCTAGGATGAGTGCAGAAGTTGAGCAGTACATCAGGAATTGTGGGAGATGTGTTGCACGTAAAGCACCTGCACAACGAGCTGCACCATTGAACCAAATCACCAGTAGTGGGCCACTAGATCTCGTGTGTATCGATTTTCTATCCCTAGAGCCAGACTCTCAGGGATATGCTAACGTTCTGGTAGTGACTGATCACTTCACCAGATATGCACAAGCTTTTCCAGCTAAAGACCAAAAAGCCTCCACAGTAGCCAAGATTCTCTGTGAGCGGTACTTTGTGCATTATGGACTTCCGGCCCGGATACATTCCGACCAGGGACGTGATTTCGAAAGTAAGCTGATCCACGACCTTCTGAGAGTGTTGGGAATCCGGAAATCCCGGACAACGCCGTATCATCCTCAGGGAGATCCACAGCCAGAGAGATTTAACCAGACGTTACTTTCCATGCTGGGAACCTTGGATCCCAAGAAGAAACAGGCGTGGAATCAGTCCATCAGTCATTTGGTACACGCATACAATTGTACGCAGAACGAAGCAACTGGGTACTCACCCTACCTGCTTATGTTTGGCAGGGAGGCCCGGCTGCCTGTGGACATCTGTTTCGGAACCAACGATCAGACACACAGCAGTCTGACACATCACCAGTACATAGCTAAGCTGAAAGCCGATTTGCAACAAGCTTACCGCCTAGCGGCAGAGGCTGCTGACAAAAGTCATCAGAGAAACAAGAAAGCACATGACAAGCATGTGAAAGAACAGACCTTGGCGCCAGGAGACCGAGTGTTGCTAAAGAATTTCGGTGTCACTGGAAAGCACAAGTTGAAGAATAAGTGGAGAACTGCACCCTACGTTGTGCTTGACAAAATGCCCCATCTACCAGTATACAGAGTGAAACCTGAGAAGGGACTGGGGGTGGAGAAAACAGTGCATCGTAACCACTTACTGCCTATTGGGTATCTGGTGAGGCTTTCAAATGATAGTGAACCAGAGTTGTTTGCTAGACCTGTCACTCGATCCCAAAGGGGATTCGGCAAGGCTAAACCGGTTGACAATCAGGGAGATGCAATATCTTCGTCAGCGTCGGAATCCGAAGATGCATGCCTGACACAATTCCCATACATGGGTTGTGAAAACCTTCCGTCACTGTCAGAACAGCTTCTAAGGAACCAGGGTCAAAAGCCAAATGTGTTGGATCTTGAGAGTTCAACCACGGATTTGGCACATATTGAAAGAAATCCAGATGATCATAACCCTTCAGATCTTCATCTAGACCCTGAGGCAGTTGCAGTGACTGGCCTAGAGGAGGGAACCGAAGAGAGTGGGATGTCGCTGGAGGGAGAGGAGCATCCAGTGGGCCGCCCACAGAGACTAAAGAGGCCTGTGGTGAGACTGAGTTATGATGAACTCGGTCAATCATCAGATCACCCTGTAGTGGTTCTGAGCCATGGGGTTTTGGTGGGAAGTGGCATTTATAGACATGCACGAGATCACACTTGCCAGACTTCATGGTGTCACCCACTAGCACTATGCCCTTCCTGTGTTAAATTAGGGCTGGACTAACAAAGCCCAGATTTTTGTGTTTATAAATCTGTGGGGTTTGATAGGGGCATCAAACACATTTAGAAGGGGGAGGGTGTAGCCCGGATGGGAGTTTGGGAATGGATGCTCATGGTTCCCATGGACTTGAACGCCACAGTAGCATGAGGTATTCACAGTTAATTTTATGTGATATAACTGTGAATGTGAATGAAATTTGCCCTGTAATAAGTCACAAGGTAAATACATGTATTTAGAGCAATGAAACTATTATGTTAATCATAAAGTACTATGTTATGGTATGTGACTCTGAAGAGAGTTGAAATGTTGATCGGAGTTCTGATTTTCTAGAGGCCCGTGAAGGTAGCATAGGACGGGACCTGTGTTTGGTTGAAGAGACGGAAGGGAGGTGTGCACGCGCGAGCTGAACAGAAAGGAGAGACTCCGCTAGTTTTTACTGTGGTTGACTAGCGAAAAAGAGTGCGTGATTCGGAGGTCCACCGTGCTAGAGCTTCGCGGCAGAGGTGGGCGAAGCAACTTTTCGGTTTGGCGGTCGCACCACCGTAGAGAGCCATGTTTCCAGCCGCGGCTGTCGGGACTGGAGGCTAGCTTGGACCTGCTTGGCCTCGCCACGGAGGTGGCCACGGAGGACTGTCGGGAGCCGGACGGCGTCTGGCTGATGCGCTGCGGCAGAGACAGCATCGGGTTCGCCGGGAGAGCGGAGAGTGGATTTAGTTCGGGACTGGAGGACGGTAACCTACCGAGCAACTGAACTGTAAGTTGGATTTTCGTGCTGTTACGGGAAAGAAGAGGATTTTTCTCTCCATCATCCATCGTGAGCAGCAAACAGGCCTGCAATCAGTGTGAATGTGAGTGTGTGTGGGGCCCATGTGTGAACAGTGTGTATCTAGTGGATTTATATAGCCTAGTTTCGCGTATATATTAGTGTGTTATGTGCCAAGAGGTGATAACATCAGTTGTATTGTTTAACCTAATTTCAAAGGGAATTAGTTCATTTACCCAGCATGTTTCATTTGTTTATGGAGCTGGATATCATTTGAGTTGAGCCGAGAAAAGGGTGTGTTGTACATTATTTTTCCTGCCTTTACATCCAGTAAACTTTTTGTTTATGTTAAAGAGTTGTCTGGGGTTGTTTCTTTACTACTGGTTAAGTTTAACTTGCAGGTCAGGGCTTACTGGTAGTTTCCCTGATTCCTGTCTTTACCAGAACCAATTGTGGTATCTGGGCTGTAACGAACCTAACACCCCGCCTAGGGGGTCCAAACTGAGGTACGTGGGTTTAGACTCAGTATAACGGGTGGGGTGCTACACATGTTTTTAATTTAGCATTACCATCTCACCTCTCTCAGCTTTAGCTGCCTCAAATCATCTCCCATCAAAGGGCCAGAGATTATGTGCTGTGGACAGCAAATACCACAGCAGACACTAACACTGGGAGGCTGGTTTACGTTCCACAAGGAAGGAGTTTCCTGCCCAGGATGAGGATGGACCACAATGTAGGCTCTCACAGAGAAGCTTGACTACTGAGAAGAGGCTGCTGACCTGAGCACTGTCCTAGATCAGCGGAGGAAACAGGGTTGGAGTACGGAAGCACGGAGGTATGTAGATGATAAGAAAGGAAAATGAAAATTAAAGGTCGCTGTGGGGGGAAAGATGAGCAGATGCAGGTAACTGGTGCAAGTGAGAGGGAAGTTACATATGAAGGGAAAGTGGTATACTGAGAAAGACATGAAGAGGGATGGGACATGAAAGAAAAGCGATGTAAGAAAGGAGGCAGGTGGGAGAGGAAGAGTAGGAAGGCATTTCTAAAGAAATACAAAATCAGATTAGGGGAGGAAGGGAGAGACAGAACTGGAGGAAGAAGGAGAGATGAGGTGTCAAAGGGAGTAATGAGCAATGGGGAAGAAAGTGATGACGCCCTGCAGATGACTCATCATATTCCCACTCAGAGAGTAGATGGAGGTCTAAACAACATAATGAGATAGTTTCATTAAGGCCTGTGTGTCTGGCTGTGATCGAAACAGCGACAGCTGCTGAAAAGGCTGACCTAGTTACAGCAGGTACAGCACGGGGGGGCCTGGATGCAGAGATGCTGCGTACTCAAACAGGCTCCTGCACCATTTTAGAAACTACGTACAAAAAAACCCTGTCACATCGTACTTTTGCACCAACTGTCATTTTTCTAAGTGTGACCTGCTGAAACTGATTTTTGAGCTATAACTGATGGGGGCGGGGCTTTTCTGAAATGTAACATTGGAATTTTCTTTGATGAAGACCATTTTTTTACACTCACCTTTACCTGACATACCAAACATACGCAGGTGCAACAGACTGATTACATCATTTTCCAGTCTGTAACTTCACCAGATAACGTGACCCTTTTCTCTTTTTCAGTTTTTCTTTAAGTGCTTTGACCCTTCGCTCATACCGAGGCTCTGAGCTCTGGCTAGCTTTAGCTTTAGCCACATGGCCTTTGTGAGCATCTATAAATCGTCCTTGTTCAGCTGGGTGAAGGTTATCTCAGTGTTGTATTGATGGTGGTAGGGTTAGGCCCTGGTTGACTCTTCTGTGCTAACACGTTAGCTTTGAGTGTGCACATGCTGAGCATGCACAGAATGGACCAGCTTGTTATGAAGCATACATGCGGGCTTGAGAATACTGGAAATAGTCCATGGCCAGTTTTTTGGGGGGTATGTCTAAGCCTAAACAGACTTGGACTGAATTTGGAAAAATAGCATTCAAATTTGCAGCTCCTTCCTCCTTCAGTCACTTCCAATAAAACCTGAAGGATCAGCTCTCACTGGCTGTATTTGAGGCCATAAAAAGGACTTGAACGCTGTTATTTTAGGCTGCAAAAGCTCACGTTTTATGGCCTGAGTGCAGACAATGACTTTGATGGATATTTTAGTTTTAATTGGCACTGAAGTTCACATTTTTTAAATCTTTATCTCTTGTACACTGGTGTGCTTATTTGTATGTATTTTTGCTGTGTGTATTACTGCTTGTACTGCAGCCAACCACCAAAACGGAGTGAATGGAGCTAAACAAATCAAATCAGTATTTCCACCTGTCCTTCGTGTTGTTAGCCAGCCTCGAAGATATATTTGAGATGTGGATGATTCCTAAAAATCATCCTACAGTGCAGATTCAGTGTTCTCAATCTACAGAAAGATTTGCACATGACTAGAAATCCTCTAAAAACACGTCTGAGGTTTTACAATCTGAGGGTTGATCATTATAATAGGTTGTGTATATATTTAGTGTACAGTGTTTCCTCCCAGAGAGGACAAACTCAACTGTCAACTCACTGACTAAAAACCTTCAGGATAACATTTAATTAAATTAGAACAAATTAATTAGGAATTTGGGTTCAACTGGGAATTAGGAACTGAACCAGGATTCAAATTAAACTTGGTCATTTTTCTATTTTAAAAGTAGAACATCAGTGATCGAGTAGCTCATCCAGCTCAGGTTTTTGTATGTGCAAAGGATCAAATTTGAGTCCTTTCTGGCTGCACCTGTTCAGCCAGCTAATTCAGCTTTTTTCCTGAAACTCTGTCCCAGAACACACTTATCAGGAATCCTCTCACCTTTCAAAACTGTGTTGAACTCATTCCCTTCTCACCTATACCTCCACGGGGATATCATCCGTCCCAACCACCATTCTACTTTTCCTTCAGAGCTGCCAGCTCGTCCATCCGCTCTCATTTTCAATCATTCTAATTTAAATTGTGAATGATCATCTATGGGAAACAGGAAAGATGGTACCAGAAATTCCAGGGGTGGAAAAGACTTGTTTTGTGGCAAAGTCAGCAAACTTTTTTATTTTATTTTTTTTTAGGATTATTTCAGTGTTATAAATAAAAGGAACAGTTCAAATATAAACAATGCATTAACAGTGAATTGTTAAAGGATTAGTCAAAGAGCTGGTTTGTATTCACCTCTGCTTGCCTCCTCAGCACAGCAGTATTCAAGCTCATTTGATCCACTGATAGTGTCCTAAATCTGTCTCTGCTTCACTGCAAGGCGGCGCATTTCAACAAAATCTCATTACACTGAATGTAATTCAGACTGCCACACAGTAATAGTCTGCAAGTCGCAGCTATCTTGCAGAAATGAGCTGTGTGTATTTTTTCATACAGTTTCTAAAGCTGAACTAACCAAACGTTTGCTCCATCAGCACCAAACCTTCATCATAATTAGAAAAGTATTCCCGGTTTCACTTCACACTGCTGTGATGTGGGCTAAGTGTGTAAAAGGAGGCATTTCCAAGGCCCAGCACCACCTTCCAATAAAAACACTACTACTCAGATTTAATAGTTTCAGTCAGACAGTAATGGTCCACCTAGAGCTTCACCTTTTTTCGACGTTGGCTCCTGCTACATGCAGCGGCTTGTGGCCAAATGTCTTCCTCCGCTGGCGCAGTCATCGTTGACTGTGAAGACGACCCTGAACAATTAATTATGTCACAGCACAGGAAACCGATGGCCTCAATAAAGGCTTCATTTGAATAAGCATCTTATTCTTCTGGTTTTGCTCACTTTTAGAAACTTTAGCTGCAGCCATGTTCAGGTGATCAGGTTATATATCAGCATATCTAGTTTAAGGCAAATTAAGAGTGAGCAATATTAGTTTTACCACCAAACTCCAAACTATTGGCTTGATAACCAACTTTCCTAACATACTTTTTTTTGACTGGCTATCAGGATACTGGTTATGAGGAAGTCTGAGGTCCGTGTTAGCACAGAAATCCAGCAGGGCATGTGTCTCCATCCATCCCCTCGGGGCTTTTCATAAATGACCTCTGTGTCACATGGATATGGATGTTTGTGCTACTGCGTTTGCTGCAAGTGCTTTTTTATGAATTAAAATGCAAGACTTTAGGTCATAATTGAATTTCAGCTGTGATCCAGTGTTTACAGTACTTTCCTTTAACCTCCACCAAACATTATTAGTCACAATATCACACTAATTATAAATTTAGGACTGCTTACATAAAACTGACACATCACTTCACTAAGTTCAGAGAGTGTGTTGGTTAGTTACTTCCAGGAAGCTCCTCGCTGCTGTCAGAGGTCCTGAAATCCCACCAAACCACATGCTTGGATGTTTGCGGCCTTTGGTTTTGTTCTACTTCACTGCTCCAGTAATGCTGAGGTCCGGCCTCTAGTGAGGCCAGTTCATCATAGACTGTGTTTCTATGCAGATATGCTTTTACTGCATTGGCCGTGTGTTTGGGACGATTGTCATGCTGAAAAGTCATCACCCACCAAATATCCCAGATGTTATTATAAGGTGGATATGTACTAAGTATATATACTATATATGAATATATATACTTTTCTGTTATGATGCTTTGACACAATCTCCAACCCCGCTGGTGGAAACAGTCCCAAACCATGACAGAGCCTTCACTATGTTGGCTGTAGACACACTGGCGTGCGTCTCTTCTGACCTCCTCCATACATACTGATGATTATTTCAACTAATTCCCAATTTCCCATTTACCTGTTGGCACTGATATTCAGTCTCATGTAACTGGCATACCTCAAAAACGAAAAATGGTAATAAAAATGGAAGCAGCAAAGTGCATGAAAAACAATCTTTGTACTACTGTCACATCCACAAAAGAACATTTTATTTAAAAGATCATGTGTCATCGCTGGTATTTGTTAACCTTCAAATGTGATATGCTGACAGATGACTGCCTGTTATTTTTACTGTTACTAGTTCACTACCACATTTTCCTTCACCAAACACCTCAGCACAGTATTTGGCATTAGAATAGAATAGAATAAACCTTTATTATCCCACGGATGAGAAATCTCAGTGTTACAGAGCTCTTACAGCAAGGGAAAATAAAATATAAAAGGAAGACACATTATATAAACTGTAATCATGTCAACAAGGAACAATCATCTACCAACTATTCCGCTTGTCCTTTTCAGGGTCACGGGGAACGCTGGAGCCCATCCCAGCCGTCTTAGGGCGAGAGCCGGACACTGGCGGCACCGGGCCCTCTGACCACCACCAGTAGGCAACAGGTGAAGTGTCTTGCCCAAGGACCCAACGACTGAGACTGTCCGAGCCAGGGCTCGAACCGGTAACCTTCCGATTACATGACTAACTGCCAACTCTTGAGCCACGATCGCCCTCATCCGTGGGATAATAAAGGTTTATTTAGTGTTTCCAGTTAAGCTAACTCCACTATCTGCATGTCTGCGGGAGGGAGAACCCCCACACACAAGGAGAACATGCAAACTCCACACAGAAAGAACCCACCCTGATGGTGGAATTGAACTCAGGACCTTCTTGCTGTGAGGCCACAGTGCTAACCACCGTGCTGCAAACTAACCTGCTTTAGTCTGTTTGTTTTGTTTTGTAGACTGAAATATGATAAGACACACAGCTGGCTCAGACTACGTTGCTAACAGAATAATTTACAGCCTATATCAGCCCTGATAGCATATTCATCTTGTAATACTGCAGTAGATCGTGTGTGAAGGCCCTATTGGCGGCTGATTCTGTGGTTTACAGGGACATCTAGTGGCCAAGTGTCAAAATAACACAAAAGGAAATGATCAAATATTTCATCCATGTAAATCACAAATGACCACAAATCTTTATTTTGTTTGTTTGTTTGTTTTAACCATAAAAAGAAAAAGATGGTTGCTGTTTGTTACTTTATCATTTTTTGTAATCCCACAAATAAACACAAATAAACAGACATATAGAAACATAAAGGCGGACTGCATAATGCAACACTTGTTGGTAAACAGTGACAACACAGAGGCAGCGTTTGTCACTTTGTAACATCTGAAGTTGGAAAGTAAAGATAAGATAAAAATGTTCATATAAAGAAAATGATAAAGGAGCATGCTTTCATGTTCTCGGTTCCAGTCACATACAAAGTCTACAGGTGTGTTTCTGTTGTGTTGCTTAAACCAGCCAAAAAAACACAACTGCTGCTCCATAAAGCTCATGCCTGTTTTGTGATCTGGTCCCAAATGCATACACAGTCCTTTTCTCTCTTCCAGTAGAATTCAGGACCTGTTTGTAATCACAAATCATGACTTAGAACAGAGGTTTAAGGTTCACACATGTACACGTAACCATGAAAACATCGAGCACCTAAAGTATGGACACAGGGAAAGTGCCTGAGATTGTGGAGCAGCTCTCAAGTTACTAACTTGGCTAACCGGCACATGGCTAACCGTGATGACCACAAAGAAGACAGGAATTTCATACCGCTCTCCCTCAATCTGCATTTAAAGCTTCATTAACGTGGAAATACTGCAGTCAGTTTGAACAGGGTTCTAGTCTAGCACAGTCTAACATTTCTTCTTAATCTGGTCATATTACGGTAAGGGAAAAATAAAGAATAACTACAAGAACGAAGGTAAACACACAGCTATTACCACTAAAATCATATCAGCTCCTTTCACATTTCACATGAATGTTTTTCCAAAATATGAAAATGTTTGAAGCCTCTTCTCCAAAAGTTGATTCTGTTCATCTGGACGTTTCGTCACTCATCCAGGTGACTTCTTCAGTCTCAGCTGACTGCAGGTTTCCCCAATCTTATAAACAGTACATTTACATTTATAAGTACGTGTACCGTAATCCTACGCATACAGATCAGTATTTAAGGTTTGACTCTCATCATCCACTGGAGCACAAACTGGGTGTCATCGGGACGCTACAACACAGAGCGAACACCATCCCCACTGACACAGCAGCCAGGGGAGGCAGAAGAACAGCACATCAAGAAGGCCCTGAGTAAATGTGGTTATCCCAGCTGGACTTTTGTCAAAGCTGGGAAGGCGCCTAAAGAAAGCTCCAGCCGATCCAGGAGAGAAGGACAACCGCTGCCCAGGCGAAAACCTGTAGTGATCCCATATGTGTCAGGAGTATCGGAGCAGTTGAGACGCATTTTTTCTAAACACCGGGTCTCTGTGGCTTTTAAACCCCAAAACACGCTGCGCCAAAAATTGGTCCTCCCCAAGGATCGGGTCCCCCGACACAAACAGAGTAACATAGTGTACGCTGTTAAGTGCCAGGATTTATACATCGGGGAAACCAAACAACCTCTGGCGAAGCGGATGCCACAACACAAAAGAGCCACCTCATCAGGCCAGGACTCTGTAGTCTGTTCACACCTACAGGCCAGTGGACACTCTTTCAATGATGAGGATGTACACATGCTGGACAGGGAGGAACGCTGGTATGAGGGCGCAGTCAAGGAGGACATTTACATGAAAAGGGAAAGACCATCTCCCCTCGAGGAGGGGGCCTAAGGGTACATCTGTCACCATCTTACAATGCTGTGATTGCAGCCATTCCCCAACTCTCTGTGAATGGGACTCATGGCCATTGATCAGTGTTCTTTGATCAGTGGGTTTTGGTCAGTGATTGTTGATCAATGGTCATGAGAATTTGCATAATTATGATTAAGGAACTGACCTCACAGCCCATTGTTCCTTCAGTGGGCTGGTTTCAGTCATTATGCAAATGTACTGTTTATAAGGTTTGGGGAAACCTGCAGTCAGCTGAGACTGAAGAAGTCACTTGGATGAGTGACGAAACGTTTCTCCCACAAAACGCTACGTCCAGATGAACAGAATCAACTTTTGGAGATTTACTTACCTGGATGATTGAGCATGCATCAAGACGTTTGAAGCCTCTTGCTGTCTGCTCTAACTGTACCCACTACTTACCTCTCAGCATGCCCGCTGTGGAGGACCAAACCTGCCAAAATAATAACTAAAATAAAAAGTTATGACGTAGTATGAAAAATATTGAGTAAAATATAGACCCTTATAATTGTTATAATAATAATAACTTCCTTAATATTTACTTTGGCATTTAATTTTGCATTCATTATGGTATTTTTTTTTTTTAACTTTAATCCCTTACAATTTGAATTTTGTTCTCTTCACATTTCTGCTCCAGTAATTTGCATAATGATGTAGAACAAAAAGAAGCTTTGGGACATATGAACTCATTCTCTGAGTCTTTTATTTCTATATGGTTTTATATTTTGGCATTTTTGGTCCTTCATACTATCGATAGCAGAATAAAGGTAAGATGAACTAAAAAGGGGGAGGGCTGGAAAATCATTATTTTTCTAAACATCCTAAAAACACACACATATGATCCTGTTGATTTGAACGACAGCTTTTCTCTACACAAGTACAAATAAAACAACAAAAATCTGGAACTTATTGATCAAAAGTTACAACTACTGCTACAAACGTGAGCGGAGCACTGCTTACACCGAGCCACTACTTTTTCTGTTTTTATATAAACAGAGCCGAGACACGTGAGCCCTCTTGTGTGGTATCTATAGCAACCACACAGATCGTAGTAAACAAGTATTTTTTAAACGCTTACATGCACACGTCACCACGTTTTGATTCTGAGGTGAAATTCTGACCATTTTACTCTTGCTACAAGCACCAGTGTAGTTATTAAATACAATTCACAAGTCTCCTTAGTTTAAACGCCTCTTCAGTCATAGTCGAAGAAATCAAAGTTTTAAACATTTCGTCCCTGCGCCGTCATGTTAGCTGGCGACTGCAGCCACTCGTTGTTGGGAGTTCTTGTCTGGATGATGGATAACGCAGATTAAGGGCGTTAAGTCCGGAAGGGCAGCCAGCGCCCGAGCCCTTCCACGAGCCTCCGCACGTTCATGACATAGAAGTCGACATTGTGAGTGAAATCGGTGCAGATGTTGGAGTAAGTGTCCAGCAGGGTGCAGTAGAGCGCAGTCCCACCTACACTGATCACCACAGTAACGAGGCACAGCAAAAGCAGGATTAGGCAGGAGTCTCCGCCCACTTCATCTGTGAGTAAGAAAGGGAGCAATACGGAGTTCATCATCAAACATGAAACATTTTAAATACCATTTCTATCTGAAATAAACTGTGCAGCAGCAGAAGAAGAAGCTGAGTGTCTCCGACAGCTCTAACTGTACCGTGCTCGCTCCCGTCCTCCGGCTCACTGAACCGAACTTTGCGTTTGGAATTTTGCTTATTGGCAGTATTGCTTGGGGGAGGTAACCCGTCCAGCGATGCTCTCCTCCTCTTCAGGATGGAAACCAGACCGTCTGGGGACGAGTTCTGAAGCAGACACAGAGACAGAACATAAAGAAGGAAGGACAGCAGCTTTGGGGAGTGTGGTCATGTTGACAAAAACAATGAAAAGATCCCTTTATGACCATTCAGCAGTTCTGTACTGTGCATGTTGGGGATATTAAAGGAGAAAAACTTTAAACGCAGAGTTGGTATCAGTCCATTATTATTAGTATCAATTCTGATTGTGATGAATGTGCTAAAATAAAGAAGAATTAGGCTGACGGGCCAACAAGCACAGGCAGTAACACCATTATTACTTTGGAACAACGCTGACCGTCTCGTCGAATGAGCTGAGGCGGTCTGTGAAGCCAAAACCCAAAATGATAATTCAATATAACTTTATGTGCACAAACACTGAAGTTCTCAGTACACTCTGTGATTGTAGAACCACCTTTAGCAACAACAAGCTGAAGTAATGATTTTCTGCATGACTTTATGGTCTTTCACACTGCTGTGGAGGAAATATGAACTTTGGTCCACTTTTCTTTGAGCATCTATTAATGCAATGCATTTCAGTCAGGCTGACATTTGAACCTTGACTGGGCCAATCCGACATCTTGATTCTTTTGCTGCTGAGATTCATCGCTCAGTTTCAGCCTGCAAAACAAAGCCGAAACGATAAGCCCTTTTCCACCGGGCTTGACGGTTGCTGTGAGGTGTTTGTGCCGATCTGCTGTTTTAGGTTTTTGCTGTGTGCTGCTGTGCGTTATGGACAAACAGGACATCGTTCCAGAAGTCTTATGGTCTATTCAAAACCAACTTAAGCAGTCTTAAGCTGTGCTGTCACGTTCTTTAATTTGAGAGAAGAGTGTTTCTCCTTCCAAACAAACCAGACTTCATCAGTCTTTTTCCAACTGTGCTGCCATGAACCTTAACATTTAACATGCTGGGGTTGTAGAGTCTTGAGCTGTAGGTCTTGGGGTAGAACACAGTCTGAACTTGGGGTGAATTTACTGAGACAACCACCTCTGATTAACAATAGTCTACAAAGTTTTCTATTGATTAATCTTTTTCTCGCTGTAAAATTCAAAATGTTTGCAAATCGTCTTACAATCCTTCCTAGATTGGCAGCAGCAGTTGCTTCCTTGCTGCATTCATAAAGGTGCCACAGATACACATACCTGCTTTTTAAAAGTAACAAACTGATAAAACTTTACTAACCAAAACTGAAACATTAGCACTTTATACTGTAAAATGCCGATACCCAACAATCAGATGAGCCCCTATGAGCAAGATCTTGGTGAAAGTGGAAAGGAAAAACTCCCTTTTAACAGGAAATGAATACATTTGACTTGAGTGTCCTTTTTTCACCAATGCCCAAGTCGAATTAGTCGTTTTGGTTTAATCAAAGCAGAAGCACTGTTACGACATTCAAGCCTGTGATTAAAAGCATCTACAGCTTTGGATATGACCATTTTAAAATTTAGTTGATTTATGATTTTGACAGTGGGACAAGCAGAGGCACAGCTGCACACACAGAAGCAGACATTATTCTCTGTGTTGGCCTGAATAATGTGTTTCAGGAGGAAGTCACGATTGGGCAAGCTAAGTATTCGAAGGGTCAGAGGGAGGAACTGCTTTCAACATCTTTATCCAGCACAGAGGGTCCATTTGCAGTGACAGTGAACAGTCAGCCTCATCAGCTCCTGCCTTTATTTACTGTGTGAGGCCACATTGTTAGCGGCGTACTCGATGTTCCACTGGTCATAGTTAACTCTATACAGACAGAACTTAATACACACTCTGGGACACATACAGCCAGGATCAGACATTATGGGGAAAAACATATGGTTTGATAAATCTTTTGAAACATATTTATCGCCTTGTTCTTGTTCTCATCTAAAATCAAAACCACAAATTCCAATCTCATAATTATACTAGAGGAAAACTCGCCAAGGTTGCCAGCATTTACCCTCTCGGGACCACAGACTGTATCCAAAAATGGACAAAGCTCATTTGGAGCTTTACCTGCTAACATACTGTTTTTGTGGACCCCAAAGGGACCATATTTCAACAGCAGTGGAGAGTGCTAAGTTATCAGCTCAGAAGCTTGGTTACCAAGCTGGACTGATAAAGGTGCACAAGATACTCATACCTGCTTAGCTACCTTTAATCCCAAGTAACTTATTGATAGAATACTGGAACTTTATTTACCAAGACGGAAACATTAGCATTATATATCGTAAGGTAAAGATTCTCCACTAATACAGAGGTAATCCCAACAATTGGACATTTCCCTATGAGCGAGCACTTGGCAACAGTGGGAAGGAAAACTCCCTTTTATCAGGTAGAAACCTCTGGCAGACCCAGGCTCACAGAGGGGCAGCCATCAGTGAAGCCATGTTAATCATCAAGCTTCATGAAAGATGCTTTAGAAAGCACCAACAACACAGTCACAAAGGAAAAGTCCATTTCACCGGCAGGAATTAGCTGAGGTGAACCTCAGCAGACAGGATTGGCTACGATATCCTGTGTCACTACAACTGTCAGTCTAGTGACATCCCGCCCTGCCCCACAAGTTTAACATTTGTTAGTACCCAAAAAATCCACCCACTGATTGGCTGTAAGACAAACTGCAATTTTTTAACCACTTCAGGGCCAACATTCAAATCTACAGGTATATAGGTTCACCCATTGGGTGAAAAGTGGGTGACCAGGGATTAAAATCTCGACAGTTTTATATTTGTATAAAAGACAGGGTGTAAGAAAGAGCTGTGGAGCTCTCCGAGCCAGCCAACGTGCTGCCTGATGGAAGAGTCACAAACACAACTGTGCTAATAAAAACACTGAAAACCACGAAGCGTAATAAAACATGACTCATCCCAAACAGGACACCGTGCCTTACTTTACTGTCCTCTCCGAGCTCATTCAGGGGCCTCTTCACACTGTCAGCAGTTTCCTGTTGTATGGTCTACAAACGAATCCTGCTTCCTGCTGCTCACTTTTCTCCACGAGCTGCTTTGGATGACACTTCTTATCATAAATCGGTATTTGCAAATTCTTTTTTTACTGTAAATTTCTAACTTAAGTCTTTACTGTCGTTTAACGATCAGGCATTGCACAGCAATAAGCATTTCACCACATGTCGTACTGTGTATGGTTGTGTGTATGACAAATCAAATTTGAGTTTGAAGAGGACCGAATGAGCAATGTGTGGGTCTGACAGACAAAATGGCTTTTTCGTCACAAGTGGTTTGACATCCTGTTAGTTCAGCCTGTTTGCTGCACTTCATTTTTGGTGAACTCCCACCTTGTTGTGCACAGAAGTCACTGCTTAAGCTCATCGCAGCATTTAGTCAAAACATATAAATAATTTGTCCAAGTCACACAACGTTTGTCATCACATTTTGGAGGTTTTTGAGTCAGATTTTTCATGTTACTACTGAATTTATAAAATGAATTGTGTAATTGTTTCGAGATGTAATGAAGTACAAATTTGCTGATGAAAAACATTCAAAGCCTTGTGAAATTTGATGGAAAGGGGTGCTTTCTGTAAAATGAGCCATGATCCTGAACCCATGAAGGCCTGGATCCTGGGATTACATCCCCACCTCTGCAGGAACCAGCCCCCTTCAGCTCAGTGGTTCAGCCAGAACATGATGTCTTGGCTCAGTAATCTAACACACTCGGCAGGGTGGACATCCCAAGTGTGAGGCTACACCAGTGAACATGGGTGGAGGCTTTCTCAACAGAAAAATGATGAAGGTCTCATTCAGGGAGGACGGATATGATTTGTGGGCGTGTCCCAGGAAGAACAGAGAGCTGCTCAGCATGTGGAGTTTTTTCCTGCAGGCAGACTTTGATGGAAAGGATAAAGGAAACAAGCCAGGATGGAAAAGGAAATAAATGAAGGGTGTTGAATGGAAAGTGAAAATATATTTGTGCCAATGCAGTACTGTGCAAAAGTCTTGAGCCAATCCTAATTTCTTTATGTTTTGCTTTGTGCGTGGGACTTGTACTAGGGTTGGGTGATATGTAAACACTTTCCAACCGACAATCATCAGTCCAGTAATCGCCAATGGGCTCAGCTTATCATCGATAGTCGATATATTCGCCCTAACTTGTACCTTGTTCCTCGTTTTCAAAGGAATCTTTATCCTTGTTTTTGACCTAACAGACCTATGAATCATTCAAGCACAAAAAAGCATCTAACTCACGAGATGAGCCAGTGTTGTGTCTACAGACAAAAGACAACAGCAGAACCGATTTGAAATGGTATCTTTAGACACTTTGTTACCAGCAGCTTTCCTTAAAATGAGTTTTTTCCCTTTCTTTAGTTGAATCTATGAAAAGTGCCTGATAGGACTAAAGTGCTAGTTTTGCCCCAACAAAGTGATTCCCAAAGAGCTTTTAGTCCAAATGTGGCACGTGCTGTCAGCGTGACCCTAAAACCTTTGAGGAAAGTAGCAGGGATGAAAACCCATCTGCAGCAGATGAACAGAATCTGAAAGTCATGTCCTTAAAAAACAGGAAAAAAATCCTGCTCCAGCTGTACAAACTCTGTTGTCTTAGGTGCTTCATTCCCATTTTCTTACAAAATATCAAGAAATAACGAGTGGCTCAAGACTTCTGCACAGTACAGTATATTAATTTAACATATGAAATGACAACATAGTCGTTTGTTGTCATTTCATATCCTCGAGTGGTGCAAACAGGGTGTAAAGGCAGATAAAGTGCAGTCCTACCCCCTCCTTGTGGGACAGTTTAGCCAGGTCCTTGTCTGATGCCTGAGGTACTCCTGTTGGCCACTCCACTTTCACCTCTTCCTCTTCTGGTGTCTCCTCACACTGCTCCTCTTC
The DNA here is from genome assembly GCF_013358895.1 of Oreochromis aureus. NCBI lineage: Eukaryota > Metazoa > Chordata > Actinopteri > Cichliformes > Cichlidae > Oreochromis > Oreochromis aureus. The sequence continues at coordinate 791,323 of NC_052956.1, forward strand.
TTCTTCTTCTACTTCCTGCCCTTCCTCACATGTATCTCCATCCTCCTCCTCAGGGCCCGTCTGTGGTGATGAATGCTCTGACTCCAAGCTGTGTTCCTTTACTTCCTCCTGCGTAGTTTCTGACGTGTTGGCCGGAATGGAAATGCAAAAATCGTGTGACTTCAGTTATACTTTGCCACGATGCGCTCATTGTGCATCGTTTTGGTTGCATAGGTGAAAATCTAATTACCACACCGTCTCATTAGTTCACAAACAGAAGGTTTCCCTCGGCATCCCCTAAATTTGAACTCAGCAGGGTACGGCATTACCACATTACTTTACTCACGCTACGACATTTTTTCCGATTTTTAACATTTTGCAATATGCTGAGTAATCCATCCATCCATCCATCCGCTTATCCTTTTCAGGGTCGCGGGGGGCGCTGGAGCCCATCCCAGCTGTCATAGGACGAGAGGTAGGGTACACCCTGGGCAGGTCGCCAGTCTGTCGCAGGGCTAACACACAGAGACAGACAACCATTCGCACTCACATTCACACCTATGGGCAATTTGGACTGATCAATTAACCTATCCCCACTAAGTGCATGTCTTTGGACGGTGGGAGGAAGCCGGAGTCCCCGAGGAGAACCCACCCACGGGAGACCATGCAAACTCCACACAGAAAGACCCCGGCCTGATAGTGGAATTGAACTCAGGACCTTCTTGCTGTGCAGCAACAGTGCTAACCACTGTGGAACTGTGCTGCCCCTATGCTGAGTAATAATATACATAATTATTTATTACCTGTTCAACTGTAAAGTCAAACGTTGTCATATAAAGTTCGCTCACTGCAGTTATTTTTAATGTAAAATACACAAAGTGTCACTGAAAGCTGCCATAAATGTTGCTGTCAGGCTGATGAATATGTGGCACACAGCATAGAGCACACACTTCTAAACACATCATAATCTGTGGTGATTCTTTGGTATCAGTTATGAACAGAGATACGTGTTTACCTTCATCATGATGCGGCTGTAGTGCTTTGGTCTGAACGTCTGCGAGTGTCGTGTTGAGCTTGTTCTGGTGATTGAAACATAGTCGACAACTTTATTGTGAAGTAAAGGTCATAAATGGAGCCTGAACAGCCTGAACAGCCTGGCTGCTGGTCTGTCCTACCTGTTCCACACTGACGGATGGTCTGAGTGATTCCAAACACAGAGCAGACAAGCAGCAGGAGAGAAGAGGAGGAGAGGACGTTAATATATTACTGAACTTATGAGAAAACAATTTTAGACATTTGTCAGGCTCTCAGCTGTTCTTCAGTCAAACTAGATCCTCCTGCTTGCAGAGACTCTGGCCTGCAGTAACATACCAGCTGGCGTGACCCACCAGCGTCTGGCGTGCAAACTCCTGGTGTCTGTCTGCATCAAGCGAAAATGAATCTACAGGGCAAATCTTTGGTGCCCTTCCTAGAATATTGATATTCATATTTACACTTATTAAAATTGATTTCCATGCCTCCCTCTATCCTCACGCATCATCGATTCTGTGGCTCAGCCTATGACTTCTTGATTTGTCCTCGTGAGAGAGACAAAGATAGCAGCAGATTGTGTTAAAGCAAAATTGGTGCTAAAAGCTTTCTGTGTGACAGCGATGATGGCAAAAGGAGGGAATGAATGGCGTGAAAAGAATTTACTTCAGACACTGAGAGCTGCTCAGCTCTCTGCTGTCTGTGTATGAGTGGAGACACGTCAAAGATATGCGACATATGACACAGGACAGTCCCACTGTGGATTACCTGAGGTGAGTTCTGCACATCTGGCTCAGCGTCTCAAAGTGTTTCTCGCTCATGCCGTCCGTGTCAGAAGGCAAGCTGCTGCCGCTGTCCTTCTCCCTCCATTGGCTCTCTGCGAACACATAAGTGCAGTTACACGCAAATCACATGCAGTTTCATTTTGCCACAAGAATATGTTGTGTGTGTGTTTTTTTTAGGACTGATAAGATGGCAAACCCCAGCTCTGCTGCAGGACTGTGAGGTTGGAGAGCAGCCGTTCATGGTAGAGCTTCTCTAGCTGTAAGAACTGGATGGCCCACTGGTCTGGCAGCATAACCAGTTAAAGACACAACACACACTGGGTCCTACAATAACATCTCTGATCAACTTGGGCAGCACGTCATAATACAGAAGACGTCTCCTGACATTTAAATTAAGACTGACTACAGTATTACTATCCTTTAATAAGGCCATACCACAAAAAGCATAGTGTATTTGAGGAGGTCAGTATACTCTGTAAGACTGCCTGTGTCCCTAACAGCCATCAGTTAAAAATACTTTCTTTATAAACAAGCAATTATACTCTTATTCTGCTGCACAGTATCATTATAAGTATTTTTAAGTACTTCAACAACTACATGTTAATTACTAGAAAATTGAATTGTCGGCTGTTTTATGAAGTGAATATTAAGTCCTAACATGCTCGAAATTATTTAGACAATACAAACTGCTTAAATTCACCTGTTTTAATGCAATTTTGGACAAATTCAGAAAGCTGGTGACCGATGACAGGCAGCTTTCAGGAAACAAAACAACAGAAGGAACAAAAGACGCACACACTGCAAAGTGAAGGGCATCAATAAGCTTAGAGTCTAAAGGTGAGTTAGAACATTTAGCAACTTTGGGATTTATGTCATTTGGTGTAACAACATCAGCTAAATATGAAACACCGTGACAGAGAAACATGCCTACTGCCAGCTACCACTGAGGGTTAAATTACCCGTCAGCCAAGATAAATATGAACACATGACCTTTAAAAAAAGCAAGACAGCAGAAGAATCTATGTTTTCTCTACATTCACTTGAGTTTTTTTAGCCTTGATGTGTTCATGATCCAAACCTGCCTTTGTTGTTTCTGCTGTGCTTTTGCTGCAGGACGTGTTTCTCTTTGTCTCACAGACTTCATCCTTTTCTGATAAATCAGGACCTCTGTCTGTTTCTGCGTCTCTTTTCTTGTCTCCTCACACATAAACTCATTACGTACACACCACACTCCTTACAGCGAGACAGCCCATAGCTGTTACCACAGCAACAGCACAAACAGAGCCAGAGGAAACACTGCGAGCCCCTTGGGCCTAAAGCCAAACATGGGGAACACCCATCGCCTGAGAGACACAGAAAACCACATTAGGTCGACAAAGAGAAAGACGAAACCTTACAGAGGTTTTCTGCCTTCCACATTTCAATTATAACAAAGTTTACTCAGCAGTGTTACCTTTGACCCTGTAAGCCGCCCGGGCCCAACACGCCACAACTTGTAAATCCTTATCTCCTCGCTAAGGTAAACACAAGGTGAGGGTACGTACTGCACATGCTCCTAAACCAGGGGTGGGCAATCTCAGTCCACAAGGGCCGGTGTCCCTGCAGGTTTTAGATGTGTCCTCGAACCAACACAGCTGATTTAAATGGCTAAATTAGCTCCTCAACATGTCCTGAAGTTCTTCAGAGGCCTGGTAACGAACTAATCATGTGATTCAGGTGTGTTGACCCAAGGTGAGATCTAAAACCTGCAGGGACAGCGGCCCTCGTGGACTGAGATTGCCCACCCCTGTCCTAAACCATTTTTAATTATAATGCCTGCCGGTCTAGCTGGGTTATGAGATATCAGCTGTCTGTGCCACTGAAAGGATACAGTCTTGTTTAAGTGAGTAGGCCTCTGCAATCTAAAAGAAAAGACAGGAAAAAAGATGCTTTATTAGACAGAAGGCACTTTACACAAAATTACACAAGTCTACATTTGGCTCCTAACTGAATGTATGTTTCTGTCTGAGTCGCATTAAATCCCTTCAAAGACAAGGGTCACATGGTCTCGGAGACGACCTGAGAAACAAAAAGTCACATGCAGCAGCTTATGGTCTATGGTGGCGTACCTCTTTGGGCTGTTTCTGCCTCACAGATGCCTTTAAGTCCATCTCAAACACTAGTAGGAGAATCCGATTGCAAACAATTGCTTATGATTAGAAACAAATGAGCAGCATGTCTCACATAAATCACACAGAAACCCCCTAATCCTGGAAAAAGGATCATCTAGTGAAGACTCTGAATTTCAAACAGACAGCAGTTCAGTATCTGGCCAGATGTGAAGCCTTGTCCTCGTCCATCCCTCCTGTTCATGAGTTCCAACATCCTGAAGAGTGGCCAGAAAGTGTTTGTTGTGTTTTTTGAAGATGACATTTTGATAAAAGAGATGTGGTCACTTCATCTGGATTTACAGCCGTCCCTATAATTTTGGCACTGATATGCAGGTAAAGAGCATGTATGTGTCAGCATTCCTTGTTCCTGATGGGAACAGCAATAAGCAGCAGGAAGGCCATCCCCGACACACAAACAGTCCCAACAGTGAGAGACGCCACCCTTCCTACGCACAAACCTTTAAACACAGCTACAATAACAGAGACAACAGCACTGCTCTTCCATGAAACCTGCACTATTGTGTATCCACTGTAATCCACTAAAACCCAGCAGATTCTCATACTGAACATTAGTTCATTATTTTTTAATGATCTGTTCATGAGAGCAGAAACATTTCTATCCCACAAAATCCAGATAATTCCAGCATTTTCTTAGTAACTGTGTTTGCCTTTGTAGCTGTGATCGAGTGCTTTTGGGTATCTTTACTTTTAGACAAATATATTTAATGACATGTTCTGTGCTCTGAAACAGCAGGTAGCAGCATTTATGACACGTTTCTGCTAAATGTATAGTTACTGCCTCAGAGGCATCCCTCACAACAACAGAAATTCCTGGTATTTTGAGCGAACTTGCCAAAACAACTTGAATCTACGGCAACACATCAGCTGATTGTGTCTCTGGATGAAATGCCCTGCCTCTCCTTTCCATTATGAGAACTTAAAGCAGACAGCTTCCCCTTTGTTCCAGCTGCAGCCGGCTGCAGAGCAAACGAGTGCAGTAGCTGAAACAAATGAACCGTGTTGTGAGTGTTGTTAGGGAACAGTGACAGGAAAAGTACTGCACGAGGAACCCGCGGTGATCCTTTTAAAGCGAACACAGGGCTGAAACCTGACTGTATCCATCGGGCTTCTAATTAGCATGTGTGCTGAACACAGACGGGGGGTGGGGGGGCTACCAGTTCAGATCCTACACCTGCGCTGCAGAACACTTTCAAATAGCTGACCCTTTAAACAATAAACACAGCCACAGCTTTCATTTGCACGCCATTTGTAAATGTAACGAGCTACACTGACGCATTCGCCAAACGCCGGCTCTGAGATTTGCTGTGTTCGTCTCCACTCACATAGACTGTGCAACCAGGACACACCGAGGGACGTGCTGTGGATGTAAGCACACTCTCTCACACAGACTAAATAAAGACACTGAGAATTCCCTCTGGATGCTAAAGGAAAATATTCTTCACAGGTGCTCTCAAACCATCACACACACACACACACACCTGGTGCAAGGAGTGTGGCAGCAGCGTGTAGTCACTGTTTTCTCCGAGGAATTGCAGGGAGGCCAGCAGCTGTGGGGTGGGACCCTGTGATTCATCTCTGGAGACACTTTCTAAAAACATGAAGCACAGACAGAGCCTGATATAAAAATGATAAAATCAGTAATATTTCAGTGTTCTCTCAATATTTTAGTGTGAGCAGTCAGCTACAGAAAGGCAAAAAAACTGATATGTTGTTGCCTGGATTATTACCAGTTCCACAAAGTCTGTAAACCAGTTCTTGAATGCCTTCTGTGGCCGTGGAGAAGCTTTCTCAAGTGGCCTCATCCTGTGATGTCACCACTATGTCAGCAGGTTTACGTCTCTGTCGGAAACTTAATGACAGAAAACCTACGATCCAAAAGAATCTGGAAGTCCATCAGGAGGAGGGCGTCTAACAAAGAGATGCAAGCTTGACTCAAAGCAGGTGTGTAAGCGACGACAGCTGTAATTACGATGAACAAGCTAAGCTATACTCAGACATTTTTCACTTTTAAGAGTCAGATGACAGAATAGTGAGAGGTACGTATAACAAACTGAAGAATTGGCTGGACTGCCACCCGGCAGTGTAGCTGTGTTTGCAGTCTGTATGCTAATCATTAATCACTGTCCGGCCCTTCATAGCTACCATATGACGGTGGGATCAGTCTCCTCGTACTAAAGTAAAACATTGCATTTATCATGTATTTAAAAGCTTAACCATTCCTTTCTCCAGCTGACATAAAAACCCAAGCAGCATGAAAAATATTTTTTCCAACACACAACCTGCGTGTACAGTGTGCACGTGTATGACCACACAGAAGTGTCCCACTCTTACATAAGCCTGTGAATCTATTCTGAAATGCTTATTAGCTGAAACAGCGTGTAAGAAGATGCAGTCTTGGACCGTCTTGGCACAAATGTGTCACAGTGCAACACAGCAGCGACTTCATATATATGCTCTATAAAAGCTTGGCTCAGTACTGTGGGGAAGCATCGACCTTCGTGTTTACGCCATCGCAGTCTTGGTGTTTTAGGACTGCATGTCACTCAGACTGTGAAGTCATGTGACCAGTGGGACAGTACACAGTGAAACGAGGCGACCTTCCTCCAGGACCATGGTCCTACATATAACAGACAATCAACACAGGACTGCATAAAGTGCAATGTATGCAAAAACTGTAAAAAGCAACCCAAAGACAGGACAGAACGATAGACACAACAGCAAAACACTGAGCATGTGCAGAAAGTAAGTTGGTGTATGAACCTAAATGAACTGAATATCAGGCTGCGCTCAAACAGACTTTAAACCGCATCACAAAAGGGTTTGTGTAGGTTGTGTTTGTTAGGGCTGTTCTTACACACAGGCACACACACACACACACACACACACACACACAAGCTCCGCCCCGGCTCATTCGAAAGAAGGCAGGTTCAAAGTAGTTCAGACATCAAAGCTGTCTCCATCTTTTATTCGAGATTATGGCAGGTTAGCTTAGCTCAAGCATTTTAATTTGTTTATCTTTGCTAGCTCACGGCTCTCAGGCAGCGACGTGTCAGACGCTCAGTTACTACTATGTTCACAGTGCGGGTTTCAGACGCAGTTTACAGGCTTGAGGTTAGTGTGTAAGTCTGCTGGTAGTGAATATAAAGTAAGTATACTGTAAGTGTGTGTGTGTGTGTGTGTGTGTGTGTGTTTCACATCCTCAGGGAATACTTTAGAGCCTAAAGCCGCCTGACAGACCTCAGCAGGTTGCCGTCACAGACAGCCTGCGAGCCCCGCGATGCTGCGAATTACAATGAGTCAGGACGATCAGCTGCAGCTGTACGGGGCGCTCAGGATAACACAGCTCATCAGCTGCAGCTGTTTAGCACATTACGAGCTTAGCTTTGTCGAGATCACATCAAGCTCTACCTTCTCTGCGGCAGCGTAACAGTCTGTGGAAAGTCAGGGTCTGCCAATAGAGGACAGGCTTTAAACTGTGCGGAAAACCTCTTAATCAGCAGTCCCCTGCAGGTCGTTGGGTCTCACTCGGGTTTATAAATCTACTTTATTTGAACATGACAGAGTATTTCGATCGCATATTTGAGCAACACATTTTAACCGCCTACACTCGCTGACACTGAACAAAATGATAACATCTCCTGAGCTACACAAACTTTAAAAAGCCACGCGGCATTTGTGAACGACATTAAAAGAGGATCGAGACGAAAGCATTTTACCCGTGGCGCTGCTGATGAGTTCCCCTTCGTCTCGTTGTGTGGCCTCGGCTTCAGGGCCTTTGGGTAGGTTGGTGTTTTTGTTACCCATCTCCTCTGCCACTGCAGGAGTCCTCTCCCTCTCGTGGGCCGTGGCTGGGCCTTTTCCCCTGCACCCTCACTGAAAAACGATTAACTGTGTCTAATGTTGATCAGCGTTCTTCCACGTTTGTATCTCGCTAACCTCTGGCAAAGGGTCAAGAGCACCTTAAGCGCTGGAGAATGAGGCCTCAGCAGTGGTTTGGGATCACTCTTGATGGAGCATGTGATTTAATCCTGCATCACCTCTCCTGGGTGGCCGAGAGCGGAGCGGTTTGAAATGTCCACCACAGTGAAAGCAGGCAGGGCTGTGAAGGATGTAGTTCCCTGCCTTTGCAGGCTTCTTGCAGGGCTTTATTTGTCCCTTTTCTCTCTTACACAGAGTTCCCTGGAGCCTCCTTCCCCCATCCCCATCAAGCTGTCAAAAGAATTAGGAAGAATAAGGAGAATTTTAGAGAAAAAATTAAAACATCACACTTGCCTCGCATATTTAATACCAGACCAGAGAAAAGGAGACCTACATATAAGCACAACTGCTGGTTAAACAGCAGCTCTCTCATGATCTAACTGGGATGTGTTTGTGTCTAAACAACGACAGATAACAAAGGGGTGGCTCAGTGCTCCTCTGTGAATGACTCCAACTTCATGGCTGAGGGTGTAGTGAAAAAATACCAAGACTGTGTCACACCACAGGCTGCACTCTGTACACTACTACTATTTTAGACTCAGTTCTTCTTACAGAAAGTGCAATTTCGGGGATTGGGGCTAATTTCTGCAGGCGACATGTTGTATGTAGTGGGACAAAGTCCTGCCCTGTAGACCAATCAAAGCAGCATAATGTCACGCCATCAGCAGGCTTAAAAATGCTGCCGCAATACCTTTGTCCATATAGTGTAGAGTACACTAGGAATAATACTACAGACTGACACAACTTTAAGTTTCCTCTCAAATTTATGTCATAGCTGATATAAAGGGACATATGTGTCATTTACAGCTCCATATTTTCACTCCTGGTGTTGCTTTGCATGTGTCAGTTTTTATACTGTGCACTCTCTGAAATCAGCTGCTCTAGCTCCTTCACCTCCCTCTAAGCCCCCTTTCTTGTGACTGGCTGCCCCTCAGAAAGCTTTAACAGCAAGTGGGTGGGGCTTCTGGGCTCAGAATCAAAGCTACGTGCCTGAAATGGCCATATCGGGGTTTCAGTAACATCATACAGAACCAAGAGTTGTGCTTGACAGAAAATCAGGATCTCTTTAACATTGAAATCCTTTTTTTCTCATCATATTGTCTTTGCACAAGTTTTGCATAAAAGTGGGAAATGTAAGGTGCAAGCATTTACAGGCCTTAAGTATTAGCAATCCCTCTCAAGGTAGCAACACCTGACCCGAGGGCTTCTTACACCGTGTTCACCCTGGTTTACCTGTGACCTTTTCCACAGTCACTCAGCTGTCCTGTCACTGTAATTACTATTAGGAGAAACTAAATGCTGTATTGTAAAGGTGAGGTGGGAATTTTTTAAGCTTTTGTGCAGTTTTTTTCCTTACATTACAACAATGGAGATAGTGTTGTGAGACATTGGTGCAATTTGACACTGAAGCCTATAAAAACCATGAGTTCCTCTCTGCATCAAGCACTGGCTAAAGATAGTTAGATAGATTTCTGCCTCATGAAACTTATATTTTCAGCCTGAAGGTGTGAGGTCATGAAAGCTGCATGATACTATGTGTTCAAGCAGCGTGTTGACAGTCATGTAAACATTATGGATTCTGCAACATGGAATGGGACACAAAGTACAAACGCCAGGAGCAAAGACTCAGAAGATGCAGGAGTGGCTAAAAATGAAAATCTGTCTGAACTGTACTAAAACACATTTCGACTGTGGAGGGTTTGCTTTGTTCTCTTGTGAACGGATTCATACTCAGATTTTATTTTTTCAATTTAACTGGTGCTTGGAAATAAACTGCAGAGAATGAATGTTCTGACATTTTACATCTGAATCACTTTCTTGGAGTTCTGAGGCGTGCCACAGTTAGCTTAGCATAGATTACCAAGACTAGAAATAACAGCAAACAACGAGCCCAAATGCATTTATGCACCGTTCACTCAAGAGACAATGCGGGACTTCACCTGCTGTTTAATGTCACTTATATCTGTTTTCCAACAAAGCAGTGCTAGAGCCCAAACTAGAACAAAAAGACTTTTCTAATACCAGAAAAATAATGGTGGTCACCAAATAGGAACCTGGCTAATCGCTGGCTATGGAAATTCAACAAGGATCAGCAGATCCAGACAACATATTGTGTCATCTCTCAAAAATTATTCAAGTTCTGCTAAACCTTTTGAACCTATGTTCAAAAATCAGTTATCAAACTTATCAAAATGTGGTCTGAATCAGAAAAGACTTCAGGGCAGAAGAGAGGTACAGTCATGTGAAAATAAAAGTTTTCACAGGCCTCGCTGAAATACTGAGGAAAACTGCAAGTGTGAACACTTCTATAAATTTGCACAATTTTGGCTGTTTCTTTGCTAATATGGACCATTCAGGTTAACACAATTCCACAACCTTTCGCGGAGTCGACAGTTTCAACAAACTGACTGCACAGCCAAACTGTTCAATGCACAGAGAAACCCCAAAGCCTCAAAACTACATGCCAGGCTCTGCAGGCCTCAGTTAGTAAAAGTTCAAGTTCATGATAAAACACTTCACACTCGGAACCATTTTGTGTTATAAACTGGTAATTTTGGAAGGAACTCATTTCAAACCTAAGAATTTATAAACCTTAACGCCAAACAATACATCTTTATGTTTTCTCTATAGTTAACTTCCATTTTTGGGTAAAGCTTGTATTTAAGTGTGAACCAGCTGATCCTGAGCCATTGCTTAGCTACAGTCTCAGGCTGCATGGGGACTTCCCATGATGCACTGAACATATCTTCTCCTGCATTTACATGGTTGTCCCTCCCTGAGCCTGCTTCTGCCAGAGACCTCTACCTGTAAAAATGGAGCTCTTCCTTCCCACTGTTGACAAGTGCTAGTTTTTCCGAGGGTGTGGCCTCTAATACTGTAATACGTCACAATATTGTGAGTCGGTGCCATAATAAATTGCGTAATAACAAACGCACCTATGCTCCTAAGTTTAGACTTCTGTGACATAATTAAGAACAGGTGAGCAGCAGTTAGCGCGCTAACAAAGTGAAAGGTGGCCGTTTCCGTAATCCTGGAACATGCGCGCGCTTCCCTCTGCAGCTGAGCGTCAGATGGTCCGCGTTGACTGTCGCGCGGCAAGTGGGTGGCAGCGAGTGCGTCCCTGTGCACGTGCCTCTGACGTTTACGTGCACATCGGTGCGCTCGCGCTCATTAAACGTATTTTCGTGCTTTTTTATCGCACATCACCTGAGCTTTAACGTGGGAAGATTAAGGTAAAAAGAAAAACGCGCTAGCGTCGCCGTGTCGAAAGTGAGCTACCGAGTTTTTTGCGTTGTTCAGCGCTTCTCCCTGTAGTTTCACATCGCTGCAGAAAGCTTCACATTTGGCTGCCCTGCCCTTTAATCTGGTTTAAAATGACTACACTGAGCCTGCTGACGTTACTGTCGCACACCGACACAGCGGGCGGACAGGATGGAGACGCGTACTCACTGCTGGATGGAGCCTCTCTGTGTTTCTCTCCACATCAAGCAGCGTCGCGGTGTTTTCCTTCTCACTCTCTCGTCTGACTGTCTCTCATGCTTCTTGTTTACTGTCTTATCCGGGGATTTTTCACCTTCCCCTCACTGCAAAACATATATCGCTTCATGACAACTTTATATATTTATTTAAGCGTGTGGTGGAGGCTGCCATCTCCTGGCAGATGTGTGGCACTGGCTTCCCGGCTGGGTGTCAGCGGTTATGTAACGCCACATAAAGTGGTCAGATGATGCCACGTAAAGCAGATGAACCGTGCTGTGGATTAGAGTGGGAATGGTTTCAAATGTGCGTGTCAGTTTGTGTTGTATTGTCACTCTTACGTAATTAACGGTTACTCAGACCGATGATGTTTTCTCCGTCCTCCTCTTCTGTGCCGTTAGTGATCTCATTGAACACCCTATAAACGACAGACCTTCGCTGTGTTTTTAAGAGAAGACCAATTAGATTTAGCCCTTTAGGCACAGATGTGTTGTAAATGTAAACTGTTATATTTAAACAGCAGGTGTAATAATGTGATTATTACATATAGTAATGTGTCTTTGATATACAAAAAATGAGAAGAATTTACAAAATTATAGAATTATTATTGCCATCCTGAATACAGTCACTTAAATGGACATCACCATTTCATCTGATCACATTTTATGTGGCTACAGAGCTGCACCAAAGCTGGAGCAGGAGAGACAAGTGTTTGTGTGTTATGAAGGCAAATTTGAGTTCATGTCTGCAGCTTCAGACTGAACCTGCGGTTCATCATCTGAGAAAGGGACAGCATTTGGGCAGAACGTTTAAGGCAAAGGTTAAAAACTGGTTATGGACAAATCAAGTGTGTGATCATGTATGAGTTGTATAGTTTTAATGTTTTATTTGGGAACAGAATGGTGTGTATGTGTAAGTTTGGTGATGGAGTTTTTATTATGAATGAATGATGAATTTTTATGAATTATTATGTCTATTTTTTTTATGTTTAAGGACAACAGATGGAAATTAGCCTTTGGCTATAATCTGGCATGTTTACATTCATGTAATTTTTTTTTTTACATTTATGTTCATTAACATGCACTGTCCTAAATAAATAAATAAAAGGGTCCCGTTCAGCAAAGAAGCAAAAATGGGAAGAAAAGAGAGATATCGCAACGGGCATGTGGATAAAATGTCATCCTCTTAACCTCAAGCCACATCTCATGAACTGAGTCAGGGCTCTAACAGCTGAAAACATATTGGGTTATTTATTCCCAAAACTGTCGCAATTACTTATCAGATCAGACGTGTGAGTCTCCTGTTTCCGGAGCAGACGAGGAGCCAGCTGGTATCAGCTGGTTATAAAGTTCTGTACACTAATGTTAGGCTCGGTGTCCAAAAATCACACATTCTCCCTGAGAAACATTTTCATTACGTTCTCACATGATTTGAGAGTTTATTCACTAAGTGTCTGTGTCCAACAATGTTAGATCCACTTCAGTGAAATTATCACTAACACAGGCTAACAGCTGTAAAAAAAACAAAAAAAAAACAGCATTACTTACTAGCAGAACCCTTTCCCTAGGCAGTATCATTAGAAGGCATTTTCACTTCTATGCAGATGATACCCAAATCTAACCAGCCATCAAGGCAGATAACACACAACAATTATTTAAACTGCAGGAATGTCTTATAGACATAAAGGCTCGGTTGACCTCTAATGTCCTCTCTCTAAATTCAGATCAAACTGAGGTTTTTGTACTCGGCCCTGAAAATCTTAGAAACGTCTAACCAGATGTTTACTCTGGAACATAATGCACTAAGTGTTCTTCTTCTCTCACTGTGTGTTTATACACCACTCTGCAGTTCATCATTAGTTATTATTCATCTCTGGCTCTCTCCCACAGTGTGTCTTTTTCTGTCTTGTTGCCCTCACAAAGTTTTACAGCTGATGCAAACAGTGGAACGATAGCCTACGCTAACTATAGATGAACAGCTGTCCGAGTTTGTTCTGCAGCAGCTAGGATTTGCACTTTAACTGGGAGGGATAAGAAAACTATTTGGTAAACTGCAGTCTGCAATCTGCTGACATCTAGTGGTGAGATTTTACACATTCTGCCTACATTTAACATCTGGTGATGGTATCAGGCCCCAAACACAGTGTCTGATAAGGTTTATTATAAATGTGCCCTCTCAGCTTTCTTTATTAGGAGGCTTTAAAATTCAAGTTTCTCGGAGACAGAAATAGCACCTCTTTTTCCACCTCATGAGCCAAAGTGATGGAGTTCCCATGACATCTTAAAATAGTCCTTTAAATGTTTAAACTCAGTGTTTAAACTGGCTCAGGATCAGTTTGTGTTTGTAGTGGACAAACTGCCTCCAAATATGGAGATATTTCTAGAAAAAATAAAATGATATAAAACACATTATTCAGTTTTAAATGAGCTATGGACGTTAACCAGGCGTACAGTGTGTGTGCGTGTGTGTGTGTGTGTGTGTGTGTGTGTGTCTGAGATGAGGCTGAGCAATGAGGAAGTGGAGCAGAAAGAGAGGAAGGGCAAAAGTCAGGGAAGGAAACACGTGTGTGTGTGTGTGTGTGTGTGTGTGTGTGTGTGTGTGGGTCCCCCCAGGGCTGAATGTGGCTTGCTGTCTTTTCATTTGACAACTCAAAACCCCCCCTCCTGTTTTCGATGTTGCATGGCATCATAACGTTGCAGGAGAGCTCTCGCTTCATCATTCTTTGCACTCACACAGGTACGTACACATGCACACACACATGCACACATAAAAACAGGCTCTTGTGACCAGTAAGGACAAGATCCCAGATGTGATGGCAGCAGGTGCAGGAACAGCAAAGCACTTTTAATTTTTGCAAATCAAAGGATGCACAGTCTTTGCACACATGAAACATAATGGAGTGCTGTGCTCATTTATTCATAGTGACAACAACATGCTGATTAATATGATTCACAACAACAAACATCCAGCGTGTGTGCGTGTGTGCGATTCTTTCCCGTATATTTAAACGCATCGATCCAGGTAGACATCCCAGCACTGCTCACCGATTACTTTGCATCGTGGCTCGGAGCCACAGGGCTCTTCAGACACGATGACGTTATTCCTTTAAAGTAATTACTCCTCCATTACACTGTCAGTAGAATCTGCATTCTTTTATTCTACTCCCAATCACTTACTAATGTGTTTTACAGTCAGTGTATTGATCACCAACCTGAGAGAAAGAATTACCCCTCTGTTGGTGTAACTTTCACAAACACTACAGTTGTTCACTGAGATCCCTGCTAAACATTTACCTATTTACATTAGTTACAAATAAGGAAATGCACTACTTTTGTAGTTTTAGCACCAAAATCTATTTACACAATGGCATTATTGGTGGCATAATATTCCCTTTTTGTGAAAGCTGCTTCCGCTCTACGATGGCTAATCACGTTGCTACTCAAAGACAGCTCGAAGCTAAAAGTACAAATTGTTGTTTGAATAATGCAGAGTACATCGTGTTGGCTGATTACATGATGGGTTTGACCAATCAAATCAAGAAGAACAGCAGAGCACATGAGACTTGAAGAACATAATCGTCACGTTGAATTGCATTTCCCTCGTTTTGCTCTGTTTGTTGTAGAATGACAGTTTGAGGTATTGTAAATGTTTGCATCCAGTGGAACGGCTGTGGCTCAGGAGGCAGAGTGGGTAGTCCACTAATCAGAAGATCGGTCGTTGGATCCTTGACTCAAGTCAGCACGTTAAAGCGTGCGATAAAGTACAATTGGAATAAAGGGTTGTGTGAAAATGGCTTTAAGAAAAGCACAATTTGGATCGTCCACTTATCACAGTTTCTCATTAATTGCTTAGCAGAGTACGAAGGTGCTTCATTTTGAGCTGTAGTTGCCTCTTCAGCCGTCTTGCACAGATGTGTCGATGGTATTCACATAAATGATATTGTTGAGCCTAAAGACTTTCCAGAGAACCAGGATCTAATCCCTCATTTCTACCGTCACAGAACCAGAACACATTTTGACAGGTTTGAGTACCAGTGGTTGTGTTATTATCAGACGTGGGGGTAATTTCTTTGAGAAAATAACCATGGCAGACACAGACTTTGGACTGCTTCTACCCGGCACCATTTCATTTCACATGGTAGTCCCTCCCATTGTCCAACACTGGACCCAGCAGTTTTGTGGTACCGAGCTCGTTAGCACCAAAATATTTTAGCATTAAACGCTGCTTGAAAGTGATTGCATTAAATATACTGCCAAATGCTAAAAAAGTGCATAAACACACATCTTTATATGTTATTTAACTGCAACTACTGTCTGATACTAGAAAACATGAAGTAAAGGTTAGTTGAACTTTTTTGAAAGTCTAAATTGCAGCAGAGGAATTCCCACCAGGGGACCAGAGGCAGTGTGCTACTTCAAAACATAACAAGTGTATACATGAGGTGATCTCACCTCTGTGTCTTGAGTGTAGAGCTAACTTCATTGATAATCAACAAGTTCTACATAATAGTCTAAAAGAAACATATATTTCAGCCAGTAGGTCAGTATCCCTTTGTGAATCTATGATCTGCCGTTTTTCG
This sequence comes from Oreochromis aureus, assembly GCF_013358895.1. Lineage (NCBI taxonomy): Eukaryota > Metazoa > Chordata > Actinopteri > Cichliformes > Cichlidae > Oreochromis > Oreochromis aureus. The sequence goes on from NC_052956.1 coordinate 807,321, forward strand.
CCGTCTCTTCTTACGGCGTCTCCTGGCGACGCCATCAAAGCAGGTGACCATCATGACGTTGGCCTTGCAGAGGCCGACCTTGCGCTCCAGCCGCGCCGTCACCAACTCAAGTGCTTCCAGATGCTCCAGGGAGTCCACCTCGAACGTCTGCCATAGGTCGACTGGGGAAGGACAATAAGGGTCAGTTTGCCACGTACACTTCTATGTGTTACTGTATGGGCAAAAAGGAGGATGAATCAAATCTTTGAGGTCAAAGTTCACATGGTAGATTTTTCACAAACCCACAAAAGTCATCATTGCATTACAAAACATTCTCATACTGTAAGAATTGCTTTGCCAGCAGGGCAATTTGTTGGTGTGACAGCCTCTCCTTCTTTAACAGCATCACATGCTCTGTGATAAAAGTATAATATAAAATGTCAGATGCTGGTGAGGGTATTACTAATGGTGCTAATGAGAAGTCTGGATGCTGCTCATGTAAAAGGAGGCTACAGCCTGCTGCATATAACAAGCTGATTACTTGCTTGTTCACTGAAGTGAGAGCTCAGATGATTAGTCATTTAACCAATTAATCAGCAGGATTGCTCATGTTTTAATCATTTCAGTCACCTTTCAAGCAAAATCACCCAGTTACAGAATTATGTCTTCATATTTATTTTATGGCTAAGTTATACAAAAATGTTACAATAGGTCCTACAAAACGATAAGATATAAGATAAGATGCTCTCCATCTGTAGCCAGAACAGTAAAGTATCGTAGTATTGAAAGTACATTTGTATTGTAGCCTGTGTTTTATAGCTTATAGAATGGTTGAGAGACCAGTGTATACGCTGTATACCTGTGTGTCAGTATGTTGGCACCAGGTTTGCCAGATACACATTGCATAGCTACGCTACAGTTAGCTCGCTAACCAGCCCAGGTGCGTATTATGGTGTGAACACAGACTGTATATAAAAGATGACTATAGCTTCTGAGTCTAAAAAGTGAAGCCATTGTGGAAGTGCCTTAAACCTGTATTACCTCTCACGGCCAGCAGAGGCGTCTCCTGTGGTTACATACAAGTTATAATGAAGTCTTTTCTGTTCTAACACCACTAAATATATTTTCCTGTTAACTATATGGACTCAACTGCTCCTCGATTTCACGGCCAGGTGGGCCACACATAGCTTCTGGTTTCAAAAATGAAGATGAAGGTAGTGAAAATGCTCAGGTTAAGGTTCACATCAGGACTTCATTGATACTGGGTGACTGCTGATGGATATGTCCGTGTTTTTATATCGTCTGTGTGAAGTTTTGGTACCTAACATTGTGGCTAGCTGGTTAAGCTCAGGACGCCTGCTCATTATCAGTGTCACTGGCAAAGTACTATGCAAAGATATATATATATATATATATATATATATATATATATATATATATATATATATATATATATATATATATATATATATATATATATATATATCGGATCGTTGAGTGCGAGAGGAACTGACCTGAAAGATAGGATCATGGCCAAGCTTGAAACCTGGATCCCCGTGGCGGTTACCAAGATTACGTGAAGTACCCTCAGAAGGTCTGCTAGATGATGTTAATGCAGCACTACGGACGATACCTACAACCACGATTACCGACACTAACAAGCTGATCTACACTACGGCAGCAGTGATCAGTGAGATGCTTGGCTACAAGTTGAACAGCCACAAGGGGCAGTACCCTCCCTGGAGAAGGAGGCTAGAGGGCAAGATCAAAGTAGCACGGAGGGAGGTTAGCCAACTAACGGAGTTGCAGAAAAGCGCGACAAAGAAGGTGCATAAGAAATACAGCAAGCTGTCCATACCTGAGGCCTTGGAAACTGCCAAGCAAAGACTCACAGCCTTGGCCAGCCGCTTGAGGAGGTACACCAGAGAGATAGAAGGCAGGAGAATAAACCAGCTGTTCTCCACAGAACCAGCAAAGGTGTACTCTCAGTGGCAAGGGAACAATAAGAGAACAGCACCACCAAGGCTGGAGACGGAGCAATACTGGAAGAGCATATGGGAGAAGGACGCAACCCATAACAGCAATGCTCAGTGGCTAGTGGATCTGAGGGCAGACCATAGCGACCTCCTGAACAGGGTCCAGTAACCATCACAGTGGCAGACATCCAAGAAAGGGTCTCCAGTATGAAGAGTTGGACAGCACCAGGCCCCGACATGGTTCACGCCTACTGGCTGAAGAAGCTGACTGCACTCCACGGCGTCTGGCAGCACAAATGAACCAGCTGCTAGTTAACGAGAGACACCGGAATGGCTAACCGAAGGTCGGACGGTCCTGATCCCCAAGGACCCCAAGAAGGGACCGGTCCCATCCAACTACCGACCAATAACCTGCCTCAGTACTACATGGAAGCTCCTGTCAGGCATCATATCGGCTAAGATGAACAGGCACATGGGTCAATACATGAGCGGGGCACAGAAAGGGATTGGCAAGAATACCAGAGGCGCAAAACACCAGCTACTGGTAGACAGAACAGTCAGCCGAGACTGCAAGACCAGACTGACCAACCTGTGCACTGCCTGGATTGATTACAAGAAGGCCTATGACTCAATGCCCCACAGCTGGATACTGGAATGCCTAGAATTGTACAAGATCAACAGGACCCTAAGAGCCTTCATCAGGAACTCAATGGGGATGTGGCGTACAACACTAGAGGCCAACCCAAGCCCATAGCACAAGTCAGCATCAAGTGCGGGATCTACCAAGGAGATGCTCTGTCCCCACTGCTGTTCTGCATAGGCCTGAACCCCTCAGTGAGATCATTAACAAGACTGGCTACGGATACCGACTCACGGGCGGAGCGGTTGTCAGCCACCTCCTGTACATGGATGACATCAAGCTGTATGCCAAGAGTGAGCGAGACATCGATTCACTGATCCACACTACCAGGCTATACAGCAATGACATTGGAATGTCGTTCGGACTGGAGAAGTGTAGTCGGATGATAACAAAGAGAGGAAGGTAGTCAGAACTGAGGGGATTGAACTACCAGAAGGCAACATTGCAGACATAGAGGACAGTTACAAGTACCTGGGGATCCCATGAGGCGAATGGGAACCATGAAGAGGCCGCTAGGAAAGCTGCAACCACCAAGTACCTGCAGAGGGTCAGGCAAGTCCTGAGGAGTCAGCTGACGGTAAGAACAAGATCCGGGCCATCAACACCTACGCCCTGCCCGTGATCAGGTACCCTGCTGGGGTAATAGGCTGGCCAAAGGAGGAGATAGAAGCCACTGACATAAAGACAAGAAAGCTCCTTACCATGCATGGAGGGTTTCACCCCAAGTCCAGCACCCTGAGGCTGTACGCTAAGCGGAAGGAAGGGGCGGGGACTGGTGAGTGTCAGCACCACAGTCCAGGATGAGACAACAAACATCCACGAATACATCACGAAGATGGCCCCAACTGACAGCGTGCTCAGTGAATACCTCAGGCAGCAGAAACCCAAGAAAGAGGAGGAAGGCGAGGAACCATCATGGAAGGACAGGCCCCTGCACGGTATGTACCACCGGCAGATAGAGGAGGTGGCTGATATCCAGAAATCCTACCAGTGGCTGGACAAAGCTGGACTGAAAGACAGCACAGAGGCACTAATCATGGCAGCACAAGAACAAGCTCTGAGTACAAGATCCATAGAGGCTGGGGTCTATCACACCAGGCAAGACCCCAGGTGCAGGCTGTGTAAAGATGCCCCAGAGACAATCCAGCACATAACAGCAGGGTGCAAGATGCTAGCAGGCAAGGCATACATGGAATGCCATAACCAAGTGGCCGGCACAGTGTACAGGAACATCTGTGCGAGTATAACCTGGAAGTCCTGAGGTCAAAATGGGAGATGCCCCAAGGGTGATGGAGAATGACCGAGCTAAGATCCTGTGGGACTTCCAGATACAGACGGACAAAATGGTGGTGGCTAACCAACCGGACATAGTGGTGGTAGACAAACAGAAGAAGACGGCTGTAGTGATAGATGTAGCGGTTCGAATGACAGCAATATCAGGAAGAAGGAACACGAGAAGCTGGAGAAATACCAAGGGCTCAGAGAAGAGCTCGAGAGGATGTGGAGGGTGAAGGTAACGGTGGTCCCCGTGGTAATCGGAGCACTAGGAGCGGTGACTCCCAAGCTAGGCGAGTGGCTCCAGCAGATCCCAGGAACAACATCGGAGATCTCTGTCCAGAAGAGCGCAGTCCTGGGAACAGCTGAGATACTGCAGGACCCTCAAGCTCCCAGGCCTCTGGTAGAGGACCCGAGCTTGAAGGATAAACCGCCCGCAGGGGCGTGCTGGGTGTTTTTTTTTTATATATATATATATATATATATATACATATATATATATATAATGTATATACAGTTTTTAAACTGAAACAGGCGGTTTTACACCTAGACAAAAATCTTAAACCCCCCAAAACAGAAATCAAAGTTCCAAGCATGAACTCAGTGATGATGAGTAGCTCCACCGTTATTGTTGATCACTCCAAAAATTCGTGGCGGCATGCCTGTTTCAGTTTGTTTTTTAATAAATTGCATGCTCAGAAAAATGTTTGGTCTCACTCCCATTTACTCTTGTTGCTTGTTTCCATTTTTCAACTGGTCTTAAACTTTTCATTGGGACTGTATATATTTGTTGGTGACTGGTGGACTCATTTCTCAGCTACTGTTAGTTATTGTTGCTCATTGTTGTCGCTGGAACTGAGTGTGGAACAGCAGCCAGAGGCTCTTCGAGGAAACTAAATCTAGATGACGTCTACTCTTTTAGTTAAGAGTCTTTTCAGATATCAGCAATAAGAAGTTCACAGTTTGTTTTTAAAGATAACTCCACTGACACTCTTGGTTCCACGTGGCGGGCTCCAGCATGAGGCGGTGTTTGGCCAGCTCCAGCTCTCTCCTCAGGTTGTTGTATTTGGTTCGGATTTCGGAGATCCTCTGCTGACGGTGCTCCAGAAGCTTCAGCTTGGCACTGAAGCATGTGGGCCCCTGAAAGCAGAAACATAACACTTTTCACTTTGTTTATTTATTTAAAGATTTTTAGAACACAGATTAAATTAAGTAAATTAAATTTACTCTCATTGTTTAAACAATGAGGCCTAAAATACTGTATCTGAGTACTTTGTAGGTTTTAATGAAAAACAGCATCCACCTGTCTTGCTCTTTATATACTTATAAACATGATGTTAGGGCAGAGATGGGGGAGCATGGCAGTCGTTTGGGGGTGAGGGGGTGTCAATAAATCCATATTTACAGTTTTTTAAATCTGGTATTTTACCTCCATTCTGTTCTGCTTGTTCGACTTGCCGTGTGCTTCTTTGTTCCCTGCTGCAGCACTGACCCAGTTTACCCCATGTGGTCATTAAAATTGTATCAACGTTGCCTGAGACTGGTGGAGGCAGGGAGTCGTCTCACGGGGCCAGACCTCTCGTTATGGGACATTACGTCACCACATGCACCACATGGACCCTGTTTTGCTATCAAGCGCATTTTTAAATGCCAGACAGAGTCTTTTATCTGAGGTTTACACAGTCAGCTTATTAAGCATGCTCTTCTTCTGCAGCATCGTGCTTCTACCGGCGAGGAAAAGAATTAGAAAAATATTCCCACGAGTGGGAAACGTTTGGTCTCCTAAGACATTTATGTCTATGATTTACTCACGAGTGACTCTTTTTGTATTTCTTTCCCATTTAATATGTTTACTTGATTCATATTCTTCGAACTATGTTACAGACGGAAAAATCTGCCACATTTATCATCAATCATACAAGAAAACAAAGTTTTATGAAACACACATTACATTTAAAATGGGTGGAAATTTATGCGTTAAAGGTGTGAAGACCTTGTAGCTGCTCAGTACAAACACAGGCTTAAATTGTGATTTGCTCAATAACTCACTCAAATATGACTTCCAGTTTTTGGAAGTCATATTTTCATGAGCTAATCTATGACCTCGAGACACTGGAGGAAACTTATTAACGCTGTAAATAGTCTGTCGTTGTTGTTTTTAAGCACTTTTTGAGTATACTATTTAAAAATAGTGTAAAGTATTTGTGTTTCTTATGCTGTAAATTTGCCCGGTGCACTCTCTTATTCCTTGTTTTTTCTAAGCTTTACCTTTGTGTGAACCTGCCTGTCTGTCTCTTTGCTGCTGGAACACGTGCATTTCCCCAGTGAGGGACAATAAAGGATATTTCTATTCTATTTTATTTTATTCTACTCTTATTCATTCTGTTCTGTTAAGTTGACACCATAGCTGAGGTTTCTCGCCTCACAATATCGGCTGTGAGACGGCAGATCGTTTCAATTTATTCTGTTTAATATATCAAAAAATGATATTGTGTGGCAGCATTAACATTGGTCCTTTTATCCCATAACAAAAAAACAGTTACTTACCATTTCGAATACAAAAAGAGAACTAACTGAGTTCTACATCAGAAAAGTTACTTAAAAAAAACAACAACCCACAATCCTGTTTTTTGTGGCTGTTCTCGCTCGTTGCTCGTAGAGGTTATAAAGGTCATACTGTTTATTATGTGATGCCCTTTAACCTCTAACAAAAGAAAATCAAAATAAACCCAGCACCTGTTTGCCAGCACCTGCTCTTTCCTGCATCCTCTGTACATTGTCGATCTCATAGACCTTGATCTCGTAGGCCTCTGGGATTCCTTGATCCATCCAGCGAGACCGCAGACCGCTAGCCGAGCGCCTCAGGGTCAGGGGTGGATCATGGGAAAGGTGGCGCTGCTGAGTACCTAGAGCCAAGAGCGCCAACACATGTAAGGCAGAAGCACATGTTACTCGACTTTTGTTGATTCTTAATGTAAGTGTTGAGCATTAAATAGAAAAGTCAGAGCAAGTCACACATTTACAGACGAGGCAGCTACAGCTGGAAATGATTCATGAGCTGAACATTACATGCATGTCCGTATGTGGCCGGCACCGTGGTTCCTGCTGGAACAACAGTTTGCCTCAGGCCAAAGTCAAGACCGGAGACACGATTAATGTAACTCTCTCTGAATTGAGTTAGTTTGCCAGTGCAGGACAAGATAGTGAGTGCTTTATATTTTCAAACTGTAGATTTTAGTTACAGAAGAGGACACATGAGGACAAACTGAGTGCACGCACAAAACGCAGTTAATACTATATTATTTCAGGGGACTATTTAAAAGTCATATACTTATTCAAGTCTTGTCTTCTCTGCTGTTCCATTAGCATTATCATCACAATAATGAGCCTGATCCAACATAACTCTGTTAGCACGCACACACCCATCTGTATAATTCACACAAACACGCTTCATTTTCTGTGTTTCTGTTTCCATCCTTACTGGGTTCATGTATTAATCATGTGACTTCCTACACAATCTGGCTTTTAATGCCAGCAAGGAAACTAGGTCTGGCTGCGTTCAACACACATGTCGTCTTTCATTAATGTCACATTAATATGTTATGTAGTCAGATTATGAACCAGACATGTCACCATGAAGCTAGTGTTGGTGGTGAAATGGCGGCGCTGTTTGTAGAAGAACGTCTGCTTTGTTCTTCTGTTGGTTTGTTTTTGTTTGCTTTATAAATCAAACTTGAAAACATTTTGCTTTATAATCTTTCCAAAAGTGAAAGTCATTTAATTCATTACATAAACAATGTTAGTGTAGGTGCTCTTACCTGTGCTACCTCGTCTCCGAGACGACCGGCCGCTGCGAGCCGCACTGAGGAGGGAGCCGCTCCTGTCGCTGACTGAGTCTCTGGCTGAGGTGCTGCTGCCTGTGGCCTCGCTGTCCCTCACCATGCTGTCATAGCCGCTGCTCACCAAACTGTTTCTGTTAGAAAAATGCAGGGATGTCTTCCCCATAGCTGGTGGTAGATCGCCACTCAACACACTGGTGGTGTCACTTGCATGCCCACTCAGGTGATCAGGCATGCGGGGAGATGTCAGCTGACTGTACGGGGAAGGCAGTGAGGTCATTTGGTCCGAGCCTCCTATAGTGGGACTCGGGGCTCTTTCCTTGAGAAAGTCTGAGAGGCGACCGTTAACAAATCCCTGAATGGCAGATTTTGTGGATGAGGATGTGGAGCTCTGGCTTGGAGTCCGGCTGATAGAGCGATAAGACCGTGGAGGGGAAGAGGGAAAAAAGGAGGATGTGCGTTCATGACTAACTGTTTTACTGTCTGGAGAAAGACTGGCACTATGATTGATGGAGTCCTGCAGGGTTTTGTGGGAGACGCCGGGGTTCTTGATGCTAGGAGCTGACGATCGACGGACTTTGGGGCTAGACGTCTTAAGCTTTCCCACAGCAGAAAGCTTGGAGTGGATATGCCTAGAAGAGTGAGTCGCAGGGTTTTCAGAAGGGAAAAAATGATGTTCAGACCGAGGATTTTTCCTCGGGCTCCTGCTGGCCCTCGGAAAGGTACAGTCTCCCTCAAAATTGTTTTTATAGCCAGACTTACAAGCTCCTTCAGTACTTCCCCTGGAGCTTCCCCTGGAGCTCATAGAAGTGTTGCTGCCGCCTCTTTCTAGGGCTGGGAAGTCTCTTGGGATCCGCCCAAGAGAGTTCGTCCGTCTAGCCAGCTGCTGTAGTTTGGCACTGAAAAGCCTGCCACTTTCCTCAATCGGTGACCTGAGCCTCCTGCTTGTATTATCACGTTTTACTGTTGAAGTTGATTTATCAATCACAGATCCAACACCCTTCCTGAAAGTACCACTAGGATCCTGTTTGAAGTCTGTTCCATATCTTTGAGGAGAGGAAATATAGAGGTTGTGGTTAGTAGGGGAGTGTTGCCTCACCTTCCTCCTCTCGAGAGTTACCCTTGGGCTGCAGGGAGTGGATGATGTCAGCCCCCTTGAGTCTACGAGGTGGGCATCCTGGTGTTTGGCACTTTGCCATGCTCGAGGTAAGCTACCTGTTGAATAGGAGCACAGGATGGTTTCTTGGCAACCAGGTGACTCACCAGTCCTCTTGGGCGTATTTCTGCATGTGATTTGAGTCCCCTCTGAAACCTTTGCAGTGTTAGAGGAGTAAACATGCCCACAGTCTCTGGGGTAGGACTTGTCTGTGTTTGTCTCCTCACACATTTTTTTGTCTGGAGACTTATTACAAAAACTCAAATGTTCTAAGACGACTGGCTCATAAGACATTTGGCTACAAGACTTGTCGGTGTTTTTGACATGTTTCTCAGAAGCTACAGGTGCACACTTCTTCTGAAGGACCTCCCTGTCTTCTGAACATCTAGCTTTATTTCTTTTGGACTCTGATTCTGACCTGACTCCTGCTAAAGTTTCACAATGACTTTTGTTGTCTTTGGCACACTCCAAGTCACAATCCACGTCTGTATTAATCAAGATGGGGTTAATAAATGAAGGCAACACCCTTTTCTCCCTTCTGACTTGATGCTGGGACTTCTCAGTGCCAGCAGGCTGAACAACAGAGCTTTCGGGAGCACCAGAGGAGCCTGGAGCTGCAGATTCCTCGCTGACGTTGCTGATTATCTGGATTGGCTGAGAACTAGCTGAGTCTTCAGCATGTGCCTGTGAATGGGCTCCGTCTCTGATGCAAATAATATTTCCACCTGTCCTTGCTCTGTCATATGCTCCACTGATGGTCACCTCTTCTACCATAGAGAAAACCAGCTCATCTTGACCTTTTAAGTCCAGTGGCTGTTGAACAGTCACTGTGATTGTGGCTTTCATTTCCTTGACATCCTGTTTGGGGTGACTGTTTAGGACGTCTCCGAGTATAACACTTTTAGCCAGGGAGTGTGAAGAGGAGCAAGTAGAAGAAGGAGATATGGGGGAGCTTTTGCCAACTGGTGAGGTCCTTTTGTCTGTTTTGAACCAATCAGCAGTTTCAGCATTCTCCTGTTTGTCTGAAGGTTCAAGTGCAAGAGAACTGGCCCCTGCCTTGACCTTTGTATCCATATTAAAGCGCTTGGAAGAAAGCCCATTACCTGATTTAAGAGTTCCGGTGTTAGAAGGCTCAGAGCGGCAGGTCGCGTTTAGACCAAGAGTTTGATTGAGCAGTTCCTCGCTGGAACTGGTCGCACTACACTCCTCACAGTCGTACAAACCTGAATCTTCTCTCTGAAAACTGTCTCCAGGGGCGGCGCCATCTGTTTGCTTTTCTCCAGCAGAGGTCTGACTGCAGCTCATCCCCTTATGCGGCAGTGTCTGTGGAGCTTCAGTATCTGCTCTTTTTACAGATTCCTCCTGGTGCTGGGACTTAACTGTGACATTATTTAAACAAGCACCCTTTAAGGAAGACTTGAGCACATCCATGGTCATTTCACTTCCATCGATACACCCCAGACGTTCTTGAAGTTGAGCAAACGTGTCACATTTGAGACAGTCCCTCTCTGGTTGCTTCCTTTCTCCTTTCAAAACTTCGGTTTGCCCCAGAAGACCTGCCTCTGTCGTCTTTTCTACTTGCAGCTGAGGAATTCTCAGAAGCTCTTGGAGTAGAGCAGCAAACTCTGGGTCATCCAAGTCAGCCTTGTTAGGATGCAAAGACGGTATGATTGGTACAAACTCGGGCTGTGCCTGCCTCGGGGCTGATCTGGGGTGGACTGAGCCATCTGAGTCTATCTGGATGACTGTGTCACAAGACTGTTCACTACTGGAGCGTTCATCCAGTTCATCACGCAGGCGAAAAGGACGGATGTCGACATCTACCTCATCGGTAGAGTGGAACGCCCGCAGGGAGAACGATTGCAGCCCTCTTTTTTCTCTAGTCAGACTCCTCGCACAAGGAGAACATGAGGTAGACTGCTGTTGGATGAAGGTGGATGATGCTATTAGATAAGTCTTTTAAATCCGAAGCAACATTCAACAATTTTGGGGTCCTAGATAAAGAGTGACCTGATTAGACTCTGTCATTTATACTACCTTCGTCCTCTTCTGTGTCCTGCGAAAACGAGAAGCAAGCTGGATGGTAGAGAAGTTCTCTTGAAGATGCGCCAAAGAATCCATGATTTGAGCAATTACTGTAGTGTGGCAATTTGTGTGACCCAGGGACTCTCGAAGGAGCAAAGTCAACTTTCCACTCCTGCAGAAACAGTGCAACCTCATGTGAGTATCTGCGTTCCAATGTGGTCGCAGGTTTAATTGCACCAAAGTCAAAGTCAAAGTAAACTTTATTGTCATCTCTGCTATATCCAGTGCAGCATGCGAGACGACGAGGCTCCGGTTACATCAGTGCAAAAACAAAAAGCTAATAAATCGATATAAAAAGGAGAAGAAAATAAATAAATATAAGAATTACAATAAGAATTTACAGTTTACAGTTTGGAGTGGTTTACAGTGACCTGTGTGGCAGCTTGTAAACCCGGAGTATAAATAGGTTAAAGACAACAGAAAGTTTTTAAATGAACAAACAGGTTTCCTCAGGTATTTTCCAGTTAGATTCTTACTTGTTTTGGGTGGTTTTCTGTCCACTTAGAAGAGACAGGACAATTGGGCCCAGCTCAGAATGAGGGGCTTTATTTTTGTTGACACCCCTCATACCACTACACACGTCTATCATGGTCAACTTGGTGGCGCCGCGGGAACCTAAGGAAATTATACAGTTGGACTTCAGAGGAGGTAATGCAAAAAGAATTGCAGGATTTTAAGAGATGCAAATCATAAAATATCCTGAATACTAATCGAAATTCTAGAATCAGTGGAAGATTCTGAATATTTCACTACAACCTTTTCCAATGGTGCTGCTCTCTGTACGTGGAGGCTGGACGTGAAGGGTGAAGAACATGATGGAGCTGTCACACAGGTATGTAATAAAGTCACTGTGCCGACGTGCTGCAATGGCTGCATCCAGGAGGGAAGCAGCCCGCTCGGCAGTGGGGGCCTTCACCCGGTTGTGGTTGCGTAGCTGGAAGGAAAGAAGCAGATGTAAAAGCTTATTTTACATCTGCTGTAAAATCAGCCCTTTAATCTGTTACATTTAATGAATTTTGATTCAGGTAATTCAATAATTTTATAATGATTTTAACTTTTTACTCTTGTGTCATTCGTCTCAGCAGCAAAATATTCAGGTTTCAGTCATTCTTCAAGTGTTGACTGAAAAAACAGAGAGGATGTGGTGCCCACCCACAGCAGAGATGCAGAGTCACAATGTAATCAGATATAATGTGCTGTGGAGCATAATAGGTTTCACTCCCAGCACCATTATCTTTTCCAACACAGTGCAGACCATTATCCAAACTGTCTAAATAAAGATTAATAAAACTTCATCTTCTCACATCCAGAGGGCACACACCATCACAGACAACAAATCGAACTAACCTAGTTGGCATGAACGTGTACTGTGAGAATACTTTCTCTTTTGAAACAATTAGAATAACTTTAAAAGGAGTTTTTGTTGTGTGCTGCTGCTGTCTCTTATCCACAGTAAACAGTATAACCTTTGCTCCCTGTCGTCTACTTTGGGTTAGCGTGTTTGTGTTTATGAAGCTTTACTAGACTTTCATGCCAACAACGGTAACTCCACTACTACAAATATGGGTCACTGGGCCACAGCGTGCCGAGGCAGAGGTAAGGGAGGCACAGTGGAAGGAATTTAACAATCCCTTTTCTTAATGGAAAAAACCTTCTGTTCTACCTGGATTCCATAGACCGGATCCTCCTGGAGTTTAACGTGGGCTTTCGGGCTGTCGTGGATGCTGCCTAATGATGGAACAACTTCCCCGAGCAGATCCCTCAGCGTGTCCTCCTCTCCGCAGCACAGTTCGATAGCAGACACTGACACACTGAGATCGGTCCACGTCCTCTCTCTGCGGCGCTCGATGGCGCTGTACAGCCAGGAGATGGCACAAGGAATCAACCCGAGCTTCCCGATGTTCTCACCACTGCCCACCATACTGGACCAGGACCCTGAGGTGGAAGGAGAACACATAGATGCACGCATTTTTTTGTATATAAAAATAAAGTTTTCACAAGACTTATGAAAAATGAAGCGCACCCCGAGATTCGATAGCTTGCAGCCATAACCAATAACTTGAACCAATTAATTTCTGTATGAGTGTATCAGCCTTCAATATTGTGTAATAATTTTTGACAACTTGTCTGTACAACATTGCTTTAGTTCATTGAACTTTGCAGGCATTTGTTTATTCTATTGTGGGTCACACTGACTGTATCACAACAGATTTGCTGTTGTGGGTCATTGCCTGCTGCATGATACAGTTTTAGCTGACAGAGCCTCACATTTGTCTCTAGGTTAGTTTGGAGTTCATGGTGATTGTCACGGTTCTGGGTCAGTATTGACCCAGCATTCTGAGTTCTGGTCTATTTTTGAATGAACGTTTCGTTTCTCTGGTGTTTTGATGATGATGATTATTATTGTTTGAGTTCTATAGTTTATATTCGGTCTGCGTCTGAGTCTGCGTCTGTGTCTCTGTCTGTCTATGGTGTCACTCCATCTGTTTGTGAATCTGTCTGTTTAGTTCAGCGTCTTGTCTGGTTCCCTGTGTCTGAGTTTCCTGTTTTATTGTGAAGGTCTGTGTCTTATGTGAGTGTGCTCAGTTTACGTTTCCCCTGTCTCGTCAGCTGTGATTTCTCCCAGGTGTGTTCCCCTCCTGTCTCTCATCCCTTGATTACTGCCATGTGTATATAAGCCCTGTGTTTCCTTTGTTCTCTGTCACGTCGTTAACGTCTTCTACCCTCAAGTTAACTGTGTGTTCCGTCTGCTAGCCTGCCTGTCTCCTTAGTTTATTTCTGTATTCTCTGTTTAGTTAAGTTTATGTGCCTTTTCCGCCCAGCGATAAAGCTGCGTGTTTTGAGTTTACATCTGCCTCCGAGTCCTGCATTTTGGGTCCTTCCTCCCTGCCTGCCTGCACACAGCCATGACAGTGATTATATGACTACTCGGTTCCCAGGTTACTGCAAAAATAAGCCCAAATCATCGCACCTCCACCAGCGTGCCTGACCGTTGGTATCAGGTGTTTATACTGATCTGTTGTGTTTGTTTGGGTTTTGCCTAAAATGTTGCTGTGCGTTACAGCCAAGCACCAACATTTTGCTGTTGTCTATTCAAAGGACATTGATCCTGAATTTTTGCAGTTTGCAAAGCTAAGCCACGCTGCCATCCAAACAAGCTATATGTTTTCAGTCTTTCTAGCAGTATCTTAATGGACTTTAACATTTAACATGCTAACTGAGGCTAACTGAAACGTAGCTCTTGTATTTTTGCAGTTTCTCTGAGCATAGCAGCGTCTAAGCATGGGTTGAATTTGCTAGGATGCACACATTTGGGTGACCTTCTGTTAACCACACCTGAATGCTCCAAACCAGCAAACTGTCAAAGGTGCTCACACCTGCAGATCATCAGTTAATCAGCTCCAACCGACTAACAGCACCTTCTTGCTAATTAGGGTTCCCTCTGATTCTTTGGTGTGCACTTATTAAGAGTGTAGTTAGTTGGACTGTGGACCGAGTCCTTTTCAAACTCTACTACATATGAATTAGATGAAGGTATGCATCTACACATTATACACTACATTCACAAATACACAGTTTGAGTGGCACAAACAGTTTTTATATTATTTATGTCTAAAAAATATATTAACCATATCAATGTAACGTGTTGCTGACAGAAACCGTTTTTCTGAAAATGGTGACAGGGTTTTTTAATAAATAAAATCACAGCTTCTGCAGGTCTGTACTGCCAAACACAATGGGGCCATAGTCACAGACCAGGCCATGGGCTCAAAATAGTACACACCAAATAAAGTTGAATCTGTGGAGCATCGAACTGTAACATCCACGTGTTAACATTGAAATAAAGGCAGGGAGAAGACGTGGTTCAGAACAGCACATCACAGAGCACAAGTTTGCTTGCAATGCACTGCAGGCAGAAATGACTGAATAATAAAAGATTTCATATCAGTGATAAAAAATATCAGCAAGATTTTTCCCAAATATAGATAATCACAGATCTATAGCAAAGTCTTGAAATAGGGCTAATTGCAGGAAAGCATTGGCACGAACAAAACACATCATATATAATCTCACAAGAATGCACAAATAAATGTTTTTATGGACCGACGCCATATTGTATCTTATTCTGGTGCACTTTTGCCCCACATTACTCCTGAGTTATGGGCTTGTTTCACCCTCTCTCGTCTTATCCAAACTCTAATTGAATGAGGATAAGAGAATTGGTTTACTCCAATTAAAGGCAGAGCGGTCTGCCGTTATTCAGAGAGAATAGTATTCTGTGGAGGAGATTGATATCCCCCTGGCTGTGGGCCACATGTAGTCTGTACTGGCCAACTAATTCAATCAGATTTACGGAGAGTGGCGTCATGTGAAAAAGCAAGTCCAAGGAGACCCTGTCCTTACCCCGTGTGTGTGTGTGTGTGTGTGTGTGTGTGTGTGTGTGTGTGTGTGTGTGTGTGTGTGTGTGTGTGCGTGCGCTACAAATCTATTAAACCCCTTTAGCGCTAAGTGCAGGGCTCCATCTCTCTAATAGCAACATATCACAGTCCACTTTGTTTGCAGGCCCTTCTAAGCTCAGCGCTTCAGCAAAATGAAGTGAAATATTTGCCTAAAACGTCAAACAATGGGAAGCTTTTACAAACACATGTATGCTGTATAATTGATGAACAGGCTTTTATTTATAAAGTAACAGGTGAAGGATGAATAACTTAAAGGGAAGAAGTTTTTTTTTCTTTTTTTTTAAGAGCAAAAAGAGAAAACTGACTGGGAGAGGAGACAAAAGATAGGAGGCTGGAGATCTGTATCGAGAGGACAGAGGGAGTTTAAAGTGATAAAGAAAGGCTGAAAGATTGCAGTGGGATAGAGGAGGAGGTGGGCCGGGGATGATAAAAGCATCCCATTCCCATCTTGAGATTTTAACCCATGGCCTCTCACAAGGACCGATTACTCACCCACATCAGCACAACCCAAGCCCAGAACACAGGCATCGCTGCCGCTGAGCACACAGCGGATGACATCAGCCAAGACGCCTGCACACACCTCGGCCTGCTCGAGAGAACAAAGGACAGCGAGCAGCTTGTGATTCATCTCCACTCTGAAGAAGCGCACTCGGTACAGAGGAAGAACCAAAGCAGAACAGCGATGCAGACTGATTGCCTTGGACTTAGATACTGTAAGCAGAGCTTGGAGAAAGTTGAATGTAATTGATGGACTGTGTAACTGTGGTGGCTATCCAGGGCCTATCAGTTTACAGGTCATCAGACAGAGAGAGGGAACTAACAGTATAGGATAAAGTAGAAGGAAATATGCGCTGTATACACGTAATGCTACACAATCCACTCACTGTCTGCCAACCTGATCACCATAGAAACAACTGAAGTCATATTTAAATGCTTTTCAACAGAGCCACACCTGGCTTGACTCCTGAGGATATGCACTGTCAAAGGTGAAGGTCTTCAGATGACTTTTGCCATCCCTGCCCACTGTCATGGTACCACGCTGTTGGCTTTTGGTGACCGGCTCCACTATGGTTACTCTCTTCTTGGATGGGTCGATCCGGAGAACAGGTGGTTGGCCTTGGCTCTCTGACAGCGATGGGTTCACCCTCAGCACGACTTTAACCTGTTCACCAAAGGAAATAGAAACAGAGTCGTGATGAAATTTAGACACAGTGCAGAACAAAATATCTGTTGGTCATTCGGTCCAATTGAAAAATACTGTATGAAAAAAATAACAGTACGAACAACTGCCATGAGATTGCAAAGAGCATGAGTTTAATCTCAAATTATTATTTACCCAAAAATGCCGTTTCCATCAGTTTAGCTGCACTCTGTGTTTGCTGTATGAACTGTATGCCCTGCTACGTTTGTGGGAAATCATCAAATATCAGTGGAAGGTTGAACATACCCACTGAAGTGTCAGCACCAACACATTCTCACTCCCACCTTATCAGATATTGGTGCTTTGTCAGAAAAGCCTTCCCATTCAATTATAAGCAGTTACACAGATACCAGGTTTCAAACATCCTCAAATCACAGAGCAGAATTTAGAGTCATTTAAATGCTTGGATTAAACTTTCATTTCTAACCTGTGTTTGGGGGAAAAACATCGGCCATTCCTGTAATGCTGCTTTGAAGTTTACATTATCGAGGGAATCTATAATACCTGAGTAAGACTTCTAACCAGCCATCAGTACTGCATGTGAGAGCTTGTTGTAGCATTGTGAATACGGTAGCATGCTCTTGTTAATATTTGGTAAAGCAACACTACGGATAAGCAAGGCTTCATAGATCCCCTAGTTGTTGTAGCGTAGTCTTGTTTAAACCTGATGGACTGAGCTTAACGTCCAGGCAGCTCTTGGCCACAATTACAGCTAATTCGATTACATTTAGCCGTAAGTGCGCAGATGGGTCAATCTAAATGCCACATCAACTTGTATTTTAGCTGATACAGTCTGCCCCATGCCTAGCACAACCATTCCTGGTCACCTGCAGCCCGTTTAATATTTCCAGTGAACCTAACCTTGACAAGCATTTCTTTGGACTGTGGGTTTAAAAAACAACACAAAAAAACAGGTCTTTCTTGCTGCAGTGCTAACCACCATATCATGACATGGCATGACACTATAGGCAAACTATAAAATGTTTGTATTGTATAATATTTAATGCTTGAACCTCATTGCAATGGCATTATAATGTACCTGTTGCTACTGTCCAGTCTAAGCTAAAAAGCTGAACGCTAACATGATGCTAGTATGTAAATATACAGCGCTAAATGCTAGCAGGTACCAAGAAAATGAGATCTTAATCTAAATGCCAATGAGGCAAGACTGAGTAGTACTATGTATATCATACATAGAGCCTTTAGGACAGAGACAGTTTTATTTGAAAACTCTACAGTTTATTAAATGCATTGGCCATTTGTGAGTAGCTAATATCCGCCGAAGGGATGTTCGACTAATGCCACTCTCCAGTGACATGCGGTGAGTGCTACGCTGTGGGCGCTTGCTGAATGAAGCTAGGACAGCCACTGATGTTTCTTCATTAGTGACAGTTTTCTTGCGTCCACATTTTGGCAAATCCAACACTGAACCAGTTTCACGAAACTTAGCAAGCAGTTTGCTAACTGTAGCCTGGGAGATGGGTGGTCTCGTAGGGTGTCTTGCATTGAAATCTGCTGCAATGACCCGGCTACTGCATTCACCAGATATCAACACAATTTCGAGCCGCTCCTCACGTCTTAACCTCTTCGACATGTCAATGGCTGTGAACAAAGAGAAACTTGTAAATAACTCATGAAAGAATAAAGTTACGTTGAAACCAAGCACACCATTGTTTTTCTTGTGACATTACCAATAGGTTTGATGTGTCACATGGCCCTCTTCCTATTGAAAAAACAAAAGTTGTATCCAAGATGGCCGACTTCTAAATGGCCACCATGGTCACCACCCATCTTGAGGAGTTTGCCCCCTCACATATACTAATGTGCCACAAACAGGACTTTAATATCACCAACCATTCCCATGTTATTACGGTGTATCCATATAAAAGGCCCACCCTGTACTGTCTTAGCAAATCCTCAGCTGGAAAAGAGAAACCTGGCAGAACAAAGTGATAAATGTCAAAGAGTATTAGGGCATCTTTGAGATGCTGAAGCAATGGAGGTGAACTTTGTTGAGCTAAACAGACAAACTGTCTTTGGACAACCATCGCCTGTTTTGTAAGGACATCAAATATAAATGAACTGACAACCAAGAATAAAATGGTGGTTTGAAACAAAAGCATATTACCTTTAGGCTGCAGCACACCACATGATTCAGTCAGTGCAGCAACTACACAACATCACACATCATACATCAGCTGCATGACGATGCATTCCTCCTGATGTATCTCTGCATGTCGTGACATTAATTTCTTAATGCACATCTCTGGAGGAAGTCTGAGATTTAGCAGCTTTAAGCTCTTAAATCGAGTTATATCCTGATTCTGACAGGCTCCTAACAAGGCTCACAGTTCTTGGTCTGCAGGAAAACGAGGCAGCATATACTAGACAGCGCGCCCTATTAGGGCTTATAAGCCAATTATAAAATTGGTTTTTCTGAATTCAGGTCTGCAAGACTGCAAGTAGATGTATGTTCTGACACCCACTCAAATGTGGTTTTCCTGAAAATGCACAGGACTGCATTACACCATTATGAGATCATCCTTCATTGACTGAATTTGAAAAGCCATTTTCCATCTGCCACATGATAAGTTCCCTCTGTCCCATGAAGGATTTTTTCCCCCTCTTCATGATTTTAATACCTTACGCAAGAAGTGATTTCTTAACCATATTGAACATGTGTCAAACTCTTTTTGTGAGGGTTAAATTATTCAGGAGAACCATTTGCAAGCAGAGAAAATCCTCCTCGGCTCTCACACGCATGCATATTCTTGCACGTTTAGACGTACAAAGCTGAGTGCTCAAGCAGGTGTGGCCGGCAGTGGGGTCTATTTGAGCCCTTATCTGTAACTCTAGACTACACCCAGGAGTCCATCTATGAGACAAGGGGAGGGCCCCCAGCCATATTGATCTCCCTGAGTTTCTCTCCCAGAGGAGGTGAGGAGAGGGGAGGAGGGGAACAAGATGGAGACATTAGCACCACATTATAGTGTATCACAACGGACGGGTGATATAGGATCTCATCCAAATTGACTGAGATCTCCTTACCCCACAACACGGATGGTCAGAACACTTCCAGGATGGTGCCTGTGGGCTCTTTGATGATTCGTCACCAGTCCAGGCTTATTCTATATATTTATACCTCACAATACAGGACACGTCGTTGCCCAATGACGTATTTCACTATGAAACCTATATATATTTTCCTTTTTAAATAATGTATTCAGGATGTCTGTGTGTATTATAAAGCAGTCAGTAGATGATGCACGTTATATCCGGTGGTGGCCGTGAGTTGATTTATAGTACTGCATTAAATCCATCATGTTAGCCTGATGTGCAGAATTCTAAGTACACACTATAGCAAAGCAGAGCACAATCATTGTGATTGATCCTATAGTAATATGCCATGTAAACATGTAAACACTGTGCACGGATCAGGATAGTACTGGAGTGAGCGAAAAATCTTATTGACTGTATTTGTAGCTTGCTTAAAATGATGATGACACAGACAGTATTCTGCCAGTGTACGGATCCATGTGTGATGACTAACCCTTACTGTGCACTTCACATGTTACACCTTGTCGATAGTGGGTTTGACCCCCTTTTCCCTTCAGAACTGCCTTAATTGTTCCTGGCGTAGATTCAACAAAGTGCTAGAAATACTTTGGTCCATATTAACAGGATAGCATCATCCAGGATGAAATCCTACCAGAGCAAACAGGCGCCATCTGAGTGAGCTCAGTGTCATGGACAAGAAACCAGCTTTAGATTATTTGAGTGCGCTATCCTGCTGAAGATACTGTGGTCACAAAGGGATGGATGTGGTCAGCAGCCATACGTGTGTATCCTGTGGTGTTCAGACAATGGTCACTTGGTGCTATTTGGACAGAGTTTGAAGAGAATATCCCCCACAGCATTACATCATCAGCACCACCGGACTGAACCACTGATACAAGGCAGGACAGATCCATGCTTTCATGTTGTTTATGCCAAATTCAGACCCTACCATGCGATGCTGCAGCACACACTGAGACTCATCAGACTGAACAATATTTTTCCAATCTTCTGTTATCCAACATCACTGATTTCATGTGAACTGTAGCCTCAGTTTCCTGTTCTTAGCTGACAGGAGTGGCACCCAGTGTGGTTTTCTGCTGCTTTAGCTCGTCTGCTCAAAGGTAGGTTGTTAGTTACAGTTCTTACTGTCTTGGAACAACTGTGACCACATAATTTCCTCTGGGATTAAAAATATATTCTGATGTTGTTACGGTTCTGGGTCCGTTGGACCCAGTATTTTGAGTTTATTATGTTTTGGTTTACTTTTTGCATCATGGATTATTCTTTATGTTTCTCTGGTACTGTGTTTCAGTTATCTTGGTGTTTTGGTGATGATGATTATTGTTATTAGAGTTCCATGTTTCTGTTTATTTGTATTTAGGATTTGTGTTCTCATGTTTTGTGTGAGTTCAGGTTCCATGTGTCATTCTCTGTCTGTCTCTCAGTGTCAGGTCTGCGTCTTGGTGTAGTGTTCTTGTTTCCTGTTTTATTGTGAAAGTCTGCGTCTCATGTGAGTGTGTTCAGTTTTACCTCTTGTCTCGTCTCATTAATTACTCCCAGCTGTGTCCACCACCTGTGTGCAATCTCCCTGTGTTTCTCTGTGTATTTAGTCACGTCTTTAGTCATTGTAGTTGCTGGTCCGTCTGTGTATCCACCCTGCTTCATTCTGTGTGTTTCCCTGCTGTCAACCATCATTCTGTCTTCTGCTCGCTGTTATTCGTGTTCAGGTTTGTGTTCTTGTTCAGGCTCAGTAGTTTAGTTTACCCAGTATAGTTCAGTTCTCCGTTTGCTGTTTTGTCCATTTCTTTTGTGTTTAATAAACCACCCTCTCACCTGTACGAGTGCCTGCGTTTGGATCCTCCTTTATTTTCCACACGGCTCCCCTCACTCGCCGTGACAGTTGTTGTAGGTTCAGAGAAGCTTTTCTGCATATCTTGGTTGCAATGACTAGCTGAGATACTGTTACCTTTCTATCAGCCACTCTGAAATGCCGCTCGTTGGATATTTTCTCTTTTTGAGATCATTTTCTGTAAACCCAGATCTGTTTGTGTGGGAAACTCCCAGCAGAGTTTCTGAAATACTCAGACGAGCCCGTCTGGCACCAACAACCATGTCCCTAATCCCCAACGTCACCTAAGTCATCTTTGTTCACTTTGAACTTCACCAAGTTGACCTGGCCATGTTTACATGCCTGAATGCATGAGTTGCCGGCATGTGATTGGCTGACTAGACATTTGCGTTAGTGATCAACTAAACAAATGAAGTTCCCGAAGACTTTAGACTCGATCAGTTTTCGAGTCTTTCTCCCTTTGCAGTGCTGATGCAGCTGTTGTTCAACATTTATTAGGAACGAGATTATCTCCATTTGACTTATCGTGAAGGAACAATGCAGACGCATCAAAGCATAAACGCAAACAATGACATCGACCAATATGGCGTTTTTTTAGTCAGACCTGCATAAGCAAATTATAAAAGCGAGCAGCTGAAAAAAAAAATACATTTGGCCTGCAGCAACGTGTCATCAAGGAAAAATAAATAAATAAAAAGGCAGGCGTGTATTTTTATCCAACCCCAGTGTCAGTAATGGTCTCCAGCCTGGTGATCACTACAGTTTCTGCTTTGTTTTTGCTTCATGACACATTTTAGCAAGTGCCTAAATTATGTTATCTCCTCCAAGTATTGATGGGATTTCTGAGCAGTTAATGTTTTTGTTGTAATACAGATCAATTTGATGTGCTAGAATTTGAAGTCTACCTTGCCAACGCTGGGCGAGTCCTTGGTTCTAGTGGCAGCTTGCAGCAGGCAGGTGGGGAGCGGCGGTGGGTTTTTCTGGATGATTTCCCTGAAGCAGGTGGAGAGTTGAGAGGGAGCTGGATCAGAAGCATGGCCCTTTTTCCTCAGTGTCAGGCTGAGCTTCTCAGCCGCCCTACAGGAAAGAAGTGAGGGAGCGTGTCATTGCAGCCAGTACAGATCCTTTTCAAACACTTGCAGCTATTTGGTGTGCATATACTGGCTTACCTAGCCAGAAAGGACATAGCTGCAGTGTTGGCAATGGACACCACTCTGGATATGTGCGGGATCTTAGAGGTGGTTTGTACAGCCCCGACGTCCCTGCAGCTCTGATAGGCATCATCTGTAGCCTGCCGGGGGAAAAGCTCATTATAAAAATCCAAATGTGTAATTGCACTGCAGCACCCAGTCCAAAAGGGGCTATTATCACGGGAATTACTCTGGGGAGGAACATGAGGTGGGCGTCTGTGTAAGTAGGGCACGCAGGCTGAGAGGAGCACGCTGGGTTAAACATACACCGTTAGTCATATTACAGATGCAGCCAACTGCATTTGTGAAGGATAGTTTGTGAAGGCTGCAGTGACTGCGAAACGTGATTCAGAGTAAACGCCGCCTCTCACAGTCACATCATCACTCAGGCAGCCTTACGCGAATATATTCCAACACTCCAACGCTCCAGCGTTTAGGGCTCATTCATGAGTTCACAGTGTGTCTGTGTGTGTCTGTGTGTGTGTCTGTGTGTGTGTCTGTGTGTGTCTGTGTGTGTGTCTGTGTGTGTCTGTGTGTGTGTCTGTGTGTGTGTCTGTGTGTGTCTGTGTGTGTCTGTGTGTGTCTGTGTGTGAGTGGCGTGGTCGACTGCACGCAGCTCAATGTGAACTCGTGCTGCAGGCCTCTGAGGCAGCAGCTCAGCTCGTTCTTAAGGAAAGATAACAAAGTCAACTTTTGTTTTCATAGCATCACAAACACAAAGTGCCAATTAGTGCCAGAGGAAATCGGTCATTGTTGGGAATGAGGAAGCCAGAGATAATATGGATAATGCACACTTCCCCGAACCCTCCTCCTTTCTGCTTTTTGACTCACGTCTTCTGTTGTAATCGTTTTTTTATCGCTTCACTTTCCCTCATGCAGTCTTTTATGATGTCTTGTTTTCCCCTCTCCTTCCGCGTTGCCCTTCCTTCCCTTCAACCCTTTCATTCCTTGCCTCCAATCTTGCACGCTTCATTTCCTTCTCTCCTTTTCTTCCGTTCTCCCTCTGCCCTTCTTCTCCTCACTCCTCGTCCTACGCTTTCACTTTCACCGACGCTGTAAAAACCTCTGTTGATCTGCTCTCAAACTGAAACACGTATGAATCATTTCTTCCACAGTCGTGCACAGTACAGGAGCGCTGTTATTGTCCCATTTGATTAGACGTGCCTTCAAAATAACAGTTTTTAAAAGAATCTCTGAAGACTCCTTTGGTCCAGTTGAGCACTCATTAGTATTCTCACGTAGTGATAACACGGGCTGATAAATTGCTTATCAGTCATTTTTCAAACAATGGCTCTGTTCAGACAAAAGTACACAAAGCAGACTTTCTTCTTGGATGGCGACTGTCAGTTTTGACAATTGCTGCTAGCAGATTTTTATCAGCTAGCTAACTCTGGTAGTGCTAATTCTCAGAGTTGAGTGAAAATGCCATCTAGAGCTGCCTCAGTTTTTATGAGGACTTTTTAAAATGGCAAATCTTTTAAAAGGACCTTACACAGATGCCTACATATACGTATACCAAGAGCCTGGAGCTAAAGCTGCATATCCCAGTTTGTAACTGAAGATCAAGCAGACGACATGGAAATACTGCCGTTATTCTATACTTATACACTCTATACTGTCCTGTACTGTAGATCATAGTGCTTATGATATTTAGAAGGATTCTAAAAATGTGTGCTATCAGCATGTAAGATCACACTTTATTTTATGCTAACATAATATTCAGATCCGTAAAAGCTCAAGCTGCCCCGTATCTTCAGTTCACTAAGTATATATCAAGTATATATAGCTTTGGTATCAGTACCAGAAGCAGGACGAAGTTTAGATTTTATGATTAGTGAATGGAAATCAATTTTTGGCTTTGGCAGAGACAAAGCGTTTCATGGATGCTAATGTTAGGAATAGCTCCTACAGTGAATGTGCTAGCATGAATCTGTCCTTGTCCCTCAGCTGAGCGTGCTAATATGTCCACAGGCTGCTGCTCTGTTTGAGACAGCTCCCGGAAAACCTTGAAGCAATTTTATACTGTAGACACCCTCCTACGATATGTTTATATGCAGTTTACAATAACATTCAAGGAGTATTTTAGCAAACTGAAAACTGTGAAATGGCCTACACACATTATCTGTCAACCAGGTCAAATATAGTCAGAGAATCTGTCACTAACTACATTAAATGAAGGATTTTGGGTGTTTTTAGTTGTTGACTCACAGCAAAGTGAGCCAACAACGAAATACAGAAAAGTCAGTTCTCAACCACCTTGTACAGGTTTATAATCTTTTTTATTGGGGACTTGGGAAGGACACGCTCAACCATCTTCTATCACGCTAATGCATATTTCGCCAGCCGCAGTGTTTAATACGACCATCCCTCTATTGATCACAAGTGCTTTTTGACCGGCCGGCTCTTGCGACAGGGGTAAATCATGACCCAATTCCATTCCATTAGCAAAAGTACTTTTGAACAACACACTCAGCCACGGGATCGAAATAGGCTCTGATTAGGGCCTATAAATCACTGGCTCGCCGACATGTGCACCCGTAAAGGCATACATTACCCATATAGCTCGTTAGGAGGGTCTGTGGGATTCAATGCTAAGAGAAGGGCTCATAGGGGTACCTGACGGTAAGGGTGTGTGGTGACACCATTAGCACTGGATGCAGATTTAGAAGCCACCAGCTGCTGCTGCTCCTCCACCCAGCGGCCCATGTCGGGGTTGGGGAGCTTGGGCCCCCTTCGTCGGAGGGTTTGTGGGGTCCTTTGAGGCGTCCTGGGGCTGCGTGGGCTCTGAGTAGTGTGGCTTTGATCCAGAGCCTCCCTCGAAGCCCTGTCTCCTTGCTTTGCTTCAATTTGTCCAAACAGTGAGCCAGTGCTGAGGCTGGCTTCAAAAGACGGCTTGGCTAATGCCTGACCCCGGCTCAGAGCCACATTGATGGCTTCTTGCTTGAGCTGGTACAGGTTCGTACCGCAGGCTCCACACTCCCCCTGATCTCTTTCTCTGAAGTCCGTGGTAGACCGACTATGGACCCGGAGGTTTTCATGAAGAAATGCTGACAGGTCACTCAAGTCCTGCACAAGTGAGAGAACATGGCAACAGGAGTTACAGACAGTTTATAGTACCTTTTCATTATTGCGCAACACTTTCCTGTAAGTGACTGACAAAATAAGATAAGTCCAGCCCAATCTTCACGTTAGGACACAGTAACAGTCTAATGTGCTCTGTTTGATATCTGGCTGTATGAATGATCACTGAGTATATGAGAACAGAGTCATGGGACGCCACTTTCTACATGGAGGTATTGATTAACACTGTCTTTATGATCCTTAACAGCGCAGTGAAAAAACTGTGTTTACTGCATCTCACAAGTGGATGGAACATGTCATAAATCTCAGTTCACTGGAAATTCTCGGAGAGCATGTCATCCTGGAATAATTGTTAAATGGGTTTTTTTGTCTGAAATAAAACAGGAAAAGTGAGACGTCAGCGTTTGTGCCTTTTTTCAGCCAATATTAGCATTTTGCTGAATGTCATGTCATCACTGTGTTACTGCAATAGACAGCTGCTATCTGGATTGGATATAAAAAATCCAATTTAATTTAGAAAAATCTGACAACAGGAGGTTAGAACAAGTAAAATCGTGCTGCTTTAAAACAGAGATTTTGACACCTGAGGTTCAGCTCTGGCCCCGGCTGTCACAGCTAACAAGAAGGAATCAAAAACCATCATCTTGTTTTTCATCCTGAGAAAGACATCCTGTGTCACACACACAGCAGCATCCAGCACGCACTATCCGCTGTTTTCCAAACGCCTTCCCTCCTACACACTACAATGACCGATGTTCCCTCACAGGACTTCAACAGGAGCTCTTAAATGTTGTAAAATTTCACTCAAAGCCAAAATGTGCTGAAACAGCTGGTGCTAAATAAACTTCCCCCATAAATAATATATAGGGATAATAACCCTGACAAAAATAAGACAAATTGAATTTCAGGTTAGACTGATGACAGATAGAATATAAGGTGCTGCAGAGACAGCAGCAACTCCATCTTAACAGATGACGTTATACACCCATGATGCTACTGAGAAATCACGCTTGGATCAATAAACCTGCGAGCAGCTAGATCTGGCTTATCAGATTTCTACTGACCACGTCTGTGGCCGCACGGTGCCTCCCATCTTCCTTCTGCTCTCCCTGTGGTCTCTAAAAACATGACACGCCCCATCCCACTTAAGAGGACAAAAATAAATAGCCTTCCCTCAATGGAGAGGACTGTGGAGATGACACAGGGATGTCGCCATGAAATATTCATGGACATTTAAAACCACTGGCGCAGGAATGTCACTGGTTTACTTTGGCGTTCAGAGTCCAAATGATGGATTTTGGTGGTGATGAATGTGCAGACGTGCACGCTTCTAAAAGGCTGCACTGAAGGTCCCACATGAGCCTTAGAACACTTGTTAAGCATCACCACTATATGCCTCAAAAGGAACTTCCAGTTATGCTTCTGTGTGACATAAGTGTCATAAAATGCTTTCAGAGCATGTGTATTGGAGTTTATCGGTCCACGCTGTCCCAATCTTACAGACTCTCACTAAAATATCATAAAAGACAATAAAATCCAGTAAATATTTGGTAGCAAGAGCCTTTATTTATTCAGTCATTTAGTATATTGTGATTCACAAAGTCTGCTTTTAACATTTTTCATGCATATTTATTCTTATTTATTCTTTCAATTCACAATATTCATGCCCAAAGGGGTTATTTGAGGGGGAAAAGCAAGTTTGTGAATACTTTTGTCATTGAATTGCATCAAAAAACAAAAAATATGAATGTGCATCTTTTTAATTACTGTAACAAATATACACCAGTAGCACCTGCTGAGAAGCATCCATATGCATTCAGCTTCATATTTCATTTCAGTTACGTGTTGTCTGTTGAGTCCAAACACGATATTATTACTGTAATTATATAGACTGCTTCGAAAGCATGCATGCCACATGAACCCCCTTTCCATCACAGCATCATTGTCACTGACCTTGTAGGAGAAGTGATGGTGAACAGCCAGGCTAAGGGCTTGTTTCTTCAGAGCAACAAGGGTCGCTGAGCACTTCTCGCAACGCACAACTTTCCGATCGGACCTCCCAAAGCCGGGATTCGCCGACATGGAGCCTCCTCTACATATAGTCCTGAAGGACATGGTAGTCCGAATGCGGTCTCCTACAGATCCAGGGAGGGACTTGTAAGACGGGACATCGTCTGCTCTCTGGCACATATTCCGATATGGGTCGCCCCTGGACCCTCCGGCACCCACAGGAGAGGGGCGCTCCTTGGACTGGCGGTCCTTCCCTGCGGAAAAGCCGGCGGGCTCAAAGTGATGCTGCACTTCTGTGCTCTGAGAAATAAATCATGATAAATAAGGATGTATGTGGGCTTTGGCAGGGGGAAATTAAATATCAATCGACTTGGGCTACTGTAACCACACCCTAATGTTTTGTTTTTTCTAGTGCAACAGTACTCTCAAGAAACTCTAAACCCCCACAAATGCTAACAAATTTTGCCCAAAACGAACAAATCTGACTTACCCAGAGTCCTCCTCTGATCGAGGCTGGAAACCCCTCTCCTCCTCTTCCAGTCAGAGATGACATGACAACTTGTAAATATTTAAAAAGATATCCGAACAAAGGCGGGGGGCATTTTCTGTTTATTGTTGCCAATCCTCGGGGACGTGGTGCAAAAATATCCACTCACGTGAGCGCCTAAAAGAACAAACTATACAACAAGCTGAAATGCTGGGCACAGTCTCTAAGAGGTGGAGTGATGGCAGTGGCACAGTGGAGAAGGAGTGAGAGCGCACGGGAGAACACTTCATGAAGTCACTTAGCTATTTATTATAAGCTCCTCAGGGAGGCAGCACGGAGCAACTGCTCGGAGAAACCTTAGAAAAAGGAGCAGGCGGCTGAGTGTTTGTATTTCTTGATGTGATTCATGTCCTACATACTGTCGCTGTCCCGCAAATGTCACTGCACCTTCTTACAACGGAACAGTCTGACAACATGCCTGAACAGACGTGTGCGCATGCGGAAATATCTATCCACATTATTCTTACAGTGGTTGTTTTCACCTTAGCAGCAATGGTGTCAAAGAGAAACTGCAAATATATCAAAAATATTTCCAAATGACTGAAATCCATGTCTCGGAAATGTATTTATTAATTCATTAATACATGATAAGTTAGTGTTTAATTAATACTTATTTTACTCTAAGTGCTTTAAGGAGCAAAGAAAAGTCATGTAGCTGTGTATCTGAGGGGTAACAAGTCCAGCAACAGAAGCGTGCTTGCTGTAGGGGTCACCATAGCAGATCATCTGCCTAAGCTGAGTTGTTACAGGTTAATCCTGTAACTCCAAATGTATCATGTTTTTAAATAAACTGAACAATATATTATTAAGCAGTAAATTGCAAAAAAAAAACAAAAAAAAAAAACAAAACACATGCATTGAAATAATTAGTACCCCATCAACCCAAGAACAGTTTGCTCTCGATGCTTATTTGTGGTTCCTAGAGTATTTAAAAGTAGCGCCCCTCCCTGAGCCAGGTTGTGCCGGAGGTTTCTTCCTCTTAAAAGAGGATTTTTCATTCCCACTGTCGCCAAATACTTGCTCATAGGGGATTGTTGGGGTTTTCTCTCAGTTATTCTCAGTCTTTACCTTACATATAAAGTATCTGTTGTTGTGATTTGGTGCTATATAAATAAAATTGAATTTTAAAAGTCTTTTTTTACTCGACAGCAGATTCAATAAACATTTTCCAAACAATTTTCCAGCAATTATTTCACAGTTGACATAGTTTACTTATGATTTACAGGATTAAGTAGTGGTATTAATAGGGATGGGTACCGGTGTCCGGTCTGACATAAGCGGTAGTAACCAGACCGAAAAGCAGCGCACATTTCGGTGCTTTATTTCGGTGCTTTTTTTTTTTTTTTCCTGAGCCAATTCTAGCCAATCATTTTACGTTTCCGAGGATAGTAGGCGGGGCCAGGTACGTACGTTCTTTCAGAGCAGAGCTACAGATTAAAAATGCCCAAGGCGAAGCGGTCAAAAGTCTGGCTGTACTTCACAGCAAAAGGTGCAAACTCAGCAGCCTGCAACAAGTGCTTTAAGCTGATACTGTGATACTGTCAAAGAAGGTAACACCTCAAATCTGATGAAACACCTGGCGACGCATAGCGTTTTTTTTTAAAGCCGAGAAATGCGCCGTGTTTGATAGCTTGCTGCGAGACCTCACACCATGCACATCTACTGCGGGTGTGGTGCCTGTTAGCAGACCTGGAGTTAGCAACATCCCCCCCAAAAGAGTAGAGTCCTGGCCCCTAGCCCTGTCAGCGTAGCAGAAATGATGACGGATGATGATGGCAGCAGCAGCCGTTCTCCTCTGCGTGAGTAGCTTCATGTTGTTCGTGTGTAATTAACGTTGAGTACGCTAACCACATTATCACATTAATGCATGTAAGGTGAACTAGCAAACACCGTCGTAGTTACATGCGGCTGTCTTCTTGTTTGATGGCAAATACTCCCTTCACCCTGGCCAAAAAGGCTAAAATGACCAAAGAAAGAGTGGAAAACAGCTAAACATGAGAGATTTTTGGACAAACCCATATGTAAAAGATATATAAAAATCTTATAAAGTTTGTATCTGTCTTGTGTGAAACTTGTATGAAAAGCATACAAGAGTGAAAACAGATATAAGATCCCTTGAAAAATTATATAAATGAAACTTGTATGTTTTGGATACTTACTAAAACAATATATGAAAGTAATGAGAAAGTGGCCACTTTCATGAGTGAATCATATAAGCCTTAAATGATTCACTATATGAAGTAGGCCACATGTTATGCAAGTCTTGTATAAGTTTTTACTATTTCTTTTCCATATGGGAAGTTTGTGTTTTTTCCATTGTTTAAGCACTACTTCCAGTCAAGAGTGAGACCATATATGCCCTATAGCTGCAGAAAAGGCTAACATTGTTATCTTTTTACAAAAAAACCGCTAAACATGAGAGGTTTTTGGACAAAGTTTGTGTTCTCCATTCTTTAAGCACCGGTTTGAGCACCGTTTAAGCACCGGCACCGTTTCAAAAGTACCGGTTTGGCACCGGTATCGGATAAAACCTAAACGATACCCGTCCCTAGGTATTAATAATGAGCGTGTCTCAATCTGTTAACACAAACTACCTTTTTAAATGTAACCAATCGGGATAGAAACCCAAGGACTTGAAAAGCTAATTCCCTCCGAAGATATAGAAGGACAATTGTTCTGAAGTATTATGAACTTTAATTTCAGTGATCACCAGGATCTAAAAAGCTGTATGTACAGTACCAGTCAGATCTGACAAAAAGGTGTACTGATTTGACCCCGAAACAGGGTTTATGACCTCATGACCTGTTGTTCATGGGTAATTCTGCAGCAATTTTCAGAAAATATGATGGCAGATGTGATGAAATGATTTAAATAATGTATAATTTTTGTCATTTTATGCAAATGCCCAAAGGAAATCCTCATTTCCAGGTAGTATTTTAATAAAATTATTCACATACCTTGTGTTTCTAAAACACTGAATAAAATTCCAAATACAGATGTGCATAAATGTTTAAATATATTTCAACATTTAAAAAAACAACTGTCTCACTGAAGTTTTTTCAGTCGTACAGTCGTGACTTTTCCAGGTGAACTATTTCCACATGTGCACCATTCTGAAAACTACAAAATACAGTTACAGTAATTTTGTTATTTTTCATTAATTTTACATATAGATGTGATATACATATTGTGTGGGACGCATCGTAAGCATCCCGCATTTGGGTATTTGGAGCTCTTGGTTCTGGTATTGAAGGCGTGTTTAGTCTTGGTGGTGTTCAGTAGTGTTTAGATTCAAATCGCTAAGTGAATCGAGCCTTCCCTGTATCCTGCTGTGTATTGTTCGGTCTTCTTATCTGTTTGTGATTCCTTGCTTAGTTGTTTCCTGTTTTATTTTGACAGCGGTTATTCTCCGTGTGAAGGTTAACTTCCCCCTCAGACTCATTAGCTTAATTTAGATACAATCTTCTAAACTAATTATTACATGATTCGTAGGCACGATTTAGTTTTCTTTCATTTTGAAAAATATCAGTTTACCATTTATTAATGATACTAACTGTAATGCCCTTAACAGTTTGACAATGCCAGGTATCAAAACAAAGAGGTACTTCATCTTACGTCTTTAGACTGAAAACAAAGAGTTTTTAAAAAGACTGTAACAAACTTTAGACGATAATCCGTCCAGAAAGGCGAGATCCTGCATTTCTCAAAATGTAAAAGAAGTTTGGATGTGACTTTCTATTGCAAAAACATAAATCTCAAGCCTAAGGTAACTCCGATGATGTAACCAAGGCTGAGCTTTGCGGCCACTGAAGCTCTTTATATAAAAATCGGTGTGCGCTGCTTTAAATGAGTATAACAAAGAGTTGGCAAATCACCAAAGCGCTTTCCAGAAGAGTCCACGGAGTTATGTGTTGTTTAGAAGTGCATGAACATTTTCAACATCAACTCTGAAATATCTACAGTTGACAGAAATAACAAAAAATAAATTTTAAACAGTAATCAGCTGCTTTCGTTACACGGGAGAGCGATAACGTGTATTCAGAAAGATATGTGTCGGCGTAGTTAAATATCACATTTGTGCCTCTTCTTGGATTTTATAAAATTGAAAAAGGGGCGAGAAGAGAGAGATCTTTGTACTGCATTGTTTCTAGCTTACCGATACTGATTATTCGTGTTGCACATTACGCAACTATTCGTGCTTTTACTCTACTGTCCTGGCCTGTCTTAAACTCACTGCCTGGTTAAACAGCCCTCTGTAAAATCTGTTTCGTTAAATAATGATATAAACTAATTAATACCGTTCGCGCTCTTTATTGGAACCATCTTTTCGCGTACTATCTGCCCCGCTTTTCCACAACAATGGTTTCTGAAAGGGACGTTTAGCTGCAGTGACAGATGGCCACAGGCTACATAACCAAGCTGCGCCTCTCTCTGGGCAGTTACGGTAGGAGACGACTCCTCCCCCACACCGCAGGCTCAGCACAGCTCTGTGCCGGCAAAGGATTGGTTGTACAGCGGGTGCCGTTTGGCGCAGTTTTGAGCTACATCCGTTAACAAAGGGCGTCCATTTATTTATTTCCCGTGTTATTTTAGCGCGTTCGCCGTCAAACATTCACCATGAGCACAATTAACGTGAAAAAGCTTAAAGTTAACGAGCTCAAAGACGAGCTGAAAAAGCGTAATCTTTCGGACAAGGGGCTGAAGGCCGAGCTGATGGACCGCCTGCAGGCCGCGCTGGACGAGGAGGCCCTCGCTTCTCCACAGGAGCAGGCAGCTGAGGCGGATGACGGTTTCGAGCAGGCCGCCGACCAAGAGGGTATGGCAGAGGAGGAAGAAGGAGAAGGAGAGGGGGAGGGAGAAGGCCCCGTAGAAGAAAGCATGGAGGCCAACGAGGAGGAAGAGCCGGAGAGTGGAGGCGACGGCAATGGCGTTGCCGTGGACGAAGAAATGGGCGAGGGAGAAGAGGAAGGAGACGAGGACGATGAGATGGACCCCATGCTCAAGGGGGACGTGGACGACATGGAAAAAATAGATACGGAAGACGGTGAGCCGGGAGAGCAGGCTGCCGAGGGTGAGTCGACAGAATCGCTTATGTAAATGCGGCTGGTTGGATGTGTCGTTTTTTTTGAGAAAGCGCTAGCGGTGAGGAAATTATGAAATTTGAATGCGCTACCGCACAGCAGAGCGTCCATGTTGAGAGAGAGAGAGAGAGCGTGACCTCACTACTAAGCTAGCCAGCGTTAGCACCGGTCTGCAGCTTGGTTAGCAGTCGTGTCGTAACCTTAAGTAGCCACAGTCCAGTCTACTAAAGAGACCTTTAGCGTCATGTTGAGAGCAGTCGACTAAAATTACTAAAGCGACTCTATTAAGAAATTTGCTACCGAATTTAGCTTAGTCTGGCTTTAAGTTTCGGTTTGGTTAGCGTGTTAGCTTGCCAGCTAGCGTCAGTTTCTTTGTGTCTGTTGTGCAGTGCCAACTAGCTGTTCAACCGGTTAGCTAATTCAGAGGTTCCCGGTGTTCCAGCTGGGGGCGTTGGAGAACATTTGCTTTCACATCCCATTTTAGAATGGATTGACGTGAAAACACAATGTTAGAAATGGCCACTGCAGTGGGCTGTCTTGCCACCCTTTCCGCCTTATTGTACCGACATCGTGTCTTGGGGTCGTGGGTGTTTGCCTTTAAAGGTTGCCGGGAACATCTGAATTAGCTAATCCCAAGATGTGCTGAGAAAAGGAAGGGCGCCGCACTGCTCGTATAGGTAGGACGTGGGTAGTTTTTTTTCCCCCCGTGGTTTTTATAGATAGTGTTGGATGGTCATAGAAATTATTAATCTAGGCAAAATCAGTGCAGTGTCGCGGGGAGGGGGGTGTAAATCAAGGTCTAAGTAGGCTTCCCCGTTTCCCTGCATGA
This sequence comes from Oreochromis aureus, assembly GCF_013358895.1. Taxonomy (NCBI): domain Eukaryota; kingdom Metazoa; phylum Chordata; class Actinopteri; order Cichliformes; family Cichlidae; genus Oreochromis; species Oreochromis aureus. The sequence continues at coordinate 841,576 of NC_052956.1, forward strand.
TGCATTTGTCCCTGGCAGCAGTAGATTTGCCCTCCTTTTAATGAAATAGATTTGTATCAAAAGCAGTATCTTTTAAACCCTTTACTGCAGATTAGTAACACTTTACTTATTAGAGACTTGTTTACCCAGCCCCATTCACAATGTTCATACGGGCCAGCTTATATTGTAATTACTACCTGGTCTTTTAAAGCTGTTACAGTTTCCACAGTATGATTGTCTTGTTTTAAGTGTAACTATGAGGTGTTGCCTCCAAGTAACCTTAATACAAATGATAATGGTCGACACACAATGTAACTAATGAACGGGCTTTGTGGGCCAGAACCCCACTGCCAGTCCGACCTCTCTCTCCCAGAAAAAGGAGCACCTCATTCTATATCTTTGTTCTATTTTCAAAGGGGATGCGGACAAAGACACGAATGCTGATCAGAAGAATAAGAAGGGTGTTAAGAGACGCCGGGAGGAACATGGAAGGGGCTACTTTGAATTTATTGAAGAGAACAAATACAGCTGGTAAGGATGGGACAGAGCGAAAATGGCCTTCAGCATCCCTGAAGCGCCATCTATAGCTTTGTTGAATTGTATTGGCTTTAAGTGCCAATGCACATAACTAGCAAGAGGAAAACCCTCATTTTTTTCAAGTATTATACTACTTGTAACATTATTTTCACACACATGCTTTGAGGGTCATCCCTGACTACTTAAAGAACCTTACCATTTACCTTTTTACAGTGCCCACTCACACTGTTTCTTTACTGGACTGCATTCTGTAGCAGAAGTGCATCTATCAAGTCTCTATGAATCCTCACACCTGTTCCTTATGCCACGTACTGTTTTGGAAAGCCTGTTGTGTCCCCAAGGTGAAACAAGGCTGCTCAAAGGGGAACCCAGAGGAACGTAGCAGATGTGCAATTTTCAGTGGGTGGGTGGGGAGAAACTAGCTCGGATTTGTGAAGAAGGGGTCCACTGCCGCAGGGTAGCAAAAAAACCCAAAACTCCAACGTCTGTTTGGAACGTCCACGGAGAAGCTCGCTATTGACCGTCCATCGTTACGCCTCGCAGTGGTCTATTCTTTTTCTTTTTTCGTTTTGTTTTTTATTTCACTGGTTGTATGATGTCGAAATGCTATTTCTGTCTCATGTATCATGTCCTGTGTGTGTGTCCGTGTTTTCATGGTGTGGGTGTGTGTGTGTGTGCGCATTTGCAAGGTTCTCTTTCTACCTCTGCTAGGTGACATCATGCATGGTGTGTGTGTGTGTGTGTGTGTGTCTACCTCTTGGTCAGTGTTTTGTTTTCATTGCGATGTCGATGCACTAAGGGTCAACAGGCAGATAATGGAATAACTTTGTGAAAGTTTTTTATTTCTTTAAAATTATTATTTTGGGAGAACCTTCGTCATGAATGTTTAGGCCAGGGCGGCAGAACTATTAGAACACCGAAGTATTGCTGCTCCATCACTTTTCCCTGAACAGCCAACTACTTTTGTGCAAGGATCCATTTTTCCCCAGATGTCCAGTATTTGCATTTTCACCCCCAATTAAACCTTCAGAGCTTAACTCTATGAAGTTCCACCTCAGGCACCATGTTGTCCACCAGCACCGTAAATCTCCCCACGGCAGCTGTTTGTATGGCATTCGGGCCTCTTGGGGGACAGTTGTGACCCATCGAGCTGTAGATAAGAGAGGAGTGATGAGCCCCGCAGTGGTTTCCTTCTCCTAAATAATTACTCAGCTGGAGTTGGACAATAGTTGGATGATGTCAAGTGAAGTGATGCTAAAGCATCATCCTTAATATTTAGAGATTCCTGAACTACAGAGTTGGTAAGTTGCTGTAGTTTTGACTACACTGATTTCTCATAAAACATGCTTACAACTTATTCTGCTTAGCGACACAGTCAGAAGTTAGTGGTGACCTTTTCATCTAGAAGTCAACACAGGGGAGGTTAAATATAACTGACCCCATATCAATTCTGGAGGCACAAACACACACTTATCTGACAGTGGAGAGGTCTGCTTGTAGTTTATCACTGTGACTCTCACACAGCCTTGCATACTAGAACAGGTGGACGTGCTTCTCTCTGTGTATCTTTCACATTTTAGATTTCGTTGGATTCTGCAAGGTAAGTGTCTGCTGAGGCCTACAATACAGCCAACATCCAGAAAGTCTGGAGGCTCGCTCAGTTATTTGGTTTCCCCTCTGTCTGTTTCTCCTTTTCTGTCTCCCCAAAATATTCTTCACCAAGTGGTACCCAAGGCATCTATATTTTCCATGCAGTTAAAGTGACGCAAACCTTCTTATACTGACTCTTGGTATCTGTTTTCAGTGCCTCATCCAAGTCACCTGTTCCCCCGTTGGAGGAAGAAGACGAAGCTAATGATGACACAAAAGTCTGCCTGGATAGCTGTATGTTTGCTGCTTTTGTACTTCAGACAGGATGTTTTCTTTTTTTTTAGACTTGTCAACTTCCTTCTGTAAATGACTCCTTAGAAACATTCCTAGAAAACAGCTTCAGGATTGAGCACGTTCTAACGGACAAATATAAACATGTATTTTAAAAGTATTGCATTATATTTGATGATTAACTTCAGTGTCACATTTTTAGCATAACATGGCAAGCACACGCCGTCTCAGCTTTCTTACACGTCGCTCTGAGTTGTGGCACTGCCATGTAACGCTGGCACGGCCCATATGCCAGCGTTCATTTCCTAAAGTCTTATATAAAAGGTTAATAGGAACCTGCCCAGTGGGCCAGTTGTCTTCACTGTTGGTTGTTTAACGCAGTACTCTCCTGAAACACGACCTGTACATCAGTGCTGGTGTAGTCATCAAAACGTTTTGGCTTTTTCCTCCTCAGATGTTGAGTTAACCAACAGCAGTGTGGTTAATGAAATGAGTATTCACTTTGCCTGAGTAGTATTTCTGCTACTTACTAATGAAGGCACCAAAGGTGATCTAGCTGACCAGTACACAAATGTGTACAGTCTTGTTCAAGAGTCATGTCTCAATTTGTACTTTTTCTGCCCGTTTAGACAACTCTGACCTGCACTTTAAGGTGTCACGGGACCGCTACAGCGCCTCCTCTCTCACAATGGAGAGCTTTGCTTACCTGTGGTCCGGAGGAAAGGCGACATACGGTGTGAACAAAGGCAAAGCTTGCTTTGAGATGAAGGTACGGTAATGATGCTCACGTCTTGCACAAATCTCTGAATGGCTGTATGTGCTGAAGTCATACTGGTGTCAGTGAGGTCAGTGGAAACGAGTGGTTTTTTCTGTGCGTGCAGATCACTGAGAAGATTCCAGTGAAGCATATTTCCAGCAAGAACATGGAGATTCATGACGTCCAAGTCGGCTGGTCCCTGGAAACGGGCACACTGCTGCTGGGTCAGTGCAATACTTGCCACAACTCAGTAAATACCACACTGACTCAGTGTTGGTGGAGCCAGCTGTAACTTTCCATTTTACTCATGGCACAATGCATTCCCAGGATCACTGGATGTGCAGACATGCTTAAATGTTTTGACCTGTGTATATTTAAAAGACTGTGCCACCATCTTAGGACAGCAGCGGTTTGCTATGACTCATACAGGCCGAATACCGCTGGGTTCAACATTTACATCAGCACAGTCCATGAGACGGTGAACCTTGTATTAAAACACAAACAGACCTAACTGTACTGCGTGTATGCATTTGCATGAAGGGCGGCCAAACAAGGCTGCAGAGATCCTCTGAAGGGCAGCGTGTCTGTAGGGGTCCCTCTGGTGGCCAGTTGGCTTCATGACACGTTTCTATAAAATGGCTTCAGCTCTGGCTGCGTCACAGCAGCGCTGCGTGGCCTAGTGCCAGCACAAATGATTCACACACCAGCTCCACTCTGTGTCTTAATCCAGAAGTGTTTTGTCATGTGTTTAGGTGAGGAAGAGCATTCCTATGCCTACTCCGGAAAAGCCAAGAAAACCACCAACTGTGTGACCGAGGAGTTTGGAGAGGCCTACGAGGAGAATGATGTCATCTGCTGTCTTATTGTAAGATATGAGATTGATTGGTGCTGCTGGTGTTTGTTTTTAATTTCCCCCTTTGTGTGCAGATAAACTGGAAGAATAATTATGTATGGAAGAGGCAAAGAATCACGAGAATATTAGTTTGACACGTTTGCCTTTCTGCTGACGCAAATGTGTTTTTATTACACACAAAAAAGCTCGAGTGTTGCTTTATTCGTGCAGGACTTTGAAGGTGAGGAGGTGGTGCTGTCCTACTCCAAGAACGGAGGTGAGCCAGCTGTCGCTTTCCAAGTCAGCAAGGACTCCCTGAACGGCCAGGCCCTTTTCCCCCACGTCATCTGCCGCAACTGCGCTGTGGAGTTCAACTTTGGCCAGCTGGAGACGCCATATTTCCCCCAGCCGCAGGGCTACACCTTCCTGCAGCAGATCCCCGTCAGTGATCGAGTCCGTGCTCTCAAGGGGCCGCAGACCAAGGCCGACTGTGAGGTGAGTTTAAGAGTTTTGAAGTGTTTTTCATTCATGAATGCAAAAGTGCGACGCTGCGGTATTGAAGTTCTCGATATATTGATCTCAATGTTCTCTCGTTGTCCAGATCATAGTCATGGTTGGTCTGCCGGGCTCAGGGAAGACCACGTGGGTGAATAAGCATATCCAAGAGAACCCTGGGAAGTACTACATCCTGGGCAGTGACACAATTGTGGAAAAGATGATGGTCAGTACTCAGACCAACATTACAGTGTCCCAGAAATAGTTGTTGCTTCTTCCTGTTGGTAGAAAAATGCTCTTTTCTTCTTTCATGCAGATCGGCAGCATGAAGCGTCAGTCCAAGGACATCACAAAGCTGACTGCCATTTCCCAGCGTGCACCGCTCTTCTTGGGAAAATTCATTGAGATTGCTGCTCGTAAGAAGAGGAACTACATCCTGGACCATGTATGTGGCTCTTGCTGAGTGTGGTCACAACCATGTATTTGATGACAGATTGTTCAAATAAGCCTCTTCTTTGTCTTTGCAGACCAACCTGTCTGCTCCGGGCCAGAAGAGGAAGATGTGTTTGTTCGCAGGCTTCCAACGCAAGGCTGTAGTCGTCTGCCCGTCTGATGAAGACTACAAGCAGAGAGTCCAGAAGAAAGTTGAGACTGATGGCAAGGAAGTGCCTGAGCATGCTTTACTCAAAATGAAAGGTAAAAGCATTAACGTTGTCTTTACCCTGTTACAATCCATCACACACTTGGACAGAAGCTATTCCAGTCTGCTGTTTGTCTTTTATTCAATCCCTGATCGTTTCCGTTCCATTACAGGCTTCTTCTCTCTGCCCGAGGAGGGCGAGAGCTTCAATGAGATCATCTATGCCGAGCTGCAGAAGGATGATGCTGCCAAGCTCCTGGAGCAGTACAAAGAGGAAAGCAAGACGGCTCTGCCTGCCGAGAAAAAGCCCAACCAGGGTAGCACGACGCCTAAACAACGCGGCGGACAGCGCGGTGCTGGACGTGGAGGCAAAAACCAGTTTGCCCGTGGCAGCGGACCTGGGCAGAGAGGTGGCGGCCGTGGAGGCTTCCAGAACAGAGGCAACTTCAGAGGAGGTGGGATTGATAGGTGGAAAATGAATGCTCCTTAAGAGCACAGTTGATGCTCAAGCTTACCTTTACCCTGGTCTGTCTGCAGCTCCCGGGCCTCGTGGCGGATTCAACCGTCCTCCTCGCGGCTTTCTGCCTCCCCCAGCCTTCAGAGGAGGATTCCCCAATCGTGGAAACTTTAACCGCGGTGGCGGCCCCATTCCTAGCCTGGGCGGATCCCCCAGGGGCGGCCCGATGAGGGGCAACATGGGACACAGAGGAGGACCCATGAGCAGAGGCGGTCCAGTGAACAGAGGGAACATGAGCAGAGGAGGCGGAGCTAGCATGGGTCGTGGTGGAAACAGGGGTCATCCCCATCAGGTTGGTTTCAGAATGACTCCTAATCAAATTATTGCTCCTCTGACGTCCGTTGATGCATAATTGACTTTTTTTCCTTTGTTCTTCCTGCACAGTTTCAGCAGAGAGGGGGGGGGCGCGGCAACTTTGGCAACAAGAACAGCAACTACGGAGGCAACAGGAATGGCATGGATAAAGCCCAGGCCTTCAACCAGAGCTGGCAGCAAGGGGTCAGTGTTTGTAAATCTGCCGTTTTGTAGTTGTTACACATAAATTATAGAAATAATCAAAGTGAAATGATGGACGGCGATTTGATGGTGTTAATGTGCCGTTCTGTTCTGTGCAGTTCTGGAACCAGAAGCCTTGGAGCCAGCAGTACCAGCCTGGATATTACTGAGACATTTGTTCTAATGGACTGGTGGGCGACACTGGGATCCACCGCTAGCCACGGAACATCATCCACTCCAGCGTTTGCTTACTTTCCTTTAGAACCCACTTTTACTAATGATCGTAAAACTCACGACTGACAGCGAGACTAAAGCTAAACGGAGAGACGACATTCCATCAGAGAGGAGACCAGGCAGCATGACTGTAACTGAAGCTTTATATATCGTCACACAGATGTACAGTGTGGGTTCATCCTCATTCAGCCATCTTTTGTTGTTGTATATTTTACCCCCCTCCACCTTTTTAAATGCTTTTAAAAACGATGTTTGTAATTTCAGGAAGCAGAAACGATTAGTCAGCCCGGCAGGCTTTGAAGAGATTTTCTTTTTTCAGGGTTGTGCATTTTATCTGTGCTGTGGTTTTTTGTTTTTCTTTTTGTATTACAAATTGTAAATATTTTTTTTTAATGCGTAGTTTGCATAAAGGTTTAAGGAACGATGATGATCTGAATGGAACTTTGGCTTCTTTACAGGAAGCGTTGGTAGCTGGTTAGACTGTACATGTCTTTAGAGTCCACTGTCAAACAGCCAGACTGAAGCTTTTCTTTTGTTCCACTATCAATCCTGTAACATAAACTCCATAGAGCTACAATAAACACATCGTTGGGTTTTTTACATTCTTCTCGGCTTGTGATCTTTGATTTGGTTCAAAGGTGTGTAAATGACCTTTGAACGGGCCGTGGCCTGGTTTGCTATCAGCCCTGCTCAGCACCTCATTAGTTAATAAATAACCTCAAGTGTCTTGTCTTTGATATGTTGTTTCCGGTCCTTCAGCTATTCAGTACTTTTAATTTGAAAATGTGTTTTGGCCAAGCCATTTTTAAGGATAGCAGTAAGCCATTTTAGTCATACATTATGCCTCTTAAGGTCTTTTTTTTTTTTCCTTTTTTTAATTAAAATTAGAGCACTGACTTCGCTTCATTCTCAGGAGATTGTTTCCTAGATTGTCTTGATTAACGGTTCCTTTTAGTGCAGTAGACTTCTGAGAAACGCCAAGCACTGACCAGTTATAAACGTCTCCACGGTAACGACTTCCCTTTTCTTCCTTGTACTGGTGATTCGTGTAAACTGGCTCTTTCAGTTTTGATGCCAGTTCAGCACAGAAAGTGGTTTTTAAAAGGAGGCCGGATTGCTCATTTTCACCAGCAAACCTAAAAAGGGCTACACAGTTTGATAACCAACCTTTCAAACTCTGACGGTGTAGTTTTGGTTTTTTTAAATGCTCTGGTGTTTGTGTTGGTGACTGTGTGGCCCGGCAATAACGGCAGCTCCACCTATAGTGTTTCTCCACGTGAACCTGGTACCCAGCTTATGTTTGACACTAGATCCAATCAATCCAACAGTTTCTTTCTTTAGATTTTTTCATTTGCCCGTGTTATTTAATAAACATGTAAATACTAAATGCATCACTAATTCAGCCATGCACGAATGTTCATGAATTAATAAATGTGTTGTGATAAAGAAAGTATTAGTTTGCCGCGTACTGCTGTGTGATGAACTATTTAAATGTCTGGAGAGTTTGACCTTTTTTTATTATACTGGATACATAAAATCTAGCAGAATGCAAGCTTTGGGTTTACAGTATAATCTATAATACAACAGACACTATATTTTTATCGCTTTGTGTTGCAGGTTGTATATCAGGTCTTTTATTAAACCAACAGTGCAAAAGCTTTGAGGCTTTTTCAGATTTGTTGTCTTTTCTATCTGACAGTTTTTAATATTTGTTTGAAAAATTGGGATTGTAATTTTTTTTTTTTTATTTGTCTCTATTAAAGTTAAAGAAGCTGGTATGCAGTGATTGTGTGATTTGTTACAGTTCCTGTAAAATGTTTCCATGCTTTTCTTTAGAGATTTTATATATATATATATATATATATATATATATATAAAAGGCATTTAGTGGTTACCTTTGGCTTTATGTTTGCACCCACTGTCCTGCTAGAAATGACAGCCTTGACTGGCAGTTTTGTGCAGACCATGTTGAGCTTAAAAACAGTTGTGTTCAGTTTGTAGGTGTTTGTAACGAGAGCTTTAGTAAAGCCGTATTCTCAAAGTGAACAACTGGAAACGCCCGTCAAGCTAACGACATTCACTTTGTGAACACCTGCAATGACTGCAAAAACAACTTTGAACACATTTACCAAAAGGTGCCTGAAACAATACCAGTGTTGGCTATCTAGCTAATATTGTTGCAAGAAATGTGTTATGAATCTTATGTACCATAAATGACAGTTGACAGGTGTACAGTAATAGTGAAAGCCATCTTGGCCTTTTTGCTGCAGCTCGTCCTGTCAAACCTGCAGCTCGAAGTCTTCCCCTCACAGCTGAAACTGAGCCTTTCTATTACTCTGTGCCTGAAGCTGTTGTCCTGTGAGCCGCCTATCACACAGGCTGTTAGCTCTCAGACACTTGTCCTCTGACTCAGGTGTGTCTTTGGCTCTGCAGACCTCTTCCTGTCACAGTTAGTTTCTGAGTGACTCACTCACACTGTGACTTTCCTACAGAGAAATGGCAAAGACCTACATTTCTATGATGGTCTGTCTCTTCCATGGTTAATTCCCCTTTTCTGTAGCAACACTCTACTTTCTGCAGTACAACACTGTTCAGCTGATGCTGCCGAGGGTCTGGTACCACGGTGTGCTCCAGCACTGCAGACAGAGGGGGCTGGAAGTGATCCAGAAAAGTTGGAGCAGCTGTAGGATGTTTCAGTTCTGGGTAACTTTGTTTTAAACCTCAGGTGTTTCACCATTTACCTTTGTACCATTTCAAGCTGTTCACTGGACTAAATGACTTGAACTGCAATAAATTACTGGAAAAATTGGGCTGTTCCAAAACGCTGGACCAGTAGTGTATGTCACATTGGGCATACACGGTAAATGTATTCTTTATTTGGAAATTAATGTCCTAGTTGTTGTTTTTTTAAAGTTTTTTCCTTATTAACACAGAATTTACTTTTTATTTGCATTTCCATAACATTTATGATGATCATAACTTTTACTGGTTTTGTTTAACAACAAAATGTTGGGAATTTTGCATTGAACAAATATGTGTGCTGAAAAAAAAAATCCTGCTTCATATTGGAGGTACTTTCAACAGCTTAGTGCAGAAATCTGAACATCATATTCATGTAAATGAGAAAAAAATGAAAATATTGTTAAAAAAAAGTATGCAAAAACAAGAGAAATGAAAATTATGTAAGATCAGCGTATGCTTTAACAACACCCAGCATGATGCTTTGCCAGAACAGGTAGAGATACCACCTCCGTGACATCACGCGCTACTTGTACCTTGCATCAAGGAGTGCTGTGTGTTGTGTTGTACTGCTTTGTGTGATTTGCTCCAGCGTTGCAGCTCGTCCTGGGGCTCAGTTGCACAGTAGGATGAGAGCACGTGTGGGTTTGTTGCTTTCCAGAGGAGAATGTTACCATCTAGCTCAGGCTAAACAAACGAAACAGACCTGCTGTCCCACATTTTTATAATTTCATTCATTTTTCAGTCTTATATTTGTTTAAATATACTTGGAATTGAATCAAATGATGAGTTCATCACCAGGCCTCCGGAGAACTTCAAGACATGTTGAGGAGCTCATTTAGCCATTTAAATCAGCTGACACGTCTAAAAGCTGCAGGACAGCGGCCTCGAGGCCTGGAGTTCCCCTCCCCTGGGTTACACCAATCATAACGTTTACCCGTGCTGGCCAAAAGCTCCTGTTTTAGTGTAGTGTCTAACCTTTGTGCTGACAAAGTCTTCCCTGCTTCTTAATCATTGCAAGTAGCCAATATCTGTAATAAATGGCAAGCAAGACATAATATCCATTTCTTCCAGTTTTTCTTCTTTGACTTTAATATATTGTTGTGTGGCCAACAATATATTAAACTTTTTGACTTTTCGCACAGCGCTAATGACATAAAAGGAAAACCATCCACGTGTATGTAAATGTGAAAGGCAAGGTTAAGCCACCACTGCTTACAATTACTTAAAATGACTCAGAGTGTGATTCGTGTCTCCTTTCCTGTAAAGTTCCTCACTATATAAAATTACTCACAGAATCTTTTTTTTGTATTTTTTCCTGTAAAAGGTTGAATTCTTACCCCCGTATTCTACCACCGTATCTCCTGGGAAGGACTTTTAAGGTTATGTCGTAATTTAAAGTGGCATTTAATTAAAGCAGAATGGCGCCATTGTTGAAGGACCACATTATAAAGCACAACCAAATGTCCCGATAACTGCTGACTGAGTAATCCGGCCAAGAAAAACACTGAATGAATAACAGAGCGTGTGCAGAGGTAAGGCCGATACTGCATAAGTAATATTAAACACGAAAACTTACTGGGGGATTAAACATGTTTATATGCATATGTGAAGTATGTGTGGTCTTTCTGACATTCTGGTCTCTTTCCTGTACCACCCGTGTTTCCTTTTCTTTTCCTGCTGAGGTGTGTGATGGATATTCACTCCCCTCGCAGACAGCCAGCTGCTTGTCTTTGCAGCATGTTTACCCACATCAGCAGCATATTAGCGAATGACAAGACCTCCCAGTCAGACAGCAAACAGTGCATTAGCTATTGGCTCTGATTAGTAGTGTTTGGCCCAGTCTAAGCCTGATGTAAGCGCACGAGGAGCCCGCTCTAGCTTAATGTGAATAGACTTCATGTTTCTCTGTAAGCACCCACGTAGCTCCTTCCCACTGCAAATAAAGCTCATTTGACCTACATGACAGTGAGGCCTCAGTGTAACAGGTGTTATAAGTCATTAGGCAAATGATTTGCTCCGCATTACAACTTCCTATAAGTGCAAACAACAAGGCGAAAGACACAGGCAGCTGTATGTAACTACATTTGAATGTGATCATGAATGTGAATGGAGCCAGAGAGACGTGCCTGACAGCAGGGAGGAGGAGGAGGAGCGACCAGGAGCTTTAAGTGAGACAAAATATTTTAATTTTCCAAACATAAACTCATTCATATTATTTACAGGTGGAAAATATAACACATCAAACAGAATTTGAATGACTCAACGCAGCTCACACAAATTCAAGTATAAAAAAAGGGAAAAACTATCAAAATGTACAAAATATATCAAAGTGCTTGTAGACGGAGTTTAGGCAGGAGTACTGCCCGGTGTGTGTGAAACTCCAGGTAAATGTCCTTTTAAATAAAAAGTATTAGGTGTGCTTTTCTTGAAACCATTAAATATATCAACACTTTATTGAAAACAACACCACGCGTGTACTCATAATACATCCCCGCCCCCAGTCTGGATTCTTGCGAGCCTTTCCCGTGACTTCATACTATCGAGATGTTGTCCAAAGTGCACGCGCACCTTTCTACAATCATATTGGGAAATTCAGCCACCTCTATCTCGGTGTAGTCCCCTTTCTTCACCAGGTACATGATGGGTAAAGGCGCACTCTCGGACACCGTGCACCGCCGCTCCCCATACCCAAAGTTGCGCTTGGGCTGCTTGCAGCCGCCGGTGCACCTGAAAGCCTGGTACCCAGCCGGCTCAATGATCCAGTACTGTGTCCATGTCAGTGCGCGGAAGTTGATGAAGTACTCCTCTCTGCAGCAGGTGTCTTTGTTTTGATTGTCGCAGTCACCGCGAGAGCTGAGGACGAAAAAACAAGGAAAGTTAGATGACAGCTGCTAGCATTAGCGGTAATGCGATTTGATTGATTTGTGTTGGTGGGGTGGGATCAGGTGCTCCAAAAGCTGTCAAAGGCCCCAAATGTCTTAGCTACACCCCTGCCTGCTATGCAGTGGTCAATTTATAGATTGATTTGTATTTTCAGTTACTTAAAATTACTTTAGACCATTCATGACAGAGAGCATATGGTGTTCTTCAGTGGCAGTCTGTAATTTGCTGCTAGATTTCTCTGAAGCACGAGAATCTGTAAACTAACGCCCCTTTTGCCACCACACAACAGTTCTATTAACGAATGCAAATGTTGACAGGTAGAAACGGGACAGGGTTAATTGTCACACTGACACAATATCCTGTATTTCGCGCCCTTACCCGTACTCTTCGAGGTTGAGTGTGTAGAGGACGAGCTCGGGCTTTCCCAAGGTGTTGTCCGTCTGCTCCTGGGTGGTAAAGCGGACACTCTTGGCCATCTCTGCCGCATAACTGCCAGGTCTCTCGCCCTCGATCCACACCTCCAAGTGCATAGGTGTCTTCTGCTGTGTCTTGGACCAATAGTGCACCGCCTGGGTGACATCAAAGCTCTTCCAGCCTGTCTCGTGAATGGGGATCAACCTGTAAACGCGATGGGGGCCATTCATTAAAGTGAGCTCCAACTGATAACTAGCGGAGAAGAATACCGCTGTCTTTTAATTAAGATAGCAAGTTGATTGAGGGGGGAGGGTGATCATTTAACGGATCCCTTACCGCGAATCTACCAGCGACGTCCGGTTGGATCCGTTGGGCAGCACCTCCACCCAGTAGATGCTGACCCTAGCGTTGTTGACGGGCCGGTGGCTCTTCCTCTCCACCGTGAAGCGTTTGTGGTGGGAAGCCCGCTGGTAGAGCTTCAGCTCGGCCATGGTCACCTCACTATTATCCGGGATCCTCGCCTCCATGTCGAACATCACGCGTTGCCGAGTGGTGTCAGAGTACACGTACTCCCCGGAAATATCTAAAACACAAACCATTTCCAGCTTTTTAGTCAATTTCGCCTCTTGTGAAGATTAAAATGACTTTTTCCATGAATATATACTGGTGCGTAAAAGAGCACTGGGTGTTACAGCTATTACGCACGTGAAATACTCTACAGCAAAATCTTTTTCTTTTCTTTTTTTGAATCTGCATGCTCCATTTGTTAAACATTTAAGAAGTGCCTACCTGCATTGCCGGGGATTCCTTTCAGGATGCCCGCAAGACTGGGCAAAGATCTGCGCCTCCTGCTGTGGTGCATCTTCAGCATGGTCATGTACTTATTTCTTATATGCGCCGGAATCACCAGATTTTCCACATCCCTTTTATGGATTCTAGGAACTTCATCCAACCCAAGCTTCTGTAGCAGTGCGTCCTTCATATCCTGATGCGTAAAAGCCTTAACGAGACCGAAGAGAGCGGCGAGAAGGACACAAGCCCGAAGGAAATCCATGACGAAAGAGAGAGGGGAAACTTCAGTGTGACAGACACACACAGTAGCGCAGGAGATACAGAGTGTGTCCCTCTGACACTCCTCTGGTCCCTTATATTGTTGCGGGTCCTCCCCGTCTTTCGCACTTTGTCGATGGGGGCAGGGACCCTTATCAGAACAAAGGTGCGACAATACAGCCCCATCCTAAACAGGATATCTAAGTGGCCATACTTCAAACAGCAACAATTAAGACTTGAGGGCCATCCGTATTGCGGAGGTGTAATTTCACCTCAGTTATGTTTGATGTGGCCAGAATGAGAATTTTTTTTTTAAAAAAATCCGTTTCGTACTGTGTATTAAAGTGACAAGACAATCACGTGATCTCTGTTTTATGTGTTTTATGCGCTTATATATTGTTTTTACTTTTGCGAGCCAAACTTGAAATCTGTGATGTTTCCCTTAAAAAGAAGAACACTGTGGAGAAGAAGAGTTTTATTTGCAGCGAACTTGTCATATTTGAAGTGCTGAAGAGCTTCTTTGGTTAAGTTAAACAAATGACCGTCGCTGTCTTTATCTGGACACTAATTTCTCTTTAATTGGAATACTGTCCTCCCACTGTGTGTCCTATGCAGCTACACATGTGCCTCAGACAGACATTACTTGACCCTGTGAACCTGAAGTGCCCTCTCCTCCGTAGCACCGTTGTCTGCACACACACACACACACACACACACACACACTGCAGTCTGATGTGTACATTCCACTGGACAATGTCAGCCTGGGTCCAGTCTGGCAGCAGTTTGTCACACGGTGGGCTTAACTTCTGTCTGGATGGCTGCAGAACCGATTTAATCCAGCAAAAGGGTGAAAGACTGAGTCTAAAACCAAGCAGGATGTTCACCTTGAGTCTATAACAACCAAGGGAGTGGGTGGGTGCGTGGGGGGGGGTCCACGGAAAAGGAGTGCAGAGCCTCGAGGGAGGAGGGGACACTAGGGGATTAGATGTTTATTCGGACCCCTGTAACCCATTCTTGGTCCACTCCAGCAGATTAAAATTATTAGCCAAACAGACAGTTAATCCAGGGGCCGGTATGAGAAAGGGAGTGTGTGGGGGGAGGCAGGGGGTGGATGTGGATTGGGGCAGGCTCTTCACAAGTTGGTGATTATCTGATTCCATTGCGAGGATTTGCCTTGCCTTTTTTGTCACACAAACATTAGAAGAGGGTTGCTCTCACTGGCTGCCCAGAAGCTCCAGGCTCTGGTTGTGTATTGGCCGTGTTTGCTTAGAGATGTCAGACAGACTGAAGGAGCACACAGGAAGAGCAAATGACAGATGACTGCCAGACCCACTTGTAGCAGCTCGAGAGGTTGCATCTGCCCAGTAAAGACAAATTATTAATTAGTGGCAGAGCCCCAGTAGCACATGACACCGTGCACATGTGGTGTAATCTTTGAAATGCATTTACTCGAACATACACGCTGGAGACGGGCTCGGCGTGGCTGCATGTGTGCAAAGGTAAAGTACGTGTAAGTGTGCAGAGGTATAATAAGCGGGTAACGAATAGATGCGATCTGTTCTGTTTATTTCAGTTATACTAAAAATGTGCGTCTGCGTCGGGATTCTGCATTGCAGCTGGTTGTAAATCAGCATTAGAAGCCTTTGGCAGGGTTAGTGTGCGCCTGTGTTTATGTTTCTGATTTTGATGAAGGTCAGGTTTTCAGT
The DNA here is from genome assembly GCF_013358895.1 of Oreochromis aureus. Lineage (NCBI taxonomy): Eukaryota > Metazoa > Chordata > Actinopteri > Cichliformes > Cichlidae > Oreochromis > Oreochromis aureus. Next base: position 856,738 of record NC_052956.1, read on the forward strand.
TCGGTTTGCTTCTGATTTGGTTTTACCCTTAAAAAATGTTCTTTTTGTCCACTATTTCATTATTATATATGTATGTGTGGTATTTGTCACACTGTGAGAGTTCATAACTTCAGAATGGCACTGCAGTACAATAATACAGTACAAACATGTGCACAGTCATGCACATATCCAAAATGCCAACAAGCAGATATTTTATTAAAATTAGCTTTATAAGTTCGCCATATCACTTCATTTAGTTTTTCTCCTGCTTTATTCTAAACTAAAAAAAATCAGTTTATTTAACAAGAAAAATCATGCTTAATTTTAGTTCATTCTAACGACATCAGTCTTTGGTTTCATAATATTTACTATGTATATATATATATATTGTATTTTAGGACATTTGATGTCTGTGGTATTCTTACAACCCAATTACTGGAAACAACGTTAGTCACCAGACACTTTGTTCATTTTATTAATTTAAATGATGAGACAGCGCTCATTAATTAGGCTTTAATCAACAGTCTAAAGAGCCCATGTTCAGCCATTATCTGTAACTAGATGTTGTTAATTCTTTGAGGTCTCAGTGAGGATTACAAGTAACCCCGACTAACCCAAACTCAGCCTGGACTCCAGTAGTCCAACATCTGAGCCACCGAGGGGTAACATCTTTTATTCGGCTTCTCTGGCACGCTTTAAAAACATATTTTGGGGAAACTATTTTGTTTCCCCAAAATATGAAATGCTTTCTTGTTTTCTTCAAAGATTACAGCTGGGATTAAATTAAAAATAAAAAAAATTATGCCCAAAATGCTGACTTAAAGTAATTTGATTACATGTTTCATGCCATTGGAAAAAAATGAGAAATGTAATGGAATCTGGTCAAATATACATTCAGTTTATGCCAAGCATAGTTTCCTTGAAAATTCATTATTTTAATAAACAAACATTTGATTTGATATTTTTTATTTCAGCTGTATTTTAATCAAAAAATTTAATTGACGTTTATCAGGATCTTTTCTTCGTGTAGGGTTATGACTCATCACAGACTGTTACAGGGATCTTGAAAATAAAATAAAGTGCTGTTGTACATGCACACTGATGGCCTCAGTTGTATACTGTTACTTCTGTTTTCCTTCAAACACTAACACCTGGAGGAAGGATAAAGCTGCTCAAAAGTGTATGCTAATGATAATAATCAGTGCATCCTCCATAACAAAGAGCCACTGGTGAGGTCCAAACCTGTAGACTGTCTGTGGTCAGCAGACATGTAAATTCCAAGCAAATCTTGTCCAGTCCAGCCAGATGCCAGTCTAAGTGCCTGCTCTCCACAACCTAAAATACTCAGCCCTCTGCTGTCCTCTCTGCCTCACATTACAACCCCTAATTTGGGAAATTAAGATGGCCTTTGTGTGATATTTCTCAGTCCTTCCTTCCCATGCCGTTCAGAGATGAGCTGCCTAGTTCAAAGCCGCATCTCATACACCCATAGGTGCCATTTCTTTTCAATCAAAGGCCGAACGAGCTCCTTCAATCCACAACGCAGGTGTTAATTAGTATCCACCCATTTGCATTCAAAAGCAGTCCAATTTATAGGTCAATCCGTTCCATTTGCGCAGCATCAGACCTCCCTGTTTCTGCTTTGAATGCGTATACAGGAAGAGGGCAGAGGCGCAGTTTGGTTTGCGCATTATGTTGTAGCATCTCATTATTACGCGTCTCCCTGGGAACAAGGCGGAGCTGCTGCATGCTCCAAAAAGTCAATATTGAACTTGTGGTCGTGGTCACGGCAAAAGCCCTCATTATGATGCACTCGAGGATTGTCACCCACTTCCTGGCCTGCTACTGGCCGCCTTATCTCCACGTCAAATATTTGGAGAAATGAACCGCATTAGTTTGCACCTTAATGGTCCACACCAGCTCTTCTCTTTCAGCTCCCGCAGACGCGTCTGGATCTAAATCCGTGGAGCTGGCTGCCAGTAATCATCGATCAGTCCGTGACAAAGACGAAGCGCTAGACCCGTGCAGGGGCAATACTGTCATTGCCCTCCGCAACGCAGACCAACCGCAGGACGGTTTAACTGCATTTCGCACAGCTAATGACGCATCAGTCAGCGCAGACATGCGCGTTAACCCCGCTGCAGACAAATGGGATCAGACAGGTTTAATTAGGACTATCAATACATATTTTCATTGGTGTTTAATTCATCGACAGGCTGGAGTTGTGCTGGACTGAAGCAATGAATGTATGTGGCTCCAACCTCGGCTAGGAAATATTTAAAAATCTACAACCCGATGAGGGAAAATCTCACGCAAGAAATTCAACAGCGCTGTTGTGCAACTTACAAAAAGGCGCGTGGCTTTCAGTAGCTGTGCTGAAACGGTTTGTACACCAGAGGACGCCATGCGCACGCGCGTAGTGGCTTTAAGGGGTATTTCCACCGCGAAACCCCCATTTGCGCTGTGCTACGTTCAAAAGATCAGATAATCATGATGACGTTAAATAGATAGCAAGAAGGCAACAGTGACACTTGGATTGAAAACATCATCGGGGAAATAAATATATGAATAAATGTACAGTTAGATGGGCCTTATTATACTTATTATTTTGTCCTATTCTAATTAGACCACTTCTGAGATCTGAGGTGAACATGACAGTTGAATTGAATTGTTCATTGTGCATGACTTTTAATAGGATACCTGCAGTGCTTAACACATTTATTAAACAGCTTGTCAAAAAACAAGAAAAATATCTCAGAAATCTGCCAAGCGCTTGTTTAAAACGAGCTTATTTATTTTATTTCATTAAGAGTAAATGTGAAAATTCGTGGATAACAGCAATAATTGTATTTTGGCATTAAAAACAGCATTTTGATTTAACAGCTTGCGCACACTGGTCGATTAACCATTACAGAAATATCAGAAATGACTTTGGTCATTCTGACACTTTAGAGCAGGGATGTTAACTCGTTTTACATCAAGGGCCACAGACATTCACCCACAGTGATCTGAAGTGGGCTGGAGGAGTCAAACTGCCCTTTCTGTCATTCTAAAGACATTTAACTACATTTAATCCCAGAGATATGAGATATGATATGATAGATCATAGAACATAAAGAATTTCAAGAGCACATCTCAGGTTTTCTACATGAAAGATGTGTAAAATCACTGAAAACGATCTGCTCATTGCACAGACTGTCCCATACTTATAAAACATAGTTTTTGTTCATTCACAGAAAATGTTCTCCCCCCAAAGTGTCTGTAGTACACAGCGAAAAACAGGAAGTTGTCTGTCATTTATTTATTTAGCCATTACTTAAATACTTTGGTGTAGTATGAATGGCCATGTGGGACATCTTTGTCAGCAGAAAAAGTCATATAAAAGTTATAAAAACACAGTTTAAAGTCAAAAAATGGATCCTCTCCATCAAAGTCATCCAAAGTCGTCCATCCAGTCGGATTGGAGGCTTTGGCAGGCAGATTCTGGCCCCCGGGCCCTATGTTTGGCACCACTGATTTCAAGTAAGTGTTGCATAAAGCTTACATCGGGTGGTGTTCTAATAGATGTGCAAAGCACTGTACGTAGTGAGCAACCATCACTGCTGTGACAAACTGTTTTACATGATATTAATTCTTTCACAGCAAAATGACACCCGATTGACACGAGGACATATTTGAAGGAGTCCGAGTGTCGACCAGTTCTTTGCTCCAGGAAGGATTTCATATTTCTACAAACTTTCAAGACCCATGTCACACAAACTCTGATGTAATCAAGTCTGCTGAAGAACAGAAGCATACGTTTAATTTAAGCATTTAAAACTATCTATAGACGTTTCCCATATGGAAAAGAAATAGAAAAAACTTATAAAAGACTTGCATAAGATGTGGCCTACTTCATATAGTGAATCATATAAGGCTTATATGATTTACTCATGAAAGTGGCCACTTTCTCATTACTTTCATAAATTGTTTTAGTAAGTATCCAAAACATACGAGTTTCATTTATATAATTTTTCAAGGGATCTTATATCTGTTTTCACTCTTGTATGCTTTTCATACAAGTTTCACACAAGACAGATACAAACTTTATAAGATTTATATATATCTTTTCCATATGGGTTTACATGAACATAATTCACCTACTGAACACGTTTTTACGATATTATTGAGGAATGAGTGTCGTATCAGGCTATTATTGTCTGATTAGATCCTGTTCATCAGATAGTTCACATTTTAAACTACCAGTGCAGGGAATGACAATTTTGGAAAGTGAAATAATAACAATCCTTCCACGTTAAATTATTCTAAATGGTAAATGGCCTGCATTTGTATAGCACTTTACTTAGTCCCTAAGGACCCCAAAGCGCTTTACACTACATTCAGTCATCCACACATTCACACACTGGTGATGGCAGCTACATTGTAGCCACAGCTGCCCTGGGGCGCACTGACAGAGGCGAGGCTGCCGGACACTGGCGCCACCAGTAGGCAACGGGTGAAGTGTCTTGCCTAAGGACACAACGACCGAAACTGTCCAAGCCGGGGCTCGAACCGGCAACCTTCCAATTATAAGACGAACTGCCAGCTCTTGAGCCACGATCGCCCCTGTAATTGTAATGTAATTGTAATACAATTACACCTCAGTATATGCAGTGAATGCACAGAGGCTGAAGGCGCTTTGTTTCACTGAGTTTGGCAAAAAGATTCTGTGAAGAGCTCAGAGTGACATGTGACAGGATTATCTCAGTACACACCACATTATTTCTGCTTTCTCACCACACATCAGTTCATTTTTATGGTCGAGCTGCACTCTGTTCTGAAGCATTTAGTGGTGTGTATTAACTGTGCTTTACTGATAAAATGTACTTGTGAAGATTGAACATGCATTGATAAAAGGATAAAAACGACGTGTTCAACATGAAATGTACTGATCACAGATCTTGTAAATGAAAGCAGAACAAAATCTTTAATCACACATGATCCACATTTGAATTTAATATCCACACGGGCACACGAGACCCGTTTTCAGCAACCATCACTCCTGCTGGAAGTGAAGGTTATTACATGTGGGAAATTGCCAGAAAGCTTAATGTTTCATGCAGTGGTGTGTACTACTCCCTTTCACAGCCAAACTGGGCCAAGAGTGCATAGCTGTGCAGAGTAACAGACTGATGATTGGCTCTCTGATGAGCTTGGTTAACTGTTCAATCCAACAAGGGTGATAAACATCTCCAAACAATCAACAATGAAAACTCAATCAAAGGCACAGCAGTCTCTGTGCAGGCTGACAAAGACAATCAAACACATCAAATGTGTTGGAAATATAGCAACAACACTTGTATGTTTTTGCAAGGAATTGTGTTATATCTAATAACCAAAGCACTCAGACGTATACTAAAACTGCATTGCTACTGTTCAAAATCAGAATCTTTATTGACATTGTGCTTTCAAACAATGAAAATTGTATTCAAACCTGTTCAGTACAAGTGAAAAGAGGGCACGTTTAAGTGTTGTATACAAGAATATGACCTCAGAGTTGATTTCCCTTTAAACAGGTGACTGCGTCTTATATGGTATGTTGTTGTGCGCTTACTTCATCACATTTTGTGTCTTTCTTCTACAGTCAGGGGGCCCTGAATTATTTATTTTCTTAAGTATGGAAGTTTTATGCTGCCCTTTGTTGGTGTGTGTGGCCCAAAACACCTTCTCCTCCCTTCTCCTCCCTTCTCCTCCCTTCCCCCAAAGATTCAGCCACCGAGGCCGTTATTGATTACTGGGTGCACTTTGAGCAGTGATAAGCACTACAAAGGGATCATTTCTAAACAAGGAATGATCAGTTCAGACTCTGAACTACATGAAACCCCATGCACTGTTTATATGCAAATAGGGAGCAAGAGCATGCCACACAGACCCTTTTTGTGTCAGGACATGTAAGGTGTGACTATGAATGCAAAAGCAAGACACATTTGGTAGATTGCATAATGGTTTATGGCGAGTCTGAATGTCATATTTGATGCATGTGGCTGTGTGAGGTGGCTCACTGTCACAGCTAGCTGGTCTCGGTACAGTTGCATTGACTCAGGCTGGACTGTATCTCGTGTAATTGCTGTTTGCGGTTAAAGGGACAGCAGTCATTGTTACTCCTGCGTGAAGAAAAAGACGCCACCAGCACCAGCCCGCAGTTCCCATTCACAATATTGACAACACCCCCTCCCATCAACACCCCCACCGTCACCCCCCGCCTCTCCCATTCGCACAGCAGATGCTGTGACGGGCGCCATGATGATGATCTGGGATTTTGCCTGCAGCAGCAGCCAGAGACGTTAGAACACTGGTAGATAGGCCGCGAGCTGTAGAGGACATCTCGAAATACGGGAAACATGGCGGAATAACGGGCATGCGTGGAAGTTGGAAACTGTAAACGCGTTACCTAACATCACAGACTGATAACCTTTTTTTTTTTAACAGCGTCGAAACGTGTTCAGAGACGCTGTATGAGAAATCAAACTGGTAAGACGAGACTGAAATATTTAAATAGAAGCCTCCGCGAGATATCCACAATAGCAAACATGGTGGTAGAAGTATAACTTCCAAAGAAAACAGAAAAAGAAAACAACAAAAACCTTACAAACAACGTAATCATTGGTATTTTTCTTTTACTTTTTACTTAAAGTAATGTAATAAAATTTCAAAATAACTCCCCAAATAACAGCCCAGAAACATTACTCCGGGTGATTGGTCGTAGACTGGAGAGACTTACTTCTAGAAGGATCTTCAGTGGTTACAAAAAGAAGGTACGTATGTATTAAAAACACATAATTACGTTTCTGACGCGTACAGTCGAGGTCGAGAGCTATTTGTAAGCCATTCATAATTTCCAGCCAAGCCACTTTTCCCACAATGCAGCGCGGTGCTGCGGCGCACCAGAGCAGTGTATAGTGGGTGATCTTTTCAGTTTAAAGCCCTTGGCATCGAGCCGCTGGTAGCTGACTGGGGAAAGACGGCAAAGCAGCGACCGACCGGCGGGGGAGACTGGCAGTGCAAAGGGAAGGACGGGGGGGAATTTAGGCTGTGTCCCGTATTTGGAATAAGCGAGGCTAGAGCTTTCCCCCTGACGTGAAACGAGCTTTTCTGTAACCTTCATAAGAGAAAAAGGGAGCCGCATTTTTTCTCCTTTGACGGCTAACTTACAGGGCTGCTGGTTGGAACTCTTGGCGAACCATCGCTTTTGAACTGTGAAGAAACTAAAGAGACGTTGACGAAGAATGGGATTTAAAGAACATATCTTCCAGCAGTGAGTTGTGAAAACGGGGATATTTTGCAGTTGGATAAAATAAATAAATATATATATATATATATACATTGTCAGAGACCGACTTCATTTAGTTGAGTCGTGTTAACGCTGCGTGTTACATGTCAACTCCCGGGAAAAGGGGGAAGTTATGGTATTAAGGAACGGCGAAAAGTAGTGTTAACGTTAGCTCCCTGGTTAGCTGAATAGCTAACCTAGCAGGCTGCTAAGCTTCTGTCGCCCTTCCATTCCTGGAGCAGAGGAGGGGCGCTGGAGCTTTGTAGCATTGCAGATCTGGTTTGGATTTTTTTGGATTGCTGCAAGAATGGAGAATCCCAAATATTTGTCTCAACTCAGGGAGGTGTTTTGAACGGCTTCGACTTGGTCATTTTAAATATATATATATATTTCGTCTTAGCGCCAGAGGAGAGCAGAGAACTGTCTGCTAACGCTGCGATTCCAACAAAATCAGCCGGCCCGGGGCAGGCAGGGGCTGTTACTAGCTTACTTCTTTTCTTATGCACCCTTTGAGTGGTTGGGGGGGATAGGTATTAAAAAAATGGGGAAGTGCTGCACGTCTCACCCAGCTTCAAGATACTGGCTCTCGAGAGGGAGGTCATGATTAGGCGTATTTTAACGCTTATTTAGCCCCGGCTTGGCCTCAACGCGCAAAAGTTTGATTATATTTTGAGACGTGCAGTGGCGAGAACTTCTTTTCAAGCCCCCCCCCCCTCTGCGCTGACTTCCAGGCCGAGGAGTTGTTTGCTCGTCCAACCCCATCCATCACCATTGCTACAAAAACCCAACAGTAAGGAATAAAACATGTCGGGAGAGGTGCGTTTGAAGAAGCTGGAGAAGCTGATCCTGGACGGGCCGGCTCAGTCTAATGGCCAGTGCCTGAGTGTGGAGACGCTGCTGGATATCCTGGTGTGCCTCTATGATGAGTGCAACATCTCCCCCCTCAGAAGGGAGAAAAACGTCCTGGAGTTTTTGGAATGGGGTATGTATGCTTCTTATTTACTCCTTTTTTCCTTTCTTTTTTTGGTAAGATGATCAAGCTAATAATATTGTTGGCGCAGTGGCCCTCCCTTTCTCCCATCACATTCCTTTTATAGTAGCAGCAGGGCTCACTTTGGCCTCCTCTTAACACACTGGCTCTCCCTAAAAACTAAAGAGAGAAGGGGGGGTAAGCAAGGCCACTTTATTCTCCTGTAGTTAAATGTTTTATATGTTTTGGAAAAAAAACAAAAGCATGTTGGAGGGTTAGACATTAAAACAGAAGGTGCCAGTTTATTACCAAAAACAGAGATGCTGTAAAATACCAAGCTGACAGTGATAAAAGAGGATGTATCAGCTGTAGTGAGGAGGATGGTGAGCAGGCCTGTTCAGATTTGAAATGCATCCGGGACAGGTCCAATAAAGATGTTCTCTCCCCTGCAGGCTGCCATTTATTCCAGTGGGAATGCACTCTTATGCGAAGTAGATGGCTTTTCTGTCATCACGGCTACTTTGCATGTCAGTTTGCTTGGGTTTGTATGCACGTGAAGGGTAGAGTTGTCCTATCAGACAGAAAACACTTGCACATGCCCATGGTTTGATTCGTTTCTACAGAGGAGAGGAGGGGGGTTTTTTGTGCTGTTTGTGGCTGTTTTGTAACTTTAAGACTCCCCAAGGTTAGAGAAAAGGAGAAGAGCAGGAAGACCACACACACCAACAAGAGTCATTTGCAGAGAAGGTGTGTGTGTGTGTGTGTGTGTGTGTGTGTGTGTGTGTGTGTGTGTGTGTGTGTATGAGTGACATTGGGGTTTGGTTTGTGCATGAAGCAGGAATGTGAACGACTCACCTTTTTTTTGTTATGTAGGGCAGAGGCCCAGCTAGCTGCCGGAGCATGCCTGGCTGCCTGGCCTGTGCTGTCTTTTACAGCCCTGAGAGAAGGGTGGCAGTGCAGGAGCAAATAATTGACCTCACAGGCAGAAATGTAGATTAAAACAAAAGGCAATGAGAAGACGTATTAGAAGGAAAGCGCTTGTGTGTCATATCTGCAGGAATCTTTTTGTCTATGTTTCTAAAAATACAAAAACCCCTCTACAGACAGACTAGCAGTTTGGCCCGTCAGTGAGTGACTGTGTCAAAGACAGACAGGATGGCAGTTAAACAAGTGTTAAATCTTTTGGCTGTGGCTGCTCAGTTCGTCTACCCCACCAGCCACCATCTGGCCAACCTATTCTGTGCTAAAAATGGAGTTGTGCAGGCTGGAGGTGGCTGGATTTGGCCATTGTTCATGTTTTTTGGGGGAGTCTGCATGAGGATAACGAGGTACTTTTGTGCCTCTGCTGAAACATGTTGTTTCCTTTAGGACAATCAGTTGTTGCCCCCCCCTTTGCTAGTTCTCAGCTGATGTGCTGCATCAAGTTGGCTTTGCAACAATGCCAGTGAGCCCAAGCCTTTAAGGAGAGGCGCTTGAGTGCCAAGTGGTGACTTCATCGTGACATTTCCCTGTGTTGACACTAGAAACTGAGCTCTAGCAGACACAACAGACAACATGCAGATGTATTCAAGCTGTCATAATTGTCTGGAGGTCTCGTGTTGCTGCTTGTTATTTACCACTCCAAAGGCATTGATATTGAATCCTCCATGTTTAATAATGTAAGTTGAAATGGCTGCTAAAACAAAGCTAAGGTGTCCTTTCCAGAATAGAAATGTGCCTTAATTGTAAAGTTCTAATTAAAAAGGGCCTTTCAACAAAATCCATTAAAAGGAGCTCTTAAGATTGTTCTCATCCTCTGCCGCACACGTACAGTTCCCGTGGTGGACCAGGCAGTTTTTCTACTCTGGGCTCTGAAGGATGTCACTCAGAGAAGATATTACCTTACATGGTTCTCTCATGCAGCTCCGTCATTGGCAAAGAATATCTACCCACGTGCAGTCCCATCCTTCTGTTTGCAAGCGGCACCCATTCAGCTAAAGGGATGGAAAAAGCAGATAAAATGGCTGGTTTCAGACACTGGTTGGTTGTGCACCCGGGCTAAGTATATAAATAAGAATTATTTGGAGTTGTGAACAATCTTCTGGCACAACTCTTGCTGGATTGGTTCATTTAAACCACTTGATTTCCTAGCATGGACTTGGTTGATTCGGTTGAGACAGAGGGCTTGGCAAGGCCATTCCAGAAGCTTAATGGTAGCGTGCTTTGTCCATTTTAAAACTAGTTTTGATGTTTATTTGGAATCGCCGTCCTGTTGGAACACCCAACTTTGTCCAGATGTCACTGTGTAGCTGTTGAGGTGAAGTTGAAAAATTTGGATTCCATCCACGTTATGCAGTGTAGCAGAATAGTGGTACTACCATAGTGCAGGTACAGCGGTCTCACATGTGGTCGTCCAAGCATCTCTCTCGTCTCGTTTGATCATAAGACATTTTCTTTTTTCCCAGAAGACATCTGAGCTAAAAAGAGCTGAAAACTTCAGTTGAGCTTGAAGGTGAGTTTGGAGCCGAGGCTTCTGTCTTGGTTGGGACCCGCTTGGTCCACGGTGATGTGGAACGTGCTTCACTGTGGACAGTTTCCAGTTCATGGCCCGGGTGAGCCTTTGTGGGTCCCGGGCTCTTCCTGAACTTGTATATTTGAGCTTGCATGGATCAGATGAAATCCAACGCTATTCGCGCCCATGATGAATTGTATGTAAACGACTGACGTGCACTGTAAATATGCCACTGGGTAACTTCAGAAGACATTGTGGACTTTGGTCAAACCAATTTGCCCCAGTGGTAAACAGCTAGGGAAATCCTGTCCAGACAGATGTCCAGGATGTGTCACTTATCTGCCTGTCGTGCTTATCTACAGCTCTGATATATAAACAATTAAAGATGTAGCACGATACTCGGGGATTTTTTTCCTGCCTAGAATAACTATAACATTTCCCCAATCATGTGCTGTCCAGAGCCAAAGGAGTCTAGCGCTGTAATAAAATAATTTCTGTAACTATTTTTGTGAATTTGGAGTTAAAATGTTAGTTTTGACATTTTGTGTCTGAGACAGTAACAGGAAAATGCTCAGATTTGGAGCACTGACAGGTTCAGCTTATTTGTAGTGTTACTGCCCAAAGGCTTTTTCTGAACCTGAAGAAACACCCTGCTGCTGGACGGACTAGTTGGACAGCAAATAATCACATTTCTTACATTTGTGTCATATTTCATACAAATGTAGTTCATAGCTGGTTAATTTCACTAAACATTTCAGCAGCTCAGGTTTCAGTGTTTCCCACAATAAGACTTGGTCTGGCCACACGGGCGTGTTGTGACTTGTTTTTGGTCACCGCATTGGTGGTTTTTGTGCCAATTATGATTTCCTCACAGCCGGTAACCATTCGCACTGGGGCTTGAAGCGTGCCAGACTAGTTGAACTGTAGGTGTTTAAATGTCTAAGATCATTGCTGCATCTACATGATTTGCCATATTTGAACTGCGTTGGTGTTAAATCAGTTCGTCCTTATGAAATCCAAAGGGCTGCCGCGTGACCACATCAATAAATGACACATTTCATCTTTAACTATATATTTTTTAAGATTTATTCAGTGAAGAGCTCAGGGCCAAGAAGAAAACCATTATAAACCGACTCCCAGATGGTCTTTTATTATGGACAAGATGGACAGGTGAAAGTGATTCAGTTCAGCTTTATCAGTACAACCAGCGGTGTAACAGTGAATCGGTCCAGACAATAGTTCTTCCCTCTCAGTGGAAAGATTTGAAGGAATCTGCGTGTAAGGTTTTATCCCTGTGATAACGCGCGTCCATGGTAGCAAACCACACCTCTGTGGCATAGCTGTACACAAAAGTATGGTAGAACTGAGGTCAAGTCTCGTCTTGTCCTCAAAAGTTTTGTGAGCGTCACCACTCCCATGTTTTTTCTTCTTCTTGGCAGAAAACCACAGGGTCAAAGGAAAAAAGCACACCTGCTGCACATGTAGTGCAGTTCTCAGGATTTGGACACTTATTAGCTAAATGCTAACCAAAGTAGTGACATAGTGCTGTTATAGCTCCTTATTTGTACTTCAGCAGAGGAGCCAAAGTGCACGTGACCAATAGGAGTCTATATAGGAAACAGACTGGAACAGCAAGATGGTGTTAACACGTACTTAAAACACGGTTTTATCCTACATGCAGAAAAATGGTTCAAGATGGGCCCAGTGAAACCTAAGAGCTCCTCAGCCTGTGAGCACTCGGCCTTTGTGCGGCACACAGAGGCTGCACCTTCGCAGCTGCCCTTTGTAGTCAAGTCACTGCGCCTGCGTGCCTTTTTGCTAATGCAGCACAGCCGTGACAAAGGTGCAGCAGTGTTCCCCTTTCTTCCCGACAATGTTTATGAAGCGGAGAAGAGGACAAACGCGTGGAGTGGGTTTGCTTTTCGTCTTGTTGGGTGACCTCATTCCACCTGAAATGGAGACCCCAACATGACCTGCAGTCACCGGGAACCGAACACGGGAAAGTACGCTGCATCTCGGCTCCTCGCATATCACAGCATTTCCTGCGTCTAGCAGCTCAGGCCTGTGCTTGTGTTTATTCACTTGAAGCTGAAATTTGGTCTGAGCCAGGAACTCCCCCCACACTTATTTTAAATTAATTACACTGAAATATTTCTGATTAAGCTGATTAAGAGTTAACTTGAAGAAAACACTCCTCCTCCTTTTCTTTCTCAGCAGCTGAGCTACACCTACTGTCTTTTTCATGGAACAAGCAGGAGATGAATAACCGATCAGTTTGAATGTAATTCCTTTAGTTTCACATTGATCCGTGGCTTACGTAGGCAGGCACCAACGCACCCATGATGGTGATCTTTGCAATCTCACCGTGTGCTCGATCTTTTTTTTAAAGTTTCTCCCATCGTCACCTCCTTTGTGTTTAGTACCAGCCTCACTCCCCGGGTTGGCTGGCAGCTGAATGAGAGTGGGCGGCACTGCCAGGCCACAGTTGGCAAACATGGGGGAGGCTTCCTGACCTTTTCTCAGTCCAGACTCGATGTTAGCCCGCAGTGGCCAGCTGTTCAGCTGCAGCTGATGTGTGCTCCACCCTGCAAGGCTTTCATTGGCAGCATGCCTCACACACTACTCGCAGTGGAGGCGTGCACACATACACGCACACACACTCTTATTATTGTGGTGTTTTTTTTTTGCCTAACTAGGCTATCTCATAGTGCACAGACCAGAGTTCTTCCCTGTTTTTCCGTTATTAATGAAAGAGCTGCCACTTAAATCATGCTGCTTCCAAAGAAGAATTTTTGGATCACATAGTTTAAAGTTGTCCACCACACCAAAAACAACCACGTTCACAACACTTTCTAAGCCTCTGCATTTATACACTCAGTCCCTTCCACCTCTGCAGGCCGGGACCAAACGTGCTCAGACTGTAACCTCCGCATTAAGGATCAGCGTCGAGTTGGAGTCGAGCATAAAGGCCAACTCATCCTGGGGTTTTTCCCCCCTCAGTCAGAAGTGACCATATATAGATAAGAGGAGTGAGTGCTGAGTTATCAGCTTATTACTGAGGTATAAACAAGGCCAGGATTTGTTCTGCCCTACATTCTGTTAACTGAGGCTTCATTTACTCGAGTCACAGTTTGTTTATTAAATGATAAGTAACAGTACAGTCACCATGCCCCCTCACAGACCCGTGCAGAGCTGGTAGAAATACATCGGGAAGTAATCACAGTCTCCATTAGGATGAACTTGGTTGACAAACCTCAGTGACTTGGATTAGCAGCAATTCTTACTCAAAATGAGAGCGAGCACAGTGATCCAGGAACGAGAATCCTACCCGGTACAGTTTTCATGAAGCAGGAAATTAGCTTTTGAGACAAAATCTAGTTTGTGTGCAAAGTGGGTATTTGGGCTAAATGTGGCGTTTTAACACGGGAAACTATGGTTTTGGAGACTGCCTTGGGTGGCCATTTGAGGGATTGCAGTTTTCAGCACTGGAGCTTGCTACAGAGCAGCTATTGTAAGCAGCTGTTCCAGCTGTGCCACAGTAGCCGGCCTTATTCACGCACAGGAAATGTACATTTTTATTTTTACCTCACCTGCGTGGTGGATCGTAAAGACAGAGCAGTGATTTATTGTGTGCAGACCCCGATCTGGGTTAGTGTCTTTGACATTATGAGGATTCAATAAACGAAGTAACAGAAAAGGTTGCTGAAAAAGAATTTGAGATACATTGTAATTGGATGAGAAAATATTTCACCCTCAAACAGGAGTGATGTGGAGCAAATGCATTTTAGAACTCAAGTGTGCACAAGATTCCCTAATCTGTGTATCAAATGTCAGTATTTGTGTCAGATATTAAAATCGTGTTTGGCCTCGATCAGCACATCCTCGTAACCGCTACAGCTGTTCTGCCGTTTCCTGTCTGGCTGTGGCTTTGGCGGGCACAGTGAACAGGAAGGAACCACAACAACTCGGTGAGGTGCTCCGGACCCAGTGAGAACATGATGTCATCCGAGGAAGCGGGGACATCTGTATCGCATTGTGTCATTGTGTACTCTGTGGCTCACCGTGTCCAGCGTTTTGGTGTCGTTTTGGGCGCAGCAAGGTCACGCTGTTTATTTCCTTTCTGCTGAAGTCCTTTTCCACACCGACATCACATGCCTGTTTGCTCACTCTCATTAGCTCTCTTAGTGTTTCTGTCGCTTTTTCACACCCATGATCACAAATGCCAGCACGTGTAGAGGGGTCTGTGGTATGCGCAGGATGTCCAAGATGTCCTGTTCTGTCTACTAAATATTGATCCTGAATTTGGTTAGATTAAGCAAAGCTGGCTTTTTGTTTTTATTTGGAGTCCACTCTGGGGGACCTTTACCAGGGTAACACATGTGAAATTGTACAGTTTCAGCATATTCACAGTTGGCCTTTAAAACACTTGGTTAATCTGTCTAGGGGCTTCGTAGGCAGAGAAATGCCTGTTCGTAGTTGTGATGTGTCATCAGAAAGTGGCAGGGGAAGGCTTGGCTTCCTTTCTGTGCCTCCCAGACGACGGGCATGAAGCTTATTAGCCAGCCTCTCAGGACCCCTGGGATCTGACTGCACATGGCCTACCCCCCCCCCTGCCCTTCTCTCTCCTGTTTCCACTTTTCTCCACCTTCATTTCTCCTCATTTTCACATCTTTTCCTTTCTTCTGTTCCCCACCCAATCCTCCCCTCACAGTGGCTGACCTCCCCTTTCAGCTGTCTGTCCATCACTGCAGCCAGTGTTTGCAGACTAAATGAAAATGAAGCTGCTCAGCTTTTGGCTGCTTTTGTCTCGTCATAATGTTTCTTTTCCTGCTGCAGTCGGACCTGGAGTGCAGCCTTTCTTGCATTAGCACAAAATAAGTCATAATTTCCATCTTTTTAGGAATCGCATCTTATACTTGGTACATAGTGCTCATATAACCTCATTCAGGTCTTTTTCTTAAGTCATTGCTGCCAGTTTGAAGCTGAGATGAGTTTGTTGAGACTTCAGTGTGACTCGATGCTTTATTGTTACTCTGTGCATGCTGAGGGGAAAAAGTTGGTCTCCTGTAATGACTCTTAATCTCAGAGGAGCAATTAGGCAGAAACAGGAGGACTTACTGAGTGGACAGCAGTTACACACTCATCAACGCCACACACTGACCAATGGTGTGTTCCCTTTATCTTTGTTTTTTTTGTTTATTTAAATGTTGTCAAAGGATGAATTTGGGGAAAACAGCTCGCCCCCTTTCAGTCCATTCAGCTGAAACGGTCCCATCGCCAGCTGGCGAAGGCGCTCGCTTGCATAGTTTTGTCTTTTCCCATACTCACTGAACTGGAATTGTGTGTCACTGGCCTTACTGAGGGAACAGAAAACCATTTTGTAGTGATATTGGAAAAAAGGTCTTAGAGAGGCACATTGCAAAGACTAGTTCATTCTTAAAACCACACGGAGTGTTTGTGTGAAGGATTTTGAAAGTCTCTTCTTGGTAACGTCTTGCATTAACTGCGGATGTTGTTCAGTGCACTCAAACGAGACTGCTCACTCCATTTCTTTTCTTCCTTCTGTGCTGCGATAGACCTTTGATGTGAAAGCGAAATGTTCCAAGTCTGGAGAAAACGTCACGTTTAACCACCGTAAAGTCGATGGACAACAGCCATAGACACAGTTTGCCCTCAATGCATTATCTGCTCAGTCCAACTCAAACTGTTTGTACACTCTGTTGGATAATTTATGTTGTATTTAAGGAAGGTGTTGGTGTTCTCTGGGATACGTATTCAGCAAGGTCAGATTTCTCCAAGAGGGACAAAGTTCAACTCTGAGGTACAAGTACCCTAAAACATTGTTGTTTTTGTTGTTGTTGTTTTTTAAACCCACATGTTCCTGTCAGCTCGCTGATGTGCCAGCTGCCTGACCCTCCACCGCCTCAGACCTCAGGTCAAAACCTCTTAGTTTAACCTCAGCAGCCTTGTCACTGCTTACGAGTTCACAAACATGGGAGAAAATTGCAGCTTATGATCTTCTCTGGCCCTTTGGTTTCTCCTGCTCCCAAGTTTTTTCCTCCTCGTACAGAATCTTTCTGACATCCAGACGAGGAGCCAGACAATTTTGGCCTAAAATCTCATCTGTGATGGTATAGGCAGATGCCAAGAGCCCCTGCTTGTCTAGGCTTGAACTAGCTGTCACATTGGCTCTGCTAATGGGAACATGTTCCTAATTTATATTTCCTATTGTTGCGTAGTTTGGATGTAATGTAATATCGGCATTAGACGCGTCCCAGTAAGAATTCATTCCAACCAGATCGGCAGCCAAACTCAGGCATGTGATGTGTTTTTTTTCTTCAGTTATTGGGATGTTATTTATTGGTTATTGGACCAGCTGTGGCTCAGCAGGAGGAACAAGAAAGACGGGACTTGCGGCAGAAAAGCCGATCAGCTGATCATTGATCAGTTTCATGTTTGAAGTAATAACAGGAGAGGAAGGGGGAGTGAATGAGAGAAGTAGATGCAACTGTGCAGCAAAGACAGAATAACTCCAGCTTTGTGTCTATTTTTTTAATTCTAGCTGGAGTCCGGGACAAATCGCTTCTTTTTCACCTCAATGTGGAACTCCGACGGCCAGTCCAGCTGTGGCTCCATATATCAGTTGTTAAGCTTAACGTGGAAATACTCTGCAAACATTCAGGGATGAACTTACACACTTGCTTTACTTCTCTGGGATAGTTTTCGCCGAGATGAAATGCCGCGGTTAGGAAGCATGTAGCGAGGCTCCAAATGCTCCAACAGACCGCCGACAGGTCTCGCAGACAACAGCCGCTCTATCACGTGACACATACTGCGACACATACTGTGCCGAGCTGGGTTACGCCAAGTAGCGCATTTTGTGAGGTGATTTTGCGATCCTTCGGATTACATTTTTTATTTCTCTCCGATATCCGATCCATTAATTTAGTTCAGTATCGGACCGATACGTAATATCGGATCGGTCCATCTCTAGTTACAACCCAGCGTAGCTCTTGATATGGCCACCACTCGATGTCGTAAAATCCCCTGCTTCGTGGATAATGTGGAGGCAGTCTCTGACAAGTGATGTAAACACTGTGTCAGGTGTTAGCTTGATCATTTTAAATATTGTCAAGCCCCAGTTTTTACTATTATGTCTCCACTACCTTTCACTTTGATGCATCGTTTGCAGCATTATTTAATTTTATGTAATGGTACTACAGCATTAGTAGTTGAAAATGTAATTTTGATGCAGTAATTACAGTTTAAAAAGCTTTTCGTTGGTTATTTTATCAAAAAACAAATGAAATCACAGTTGATGGTTCGAGTGCAGCACCTTTAACTAACGTGGCTGCTGCAGGACTGTGTTGTCCCCCGGCTGCTTTAGCAGAGGGCTCAGCTCTGTGGAAAAAGCGCTGACTCAGGCCCCAGCCCCTCACGGCCGGGCTGCCTGTGGAATTTCGAGCTGAGGTGCAACGTTGGGGAGAGCGGCAGCTGTTTCGATGAAGCCAGGTCTGGCTGTTTGTCCACCAGCACCACTCGCACATTCGCTCTGCTCCTCTCTGTCTGTCAGCTCTTCATGCATCACTTTCTTTCACTGCTTACTTCAGTGTCAGACTCTTCATTTGTCTCTCTTACTTAGGCTTTATTCAGTCCAGTGCTCCACACCTTTTACAGCACAATATTCTCTTTGCCTCAGTATCCTCTCCTCTTTTCCTCACCTCTTCTGTTTCTCGTCCTCCTTTTTATTTGCCCTGTTTGCTCTTTCCTCCCCCTCCCCTTCATGCCTCTCACAACTCTGCTGCCCCCTCCCATGCCTCCCCCCACGCTCCCTCCCTCCCAGACTGCTGCATCCCAGCTTTGCCTGGTGACAGAGACTGCTGGCTTTGCTAGTGTCTGTGCAGGGCAGCAGTACTGCACGCTGTGCATATTTGTTCATACTCCTCTCTTTCTCAGGGTACGTTTGCACACTTTACCTTAACATGAAGTGCATAAAGCACCACATGTGTAGAAGCTGACAATGTAGACAACCTTCAGCATCTTGACAGGACGGAGCCGAGCTGCATCCCTGATAAAGCACACACTTTGATCCTCTATCGCATGCTGTCATATTTGTAAAAGGAAACTTCATGCCAAAGAGAGAGGATTGGTATTTGCCCTCTGAATTTGCTCAGACTAAATAAGGACTGAACACACCAGGGGCCAAATTAGCAAGAGTGTTAGAACAGTGCTGCAGCTGCTTACAGCCAGACTATGAAATCTCACAGTTGCTGAGAAATGTAAGGACATTTTTTTATCCACTCCTTTCTGTTTTCAAAGTAACTGATTTTAATGGGGAGCCTCCTTTGCTTTGTTTTTTTTCTGTTAAATACTATTACAGTGGTGGATGCTTATAATAAATATGACCAGATTTTCAAATAATGAAGTTGGTGTACGTGCAGGTAATTGCTGCAATCCTTAGACATGTTTCGAAGGTTTGTTTGTTTTTTTAACTCTTTCTTCTGTATGATGTTATAAAGAGATCAAATTTTCTGGTTAGGAGGGGCAGCCAACCAGAACAAAGCTGGATTAAAATAATTTGGATGAACTGCGGGGCTGCACCAAGGTCCAATATAAGATAAAAAGGATTAATTTGAACTGCCAGGGGTACAGAACATTTCCAGCTCCAGTAGAGTCGAATCCTGGACTCTGGAAATGAGAATTAAAGAAAATTATACAGATTTGTAAAAGTATAGAGGCGCATATCCAAACAGCATTATGTTGCACATATATGCATCATATCGCACATCAGCATCTTCTCTACTTTAGGAATGCAGCTGTTGGATAACGGTGAAAAACAGTAATAGAGTTAATTGTGCTGTAGTGTAATTGGCATGATAACACACACACTCCACACAGTGAGCTCCTTGTCCCATACATTAATAATCCCACCCACACATATGAGTCAGTGGATTGACTGAACATCTCACTGTAGCTCATTTGTGCGTGATGGTGTGTGTTCCTCGATCGGCTTTTTTTCCTGTTGCTTTAGAACTTCGGGGAAAACAACAGATAATTTTGGCGTTACTTCACTTTTGTTAGCACAAACGATGGACACTGTCAGTTGTGTGTGCTTAGTCAGACCACTGTGGGACACATTAGCATTCAGTCTTGCAATTTGTGGCATTTCGGCTCAATCTCCTTAACTGGATAATGAGAGGGGGAATGTGACAAATTAGGCGAAGATGATGAGAGCACGAGCAATGAGGACAAATTGAAATAGTTGAAATAGATTAGGGGAGCCCACAGAGTTGGCTCGTATCGGTTCCAGTTGTCGTTCTTTGTGCCTCTGTGCTGCTTGCTGACACTGATCAAGCGTTGACCTTGGCTCGTAGCATGGTGGCGTATTTGACAGTGACCTGTCTATTTTTAGGCCCGTCTTTAATATCTACACTGCTTTATGCATTTATGTCTCTTGCACTCGCTGTTCTGACCTCCTGCCTTTGGAGACACATGACTCAAATAATGTCAGCAGCTTGTCAGCACAATTCTCCATCTTCTACCTGAATGGCGGTCATTCAGGCCGGTGGAGCTTGCATGCAGCTGATTCGTTGTCTGGGCGAATTCTCGATGATAAAACAAAGCGTCTGTGCAATGCTGGGCAGTCTGGTTACACATTCTCTCATAAGCCTGTTTGTTCCACACACAGTGATTTGGTGGTTTTGTGGATAAGTGTGTGAGAATGGGTTTGTGACCTGTAATGCACACAACTGAGAGACTGACTGTAAATAGACGTCTTAAAATTCCCCTAAACATTAAAATGAATTCTATGTGGTTTGACGAACCCACAGCCCACTACGGCGTCCTGCGCTGTCCCTCTCCTCAGAAGCCTCTGGTGGAAATCCTGCGGTCGAACTGATTGTCATCTCAATTGTTTTCCACTGAATCGTCTCTGTTGTTCACCTCTATATATAGAGAGCTGCCTCACACCGTTTCCTCCCTCTGCTGAAGGTCAGCAAACAGACAAAACAATTGGACATGCTGCAATTGAGTAAATCTCATCACCCCAAATCCATTTTTTCTCCCCTCGGGCAGTTAAAACAAGACCAATTAGGTGCTTCATTCATTTTTCCTTCCTGTTCATTGATTGGACAGATTTTAGAGTCGACACATGTGAGCAGAAGAAAATGTGTCATGTTTATTTTTCTAAAAAAGGAAATGTCATGTAAATATTTCTGTTACTCTCTCTCACACACACACACACACACACACACACACACACACACACACACACACACATACACACACACATACACACACACACACACACACACACACTGGGCCTTGGCTTAGGCATTCGGGTCATGAAACAAGCTGTTCCATTTCCATTTCGTCTGACTTGATGCTTGTAAACGTAGCATGTTTAAATGCTGAAGAAGAAGAAAGACTTTTATAGGCTGTAAAGACAGACTCTAAGTAACTGAACAGTTGCTCTTTGGTTGGGGTGTTTAGCAGACAGTAAGCTGGCCCTAAACACAGATTCTTGATGGAGGTTTTGCTTTGTTTTAAAACTTCAAATATTTCATAGATTTGCAAGTGCCTCACATGTGACAAGGTGTAATGGTTTCCAATAGACTTGAACAGCTTTCTATGGACGGTATCAGGAACGTCTGCTTTATCTGTGTTTCCTCTGCTTTTCCAAATAAAGTCAGCTTCTTCTGTCAGTGGCCTCTTTCTTCATTAGAAACGCAGGTCGTTTGTCTTCACATTGATGAGTCCACCCAGCAGTAAAAGGATGTTGGGAGACGGTAACGTGACCCCCAGCCTGAGCGCACTGACTGCAGGTGTGTGGAGGGAGAACAGTGCCTGGTGATACGCTACGTCCGGCACACTGTGCAGCCTGCGGTTATCAGCATGTTGAGAGATTTGGTGCCTGCGATCACCTGGGGTTGTCTCACATCCTCGTCAAAACAAGTGGCCGTCCCCGCTGTATGTAGCCTCCCACGCTGACTCAATCTCCTTATCAGTGAGGTCATTAGCCCTGTAACTGTTATCTAAGTGTCTGACGGCTATTGCGCGGCCGCTGTTTGTTCTCACAGCTTACAGTGCCGAGCTTGAGCTCATGGAGAATTCCTAAATGGATCAGACCTGAGCTTCCTTGCCTGGTTAACTGTTGGATAGATCCTATAATTGGTTTTCAGGTTAATTGAATTAATTTAGTGATTTTGTGCCTAAATACATTATGAATGGATACCACAAGTCTGGTTTGTTCTGCAAGTCATTTAAAGGATTATTAGCTCATAATAATCTCTGCTTGCTTTGATAATTTGTAATATGAACCTGGTTAGTCTCTGTAATAATGGCTTGGGAAACACCCAGCCCTGCTCCCTGCCTCATTACCATCCTCGCCGCTCTACCCTTTGTGATGGTCATACGCGTACCTTCCCTCAGCTCTGTACAGGCAGCACGTCCTAACTCGCCCAGCTGTTGCCAGATGAATATTTTCAGCATGCTTTTGGTTACAAGTCCCAGCACCGACACCTTTCTTCTGGAGGTTATAATTAGTAGCCGAGCTAGTATTTTCGCAGTGAACGGGACTGGTTGTGGCCTAGAAAGTGTCTGTTGTGCATGGCTGCAGCAGTGGGAAGTGTATATATAGCGTAGCACTTCAGTCCTCTCCATTTATTTTGGGAGCAGAAAGCCGTAATTTCGTGGTTTTCTCCATATTTCAGTGTTTGTTAACATTACAGCCTTCCCAATATTCACTTGAAAACGGAGGGACCACCATCTGGACTACAAGACTGTCTCACAGTGTTAGGGTACTAGCAATAACTTACTTTGTAAACTGTATTTTTGGATTTTGCTTTGGTGTGAACTAGATGCACAAACAGGAGGCCCACTGGTTATGCAACGATCCTTGAGATTTTATCAGTTTGTGTTGCTTTCTCAGATGGTCCAATGAGGTGCACAGACAAGACGGGGCACACTAACTAAAGCGTTCTTGAATTAGGGGCTATTTTGGCTCTCACTGAGGGATCAACTATCGTCTCATTTTCTTTGTCTGCTGGACTGCAAGTGAAACAAAACCTTTCTGGTTTTGACGACGTATCTCGAGATTAGATAAAGAAATGATGACTGAGAATGACTTGATGCATGCTCAGTCATCCAGGTGAGGACCCCGGGTCAATTCTGTTCATCTGGACGTTTCAGTGGGAGAAACGTTTCATCATCATCTAGGTGACTTCTTCAGTCTCAGCTGACTGCAGGTTTCCCCAACCTTTAAACAGTACTTTTGCATAATGACAGAAACTAGCACCACTGGGGGACGATGCAGATGTACTGCAGAGTCCTTTGTTGAACGAGCTTGAAACATGTTAAAGTCTTTTCAGCTGTTGCTGTGTTGCTACATTTCTTGGGCTCATGTTGGTTTGAGCATTGTAACAATCTAAAATGAAAGCGATCATTATGTAGCTTCAGATTTGACAGAATCTTGTAAATTGTTGCAAATATCTTTTGTAGTGATGAATCCACTGTGGTAGCAGAGGGAGGAGGACAGAATGACCCATATAAATATATGGACTATCTCAGTCATTGTGGTTTTGGCAGTGATTTCATGAGTTGTCCTTTCTACAAAACCATGAAAAAAGAGAATGGTTGTAGAAAAGTTCGGTCTAGTGGAGCAATAGTTCATTTCTGTTTGCTTCCATTGAGAGCTGATTCATTTAGCTTTGGTGTTAAATTTCAGCGAGGTTTGGTAAAATGTGGTTAGCTTGGAAGATTGATTCATGCACAGTCTGATGGTTTCTCCAAATACTGATTCAGAGGATGCCTAGAGATGTCCAAGAGGATGTTGGGACAGGTTTTCCGCCATGACAACAGATTTCATTTTTGCTTGCTTTTTTCTATGGTATTGTCACTATTTTTCTTCTCGTGGCTGCAGCTTCAGGTTCTTCCTGTCAGCGTGAGCTTGAACATGCCTACCTGGGCAGGGTTGCAGCGCATGAAAGGGATCTTGGGTTACCTGCATCATGATACATACATAGCATTAAGATGTGTTCAGGCTCTTTGGTGCTAAGGAGAAAAGACCTTACGTCGTCTGTAGATCAAATGGCTCTTGGGTTGATGGCAGTGGAAGCATTCCCCGCATTCCCTCCTTTTACTCTTCCCCTGTATCTTCTTACTAAGCATGCTTTTTTTTTTTTTTTTTTTAAATGGTTGACTTCTCTTTACCTGTGACTTGAAAGTCTCTCTCACTCTGCAGCAGAGCCATCTAAATACTCTCATCATTGTCAGCCACTTGGCTGTTGATTTAGAGCTCTTAGGAAATGCACAAACAAGTGGGTGCCTTAATCCATTTGGGTGGATCCATTTATAGTATGGGTGGTCCCATCGGGAATCAAAGCCTTAAATGGTGCAGTGTCAGTGCTGGGTTGTTTTACCAGTGACTGTAGCACTGAACCCCCCCTTCTTTTCCACAAGCTGCCGACGTCTGAAAGGGGGGGAAAAGTCAGCGAGAGGATGAGCCCAGAAAAGGCAATAGGAAATGTGTGCTGTAATATCTGTCAGTGTGTTGTGACATGTTGGTGCTGGAACACCACTGGCAATAAATTCTTGCTTTTGTTTAAGTGTCTGATGACTTTAATTTAACTGATGTTGAAATTTATGAACTGCTGCTGGAACTTGATGCCATATCCCAGTCTAGCCCAGTCTAGTTACATTGTTGCGTGCACGCTGTGCCAACTGGAATTTTTATGCACACAATATTGGAAAAACTCGCCTGTGTTGCAGAACACTCCCACAGCACATGCCCGGCATCTGTGGGAGCTCTGGCCTGTAAAGGCGCTAAGAGGCTGCCATAAAGTCATTTGTTCCTTGGACTGAGAAACCAGTCTTGTGCTGGCAGTAAAAGCAGAAGATTCATACAGCTGTCACGGTTTCTCTGGTAACGTCATCCACCTCTTTCCAACACAGAGATGTGTTCGGAGCAAACATCACATATTATGTATTTGTAAGTCTGTTACAGCTGATTGTCCTGGCAAAAGGAGACAGACATGCCAGGCATTGACCTTTTTAAATATAAAACTGGGTGTACCTTTCAACCACCTGATTTAACCAAAGTCTTGCTATCCTTCTCTCTCCCCATCTTCATTAACTTTAATAACAGTTATTTACTCTTTTATTCACGGCTAACAAGGCCCCACCTCTAAACAAATGTTTAAATTTTAGTCGTCTTCACTTGATAAAAGCACATGAAAGTTTTATTTCATTGCAGGTGTAACAGATTAATATAGCATAACAAAAGTTAAGTATCATTCTCCAGTATCTTATAGGCATCACGCTTTTGTCTTTTTCAGTTTTCTTTGTAACTGCTTTGCTCCTTTGATTATACCGAAGCTGCTAGCTTGTAGCTAGCTCTGAGCTTTAGACACTTTCCCTTTGTTAGCTTCTTCAAAATGTCCGTGTTCAGATCAGTGAGGTTGATTGAGGTGTCTGATTAGTTTCGTGGTCCCAGCACTGTTTATTCTTTGGCAAACTTTGTGTTTTTGCTCACAGTGAGGGGTTTTTATGCTAATTAGATATTAGCATGTTGCTGTGAGTGTGCATGTTCCTCATGAATGGAACGGACCAGCCTGCAATCAGACATGGGAATTTGACCGACAAGATTCCAGTCTGGGATTAGAATGCTGGAAATCATCCAGTTCCTGTCCCTTGCAGGTCAATCGGTGCATCTCTACCAGTCGTACTGGTGACCTTGATTTCCACTGCATCTTAAGCATCAATTTAGTTATTATATGTTGTAAGATGATCAAGACTGTATGTGTGACTTGAACTGCACACCACTGTGCTTGAAAACCTGTTGTGTTATCAATGTGCACTATCAACACCATGCAGAGGAACAATGCAGCACCTGGTGCTTCCACCACCAGCAGAGCGGCAGACAGTAAGGAGAGCCGGCCAAGCTGGGTAACAGCCTGGCAGGCTCCTTTCATATTGGCTCTTTATCTGCAGATGGTATCGGGACGCTGTGTTGACACAGAATTGTGTAAATCGACTTGTTTGTGGTGTGGGTTGAACAGGTCGATGTGCTGGTTTGGAGACCTCTTTGAAGTCCTGTGAAAACTTCCTGTATAGCCAGCAGAAAGTGATGTAGCCCAGCCCCTCCAAGGCCGCTTTTCTCACATCGCCTGGCCTGGGTGTATGCTCACTGCACCAGTCTCTGAGCTGTAACACACACTAGATCTGATCTATTGTTTTGTCAAGCCCTGCCCTCTGCTTTTCTTTGGTGTTTGAGGTTTTTTAATATTTTGGGAACATCCTGTTTGTGTGTTTAATGCTGTGGGGCACAGATTGTTTAGTTTAAGGCCTTTGACCATTCCCGCCCTCTTATTAGTGTGACGGAGCAGGAAAAGCAGATGGAAAAGACCAGGAGAGCTTATATGTTGGTAGAGATGAAGGCATGGGAAGGAAAAGAAACTGGTCAGGATGGCAGGGAAGGGAAAACGACATGGAGTGGAATTTGAGGTTGGCTGTGGGAGTGGGGAGGGTTGTGCAGACAGACACCACTGGCAATGCTGGTGTCGCTGGTGTGCACACTAGTATTAAATACAATTTAATGCTTAAAGGCTTGTTAATGTGTTATGGAAGCGACCCCTAGTTTTCCTTTTTAGGTTTCTGGTTCTTGTGATTGACTTAGTGGTGTAGGCCCACATCCATAAGTAAAGTGTAAAGTGTGTTGTGTTAGTCCCCGAAGGGAAATTACTCCTCTGCATTTAACCCATTCACCCAGTGAAGCAGTGGGCAGCCACCAATGCAGCGCCCGGGGAGCAGTGTGTAGGGACGGTACCTTGCTCAGGGGTACCTCAGGGTAGCCGTTCAGTGGGGTCGAACCCCCGACCTTCCGATCATGGGGCAGACACTCTACCTACTGAGCTATCCCTGCCCCTATCCATGGCAGCTAACATGCATCATATGTTGCAAAATCTGTTTTCTTGGCTTCTTTCAGTGCCTCATGACATCACCTGTGAGTACTTTGCATGGACACACAAACCTTTTGTCGGGGCAGGTTGTGCCTGGCAGCACATCTGTTGGGGGAGCCTCTGGTTGTGACATAAAGGGGCCTGGTTCTGTTTCCATCTGTAATTTGTGTAATTTACTGGATGTTTTTAAGCTACTTGCAGTTAAATTGCTAAGAGTTGGTTTTTGAAGTGCCTCTGGCACCGAGTCACTTTTCCTTTTAAGGACTAGGTTATTAGAATCACACAGCTTTCATTTTTCCTTTGATGACCTTGCTGTACTATTTATATAGCCCTCACTTAATAGTATTTATTCAGCCTTCATTTAACTGGGAAGTACTTTTGTAATCAGGCAGCTGTTATTTGTAGGGGACCAAAGCCTTGTATTTATTTATATAAAATAGGGCATGATGGGTGTGGAACGGTTTATAATGGCCCTATTTTTAGAAAAATAGAGGATGAATATCTCATTCTTCATGTTGTTACCTGGAAACTTTTAAACAGAGAAGCCGATTACACCTTGTTTGGGAATGACGGCTTTATGACCTCATTCCAAGGACAGAAGGTAGCAGAAGCAGGAAGATTATACAGGAGAGCTGGTGGGATTCTGTTGACATCATGGATCTAAGATGTCATATTCATGTCAGTAATTTAGAAAAAACAGTGACCATGTTTAACTGCAAGCTGGTATATTAGATGACCTGTATGAAAAATAGCCAGCTCCGTGTTTAGTGATCCTTATCCCTGCAGGCAGTGATCCCAGTCATGTTAGAGGCAGAGCTGGGTAACACTTAGCATTTCTCTTCCTCCAAATGCAGCTGGTCGCGTTGATGCTAGATTTTGGTTTCATACACAGCACTTTGTCCTAAGTCTTTGCTAAATCTTTCGGATGTTCACAAATCGCATCATTAACAAGCTCCTCCCGCCTACTTTTGGGCTGAACCACTTTTCTCATGATCATCCTCAGCCCATGACACAAGATCCCGCACAGACCTCCAGACCGAGGACTACTGACGGTCATTTTAGTTCTTCCATGTCCAAATGATCACACCTTGGAAGAGAGGAAAGTGCATTGGGCCACGAGGTGCTTTATACAAACAGCCAGCTCAGTGACTGACGGATTGACTGCCTGTGGCGAACAAATCATAATCTGTGAGCCGGACATGGACTACCATTACAAATTAGAGACTGTTAATTGAGCAAACTTGGAGATTCATCAAGGGATTAAATAATTATTCCCCTAACTGTATATCTTTTCTGAAATGTTAACAAATAAGGATAAAAATAAACCATAATGGTGCAGCAGTGTTCAAACGTCTGAATCACAATTTCAGGCCTGTTCATATTAGTTTACCCTTGTTTCTTTCCACAGTCTATGAAGACTCCTGGCTTGTTTATGAGATATGGTTAGTTTGTCTCTCCAACAAGCTCACTTTGGTCTCGGGCTGTTCGATATAACGGTATATATCGGATGATGATATGAAAACGTCTATCGTTTCATTTTACGCTATCGTTTGTTTCGTGGTGTCGCAAAATAAACTGTTTACGGCAATATTTTTTATCGTTTTGGTCACTGTAGAATTTCTTAAAGTTCTCTCTTTCTCTTATATTTAATATAACCACACTAGCGACAAGCAACTGTTTTTATGCGTTGTCGTTAGCAACAACGACAGTAAAACCATCGCGTGGCTCCGCCGTCCGCTTGTTTATTTTCCACATAAACCTTTCACAATAAAGCTGAAGATCCTGTTGAGATTTTTCAAAATAAACTGAATCACGTGAAAGAGTATGCAGAGTGTTTACGGACAAGAAGCTAAAAATAGCCGTCAGGTGCTAAAAAAATAAAGCTTAGAACAGGCTTTTCCCCGCAACACGCCGTGTAATAAATACTCACAAAGAAAATTGCGGCCATTTCAACTTATATAACACTCGACTCCAGTTACACGACACCCAGCTGAAAACACTTCACGCAAGTCGAGCTGCCCGAAGTCCACAGAATTTACAGAAAATGTAAAATGTTTGTGATTTATATCGTTGTCAGGACGATAAATGTCTTGTATCGGCATATGAGATTTTGGTCATATCGCACAGCCCTACTTTGGTCAGATGGAAGGAAAAGCCATCTGCTCTTCTTTGTCCATGCCGTTCTCCTTCTTCACGTCAGATAATGAAAGGCCTCTCTTCCCCTCTCTTCATTTGTCTCCCCTGTCTCTCTTGCAAGCTGCATTTTTGTGTCATTACATCACTTATTATGGCTTCCAGATGTCCCTCCAATCCCACTCCGGGGATGGGATTGGAGCACGTCGCGGGTGCAAGGTTTGGACACTTACTGTAACTGGCTCAGCCGCTGCCTGTGGCTGGGATGCCTTTTCTGGCTCTCTCCCCACACACTGTTCCCCCAGAGCTGCCAGCCTCACTTACTCTTACAAGCTGAACTTAATGTTGTCTTAATGTTTCCATTCTGTTCTGTCTTTATTCATGTTTTTATCCTACAGTTACCTTCCATACTCGTTAGAATTCATCCTTCCTGTCAATTGGCTTTCCATACTTGAATATCAAATTCTTCACCTTGAATAATTAGGCTCCGTCATATTCTTATGAATTCATAGTGTCACACTTACCGAGCACTGGAGGCTCACTTGTGGTTCTCAGTTTCCAAAAGTAGAATGGAAGACCGAGTTCCCAGCTATCAGCCCTCTCTCCTGTGGAACCAGCTCCCAGTTTGGGAGACAGACGTCCTCCGTGCTTTTAAAAACATTCCTTTTGATAAAGTTTATAGTTGGAGCCGGATCAGGTAATCCTGAACCATCACTTAGTTGTCCTGGTGTAAGCTGCTGTGAGACTTTCTGTGATGCACTCCTCTTTTCACTCTCCGTGTTTATAAAGCACTGCAGCCTGTCGTTACATTTTCCTTCTGCCTGCATGTCGTCTTTTCTTTCCCTTCACTTATCTGAGTTTGATCTTATCCAACTTTATTGGCATAAAATATATTTTGTGACTGTCGCCAGTGTAATCTTTACATGCCTTTACAATGGAAGTCTTAAAAAGGCGAGACTCAGAGTTTGTGTAGATTTGAAGCTGCCTGCGTAATGTATGAGCGACATACGTCTAAATCTTTGTCCCCATGTATGCAGCTCTGAGTCGCAGTCTGGAGGAAAATATGACTTTAGTGGAAATATTTGCATCAATTTTATTCATAGGTTGGCTTATTTTCTATCAGAACCATCCAGGTTCTCTTGAACACAGCCTGGAGGTATTGTGTGGAGGTCTGTACTGTCGTCTGTCTTCTCAGTCAATCATTTTTTGGGGGACAGCTGCTAAGTGAACACAATCGACTTTTTTAAACAGTGATTTTCACACAAACCAGCACTGACTTATCTTGTGGTTTTGGAACAAGATGGGCCTGATAAGCACTCAGCATTTTGGGCTAAACCAGTCTGGCTGTGTGGATTAGGTGGCGTCACTCGTGTTTTTCCAGTTTCGCTGCATCCTAAGACTTTCTACTAAATCGTGTGTGTGTATTTTATATGTATATTTATCTTTCATTGTACTTTGTTTGTCTGCGCCTCAGTGTCTTCATGCAGGACAATTTTATGACACTGACATGTCTTTTTTTTTTTTTTAATATCTTGGCTCAGCTACACATTGCAAAACGGCTCCAGTCATGCTTGGAGGCTCGGATGGTTACCTTCGCAGTGTTGCAATGGATTCCTACCACACCTTGTCATAGCAACGGTTGCTATGTTTTAATGTCTCTACTTTGCTAGTGAGTTGGGTTGTATGATCATACTTTATGGTATGTGTTTTTTTTTGTTTGTTTGTTTGTTTTTTTTGTTGTTGTTTTTTTTTAAGCATGTGGCATGTCTTTTATTGATCTGCATGAATCTATAGAAAAACTGATCCCCGTGTAAATGAGTGAGTGCAATCAGAGTGAGAGAGAGACCGACCCCCCCCATGACAGAAGTTTTTGGCAACGAGGGGCAGCCAGTCAGAAGACTGGGGAGGGTCTCTAAAATGGCCCTTATTTGTCTCTTATTTCCAAAACACTCAAACTTATGACGGATGTGTAAATTATAGACAAGTGTTACACAATCATATCTGGCCCTTTCACCAATAAACCATCTGCTCTTCAAGTGGCGCCCAATGATTTTTAATCTTCTGTTTAATTCCTGTTCAGAAAAGCGATGTGTGAAATATGTTTGGCTGTAAAGTTTCTGCCAAGGCCAAAGCGAGACAGAGTCAGCAATTATGTGTCAGATGTAGATGCAAGGAATTTGCCCTCGCTCTGTGTGTGTCTGCGTGCACATATTTGTGTCCGAGTTTGCAGTTTTGCTTTGTTGTGGACGGTGCCTGTGGGCTCCTGGCTCGCAGATGAAAGCCATATCTCATGTGGCTGCTTCAGTGGAGCTCCTGAGTCAGCGTGCAGCTACTAATCAGTGTTTTCTCCTTCTCAGCTGGCGTGACTCTTCCCCTTACTCTACGGCCTGCCACCATGTTAGCTTTTACTTGTAGAGTGCATCCAGAATTTACTTTTAGCCTTTTGCTGTATTATATGTAATAGAGTCCATACAGTCCACAGCCTCCCACTCTACCTCCTCAGGTCAACTTGGAGAAGGTAGATGTGGTGAGGAAGCAAGGCGGGTGACAAATGGTGTGGTCATCCTACTAGGTAGTACAGTCAGTATGGCAGAGTAACGTAAGCTACACGTGGTGTCTGACATCAGGTCTCATTAGACCCCCTGTGTTCATAGGCAGGGGGCCCATTTGTGTCCACTATGTTGAACCAGCAGTCTGCCTCTTGAGATAACTGCGTCTACTGAAACTGCCGTGAAGAATTTCAGTACACATCACAGTTGGTTTCAGAGATTATGTGACTGGTTTGATTTTTGTGCCATGAACAACTTTACTAGAGAGCTGGATTGGCCCAAAATCTGATTTAATTTTTGGAGTTGATCAGGAAATGTATTTGGATACAGGAAGTTTGAAAGGCTGTGAGTTTATCATAGTGAGCTGGGACATTACTGTCAAATCCCCCTGATGTCCTCAGGAAAATATCACAAACTCATCTGGATTTGAGCTTTTATGGAGGCGAATTTCAGTTGTGTGGCGTCAGAGAGCTGCTGCTGAGCACGTGGACAGCTGATTCAACCGTCAACATTTATGTTAGAATCCAGTTAGAAACAATTTATGCATGTCAAACTCTGAATATGAAGTTCTTTTGTCTTTACAGTGTAAAAGCAGTTCTGGATCCTCCCACTGTGTTTTACCAGTAAAGAGAAAAACACCGTATCAAATGGATTTCATCGCTTTATAATTGTTTGCTGCTCAGGCATGGTTGTTTACCTTTGATACAGGAATTAAAATGAATCCGGTGGGATTTCATAGCAAGATGTTATCTTAACCGTGGCAAACGTGCCACATGGTTAGGTACAGGGTAAAATGGTGTTTGGCAGCTGAAACCACAGAATTTGCTGTACACAGCAAGATTACCATCAGCCCTGAGCCAAGTGATGGTGACTGTCAGAGTGTGGTGGCAATCCCAAAACACAATAAAACACATTCACTGATTGGTGTGTCACACAGTGACACTTGCACAGGGCAAGATTTAAATTGTCACATAGCTGGACATCATATCTTAAATAAATCCTGTCGTATGAGCTGTGAACTCTACTTCACTCATTTCAATCATCGCTCATGTGAACTGCCTCAAATTTGGTTTGGATGAATGCTCTCACATACCAGTGTTTCTCCTACAGTGACTGCTGGCTGCTCTGCTGTGTGTGTGCATGCACATGGAGCTTTGACATTAGTTAGAAAATAATTAGAACATTCAGAGTAGTTTTGTATTTTCTATTTTTTCTATTGTTTCTTTATTCATTTCTATTTTGCATGAATTCACTTTAGGTCCAGTCAGTCTCCAGAGTGGAGATGCTCGTTTCAGTTTTTGTTTGTTTCACTGATTTAACCCTCTAACACGAGAACCTGCCAGAATGCTGATGGTCAAAATTAATAGTAAAATAATCTGATGGTCAAAAACTCGCTGTATGTTTTTATTTCATGTTTTTTCTGGTGACATGTGACTTCAGTCAGTTGGTCATGTGGTTTGCCGGAGCATCTCCTGAGGAAGTGGGATGCCACCGCCTGCCTGTTGTGAACACACAAACACATTGAGTGGGGTTTGCTATGTACAGGCTCTTTCTGCAGAGCACTGAGTCGTCAGAGTGCGGCACCTTTAGACGACGTGGGTACAGTGTAGCTGCACACATGTGGGATACGCAGACGTAGCTGTTGCCTGGATATGTTGTTTCTAGCCGTGTATTGAGTTCTTGGCTTTTTATTTGTGTTGGCGCTGGCTCTGTCAGGAGGTTAGATAACGCATGAAAAAGTGAAGCAAGGGCGCACAAGAGCGCTCTGTGAGAAAGAACTATTTGGCTGTGTCGCAGTCTTGTTTGTCATCGTTTCTGCAGACTTGTCGCATTTCCCTAGCTGCTTTCTGAAAGCTGGCTCCTGACTCCAAATATATCATGGTTGGTCAACCACTAGACATGGCTTCAGTGCTTCTGGTCGACTTATGCTGCAGGAAAATTAATGATATGATTAAACATGTATTTCCCAGCCTCACACAGTGTCACCGCCGGGTTGCTTGTGTGTTTTAGGTTTGTGGAAATGTGTGCCAAGACTACTCAGGCCCTCGCTTTCTCTCTGCCCTGCGGTCACAGCAGGCCAGCTGTCGGCGGAGTTGGGAGGGAGTGTGAGGAAAACTGAGAGCGAGAGATTGTTGAGCTATGAGTGACCTGTTTGTTTTATATCGGCAGGCATTTCCCCGTCTCTCAGTGGGAGAAGGTCCTTTTTTTTCTCCTCAACACTGGAGGTTCTGTAAAGTTACAGCAACCAGACAAGTTTAGCTTGATGATTAGTCATTACTCTCGGTCTCTGTCTGCCACAAGCCCGCTCTACATTAGATGGAGATTTAGTCTTTTGTTAACCGAGAGTGCGACTGTATGTAAACATCAAACATGTGCTCGTGTTTGAACGCCTACTTGGATGTATGCTAGCCACGCTAAATGTGGCTAATAAAACTGCTCAAGCACTGTTGAAAAACAGGCACAAATAATTCTAATCTATCAACTTTTTCAGAAAGCCATCACTGAAACTAATATCCTGACCTTGGTGAACTTTGAGCTTATCCAGGTTATCCTTGGCATGCTGAGATCATGTAAACCAGGAAGTGGTTGAATAGCCTTCCACAAATGAGGGAAACGCTGACTTTGTGGGCCTTAGATGGAATCTGTCTAGCTTTGTGAGAGGACGTCAGCAGCCCTTACAGACCCCTTGCAGCTCCTCCCAAACCAGGAACCGTAACTGCAAACCTAACAATAGCCAGCGTTATCGGTCAGCCTATCTGGATCCGCTGTCATCTGCTAGAAAGACCAGGTGGTCACAAACACTTTATTAAAGTTAATTTAGAGGAACATGGGGCCTTATACATGGGAATGTAATGGCTGTTTCTTGCGGGTTATG
Source organism: Oreochromis aureus (assembly GCF_013358895.1). Classification (NCBI taxonomy): domain Eukaryota; kingdom Metazoa; phylum Chordata; class Actinopteri; order Cichliformes; family Cichlidae; genus Oreochromis; species Oreochromis aureus. The sequence continues at coordinate 891,000 of NC_052956.1, forward strand.
ACATTACGAACACAAGCGTGGGTCATTTGAGGCTCAGACAGAAGTATGTAGACGTTCCCGCTTTGAGCACCAAAGGTTATTAGTGACGTCATTTAGAAACGGAAAACCAGACTGACGTTTTCTTTACTGCACAATGACCATGAAAAAGTAGCCTTGGCTATAAAATGCTTTGACAGTCTTCATCATCCACATTGTTAGATTATGTTATACTGTGTTATAAATGGCTAGCTGTTTATTTGCTGCTTTGAATGCCACATTGGGAGTGCCATTTACTTTCATTACTTTTAGGAGGAGCTCGACATCTGTACAGAGCAAAATTGAAAAGCTTGCAGCTGAATGTTATCCAGAGAAATTCTTCTTCTTTTTTTTTTTTTAAATTTCTGACTTGACCTCTGTCTTCTTTCTCTCTTCAGCCAAACCCTTCACATCCAAAGTGAAGCAGATGCGCCTGCACAAGGAAGACTTTGAGATCCTTAAAGTGATTGGACGAGGAGCCTTTGGAGAGGTAACACCTTATTTTTATTTCACACTCAAACCATTGCAGCAGTCCACAAACCTGCAGATGGATTCTCTCCCTTTACCTGTAATGGGCTCTGCTCTAATTGGTCACATGATCATTGTGACACAGTGCGTCTTCCCTGAAGCAGAGACGACGTGATTAACAGACAGTATTTCTTAACAAATGGCCGTTCTCTCTTAATACCAGTGTTATGCGAGCTGAGAGTGTTGTGGCGTTTCAACCTTGAATTCTTTCTGCTGCATTCCAACAGCAGCGCGTCGCATTGGTCTGCCACATGAGCATGACTCTACTTGCAGCACGAGCTGAGCTTTTTGAAGCTTTGCTCACGCTGAACCTGTGAACAGAAAATGAAGTGGAGTTCAGAGGAGCCGTCCACTGAGGGTTTATTTATTAAAACATTTTTTCTTTGTTATTTTTTCCTTCTTCTTTTATGTGTGCCCGCAGGGAAGTTGGAATGCATTTGTCACTGGGTTTCAGGTAATGATGTCAAAGCTGGGGAATGTTGAAGGGACAGATGACTGTGTTGCATAACGTAAGCTCGTATATGGAATCTGACAGTTGACAATGCTGCTCAGACCTTTTCTTTTTCTACGAGAAGCCTCGATATGATCGTCGTAAGCCCTGCTTCAAGCTTGCAGACAATTCATATCTGGCATTGTTATCCAAAATCTGTTGAAACAAGCTGGGGAATTCCTTTGAAGACGCTCTGATACACGGAACGAGACGGAGAGAGAAATGTCAGTCGGTCTGGAAGCGGGCACACCTGGCAGCATATAGCAGTACCAACATCACATGCAGGCGTGCTTACTTGAGCTGCTGGTAGGAGTGCTGCTGTGTGAATATGGGAGTCACGTGACGCTGTGTGTCTCTGTTTCGGGCTTGTGTTCAGTGATGTTGCCTGACCCCTGAATGGAGCTACCTCGTGGTAACTTTCCAGCGGCCTTTTCACTAAACCACATCTGTTTTTACGGGTGTTGCGTGTCAGAAAAATTAAATTAGCTTGGGAGACATCGTGATTGTCCCGTGGCTCTACTATTTAATCAGCTCATAAAAATATACCTTATTTTATCAAACTGTGACCAGGCGCTTTATTTTTGTCAACTAGAGAAGGAAACAAGCCTTTCATTTGAAGCTGGCTTCTATTTCCAATGCCCCTGGGTCAAGAATAACTGTAATTGTGACCTGATAAAGGGAGCTGCAAAACAGTTTGAAATGCACCACATTACTCGTTAACTCTTTCCCCCTTTGGACGTCTGATAGTGACTCTTGTTTCTCTTTTCTGAGCTGAGCAGTTTCAGGCTTCAAGAACAAAATGACTGGGTGTGCACCAGAGGTTAGTGAGGGTGATCAGATCACATCATTAGTGATATATACTAGAGATGGACCGATCCGATATTACGTATCGGTATCGGTCCGATACTGACGTAAATTACTGGATCGGATATCGGTGAGAAATTAAAAATGTAATCCGATACATTAAATATAAAAAAAAAACACCTCACAAAACTTGCGACACGGCGTAACTCGGCTCATAACCGTAGCACGTCGGAGCAGTATGCCTCACGTGATAGAGCGGCTGTGTGTATTTGTAGCCTCGCTACCAAACCAGCATTTCATCTCCGAGGAAGTTATCCCAGAGAGAAGTAAAGCAAGTGTGTAAGTTCATCTCTGAATGTTTGTAAAGCGTTCCCATGTCAAGCTTAACAACCGATATATGGAGCGACTGCCTCTTCTCCCTCACCTTCCTGCAGCTACTTCAATCTTGAAACTGATCAATGATCAGCTGATCGGCTTTTCTGTCGCGAGTCCGTCTCTCTTCTTTGTTTTTGGCCCACTTTGCACCAGAAAGAGGAAACCAGCGGCTGAACAACAGCAGCACGTTTAACCTTGATAAGCTGTTGTTAGAATTTATTTAATATTACTTTCACACCAGGATCCTTTTCACGTAGCTGACGGCTGGTAACTGTGCAGGGGCGGATCTAGCAAAGTGTAGCCAGGGGGGCCGATAGGGCATGAACAGGGAAAAGGGGGCACAAAGACATACTTTTCTTTCTTATTCTCATTTAAAATGCCTAGCTTTTAATAAATAATTATCTGAATCTTACACCCAAAGTTTTAATCTGATGTAAAATGTATAGAAGTCCATTACTGTATATAGTAACTGTTAAGTCTAATATACCCTAGTAAGCTATAGTACTTTTTCCTTTGGGAAGGTACCATCTGTGCAGTCTGCAATTCTGTTGAAGAAAGATGTTGAATCTATTTAATTATTCTTGAAAAATAATTTATTTCTGTGCATTTTTTTTCACCCTGCATCAAATTAAAGTTGATTACATCGATTAAGCATCATGAGGTGGAGGGTGGGGATGGTTCCCTATTTTTTTTTGCTGGGAGTTTGCAACCCTATTAGTTAGGTTGCTTAATATTTCTGCTAAGTACTCTTTAAAATACCAGAAGAGGAAGGATGGAGTAGGTTTAAGTTTATTAGATTGATCAGTTTTGCTGAAATATAAAATATTTTGGGTGCAGTGTATTTTTTACATACAGGTATAACAGAATAGCTTTAGTGTTATTGTTTACTTAAACTTGAGTATGAACTTATACAAAATGCAGCAAGATATTAAAAGAACAGTTTTATTGATTAAAAAACACACTATATCGGATTCATATCGGTATCGGCAGATATCCAAATTTATGATATCGGTATCGGTATCGGACATAAAAAAGTGGTATCGTGCCATCTCTAATATATACTGACTGGTGAAATGGTCTGTTGTGGTGAAGAGTGTAAAAGCAATGCTGCTGATCAGCCGGTCAGTCTGTTCCTATGATCACGAGCTCTGCGTAGTGACCAGATGAACCAGGCTGCACATACGAGTGGCAAAAATGAATGTCCTTCAGAGGAAGTAGGGTGAGTGGGAAAATGGTGAAAACTGTCCATACGGTTGTTGCATGTTTTTAGGAGCCATTTTTAGACTCGTAATTATTCACAAATAAAAATCTATTTAAAATGCTGCTACGTGCCGCCTTCTAAAACAAGCACAGTGTCAGCTTGGTTTGGTTATGCAGCTACCCTCTGTCCCTTGCAGGTTGAATGTGTGAAGCATTATTGTTGGCATTTTCTCGGAAAAGAAGGGTGACCCAAAACTTAACTGTCATTATGCGTTAATAATATATGAATGATTAGTTCAACAGACTAGTATTTCCAGTTGGGGCCCCAACGTTCAAACACCTCGTTGGCTAACCGTTAACATCCCTGATGCCAGTAAACACATTTCACCTAAGTGTAAAGGCCTCAGCACGGCGTCGTGTTTTACACATTTGCCTCATAAATACAAGCTCACCTGGTCAGTTCTGGTGGACACGTCCCCTCCTGCCTGTTAACCCTGTGGAGCTGCCTCTGTGGTGACTCCTGTGAATGAGGAAGCTGCAGAAAGAAGACACACCTGTTAGTAATGCTGAAAAATGTACTTTTTTTGGTCCATTGCTAATATCAAAGATGGATTACACTGGACTGGATCTACTTTTTTATGTATGTAACTATGCTGGAAGCAGCTGTAAAAATGGTGGCTCATAGTTACGACTACGTTCCAGATCAGATATAACTGTTTAGGATTTTTGAGCCATCTTTATTTTTTTTTTTAAGCACAGAGTGGTGATGGTGATAGCAGACACAGGAAGCAGAGTACAGTTACCAGAGAGGCGGTCAGGAGAACACACAGGATGTTTTGATTTCATCCTCCCATTGTCAGCAGCAGGCAGAGGGGTGGCGCAGATGCGTGACGCCGTGGAGTTTGCCTGATGAATGGACCAGTTTGTACTGGCCTGCTGCCTGTGAGGATGCTCCCATTAGGGACTGGGATGAGTCTTCGTCAGCACAAAGGGCCAAGAGCTGCTCTGTCTGGTGTAGTTAGTGCCTGAGATGAGGTTGGAAGACCTCGTTTGCTGTAAACACCATGTTTTCCTTGGACTCGCTGGCTGCCAGTCAGTGCTATACATTTTTGAACTGCTTGTCACACTGAGTCACCAGTCAGCAGCCCGCGTGCTTGTAAATACAGCGTCGGTTGTTATTTCGCCAAAGTTTCACTTGTAATTACTCGGTCTGTGGAGTAATGAAGTTACCTGCTCTGGTCCGGTCCTTACTGATAAACTAATTGTGAAGACGGCGCTAACGGGGGGAGTGAAGTCATAAACGCAGGGCAGGGAGGACACGATGAAGAAAGAAATTGAGAGAACAGAAAGGAGAGATGGAGGAGAGGACAAAAACAGCTCGATGTTGCCAGAAAAATGCACTCCCCCTGTCCTCCTGTCCTCCTCCTGCAGTCGCCTCCTCTCCTCTGGTGAGGGATCACTCGGGGAAATCCAAACACTGCAGGAATGTTATCGTTGTATTGCATTAGTAGCATTCCCCTGGTTAATTTAATAGACTGCAGACCCCTCTGTTGCGTCGACTGACTTTGTTTGTTTCACTGTTTTTCTGCATCTTTGTCTCTGTCTGTATTTTTTCTGCTTTTATAATTTTCTTAAGATTTTTTTTTTTACATTTAGGTTTATTTCAGTGTGGAATTAGTTTTTAGTCTTGAATTTGGTCAACGAGGCCAAAGCAAATGTTCTTCTTTCCTTTTGTGGGCCAGTAAAGCAGGAGAAAAAGAAGAATGAGAGAAATTAGCAGGGACATAAATTTGCATGAACATGCGTTTTGGCTGTCAGCTCGCAGTACTTTGCACAGCTGCCTGCGCAGCTCCTTTTTTGGCAAAATGTAAAGGCCAGGGCAAGTTTGTCAGAGCAGTGTTCAGCAATTATCACTCAAGGAAAAGTTGGCCATTGTTTATGCTGTTAAGACGGTCCAAGGTCTGTGAGAAGCTGCAAAGCTGAGCGGTCCGCTTCAGTAAAGGGGGAACATGAAAAGTCCAGCTGACGCTGTGCTGGGGTTTTCCCCATCTTTGACACAGTACTTTGGGAAATATTGATACTTGATAGCATTACGAGTATTATACAGAAGAGAACATAAAACCTTAGTTTTATTTACTTTACATACAGAGCCTGGTTATTAACCAGGCTCTGTATGGTGCTAGCTCTGATAATCAGTATCACATCACTGCCTGTTTACAAATCACAGGGACTCAAACAGCTGATGAGACAATTTTTTACATTTTTGATCATATTAAACATTCGAGTGTCCAGCTGTGCAAGTCTGTGGTCCACACGTGTGTGTTCTCGCTCAGCCTAAAGCTGCGTGGTAGTGTCTGCGGTCACTTCCTGCCCCCTCCCCCCACACTGCTGGTTCTTCCGCCGTACCCTCAATGCTTTATTTTCCCTTCCTGGTCCCGTCTCATTCCCCTCCACCTTTTTGTTTTCCCACTCACCGCTTCCTGGTCCATATTGGATCTATTCTTTTTTTTTATCCAGTGTTGCATGATTATTCCTTCCCGTGCTTCTCTTCTCTCTTTTCCTTTTCCCTACGTGCGACTGTTTGACTTGATTCTCGAGCTCTTCCTCTTTTTTCTTTGAACTCAGTCTCCATACTCATGGACTCTGATCTAGATCATTTAATGTAATTAGACTACATTTTTCCTTAATGTCTGAACTGTTTATTCACATCTGTTTGATTGCTGTTTTGTGTGTCTGTGTTAGTATCATCACTGAAAAATGATTCTTGTGCATCCACATCCTGCTCTTTTTCCTGTTGCCTCGAGGCTCAGATAATAAATGGATGGATCTTTGTAAATGGCTTTCGTTCGTCATCAGCCTCGCCGTCACACCAAGTATTAAATTCACTCTCATAACAGCTTTCTTTTTTCTTTTTGCAGGTTGCAGTGGTAAAAGTGAAAAACACTGACAAAGTTTTTGCAATGAAGATTCTCAACAAGTGGGAGATGCTGAAGCGAGCAGAGGTGAGTATCTTTTGTTACTCCAGGGGAAAGTTTATATATACACACAATATTAATAAATATTGATCACTCATTTAAAAACACAAAGTGCCTGTCTATGCACAGAACAGGCCTTCACTTGCGAGTTCTTGCAGAGCTTGTTGTTGCATGTTTTTCTCATCGACCTCTCCCGACAGTCTCACATTCTTGTCCGTCCCCTGAGTCTTCAGTCTCCATGCCTCAAACGTCACACACCAAAACGTGTGTGTGTGTGTGTGTGTGTGTGTGTGTGTGTGCAAACGCCTGGGTGTAGGAGAGGACGTAAAGCAACACGCAGACATGCACGCTGAGCATGCTGTGGTCTGGCCTGATTTGTCTTTTATTTTAGGTCTTCATTTTTTTAAGGCGGCGGTTCAGACAGCCTGAACGGTTTCAGTTTCTTTTTTAGTCAGACTGCTGAGATTGAAAGATCACTGAGAGGTCGGGGTGTGTTTAAAACATGAAAATGTTCTTTTTTTTTTTATGTTTGTGTAGATGTGTGGAGCTTTTTATAAAAACCCAAAACATTTTGATTTGATCAGATTTCACATGTGGCTCTGGGTATATTGTAGGTGGGCAAGATGGATTAGGCTTAAGAAATCAGGTTATTCCCGAATAACTAAACCTCCAAATGTCGTCAGATGGATTTATATGTCCAGACAACCTGTCTGATTGCCTAATGTAGCCTCCTCCACCTGCATTATACAGTAGTGACGTCTACTTTTTGTAAACCTACATTCCAGTGTTCAGTGAGCTAAGTGGAGGTGAGCAGTCTTATCATATTTTTCTTAAATTTGAAATTCTGGCTTTATTCAGCTACTCGCGTCCAACTCTCAGCGTTTCCTGAAGCAAACGAAATGGGGCTGATTTATAAACGACAGTAAACTTGGCTGATTTCATGTGTTTAGCAGCAGCTCGGGGAGATTTTACGCGAGCCCTGTTGTCCAAAGGCGAGTTGCTAACATGCTCCCAGCTTTAAGCACACGCTTGCATAGGAGACCTTTGACCTCACATAGTTTCCAGTACGTGTGACATTTATGGGGTGTTGTATCTCTCGCCAGACGGCATGTTTCCGGGAGGAGCGGGATGTGTTGGTGAATGGGGACTGCCAGTGGATCACCACCCTGCACTACGCCTTCCAGGATGACAATAATCTGGTACGTCTGTATACGTCTGTGTTAGATCAGATAACTTCCCTTAATAATAGCTGCTCTCCCTTTTTGTTCTTCAAGCCTACGTTTCATTTTTTAGACAACAGTGCTACCTCCACATTGTGGCTGGTGCATTCACCTTTTACCAGTAAGCCCAACATAACTTAGCCTTGTAGCAACAAGTCAACGCGGTCAAAAAACACTGACCTAAAAGCCTGAAGGAATGATTTTGGAGCTAGCTGATTGGTCAGACTGCTTCACACTCCCATTGGCTGCTCCAGGCAGTCGTTCTCAAATTAACCTGACTTCTCTCCACGACCCTGAGTTCAAATGCCACAACTGGTTGTCATTCCATTTCCCACATTCTCAAAACAAATGTTTTAGCCTGAACACTGCCCAAGTCTTAAAAATATACACGACTGCCCCTCTGACCATTTATTTTTAAATGAACCTGTAAAAGTTGCATCATTTAGGTGTTTTCCCTCTTTTTGAAAGAAGAGATGTACGATTGTAGATTCATTTCTTGCAGCTTTGTTCTTGTTGTTTCAAAAAAGGCTGCTCTGTATTAGTTTGGCTCTAAGCAGTGCTGTACAGTTTCTGCTGTCTGTCGTTGTGCTTCTGTCTGACACTTTGGCGTCTCTGTAGTACCTGGTGATGGACTACTATGTCGGCGGTGACCTGCTGACTCTGCTCAGCAAGTTTGAGGACCGGCTGCCGGAGGAGATGGCCAAGTTCTACCTGGCTGAGATGGTGCTGGCCATCGACTCAGTTCATCAGCTACACTACGTCCACAGGTGAGAGGCGGGGAAAGGTGTTTGGGCACATCAGGAAATATTGTAATTATATTTGGGCAGGACTGAGCAAGAAGTCCTGATGATGGACGCATCATTCGTGCTGTGTGAGGATTTACTTTTGCTCAATGAAAATGAATAAAAGCAAATTATTTAATTCTTGATGTTTGATGTCAGGTCAGTGCTTTAGAAAATAACTGTAAGCTAATTTGCTTGATTTAAAGCTGGAAGAAAGCTGGCCTGACAGGGGCAGCGATGGTGAAGGTAGATGAGCTAAAGTTTGACAGACACCAAGGCCCAGTGTAGGATGAATATTACAGTTTAAGAATAAATATAAGGAGCTGAAAATGGCACAATAGCTCCACGTTAAGTAATCGCTCATTGCTAGAAGTGAAAACACTCACAGTGGCTTAATGAAATACTGTGGGAAGCTGTGATTCCAGTTACTTTAAAGAAGCTCACAGCTTGCACAATATCTAAACTTCACAATGAAAATGCTGCAAACGAGGCTATTAATATATCACACGAGCAGCAGAGAAAAGAACAAACAACTGATTGCATTTGCAAAAGTTTTAATTGGATTGGGAGAGCAGTGCGATTACATGTTTACATCCACATGTCAAATACTTTCAGCTATAAGGTATCTGGCACTATAAAGGGTTCATCTGGTGATGCTCCTTTGTTTGCAGAGTTTTTTTTCCCCAAGTCTTAAAAATATACACGACTGCCCCTCTGACCATTTATTTTTAAATGAACCTTTAAAAGTTTAGGTGTTTTTCCTCTTTCTGAAACAAGAGATGGACGATTGTACATTAATTTGTTGCAAGTATCTGGCAACAAAGCGGGGCCACTCTTTAAAATAAAATAAAATCTGTAATCTGTGCTCAGCACCAAATGACAGAGGCTCATTTTAAAAAGAGCGGCACTTTGAGCTGTTAAAAAGCGCGCTGTTTGCCTCTAGAGTTGCTCAAAATGCAAAGGTCGAAGGACCCTTTCACTCTATTAGCAGCTGTAGCTAGCACCTAGAGCAGGGGTGGGCAACTCCAGGCCTCGAGGGCCGGTGTTAGATCTCACCCTGAATCACATGATGAGTTCATTACCAGGCCTCTGGAGAACTTCAAGACATGTTGAGGAGGTCGTTTAGCCATTTAAATCAGCTGACACGTCTAAAACCTGCAGGACACTGGCCCTCGAGGCCTGGAGTTGGACACCCCTGACCTAGAGCAATGTTACAACGTTTGGCTGGGAGTTGCGGTGCAGTGTCGCTTACATGGGACATACCTGGCCCGACCTCTTCTCCAGCGCCAGGCTGTGCAGTGTCTTTAGCTGTCGTATCATTTTAGTCCAATCCTGCTACAAGTTGGAGACACTTTCCTCTCACTCATTTCAAAGACTGAAAAATAAACCACCTAAAAGCACATTGTTTAGAGGGCACAGCACGAGAAAGCGTTCTTCTCTCTGAAGTAGGTGCCAAAAGAGCTTTTCAGCCAATAGGAGGATGCCCTTGGGAGCAGGATATACAGTTCTTCCAGACAGGAAGCAGTCACATTGGCATGTTAACATGATTACAGTGTCGCTTTCGCCGGGGGCTCGTCACAGCAGTTTAGTTTAGGGAGCAAGGGAATGATGGATAGACGGAGGGAAAGATGAGAGATGGATGTAGAAGGGAGGGTCACGGCGTTCGGTATTTTGGGTGTGCCTGTAGTTTCTCAGATCTCTAATACACCACAGCAAACACACACTCTGGGAGAGCCAGTGCACTTATGGAGACATGTATATAGACATTTTCTAAGGATGAAAGCCAGCGAGTCTGTTCAAGGAGACAATAGTGGCGAGCCACTAATTGCACGGTGCTATCGGGGGACGGGGACGGGGAGGAGGGGACAGCACTGTTTCTCTTCTAGTCCCCTTGTGGACTCGTTGGGACAATAATGATGGGGTATGGGAGGTGTGTGGGTGGGGGCGTGGTGTGTGTGCGTACCAACCCCCCCAGCTCCTCCTCCTGCTCTCCCTTCCAGAGTCTCCGGGGAGATTTTTGTATGGTTGCTTTGTAGAGGGTGGGGACAGCCAGACAGGTCCCCAGAGGAGGGTGTGTCCTGCTGAGCAGTACCATCTGATGAGCTCTGTATGTTTGGGTGCACACACATCAGGGTGTGTTTATCCTGCTGACCATTTGCATGTACCAGTTTGGTTTGTTTCCTTTTCCTATATGCAAGTTTAGGGCCGTGTATTAATGTGTCATTTAAAGGATTACATGTCTGTTTTTAAAGTCCACCCTCTATTCATGACTCAGTTTCAGTTGCACTAAACACATAATGAAGCCACTGTTAGGAAATATAAGCGGGCAGACTGTCGCTCTGTGCAGCACTCATTTCCTCACTTTTTCTCTGTGATGCCAATTTCTGCTGGGAAAATTTGAGGTCCCACTCCAAATCTCAAGTGACCCATTATCAGGTCTGCACCAAGACCACAGATGCACAGGCCTCATATGTTTACTACTATTGATGCTCCTATTAAACAAAGTTTCAAGTAAAAATAAAGGAAAATAATATAGTGGTGTTATCCACAGCTCACTGACCTCTGTCCTTGTTGAAAACTAATCAGTGTTTCTGTCGGGATGACAGGTGATGTCATCAGTTTTCATGCATTTTTACTCGCTCTGCAATCCACAATAATAATAAAATTATAGCACACTGAAATAAAAGACAAAGTGTGGATTATGAGATGTTTACGCTGGAGTTTTATTTTGTAGTTTGCACGATTAAAAATAGAGCACTGAACACAATCCTTATATAAATCATTTACACAGCTAACGTTATTAGCTTGTAGCATTTTAGTCTATGCTTTAATATTCTGCTCGAGTGTTATGCTGAAAGCGCCACTCTTTTAAAAAGAATATTTGCAGCCTCGTTGACACTAATGCAGTTAAAAAGAGCCGACATGAAAGGAACGGAGCGCAAAGAGCCTCGAGGTCAACCTTCTGTCCCCTTCAGCTGAGTCCCACGAGGGACAGCGTGTGGAAGTCAGATGCAAAAGAAGACAATTTATTCAGTGGTCAGTGATCTGTGGCTCCCAGAGGGCCTGGACAAATGTTTCAGTAGCCCAGCTCAGCATGGCTTTGTGCTGCCGAGCACCACATCTGTCTGCCTCGCACACTGTGTGTGTGTGTGTGTGTGTGTGTGGGGGGGTTCTGATAGTGAGGACTGAGATGGGGGCTGGTGTAGAGGGATACCAGTGTGTGAGTGCGTGTGTACATTTGTGTATGGCTGAACAGAGGAACGCACACATTTGATGTTATCATAGTCTCACATAGAAACATTAGTTAAAGGTGTGACGGTAACTCCTGTCTTGGGTGGGTCTGGTGCACTGAATGTTGTAGAAGGGTGTGTGTGTGTTGCCAGATTGATTGCAGCCTTTAATGTGTTTTACTATTGATGAGGGCCATGCGTTTCTCACAGCTGAGGGCTCCAAGAGAACAGAGCTCTTATAAACACCTAATAAGTTACAAGTAGCTTCCTTCACATTGTTGCAGATATGGTTGACGTCTTGCATGGAGCTGGTGAGGCTGAATGTCAGAATCAGAATACTTTATTGATCCCTGCGGGAAATTATGTATGTAATTTGATGGAAGTGACGATCAGGAGAATATTTTCAGTACATTTACAACAGAGTGTGTGTGTGTGTGTGTGTGTGTGTGTGTGTGTGTGTGTGTGTGTGTGTGTGTGTGTGTGTGTGTGTGTGTGTGTGTGTGTGTGTGTGTGTGTGTGTGTGTGTGTGTGTGTGTGTGTGTGTGTGTGTGTGTGTGTGTGTGTGTGTGTGTGTGTGTGTGTGTGTGTGTGTATCATATGACAATAGGTAAGTAGGTAAAGCAGCAGGCCTGCAGTGTGTGGGAGCCTTTGATTCTTCTCCTTTGTTGGCAGTGTCATGTGATGCCAGAAGTCACAAAGGCAGCAGTTCTTTGAACCGGTGGCTAACAATGCTTGGTTGGAGCCATGTGGACATGTCTTGTCCTTGCAGTCTACAGAGCTGGTGCAGGCCACATTGTGTGTATGTATGGGGGTGTGTATTACGAGGTGGCGTCCAGATGGCCCTCACAGATGGATTCTGTGGTTTTAAAAGAGATTACCTTCCTCTATTCCCGTCTCTGCGCTTCTTCTTAAGACCTCAGGAGCCCAGTGACACAGTAGCCCAATTAGCTGTGCTAACTTGCCTAGCCTAGCATTAGCCTAGTGTTAATGGTTCCTGTGGTTTGTCCATGAGTGGAGTGAGCATGTTATTGTTAGGCTTTGAGTGTGTGTGCGTGCATTGACTGGGAACATTAATGTGGCCGTTCTGATCACTGGTGCCTTCATCAAAACACTCAGAGAGAGACTAAAGGGCAAACGTCCGGGGGGGGGGGGGGGCGCTGGGCAATGGTTCCTTACAGGAGAGAAAGTTGTGGGTAAATGTAGCTTTTTGGATCTATTGATTAGCAGCTGAATCCACCATTCCTCACCCCACCATGACACTTTGTCTACCATGCAAATACACTTGTGCACATTTGTGCACAGGCACAGCACGACAGGGGTCGAACCATGCTGTCTGCTCTTTGGCAGAACAGAAATCGCTGAAGCAGATTAGGGCCTTCCAGCAGCTGAAACACCTGCGCAAACACAACAAACGCACACAGACACACACAGACACACACCCTCCCCCTCCCTACAGAGCCACGTGCGAGCAGTCTGGTCCAATACTTGTAGGTGTCATTCATGATTTGTCCGGTCTACACAGTGTGAAAGGGTCCCACTCGAATGGTCGCTGGTTACTCAGTTAAGTGGACAATTATATATTTATCAAGTTAAAAACTACTGAAAAAGCGTTAGTTAGTTATTTCAGGTAATCGATGATTATACAATTGTTTCATGTTCATCTTACAAAACCCAAATGCTGAGAGAGTTGAGAACACAAGTATTATAATATTATAGAAATGATTATCCTAACATGTATTGGGGTCTCTCTCTCTCTCTTAAATACCACCACCATCTTCTATGATGCTGCTGCTGTGGGGAACATATATACTCATGCCAATATATATCTGCCACTGATTGATATCCACTAATAATGTAAGCCAACCCTTATATTATTCTCCCTCTGACTTTAATATATGTGTAATTAATTTAAAGTGCTGTATTTTTTTCAGCGATCATGCTCAGGTTTGTTGTTCCCTCAGTTTCAGTTTGTCAGAGTTCAGGTGAAGGTTCATAGCAGTGATGCTCAGTGTTGTCCAAGATGAATCTTCTTTACAGGCGTAACAATGCTGAGAGATCAGGATGATTTTTATGCTCTTCGATGACTTTGGGTCTTGTTCTTGTCAGTTGCTTGTGGGTGTTTCTGCATGTCAAGCTCATGTTATTCCAGACTGGTTGCATGAATGTATGCACTTGGGTATCCTATGTGGTTTTCATCCAGAACTGTACAGGATCCACTTTGGAAAACGATGTGCGATCTGGAACTCATCTCTGAGGCTCCGCAAAGACAGAAGTCTCACTTAGCCTCGCAGCGAGCTGCAATTTGGTCAAATTATGTGTCAGTTTTTATGTGTTTTGTAGCCCAACTTTATGTGTCTATACCAGTCACACATGTGCAGATATTCCTTTAATGCACAGTTTTATAGGTTGGTGATTTAGTGTTGTCTCTGAAGAGGAGAGATGGCTAACCCTCCCCCTTGCTCCTGCTCCATAAGCTGGGACCATTATTACTTCTGGAAAAGTACCTCTATCTGAAGACAGAAGCATCACAGAAACATAAAAGAAACATATTGTCGTGTCTTTGAGTACTTAAAGAGACATTTCATCTGTTTTCATTCGGCCCTGAAGTTTTTATCTGAAAACAAATGATGGTTTTACAGAGTCGTGTTACCTGTTGGCTGCTGTATTATCAGCTGGACTTTCTGTGATCCAAGTGTTTTATTGGATGCAGCTTTTGGTTAGGGTTCGTTAAAATCAAATGGAGAAATGCGGACGCATATAATGTGAAATTTGGAGTCACAGATATTAGGAAACAACACTGACTGATGAGGAGCTAAAAGCAGGCAGCCTGGTCTGTGTTTTTGAGGATTTTTAATTTACACATGCTCTCATTCCTCTTCTCATTAGTGTCAGTGTTGCCTGTGTTTGTGCTTGAGTTTGAGAGAGGGAGGGTGGGGGTGTGTGCTTGTTTTGGACATTAGATTTATTATTTTAAGCAGAGCTACGCTCTCATCACTGCGCAGAAATAGCTCAGTTCTGTAACCTGTTACATCAAGTGTGTCGGTGACTGCAGAGTTTATCATCTTTTACTCGCCGTCACATTTGTGCGTTGCTGCGTTTAAGGTCCTCACGTGTTCCTTTGGACGCTCGTTAAAGAGGTTTTTATGTGGCCTGTGCGCTGTGTGTATTCAGGCGTGTCAGGGTTCAGTGTGTTGATAAGAGACACCAGGGTCAGCCCTCAGGCGAAATCACCCGAATGGTCAGACAAGGACAGACTCTGTTTTTACCCATAATGTAGCTCCAGTTATGCCTCTGTTTCATACCAGTACGAGCCAGTGTCTTTGGGGTTGTTTAGTATGTATTCTGACTATTATGCTCCTGAATGCAACATCCACACACAGTTACTCATGTGGGTACCCTCTGTGGACACAGGTCTGTGCTACACCAGGCTGCAGCCTGAGCCACCTGTCAGTGAGCACCTGTTGAACATACTGTGACACATGCTCGGTGGAGACCTGGGCCTAGAAACACTCTGAACACTCAGGATTTTATATGGATGCACAGCACAGAAAATATTCGTGCATGTTTTTCCTCTTTAAAATAATTCCTTTTGGCCCACGTGGGGAAAGTACAGCTTGGCAACCAACAATAAACTTTTAAACATGCAATAGATAGATAATGGATAAAAACATGTATGTGCTGTACGTCAGGCTTTGAAAGCTGCACAAAGACAGGTGACGGTTTAGGCTGAAACACTTGGGATCATTTATAAATTCTCTTTGCTTAGTAAAACAGACGAGAAGATCAGGTCATGTGTCCATGCATAAGAAATCATGCAAAACATAAATAATGAAAGGATGACTCTAAATTAACAGTGTGGTCCTCTGGGGCTGGGGTGAGGGGTGCTGCGTGTTATCGCTTCTTTAGAACTGAAACGAAAGCTTAAAATAATTAAAAAATCTTCATAAAGCTTTCTCAGCTTATTCACATTATTGAGTGCAAACAATAAAATGGATAATTATTAAAATGACCCCTGCTGGTCATTTAGTTTTAAAAGACTTGAATTAGCGGATGAAACGGTGGAAAGTAGTCGAGGAGTGACGAGTCGTTGTAGCTGGCAGACAGAAAAAGTGTCCCGAGTCGTACAGGCCAGCGTATCTGTAAACATGTCATCAGCAGTAGTAATGCAGAACAGATGCAGGGTGAGAAGAAAACCTACAGTGGCCACGGGGAGCACATCTGTAAGAGACTGTTCCCCCTCCAGCCCCCCCGCTCTGCTCGGCTCATGCACATCAGAGCAAAAAGAGATGAGGGAGTGTGTTTGTGTGCTGCGTATTTCCTAACTCTGTGTGTGTGTGTGTGTGTGTGTGTGTGTGTGTACACATGTGTACTTCGGGTACAGCTAATTCCCACAAGCCCAACTATTTTCAATGTTTGTTTTTTCTTTTGGTCAATTTAAAGTTGTCACGCTGCTGATAAATGGACTGAGGCGAATTACATTTAATTGAATCACAAATGTATCTGAATTATTATACACATTCTTTAAAAGCAAGCTGAGACAGTGAAATTTCCCCAAGTTATGTAACCTAATTTGATGATAGTTGATGGGGAATATGAGATCAGGCTTGTGTGTTTTGGATGGGCCATGTGTAGGTATTGTTTTATTTGGAAGAGTGTCCCATTTTCTTCATCATCTTTATTCTTCTGAGGAATCGCTCGCTCACTCTTTTTCCCTCTTTTCCTCTCTTCTCTCCTCCCTCCATCCTCACTTGCCTTTCCCCCTTCCTCCTCTTTCAGGGACATCAAGCCCGACAACATTCTGCTGGATATGAACGGCCACATCCGCCTGGCTGACTTTGGCTCCTGCCTCAAACTCATGGAGGATGGGACGGTAGGTTTTTACCACACTGCTGCTGCTGCCTCGTTTGGGCCAAAGCAAACATACCAGAGCTTTTCTGACCTCCTTTTCAACCCCCGGGGGTCTCCCAGGAGGAGAGTGCGGTTCAGCTGCTTGGCTGTGCCTGCACTTTGTGATTCAGACCATTCTCCTAGCCCCATCCCAAAAACAAGACGGCATGAAATAAATGATCAAAGAAAACCTCAGAGGGATGTTAACGATGGCTGAATGACTGTTTGAAAAGGAAAAACCAGTCTACAAATAGATTAAATGGAATAGGAATGTATTTCTAAGGTGTTTTGTCTGCATTAAAGCAGCTCTTTGAATTAGAAGCAGATACAGAGAATGAGCCAACAGCCCGAATGTTTAGTGTTACTCTGTAACTATTCAAATATGATTTACAATGTAATGTTTTCCCAGTTACACGGTTTTATTATAATTCAGGCTCACTGAAAGTGAAATCATTTGAGTTCTGTAGATGTAAACAAATGCTGCGTTCCTGCAGTGGTTGAATTTATCTCATGTTACAGACTTTTACCTTTAATTCCTCATCATCACTCCTGTTGCTGACTTTACACGCACAAAGCAAACTTTTGTCACCTCTTAATTTCTTTCTTATACTTTGTCTTAAATTCTCTGCTAGGTTCAGTCATCTGTGGCTGTGGGAACCCCAGACTACATCTCTCCAGAAATCCTCCAGGCTATGGAGGATGGGAAAGGCAAATATGGACCAGAGTGTGACTGGTGGTCCCTGGGGGTCTGCATGTATGAAATGCTGTACGGCGAGACTCCTTTCTATGCAGAATCCTTGGTGGAAACCTACGGGAAGATCATGAACCACAAGGTGGGCTGACGAAGTTAAAAGGTGTAAATTCGCCTGGAATTAGCCCAGTTTGACCCGTAAACACTGACTTAAATGTGATCGTATCTTGCACAGGAGAGATTCCAGTTCCCACAGCAGATCACAGATGTTTCTGAGGAAGCGAAAGATCTGATTCGCCGACTTATTTGCAGCCGAGAGCACCGATTGGGCCAGAATGGCATCGAGGACTTTAAGCAGCACCCCTTCTTCGCAGGTACAGGCTCTCTCTGTCACACACAAAGATTACCTGAAAAACCTCACCGGCATCACCTCAGCTTACCGTTAGCTGTATGCTACTTAATAAATGCATCTACTTGTTTTTCACCTGTGGCCTTGTTAGGCATCGATTGGGATAACATTCGCATGTGTGAAGCCCCCTACATCCCAGAGGTCAGCAGTCCTACAGACACCTCCAACTTCGACGTGGACGACGACTGTCTCAAGAACTCTGTACGTTTAGAGAAGTGAACGTCATCCTGTCACGATGTTGTCTGACTGTGGATGTATTCATACCGATGTGCAGATTTCACATGATTTCAAATCCTTTTCAGGAGACTATGCCCCCTCCCTCTCACACTGCTTTCTCAGGCCACCACCTGCCCTTTGTAGGTTTCACCTACACAAGTAAATGGTAAGTGTTAACAAACAGCTGTTTGCTGCTACCACTCACCTGTTTCTGCCTAAACCACAACCAAATCATACCAAATCTTACTACAGCTGCATTTCCTGTCTGTGTCTTTGCTGAAGTTTGTAAAAAGGCAAAAAGAGAAGGAAAAAGTCTCTTAAGCCTCTTCCTAAATCAGACTTGGGCTTTATTCATTTAGCCTCTTTTGAAAGTCTTCCTTCAGACTCATTATAATGACTGTGGTAGTGAGGAGGAGCTATTTTCCTCCAGTGTAAAATAAGATTGGTAGGAGGAAGGTTTTGACAGGTTGTCTTTATATGTAATAACTTTATTTTTAAATGGATTTCCTATACAAGCCGTCTCTCCGTGTGAGGAGGCGTAGGAGTGTTAGATTAGCTTTCCTCCCTAATAAGGTGATGTTCATGACTTGCTGTACATCCTCAGGCTGAAGTGGTACTCATGAGAAAGCACCAGACCCACCAGCTGCTTCCTTATCTTTTCAAGCCTCAGTGATAATAGCCTTTTCCTTCCTTTCTGTCCTTCTTTTTCTCATTCCACCTCGCACTCCTCGTCTCCCTCTCCTGTTTTCTCCCATGACTCAACATATTGTCAACTTTCAGCTTATCTCTGTCGCCATCACTTCTCTCTCCCCGATGTTTCTTTGTATTTTCTCGATGACCGGTTTGATATCATCAAAAACCACCAGCACCAATGTAAATAGTTTGTCCTCACTTGTACTTCTTTTGTTTACCCCCCCCTCCTCTGTAGTACTCTGTCTGATCGGGGTTGCCTGCGACAGCTGGGAGGTGAGCCGGGTAAGGCCGGGCAGGACAAGCTGGATGTTGAAGTGCAGCGTAGCCTGGAGGACAGCCTGGCCACTGAGGCCTACGAGAGAAGGATTCGCCGCCTGGAGCAGGAGAAGCTAGAGCTGAGCCGCAAACTGCAAGGTGAGGTTGGAGCAGTGGTGCATCAGCTCAGATGTATTGCATCATATATACATGCACACAGCCATCATAAGGCAACAGCATCCACTCTGCACATGCTGAACTTCAAACTGTCCACTCTTGCCAGTATCGCTTTTAAAAGGCCTATAAATGATGTTTCTGATTTGATGTGCCACAGAGTCGACTCAGACGGTGCAGGCGCTGCAGCACACGGGCGAGGGCCCCCTCAGTGCTAACAAGGAGGTGGAGATCAGGAGCCTGAAAAGTGAGATCGACATTCTCAAGAAGCAGATCGCTGGTCAGGACACAGTGCAACTCTTTTTTCCTTCTGAATCAGCTTCTGATTGTTTCTGAAATTAAACAATAGAAGCAACAATGTGGTTGTTTGACAAATGTCTGACAGTTTCAGTTGCGTTTCAAACCAAGTGTGTGTTTGTTTCAGACTCAGGCCAACTGGAGAAGCAGCTGGAGGATGTGACGCTGGCTCGGAGAGACTTGGAGGACTCGTCCAAACACATCAAGACTCTTGAGAAACAGATGAAGAGCATCACACAGGAGAGGGATGACCTACAAAAGGTACAGCTAGTGTTTCGTGTCATTTTCTGGATATTTAAAGAGCTACAAACGCGTATGATTTTATTGATCAAGCTGAAATAAGTTATTGGACTACTTTGTGGGAGGGATGTGAAAAGCTCAACTCTGCTGTCATCTGTGTCGTGTTCAGGATCTCATGGACGCCAGCGAGAAGTTGAAGTCTCAGTCTAAA
Organism: Oreochromis aureus; assembly: GCF_013358895.1. Classification (NCBI taxonomy): domain Eukaryota; kingdom Metazoa; phylum Chordata; class Actinopteri; order Cichliformes; family Cichlidae; genus Oreochromis; species Oreochromis aureus. The sequence goes on from NC_052956.1 coordinate 910,692, forward strand.
GAGCTGAAGGAAGCTCACAGCCAGAGAAAACTGGCCATGCAGGAGTTTTCAGAGCTGAACGAGAAGCTCACAGACCTCAGGTAGAAGCACGCGCCCGCGTCTCGGGCCTCCATTAATACGCTGATCTGGAGAGTTTCTCCTGTACTGGCGGGAATGCCAACCGTCGACTGCTAGAGTTTGTTTAGTAATGTTTTTTTTACAAAGTCAAAGTCCCATCCATAAATAAAACGCCTACGCTGGATGTTTTCCTGTCCCGGCTCAATTGTTCACAGGTCGGCGAAGCAGCGCCTGGTTCGTCAGCTGCGTGACAAAGAGGAGGAGATGGAAAGCCAGAATCAAAAGGTGGAGGCTCTCCGCCTCGAGGTGCGAAAGGCCGAGAGGGCCAAGAAGGAGGTAGAGTAGACTCCCCTGTGGTTGCTAGCACACCCTGCTCTGCGTTCACCTACTCGAGGTTCATCCAAACGTCACTGTGACTTTATGCACTGCGAAAAATGTAACGTGTGCAATCGCTGCAGACGTCCACAAAGTTTCACATCCACAGATCACAGTGGCATAAAGTCACAAAATGACATGAAACGTATTCATCTGAGACGTTGTTCCTCCTGTGTTCGTAGAGCAGCATTTACCTGTTTAACATGTGCCTGGCATGTATGATTGGTGGCAAGAAATGGTTGGTGAATTTTATCGCTCTCTATAAATATAACATCATATATAATCTTATTTTCAGCCACGGCCTGAAGGTAGATGGAGAGAACCAGTCATGCAAATAAAATGAAACCATTAGAAGAAGTCAGTTATTAAGAAAAATACAACAGTGTTGCATATCTCTGAGGGGGGAAGTATGTGAGCCACTGCTGTAAATTAGAAATTCAACATTTCTGATAACTGTCCATAAGTTTTAGTCTTTATTAGAAATGTCCTAATCCAGAAGTTGCACACAGGTTTAATGTGTTTGTCTCTGTAATGTAAAATATTTGTGCAGAAATCTAGAAACGTCCAAAGCGTTCACAAACGACGTCTTGCAGCTGTGACATGTTTGAAAAGCTCGTCTGCTTTCATCGTTTGTGTGTCATCAGATGGAGGCTCAGGTAGAGGAGCAGGCGGCCGAGGCTCAGAAAGAGAAGAAGCTGCGAGAGCGCAACGAGCAATACAGCCGACAGCTGGAGGAGGAGCTGGAGGGGCTGAAGGTGAGTGTACACAGCTTGTTTTTAACCATGTTTAAACACATTTGAGTGTAAAAGAAACAAAACCATTCACAAAATACTAATGTCGTAATCAGCCTGTTGAAGATATTTTAGGGTTTTTCCCCCTGCATGAGTACAAAGAGTCTCACAGGTACCTCTCGTTTCTTCTCCATACAAATCTTCGTCTTATTCCCACCACCCAGGTGAAGCAGGCTGGCTCCTCTGCTGCCCCGGCCTCGGCAGATCAAACCCAGGAGGTCGGTCGTTTACGTGGAGAAATGGAGAAGAAAACGATGTTCTTCGATGAAGAGTTGGCCCGCAAGGAGGCACAGCACAGCGCCGAGCTGAAGGCGCTGCGTAAAGAGCTGAGAGACGCTGAGAGCCAACAGCTCAACCTGCAGAAAGAGATCATGATGCTCAAAGACAAACTGGAAAAGACTCGTCGTGAAAGGTATCGCACAAGTTTCCCTTTCCTGGGGACTGTGTTGTTAGCATTAGTTCACTTCAGCAGGAAACACTTTAGGTTTCTCTTTAATACTTTGAGTTCTCATGTAATTCTTCTGTCATCTCTTTCAGTGATGATTCCATGAGGTAATTACAGTTACTGTTAACGATAGTTTCATCCCCTTAATCCCCTTTGTGCTATAAATATAGTAGTTTCAGTAGAGCTCTAGCCGTCCCCTAACATTTCCATAAATTCCGGTTAAATGGATCGTAAATATAACAACGAGAGTTTCCCAGGCACACTGTCACAGTGTTTGCCCCACAAACATGAGTGGATTTCATTCCCAAGGCTGCACTAGTCCAGCCGTCCCTTTTATTTTTTAAGATTTTAAATTTACAGCTAATGGTAATAGTAGGCTGGTAAAATAAACATCTTAAAAAATGAAAATGAACTCGATGCTTAGGTCAGCTGGGCTGCTGGAGGAAAGGTCTCGCTGAGCTAGCCGGCCCATGAGTCAGAGCTGGAAGGATGCAGGTCCCAAACTGAATTTGAAAGGTTTAAAAAAAAAAAAAAAATGATTCAAAGGTCTTGAATTCACCTTATACCTGTAGATGTCCTGATTACCCTGAATGACTGCTGTTTTGGCTTTTTGGGTTTGGGAGACCCGTTACTGTACTGTTAGCGTTTTAAATGAATCTGAAGGAGTTTAAAGCTGTCTGTGCTCAGCGGCTACAGCGAGCTAAAAATCTCTAATATGTCAAAAAGGGCTGCATACCCTTATTTCTTACAGCGGGCTGACACACATGCTGATGTTCGCTCTGCTGCAAATCATCATGACTTATTCTTACGTCTGCTTATATGTAAAGCTACAACATGCAGACGATGGAATAATTCTAATGCAGATGTTGTAAGATGTCTGTAGAGAAATGTTTCAGATCTGAGTGTTTGTTTAGCTTCACTGTGTTTAAAGATGGCCACATTTGCCCCTCAGTTCATCCTGGAGCACAAATTTAAAACCAGACTAAACTAACAGTGCTGTCTTCACAGGCCTGTTCAAACTTCACTGTAGTGACTACACAGTATTGGTTGGTGATAAGATGAGAGCAGCAGAGGTTGAAATGGTAAAAAAAATAAAAAGATCTGTCAAAATGTGTCAACGTGGAGATTTTATACCAATAAATGGAAAGAAGTTGTTTCTTCTGCGGCACTCAGGCTCACCTGATCCAACACTGTGGACCGCTAGTTTAATAAAATTTGAATAAAAACGTGTTTTTGTGGAGAAAGCTATGGCGCTTTGTTTTTGTACCCTGTCCCCAGCCATCCTGCCTGCTGTTAGTGCCATATTACTCCCACTGCTTTCTAATTCAGTTTCAAACACAGCACTGTATCAGATTCTAACTGCATTAATGTGTTTGGGCTGAATAATGCATCTTGGTGTTTGATCTAAGGTTTGGAGAGGTGTGGGAGGAATCACACGAGAGCTCAAACAGACCTGTGTTTCAGGACTGAGGAGGTCTTAATGTTAAAATGACAAATGCGAGAAATCAGATGGAGTTTTGCATTTATAAGTTGTGGGTTGGGAATAAATGTAAGTTTATACAAAGTCACAAGTTTTACAATAAGTCTGTGTGTGTGTGCTTTTTCCCCCGTCCAGCCGAAGTGAGCGGGAAGAGTTTGAGACAGAGTACAAGCAGAAGTATGAGCGAGAGCGAGTCCTGCTCACCGAAGAAAACAAGAAGCTGTCCAGTGAACTCGATAAGGTGCCATATCTCTTCATCTGTTTATACACAAAGTAACAAAATGACTGTCAGCACACAAACCTGGGTCATCTGTCAGAGTGATCTCTCCAACACACACTAACACTGCGCTTTGACCCCGGGTAACCCCAAACTCTTTCATCACATTCCTCCCTCCACCCCCGCTCTCCCAGCAATGCCAAAGAAATCACTGTTCAATATCCTGCGTAAAAACACCCCGTAGCCTCCTCCACAGGCGGATGGAATGACTCTCTGGACTGAGCTCTGTTGACTTTGGAAGTTCAGAAAGGCCCTCGTTTCAAGCAATGTCTCATAAGCAGGAGACATTCTGACATATGGACTAAAGTGTTGGTGTTAAAGTCTGTGGCTGCTCTGTGATTATATAGATTATATCACTGTACTTATTTGTGTTTTGTTAGTTCACACACTCAGTTGTATTTTGAAAAGCAATCAGGATGGATTCGATCTGCGTGTGCACTAGCTGCACCACCAAATACTTTTTCGGCGCGTTTTGAAGCGTGTAAAAATATTATTGTTTGACTCGTCTCACCTTTCAAAGGAGGCTCCAGAATTCACATCAAACTGCTTCATCTTCACTCTGCACCATTTGTGCACAGTTACATGTTGTTGTGTTTCTTAGGCTGTGTTGGCGCAGTACCAGAAATGCATGAAACGACCTGTAGGCTGGACTTGTGTTCAGTTTGTCCAACTTTTCAACTGCATTTGACCTCCATCGTTGGTATCGGCCTGAATTCCCACGATCAAAGAAACATCATCACAGGAAAAGCTGCTTGCTCTCAGTGTCAGCTGTTGACAGAATGAAATTGGCATTGAATAAATATGAAAAGACATCCCAGTATGAGAACATCATCCATTGTCAGTGTAAACTGTTTTAGCAGCAAACATTATGGTTAGAAATGAAAAAGGAATCTGGACCCCGGTCAAGAATATCTGCAGTTTCTTCTCCAAGAGCAGGCAGATGTGATTGATTAGCATCATTTATTTCCCAACAGAAGTTCTTGTTCTTCCCCAGCGTCGTCAATTTCATGTTCTTGAACTTGCAGTTAAAAATAAACCCATTAAAAACTAACAATCGTTGTCAGCTGGTAAAAACATTACTGTGTTGAGAGATTTTACTTTCAGAGAGATGCTTGAAAATAAAGTGCATCTTTCTGCCATTTCAAAAGTCGGACACAGTTGAGTAACTTTGGTAATTTGCACTGTTACAATGTTGCTGTTTCAAATATTGAGGTCTGTGTATGTGCAGAAAATCTGAGCCAAATGTTCAGGCTGCAGACAGCTTTTGGTTCTGTGTGACCTCAAAGAGAGCCGATATCCATATATGGTCATCCCAGGCATACAGGACATACACACCTGTGTACCTGCTGCTCAGACCTGCTGTTTATCAGGGTTGCTCAATCTGGATAAACTGAAACGTCTTGTTTAAGACTGAATTATTCACAATTCAAAACGATCCTCCTTTATCTTATACTCTGTTCATCTAAGCAGAACAAAGTGTAATACGCCCATTTAAAGAAGTCGTGGGGAGAAATGATACAGAATCTCCATGACATGTTTAACTTTCTCCAGCATGAGGAATAGTGTTTTGTAGAGCTTGTTTCGTTAATGGCTACATCCATGATTTCCTGGCATTTCCAAACCCGAGTAGCTACACATCTGTCACATCTGTCTAGTTCTGGACGTTTTCATTGTAACTCTGACTTATATCTGGGCATGAGGTTAGGGGTGTGTCGAGGAGCATGTTTCACGCCTAAGTTGGTGGATTTGTCCCCAAAGATTTGTGTGCTGAGGAATGTCACAGTTTGTGACGTAAAGCGTCTTTACAACACTGACATTTGCATTTGCTGGAAACCAGCTTGTAGACCAGTTGCAAAACAGCACTAACTATCCCACTTTCCTCATTCCACAAATATAATGAGCAGTGAGCAGTGAGCTGACCTCTCATATCAAAGGATATCACCCTCACATGTGAGTAACATACATGTGGTCCTGGTGTGATGGAGCAGCTGGGGACTGAATCATAAAGTCCGTCTTCAACAATACGCTGATTAATTTTACACGTGCTCATTGTGTTGGAGGCCGAGCACCTGAACCTCTCATATTCACTGGCAACACCAATGGCAAACTGTGTGTAATGAGTTCATTTACCAGGCGTTAGACTTTGACAGCTTTATGATTTGACACTTTACAATATTGTGTTTAATAGCATGCTCTCCTTCCCCCACGTTTGTTCTCATTCCCGTAGCTAACCACCATGTTTGAGAAGATGAGCAGCTCCAACAGGCAGCTGGAGGATGAGATGAGGGAGCTGGCTGATAAAAAGGAGAGTGTAGCTCACTGGGAGGCCCAGATCACAGAAATCATCCAATGGTAAGACGCACACTCGTATATGCACACTGCAACCTTATCAAATGTCCCAAATACTTGCTGAGGCATACGCTTTCCCCGCTGATGCTAGAGCGCCAATTCAAAGACGTTTCTGTTCAGTGTGACAAAGTGCGAGCGGACACATGCTTCTGTCTCGTAGTGGATTGGGTTCCTTCTTGGAGTATAACTGCAGCATTTCTCACATACCGCTGAAGATCACAGAGCTGCTCAGCCCTGCCTTCCACTCAGATCACTTCCCGGTGCAGCTGACACCTCGCCAGCTGCTCAGCCTCTCACTGTTGGACAAGCCTAAAGTCTTTACATAGCACACACACACACACACACACACACACACACACACACACACACACACACACACACACACACACACACACACACACTCTTCAGACATGTAAGTACAAGTGTTGAGTGTGGTATGCAGGTTTAGAGGAATTTAGTGATCACTGTTGCCCCCTGGTGGCTGTGGTTTGCTACTGCAGGGGCTAAATAAGGAAGTAGGATCACTTGTAGGTAAAAACAAAACGAATGGAAACATCCTTTCATGACTTGACATGAACTCTGATTTTTGAATATCAAACGTGTGTGGCGTGCACTCTGTGTGAGCGCCAGAAAATGTTTACGTTAGCAGCAGCTTAAGTGCGTGCTGTGAACACTGTCAGTGTTTATTCTACCTGAGTGTTCAGGATTACCGAGCTACTCAGAGTCCTGCAGGCTGAACGTGTGTCTGTATCTGTTTTGTGTTTCTGCGTGTGGTGAATGATGTGTAAGCAATGGTTAAGTGTGATACGGGTCACAGGACCTGAAGAGCATACAGTGAAAAGGCGGTGTTTACTCTGTGTGTGTGTGTGTGTGTGTGTGTGTGTGTGTGTGTGTGTGTGTGTGTGTGTGTGTGTGTGTGTGTGTGTGTGTGTGTGTGTGTGTGTGTGTGTGTGTGTGTGTGTGTGTGTGTGTGTGTGTGTGTGTGTGTGTGTGTGTGTGTGTGTGTGTGTGTGTGTGTGTGTGTGTGTGTGTGTGTGTTTCCAATTCTGCCGCTGAAGGATGTTTGTAGAGAGCTTCAAACAGCTCGTCAGTGCTCTTACTGACCAAGAGTAGAATACGTCTTTATATGTAAAATAAATAATAATGATATACTGTCAGTGTGTTTTAGTGTTGGATTTAGACTCTTATGGTTTTATGGTTATGGTAAAGTTGACACTCATAGAATGTGTTTGCATTTGTAGTAATGTGTGTGTGTGTGTGTGTGTGTGTGTGTGTGTCAGGGTGAGTGATGAGAAAGATGCTCGGGGCTACCTGCAGGCTCTGGCCACTAAGATGACAGAAGAGCTGGAGGGGCTGAGAAGCAGCAGCCTGGGAGCGAGAGCCACGGTAAATAAACACAAACACTTCATCTGTCTGCTGCAGAACTAAAAGAAATCCCTTGTTGTTCTTGTTGTTGGTAGAAACTAGTTCAGTAATTATACGTTTTAAAACGATGAAGCCAAAGTGTAGCTTGAATGAATATCATCAAAGAAGACAGTCTTTCACTCTTTTACACTCACAAATAAGTCGAGCAGTGGTGCGTCCCTTTCTGTCTTGTGATTCACTCAGTTTCAGCTTCTGTCTCCGTTTCAGGACATGCCGTGGAAAATGCGGCGTTTGGCCAAGCTGGACATGTCTGCACGCTTGGAGCTGCAGTCGGCCCTGGACGCTGAGATCAGGGCCAAGCAGAGCATCCAGGACGAGCTGAACAAAGTAAAGGCCAACAACATCTCCACAGAATGGTATGACTGCTAAACTTTTCTTTTTTAAAACAACTTAAAACAACTTTTGCTAAAAACAGCTAACGTATCATTGTGTCTGATCGATCAGTAAACTGCAGGAAGTTGAGAGTAAAAACCAGGAACTGCTAGCTGAGATTGAGCGTCTGAAAAAGGAGACGGAGGAGCTGCGGCTACGGCGAGGTGAGTACGCGTGCTGTGGCTGAATGGGCGCTGTGCACGGAAACCTTTGGAGATTATCACACTACAAGAGGGTTATGCAACAATCAGAAGCTTGGGACTCTTAATGTGCTGTGTACATAAAAATGTATTGTTGCTTGGAGCTCATGAATCTGCCCCCCAGCTCTTTGAAGCAGTCCTGTGACTCGTGTAAATCACCGTTTGATGTTTTGATATTGCGTTCTTAACAATGGTTGTCTTATTCATCCTGTGACTACAGGTGTCAAGCACCAGGATTCCCAGAATTCCTTCTTGGCTTTTCTCAATGCCCCCACCTCAGCTCTCGACCAGTTCGATGTAAGCATTAAAGAGAAAATCTGCTTATGAGCACAACAATGTGTCTACCTCAAATGAAAGATTCAAGTCCATGACTTTAAATTCTCTGCTCTCCATTAAGATGTTGTTGTTTTCGTCACGCTTTCATTATTTATTTGTTTCAGCAGTTTTTATTTTTGTTTTATCTTTCATTTTCCTCACATCACTTCCTGCTACACAAGGATTCTTATTCCTCATCCTCATCTTCTTTAATTGAGTTTTGGGAAGATGTAAGTTTATCTTGGTTAGTTGGGGGGGGGTGTGTGTGTGTGTGTGTGTGTGTGTGTGTGTGTGTGTGTGTGTGTGTGTGTGTGTGTGTGTGTGTGTGTGTGTGTGTGTGTGTGTGTGTGTGTGTGTGTGTGTGTGTGTGTGTGTGTGTGTGTGTGTGTGTGTGTGTGTGTGTGTGTGTTGTAGGACTGAGCATATGAACTAGATGAAAAGACGGTGTATGTGCATACTGTAGATTTGTGTGTGTGTGTTACTGTATGGAAATGTGGATCCGACAGTATTAGCTGTTATTTGAAGAAGGAAAACTTGTGTTTATATTGTGCTTTTGGCTCCACAGGATGAGTTTCACATTTCAGCTCACAGATATTAGTTAAAACTAAAACTTGTGATCCTACTAAGATAAAAATGAAAAGATAGACAAACTATCCTTTTAGTTTCTGTTAGTTTGGTTAAGAAAAGGTTTTGATGGACGTGTTTGATGGAGACTTTGAGTGTCTGCCAGACTGAGTCAGCTGCCCTTTAAAACTTCTGTAACTCTAAGACGAAAAACTAAAATAAAACTAAACATTTTCAAACAATAAAAACTAAAGTGGAAGAAGAAAATCCACAAAACTAAACTGAATAAAAAAAAAACTAACTAGAAAATGCACTAATAACTGGTTATTTGTACCATATCTAAGCCCATAATCCTTTGAGTTTGGTGAGTGACAGAGAGTAGGACGCATACTGAGCTGACTGCAGGGCAGCTGACCGTGACATTCAAGACACGTTCTGTCACTTTCTCTTTTCATGTAGTCGAGAAGGACGCCAGCAGAATCATTTTGTCTATAAAAGTTGAAATTAGGAGGGTTTGATAGCGAGTATGAGCCCAGGCAGTGAGAGTGAAGTAAACGAGTGTCGAGGGCTGACAAAAAGTGAGTTTGCACTGGAGCACCAAAGGCAGCATGAAAACACAACAGTAGTTGATTTCCAGTCTACATTTTCTGACTGTCGGTCAGTGTTACACTGGCCTGCAGGTTTTACTTCAAGCTAAACTGGATCCGCTGCGTCTGGCTTCCTTAGAAGCTACACGACCTCCGTGTTTGCTGCTAACATGAGAGCATTTTGGATTGAAGCTGCTCAGCGAGGGAATAATAATATTGTGGCAGCTGCCTCTAAACACACTGAGGACAAACGGGGAAAAGTGGAGTTTGCAGAATGTGTCCGCGTTTAAAACGAGATGTTTCCAGTGCAGTCAGATTCATTTTACCTGCTTTAAGAAAATAACATGGCTTTATAGTTTAATTCAATATTTAGTATAAACACTTGTGATGGTGGACATTTCTTGTAGTCCTTGTATTTAGATGCTTGCTATGTTACTGGACTGCTGGAATGGCTCTACTTTGGCTTTCTAGAGCGAGAACCTTAGAAACAACATGATTCACAAGCTTCATGTACTTGATGTATTTTCCCAGTCAGGCCTGTCACTGTTCTCTGTGCTGCATTTCCTTAGTAGCTCCTGTACTTTCCCACCACGTCTGCAGCACGACCCTCATGGATACAGGAATCTAATGCAGTGCTTCCCAACCAGGCCCGCTGTGCCCCAGTGCGATATTACACAGTTCATTTGACTGAAACAAGCAGCTTAAATTCAACAAAGCGACTGAACTGAATAATGTTTGTTTGAGAAGAAAGTGATGGATCCAGGTGTGGTGAATCGTGAGCTAGAGCTGATGAAAAATGTAAATCGATGGTTTTATATTATTTTCATTGTGCTGCAGAGGAAACGCTGCATTGGCCGGACATGGTTGGGAATCACTGGTCTAATGTAGCCTTTTTCTCCCATTTTCATGTGTCTCCCTGAGTCTGTTTAAAGATGTTTTCAGCCTTTCTGACATTCACTCATCTGTGTCTCTGCCTCTCCTCCCGCCACTGAAGCACTCGCCATCCGTCGGCCCAGCTAGCAAAGGCAGACGTGTAAGCACCATCGCAGATGTGTAGTCTTGTCACGCTGGTTTGTTTGTGTGGCTGTGTTTGCATGACAGGGTTTTGTTTGAATTTGTCAGATTGTGCCTGTATGTGGTGCTGCTACGGGTGCTTTGTTTGTTTGCATGGTTTCTGGTGGATGCTCGGCATGGGCCCTGGGCTGTGACGTGTGATACTGTTGTGCTTTGAAGCTCAGTGAATGTGATACAAGTGTTTGCTGTGTGTTTTATGGTGACAGCCCTTTCCTGTTAGCATGGATGCTGGCTAGGTGGTTTGTTTAACTAATCTGTTCTTCTTTTCTTCATTTTCCCTCATCGCCTTCCTTTTACACCTTCCTCCCGTTTGTCGCACCTTTCTTACTCTCTGTTCTCTCTTGCAATTTTCCTCTCTCTCCACAGGTGGACTCCGTGGATAACTTCACCCCTTCTAACACTCCGTCTCGGGAAGATGACCCCAAGTCCCACCTCAAGTCCCGCTCTCGTTCACCCTCCATGGCTAGTGACGTGGAGCCAATAGAGGTTAGACATTCCCTAAATGTGGGCGAGAAACGCACAGCTCCAGAGTCTCAGCCTCGTTTGCTAACCAGCAGCACATTAGCCTCCAGAGCTTTCAGACTGAGGTGAAACATTATGCAGCAAGTAAACATCAGAGCTGCTGAAAACCAAAGAATATGTCGTCACTGGCAGCTCGTTATGATGTGCATCTTCTCACGGCTGAACATTTGTGATCCTGAAGCTTCACCAAGCTTGTTCTTTGTGACACAATAATTTTTCACATATTTATAGGACGAAACTGTGATGGATGTTTTTTGTGTTGTTGTTCACGTAGTTGATCGATCATCCTCGCTCAGTTCAGACGCCCACCATTCGCTCAGTAGGTTATGGCAGTATCGGGCGCTCCTCACCTAAGGTTGGTCATCGATTACTCTCTGCTGAACAACCATGGCTCAAGTTTCTGTTTGATAACCGCTCGTTCTGTCTGTGTCGCTCATTACTGCCCTCTGCAGCCCAAAGCACATCAGTTTGTAGTGAAGACATTCAACACACCCACTAAGTGTAACCAGTGCACCTCTCTGATGGTGGGGCTCATCCGTCAAGGCTGTACGTGCGAAGGTGAGCAAGAGAGAAACGGACGGGGGATGTTTGACACGATTCAGTACTTCTACAGTCACAGCCTTGACCCGTCTCCCTCTGTGCTTCTAGTATGCAACTTTTCCTGCCATGTAACGTGTGCGGACAAAGCTCCAGCTGTGTGCCCCGTGCCGCAGGACCAGACCAAGGGCCCGCTGGGCATCGACCCTCAGAGGGGGATCGGTACTGCTTACGAAGGACACGTCAGGGTGAGTGAAGCCTCAGAGACCTGTGAATGCAAATGTGTGCAGTGTGTACGATCCTCGCTGTTTGTTCAATGTGAAACCGTTGATGCTTCGTAAGATGCAGGACTGATCGAACTGACGCACAGATTCTGTTAATGGGCTGTTTGTGTTTGTAGGTGCCCAAACCAACCGGGGTGAAAAAGGGTTGGCAGAGGGCGATGGCTGTGGTCTGTGACTTTAAACTGTTCCTCTATGAACTGGGAGAAGGAAAAGCAACACAGCCAAGTGTGGTAGTCAGTCAAGTCATAGATATGAGGTAAGAACTCCTGAAACTAAGAAATGGTTTCAGCATTTAAGGAAGAATTGCCTGCTTCTGGCTTTAAATGTCACCAGAGTGTGACTTTTGTGTTTGGATAAAATGTGTGTTTTAGAGACACATACGGGTAAATTGTGATGGAAATCTTTCTGTTTTCTGACACGTTTAAACCCAAAGATTCATTTAAAAAAAGAGAAAGATGAATCAGTCGTTAAAATCATGCTCATAAACTGAGCGTAGGTTTAGTTCAGACAGGCCACAAAGTGGAGCTCGGCCATCAGCTGGTGTCAGTCGGTCGGCTGTTGAAGCTGCTTTAGCACGCTTACAGTCATCTGCAAGCTGCTTTGCAACTCACCTCCACCCTTCATGCTGGGTTAGACATAAACAATAGTGCATCTGTTGCTCTCTCAGTCCCAGTCGTGCATGTGGAAATAACCAGCGCCTGTTAACTGCAGCGCCCTGACGGGAACGTTTCCAACAGTTTCTTCAAAATGTTTTGGACTTGCAGCAGAGCCGTTAGTGACGAGCATCGTTTCAACGCAAGAGTACAAAATGTTAACGGCCTTCACATGTAAACACTGATCTCAATCTTTCACCCAGGGATGAAGAGTTTTCAGTCAGTTCAGTCCTGGCCTCTGATGTCATCCACGCCAGCCGCAAGGACATTCCTTGTATATTCAGAGTGAGTACCTGTCCACGCCGGCTGTGTCAGTAAAGCGGCTCCTGGAGGTTAAAGGTCAGGGCTGTGCACAGTCATGTTTGTAATGTATTTCTAATGATTGTCTTGCTTTGGGTGTCGTTGCCAAAGAACCATATTATGACAACTGGATGAACTTGAAGAAGAGATGCGTCAAACGCCAAAATAATCTCTTTCAAACACATAATGCGACCCTTCATCGTCCCTCCTCTTTCCTCAGGTGACGGCGTCCCAGCTGTCCCCCTCCAGCAGCCACAAGCCCTCCATCCTGATCCTGGCCGACAGCGACCAGGAGAGGAACAAGTGGGTGGGCCTCCTCAACGAGCTCCACCGCATCCTAAAGAGGAACAAGCTCAAGGAGCGCTTCGTCTACGTCCCCAAGGAGGCTTACGACAGCACCCTGCCCCTCATCAAGACGACACAGTCTGCTGCTATCATAGGTGGGCGCCACAAACACGCTCACCCCTCAGCAAGTGTTAAAGGAAATCCAGACCCACAAACTCTGTGTGTTGTCATCTAACCCGAGTTCAGTCGTGTTTTAGAAATGCACCGTTTAATCGTTACCTGCTGAAGTCAGACAAAGACCCTCCCAGCAGTTTATCGATAGTTTTTTAAAGCAAAGAAAGCAGCTGAAAGTTTTCAGTACAGTCTTTGTCTCCTTAGCGCAGCTGTCTCACCTCATCTGTTTTACTCTCAGATCACGAGCGCGTCGCCCTGGGCAACGAGGAAGGCCTTTTTGTCATCCATGTCACCAAAGATGGTAGGATCTGTGTTGATGTTTTTGAGAAGAGTTCCCGGCTGTGCGACTTGTGTCGCCTCTCCTTCTTGCCTCTTTTCCCTCACTCCTCCCTCTGTCCTCAGAAATAATCCGGGTGGGGGACAACAAAAAGGTGCACCACATTGACCTGATGCTCCAGGAGCAGCTGCTGGCGGTCATCTCTGGCAGGAACCGCCACGTCCGCCTCTTCCCCACGCAGGCCCTGGACGGCCGCGAGACCGAGTTCTACAAGCTGGCAGAGACGAAAGGCTGCCAGACCATCGTGTCGGGTCCGGTCCGCAACGGCTCCCTCACCTGCCTCTGCGTGGCCATGAAGAATAAAATCATATGTTACGAGGTCAGAAAAAGCTCACGCTTGCTAACCCTCGAGGCTTCTGCCACGTCTCACTTGATGTGACTTGATGTGCTGACACTCTTGCAGGTGAATAAGAGTAAAATGCGTCACCGTCGGCTGCGGGAGCTGCAGGCCCCGGGGCCGGTTCAGTGGATGGGTCTGCTCAGTGAGCGTCTCTATGTGGGCTATCAGTCTGGCTTCACGCGCTACAGGTACTTTACATCATTGGGTCTGGTTACAGTTGTGTTCCTCTGATCCCTTCAGCCTACACAAGTCTGACTTTGAGCTCCTGAAACCCTCCACAGTGTCCATGGGGACATGTCCCCTGTCAGCCTGCTCCACGCTGAGGACCACACACTGGCCTTCATCCCTCAGCAGGGCCTGGACACCCTCTGTGCCGTGGAGATCTCCAGCAAGGAGCTGCTGCTGTGCTTCAGTGCCATCGGGGTGTACGTGGACTCACAGGGCCGCAGGTCGCGGCAGCAGGAGCTCATGTGGCCGGCTGTGCCCAACGCTGCCTGTGAGTGCACGCTGTTACAGTTGATACACAGATGTGTGAATGCAACACGTGTGTGCGGGGCCGTTACAGGATGTTGTTTGTATTTGTGTTCATTTATGTGAAAAAGTGAAACTGCGATCTCAGCTGTTTTATGTTCCTCAGGCTACAACGCCCCCTACCTGTCCGTGTACAGTGAGAATGCCGTGGATGTGTTTGATGTCAACACCATGGAGTGGATTCAGACCATCCCGGTCAAGAAGGTCAGTGTCTGTGTGAAAGTGACTGAAGCTTCAGCAGAAATAACTCAGTCTCACCTTTGATGGCTGCACAGATCAGTCAGCTTTAAACAGTGATGTGTGTGGTGTGTATGTAAGGTGCATCCAGGGACTAAGCTCAAAGCTCACAGGTCACAAGTTGGTCTGAATCTTAGCAGATTTGCTGATTTCTCTGCTCGTCCTCCAGATGCGACCTCTGAATGTGGACGGCTCTCTGAACCTGCTGGGGCTGGAAACCGTGCGCCTTATCTACTTTAGAAACAAGATGGCCGGTAAGATCGCTCTCTGTGCCGTGTGAGGCGAGGAATACGTTCTCAGTCTCTTTTTAGCATTTTTCTGTTAAAAGTCTTTATTATTAGCGCAGGATTAACTGCAAACTACTTTAGTGGCAGGTCAGGATCCAGCTGATGGGACCTGCTTATAAGACAACCTAAGGCAGCAGACCAAATTACAGCGTGGCAAACTTAAAGGTTAAGGTGTGCGCTAGTTCGGCCACATGTCATCACGACCCTCATAGATGGAAGTGGCTGATGTTTGTGTCATGTGACATGCAATAAGTTAAAGGAAGTCGCACATAAAAACAAAAAGTCCTCTCTGTTGCCGGTTTGGAGCTTGCTCCTGGTTTTAATCTGTGTCCAGCATCAGCAGCCAAATGATGATCTTTGTTGATCTTTCAGAGGGCGACGAGCTGGTCGTCCCGGAGACGTCAGACAACAGCCGGAAGCAGATGGTGCGCAGCATGAACAACAAGAGACGCTACTCCTTCAGAGTGCCTGAAGAAGAGCGACTTCAGCAGAGGAGGTAGCTTACCTGAAGCTTTGTATTTGCTGCGAGAAGCTCTCGGAGAACTCACCCTTATTTTCCCAAAGCTTTCCTCACCGCGTTCTGTTACTCTGAGCTGCTTTCTAATGCTAATCTAATGAATGATCCCCTGTGCCTGATGGCTGTGGATCTGTATTTTTAACTACACCAGTGGTATTAGCATCATCACTGTAGGGAGGAAAAAGTGAAAAACCCCTCTGCTCTCTTTGACGCTCTGATCCTGTGTCTGTGATTCCAGAGAGATGCTGCGAGATCCCGAGATGAGAAACAAACTGATCTCCAATCCAACCAACTTCAACCACGTGGCTCACATGGGACCAGGAGATGGGATCCAGATCCTAAAAGATCTGCCCATGGTACATCTGCAAACACACGAACATGCTTCCTTTATCCTGTCACGTGAGCGTGCGATCCCTGACGTGTTCACATACTGAACCCCCCTCACCCTCACCCTCACACTGTCTGGTCCTGAGTTGTGTGTCTGCAGAGAGCGTTTTTCTGCCCAGAGCGTGTGTGTGTGTGCGTGTGTGTGTTATTTACATGCACACTCCTCACTCCTCTCCCCCCGCACTGCACTCTGTGTGTGTACGTGTGTGTTTGTTTTTTGTGTGTTTAAACCAGAACGTCCGTGTTCAGGATACCCGAGCGGGCTTCAGCGGCTCCGTCAGCATTCCCTCCATCACCAAGAACCGGGCCGAGCCGGGCCGCTCCATGAGCGCCAGCAGCGGACTGGGCATACGTGAGTACCGGCAGTCGTGTTAGAGCTCACGTTCAGGAGAGGTTCGTCTGTCAGATTCTGTGGCTTCATGTTCGCCGCCTCCTCTCATCTCTGCAGGCTCGTCCTCGCAGAATGGCAGCGCTCTGCGCAGGGAGCTGTCAGGAGGAAGCTACGGGTCCAAACGCCAGACCATGACCTCTCCTTCCGAGAGCTCCCTGTCCTCTGGCGGAGGGGTGGACTGCGGCGATGCTCCGCTCTCACAGTTCGACAGAGAGGTCAGTGAACATGCAGCTTCATGTGAGGTTGACTCTGAGCATTAAACAGAAAGTGTTTCGTCCAAACAAACTAACCTCGCCATTACCTAAAGGACAGTTTTTACTGGCTGTTGGCTCAAACCTGCAACATCATGTCAACCAAACATCAGCTTCGTATGAAGTCCACATAGAGACGCTTGTTTTCTTGTCGTGAACTTGTAGCAGGTAGACATTATCAGCAGAAACTGCCTTTACTCCCCTTTGAACAAAACTCTTCCCTCCATAAGTCACGAGCATCCCGACATCTGCAGGCCGCGCTCCTCATCGCATCGCTCCGGCAGGTGTCAGCTCCCTGTGATGTCAGTAGAGACGGTTATTGCCGTGATTCTTGCTTTTAGCTCTTTTAGGTCAGATGAGAGCCAATCAGACTCCAGTCTGGCACTGGTGGTGCGATATCGCTCATAAAGGTTTACGGCAACATCACTTCTAAGTTGTTTTCACTCGCATGAAGTGACTCTGATCGAGACTACAGGAAAAAAGAAAAAAAGCAGTTATGGGCGACGTCTGCCCCCCCCCCCAGTCCCCCTGTCATTCCCCCTGCTGGTCCCCCCTTCCCATTGGACGCTGTCAACTCCATCCTGCCCCATCTCGCCTCCCTCCATCCTAACTCAGCTGTCCCCTGCTTCGTGCCTGTCCCCCCCTCCCTTCCCCTCCCTCCCCACCCCAGCATGTTGTCTGTGGGCTGGGCGCTGAGTCTGAACTCTCCTCTGCAGTGGCAGGCAGTCTCACCGTCGGAGAAGACCCCCGATCTGAAAAGGGCTTTAAGGACCCTGCTTAGTAAGATGAAGGTAACGTCAACAGCTGCAAACACACAACTGAGAGCACCGTGTCACTGTGTATCAAGCGCACACACACACACACATATATCACTGAGAGTCTGTGGCCCCCTTCGCTGCACCATTTCAGCGCCGTCACATCAGCAGCCTCTGATTGGTTTGTTGCATCTCTCAGCTGCACCATCTGGCCTTCGTGTCATCGCTGGCATCGTTGCTGATGGAGTGGTGTGACGCTGCTTCACCATTGCTAATCACAGAGCATGTGTGCTTCCATACTGCCCCCCGATGGCCTGCCCATGTTTCCTAACCAGGAGCTGTGAGCTCAGAGCACAACCAGACCTCAGGTTAATCAGCAGGTGATGGGAAGTGAATACAGAGTAAAGCAACAATGTCACAAACTTGAATAAACAGATAAATATTTTGGCGTTAATAATCCACACAAGTTTTTAATGCATGATGTTTCCTTGTTTGTCGTTCCATCGTTATATTGGGGGTGCCACCCAGGACGCCCCTGGTTATAAGACTGTGCCGTCACACACAAAGCAAAAAAAACTCCAGAAATTGTGTCATGATGGAGAACAAGAGCGCGCATGTTTGAGTGACGCGTGTCAGGTCACTGTTTAGTCGATGTGGGCGGGAGCAAAGTGTAGCTGGGCAGCCCTGTCTGCGCCTTTGCTGCCCATCTACACTGACTCATGCAGCTGTGCTTCGTGTTTCTGTAGTGTGACTGTGCGCTTTAGTATTTTATAGGTCGAGTGTGTTTAGATGGGATATAAAAAGACGATTGGATCAGTGAACTGTAAGAAACGTACATTACAGTGTATGAAACACCCAGGACATCAGTGAGCTGGAAGGAGCGCCCACACACACACACACACACACACACACACACACACACACACACACACACACACACCACCAGCTCGGCCTGCCTGCATGTTTGTTTTCCTTCAGCTGATCATTTCTGGTCAATCGAGCCGTTCATCTGCGGAAGACGAGGCGGGGGCGGGTCAGCGTCACTCAGTCTGACTTCCTGTCTGCCCCGCCGTCGCAAACAGCAGATTAATGAGCAGTGCATGTGCAGCAAGCACTCGTCATCAGTAGCTGTTAGGAGCAGCAGACAGAGGCGCAGCTTCATCTGTCGTACACGTCCCAGTTTACTTTGTGGAAGGGATCGTCTAATTTCTCCAACTCTTCCCTCTTTCCTCCAGGATTCGGACTCCCCGCGCCACTCCACGGCCTCCAACAGCTCCACCTTCAGCAGCCCTCCCAGCCCGGCCTCCCCACACAAGACCAAGTCCCTGTCCTTGGAGAGCACAGAAAGGATGGGCTGGGACACATGAGCCCCCAGCGACCCATCCAACCCCCCTCACCCACCCACCGACCGACCGACCGACCGACAGCACAGGACTCCAAATTCTCCAACTCTTCCTGTTTTGAATATTGTTCCCTCACTGCCCAGAGAACTGCACCTGCTGCCCACCACTCCCTCCCAAAGAACATTTGTCCCACTTTTACCCCCCCACACTGTGTCTCAGCGTTCTTCCACAGTGGGGCTGAAACACTAAGAAAGCAAGGGACAAGCTATCAAATACTATCAGTGGTGTACATGTGGGTGCTGATGGGGTGTGTGTGTGTGTGTGTGTGAGAGAGAGAGAGGGAGAGAAGGTGTGTGTGTGATGTCGGGCAGGTGATGCAGGAACAGGAAGCTCCCATTTTGGCTCTTTTTGGTCAACTTGTCGAGATTCACTGAGAGACTCTTAAAAAGTCACGATGCAATCCAAAAAGAAGATGAAATATTATTGAGAGCAGAAGGTTTGTACATAGGACCCGCCGGGATTCAGGGGGACAGTGTTTTAATTTATTTATCAATCATAGCCCCCCCCCCACCTGCTTTCTCTCTGGGTGCTGCAAAAAAAATTAAAAAAAAGGAATTACTTTTATTTCTTGCTCCTGATACTAAGTGCAGTGACTTTATAATATTTTTAATTTCCACCATCAGCAAAAAGCTCCAACAGCGGCTCCTGTGACATCACACGAATCATTTGGTTCCTCAGAGCGAATGACATCATCAGGGCTGCGTGTCCTCCGTAGATGCCAAAACTCCCGTCACAGTCATGTACATAGGTTCAGAGTAGAGAATAATATATGAGAAGGAAAATACTATAGAGAACTACACGGACGGAAAACTCCGCCTTTATTTTCCCGCTTTTGTTTGGAGTGATTCCAGGTTGTATCGCACTCGAAGCCATTTTAAAACCACTTTTTTGTTTTTACTGATTTATTTTAGATTTGTTTGTTTTCATGTTGTTTCTATGATGTGTGTGTGTGTGTGTGTGTTCATCCCTCCCCTCCACTTGATATGAGTGAAAAAAGAAAAGCTGACATGTGTATCGGCACTGCTGCCTGTACTCTCTCTCACACTCACACACACACACACACACACACACACACACACACACAGGCGGTTGTTGCCTTGTTGTGCTCCTCTGACTGTTGGCGGCGTTTGAACGGTCGCTGAGCTCCGTTTCACCAAATATGGACAAAAGAGGGCGACGCTGCGACTTTGCTCATTCCAACGAATGTTTTAATGACGTACTCGTGAAAATTTGTAAGAGGAGGGATTTAAAAGAAAGAAAAAAAAAAAAAAAAAAAAGCTACAATGAGAATGTAAACAGTGCGAGGAAGTCACACCTGGGCTTGGAGGCGATGGAGTAAATGACCTCAGTGCTGCCTGTTGTTGTGTGAGCTGAACAGGGCGGAGCTCTGAGCCGCCTCCACGGCACTACTTTACTTTCTTTCCTTTGTCAGAGAGGAAAGGCCTTTAAAAAATAGAAGAGGGGGGAAATGGTGTGGCAGCTTCTGGCTGCAGAGCAGGGCATTCACAGCCAAAAACCTGTTACCTCTGTTCATCTGTAAGCAGACTGAAAGGCATTTTGACCCGAGGGACATGGCGGCATGGCATTATCTGTGCAAAGAACCCACAGAGAGGGTTTTAGCCTCGCTCCACACTTCCACTCGTCCTGTTTGTCACAAAGGGAAAACTCTTCAGTGGTCATTCCCCCTGTGGAAACACAGCAAAAAGCTGCAAACAGCTCATTCCAGGTGTTATTATTTTATTTTATTATTTTTTAATTTGAAGAGAGGTTTAGAGCTCCCAGCTGGTTTTATTCCAAATATCTTAGAACTTTTTTTTTTTTTAAGCTAGTTGACTCTCCTTCGTTCCTGCGAAGAGTTTATCTGCAGAACGATATGAGCTGGTGTGTGAGGTGTTAGCCAGGCGGCGTTTTTCATTTTTGGCCAATATTGTGCAGAAAATCTGATCCTAGATGTCCCAGTTCAAAGAGGGAGAAGAGGAAACTCAGGAAACAAATTTTCAGTCAGATGAGCGTAATCGAGGTGCGTTTGATTCATTTGATGGACGGGCAGCAGTGAGTGAGGGAATGTGACCCGGGTGGAGACGGCAGTGAGTGTTGGGCGACAGGTGGCTTCACGGCTGAAGTGCCGCAATTTAAAGAAATGGAAACGCCTTTACATTTCAGTGAGGTCTTATCTCCAGTACCTTCTATATTGTTTTGCTCTTTCATATCATATTCCACTTTGTTTTCTAGGATTGCTTTGTAATAATTTGTACAGTTTTGCATGTTATAGATGTAATCATTTTTGTTTTCGGTTTGTCGTTTTATTCTTTTTGGGACGGTTTGGGTGTTTTACTGAGGATAACCCACTACAGCTGATGTAGATTCTTTTTTTGCACAAAAATATTTAAGGTGTAAGGTCAAAACAAAAATAATGTATGGAAGCGGCTGCCACACTTACGTGGAGAACTCATTATATTAACCCGACTCCGATGTATTTCAATAAAGCGGAGGGCTGTTACAAATACACTCCAGTGTTGCCGTGTGCTCATTTCTCTTCAGGAAACATCAGAAGCTTTTGATTTGTTTGAAACTTTATTAGAAATGACACTTTTTACATCTATGAACATGTTTTGCCTCTCGAGGAAACGTTGCTCTAACAGGACGGAGCAAATCTGTTCAAAGCGAACGTGTTCGGACGGAAAGGGAAGGTAAACTGTGTTCAGCTGTGTTGGTGTTCAGGTGTCCGCACAGCTCCATGAAGCTCACTGATGCTCTGCTTGAGGTTTTTTGCACGTCATTAAATCTGTGCTTCATCACCTCTGTTGGGTTTGTTCTCTTCACAGTCATAAGGCAGGAGTTTGGATTCAGCATTTATATTCTGGATTTCAGCCCTTGGGTTTAAAACAGTAAAGCATAGACTGACATGACTTCCTTGTATCGTTCCATACGTTATTGCACAGGTGCAATAAAACACTCACTAAAATCCAGCTTTTAAAATGAGGCGAGGCTTCTAGAAAGTTCAGCAGACTTAAATCCCTTCGTGTGCAGAATAGCAGGTTCAGATTCAGCAGAGATCTAAAAGCTGTGGATGGATCTGATGACGTTTCATCCTCTCACTGAAACCAGTTG
Source organism: Oreochromis aureus (assembly GCF_013358895.1). Lineage (NCBI taxonomy): Eukaryota > Metazoa > Chordata > Actinopteri > Cichliformes > Cichlidae > Oreochromis > Oreochromis aureus. Next base: position 932,305 of record NC_052956.1, read on the forward strand.
TTTCAGTTCTTCTCCATTTAGGCCGGTTTTCTCCTGATTGGCTGCCCCTCATAAATAGAAGAAAACATGGAACAAGGGTAATGAGTCTCTTTGTAATCTAAGCCCCACCCCCACCCCAAAAACCTCCCAAACACTAAAAACTAGAGGACGGAGCTCCAAATGTCTCGTGTCCATAATCGAAGTCCTTTTATACAAAGTAAGCCGCGTCGTGCGGTCGGTCACATTTGTCTGGCTCAGTCGTTTAGGTCCAACGGTGATGTTGTCGTTCCCTGACTGGGTGGAGTTTAAAAACTGTGCTAAGATCAGTTTGAGTCACACTGGGAGGCTACGTCATAAAGCTGTGAGGATGTTTAAGGCAAAGATTTCTGTCCCGTGCCCTCAGTGCGAGGCCCCCCCTCTGTAATCGGACTCCGTCTTTAAGCTGATGCAGCATTTGTTTCATCGTTATTTCGGCTCTGAGCTCCAAACGTATCAGAGTGGCTGCTCGTCGACACTCTGCTCCTCGGACTCCACCCCTTCAGGCGGTCGCTCCATCCTCCTCCAGGACTCTGTGGATCCCGTTTCCGGGCACTCCGAGAACCGCCGTGGCCCCGCTGCTCAGGTCCCTGATGCTGCTGTGGCGCGACTGGCTCTCGAGCCTCTGGGTGGAGCCGTGCTGCGACAGGCTGTCGAGGTGATTGGTGCTGCAGTGCCTGGACTGTGATTGGTGGTTTAGACGAGGCAGGCTCCCATATGGCAGCCGGTCGTCTGCAGCCCTGAAACTGGAGGCCGTGTATCTAAATGGAGAGGAGCAGAAATGAGCCTCGGCTGTGCGGGTGGGCGGGGTTAATGAAAGACCGCGATGTGGGAACCCACCTGCTGTCTCGCGAGCGGTGCAGGCTGCCGTGGTAGCTGCTCATCTTGGAGCGGGCGCTGCGCACAGAGCCGGCTCGGCTGGTGCTGGCGCTTGGCGGCTCGTCCAGCATGGCCAGGTGGGTGGAAGAGGCGTGGGTGGAGGTCCCTTGCGTGGATGTGCCCCGTGACTTCCTCACAATGGGGGTGTTGGGATCCCTGAGGAGCAGCTGGGTGAAGTCGGGCTCCTGGAGCACTTGTCGGCTATCGTTGACCATCCCGCTGCAGCAGGTGGAGGTGGAGGAGGAGGGGAGGGGATGCAGGAAAAGATGCAGGGTAGAAGGGAGGGAGAGGGGGAAGGTGGAGGGGCAGTGGGTGTGGTAGAAGAGGATTGAGGAATGTGTGGAGCAGGCAATGGGAGAGGGGGTTAATGCTCTGTTTGGAGGGGAAGTGGTGAGTGCAGAGGAGGTGTTCACAAAGCCTCAGAGAGCGCGTCACTGCAGGGACACAAAACTAAAGACTGAAATCAGGATCTATTTGTTCACATTAAGCTCTGCGCTCATCTGCAGGTCCTCACATCAGGCTTAATAAGAAGTGTGTGAGACGGTTGCACACTCTGCATTTATAATATCAGCTGATAACTAAACATTATTTGTTATTTTGGGACCATGTGTGAGGAGCTCCAGAGCGTCGTCAGCTCCTCTGAAAGAGCCGAGCTCCTGTCAGCTGCTGTACACACTTAAAACAAAAGAAATGAAATCCAGGTCTCCTTAAAATAATATTTGAATCAGTATAATGTGGAAACATTTCAGCTGTAAAATGTTTGAACTCTAAATGTGTTTCGGGACGAGAACGCGAGCGCTTGTTTAGTGTCTCCATTGAATACAGATGAAGAAGAGATGGGAAGTCCACGTTTACAGCACTTCATCCAAACTCCAGTCTGCTGTCTGTCTGTACGATATGTTTCCCCAATATTAGCGTCTCTCGCTGTTTAATCTAATTAAATTCTCCTCATATATCATGTCTGGAATAATCAGATCTTATAACACCAAATGATCCTGGTGGAGCACTTTGCTCTCAGGCTGCTGGATTACTCGTGCTTCCGACAGGTTTTAAAAGTAGAATGGGAATCGGAGCCTTCAGCTTTCAGGCCCCTCGTCTGTGGAACCAGCTCCCAGTGTGGTGAAGTTTATATTCAGGGCTGGACCAGCAGATGCTCAGCCTGCTGCGACTCCCCATGTGTTGTCTTCTTGCTCCTGTAGTTGTTTTGTCATCACTGCTACAGATGGCCCCGCCCCTCCCTGAGCGTGGCTCTGCTGAAGGCTCCTTCCTGTTAAAAGGAGTTCTTCCTCCCTACTGTTGCCACCTGCTTGTTCACAAAGACGGTCTCACTGTTGACCATTCGTTTGCTTTGAAGAAGAGTTTGCTGATGTTACTGCCGTGCCCTGTGTCTCATTCAAACTACACTTGGATACTTTTTATTATTATTATTTCATTATTTTTTTTTTTTTATTATTATGCCATCCACAATCAGATGCTGGAACAAGCTCTGAGGTTGAAACTAAACTTTTCATCTAATTATCACCACAGAGAGATGAAGCGCTTTGAGCTGTAAATACTGGGACAAACCTTATGTAAGCTTATATATATTTAGCAAAATCAGTTTGAAGCCTGAGCCACACAGACGCCATCAGAGTGACAAATACGTACTCTTTATGTCTCTTGCCGTGGAAGAAACTGGCCCACTCGAAGCAGGTCTTCTTACTGCCCACCCAGAACACAGAGGGGATTCCTACAATCAGCATCATCAGGTACTTTATGAGGAACAACACCAGGTCGGGGTGACTGGTCTGCTCCACCTGGAACAAACAGAGAAGAGGGTGGAGTTAGTGCAGTGACTCTGCATGACCCCCCCCCCCCGTGCCTTCACAGGTTTCCTCCTGCAGTTCAAACGTGCACGTTAGCTTAGTGACTCTAAATCGGCTCGGGCCTCTTTGAGAGCAAAAGTTTGTAAATAAAATTTATGGTCTTACTGTAACAAAGAAGTACAAAAATATATCATGTATATCAGCATCAGTGTTCAGCAGTGTGGAGCTCATCAGTCAGTCGGTGTATGGAAATATCAGCATGAACGAGCTCATTAAGAGGCCTGCTGACTGAGTGTCTTCATCACTTTCACTTTCCTGTGTGTGTGTGTGTGTGTGTGTGTGTGTGTGTGTGTGTGTGTTCCACTCTACATCATCACTGTTGCTGATCATGAACCTTGCTGAGGGCATAAACAGTGTCATCCATCTCTAACTAATAGCAGACAACCAGCACCCTCCTGTTTCTGTGCAAACACACAACACGCTGCTGCTGTGAAAGGTGGAGGTTTCTGTCTGATGGATGATGTCAAATATACAGCGAGCAATAAAAGGTAAAGTAGCAGTGCAGTTATATCCATGCAGGTGCAGAAACCACTTTTGACTGCACTTCTGCAGCTTTCCTCACACAGTCCAAAGACATGCGTGCTAAGCTAACTGTCTATAGCTGCAGATACTGGCAGCCCTCACAGCGCAGCATCCCAAACTTATAATAAGGCATGTTGTTTGTCAGCGTGTAAACGGGAGATTTCCTCAGTCACAGTTAAAACAAGGTCATTTATTTCCAGCTGAAGTTGAGGAAAGTGCACAGAGGCCCACTCTGTTCGCCATCAGAGTGCTGCTTCCTGCCGTCTCTCCTCCTGCTCCTCGTCCACACAGATGTCGTCATGATGGCCTCGTTATAAGCGGACCGGGCGGAGAGCCTCGAGGCTCAGGATCCACAGAAGAACTCATTACCGCACAGAGATAAGAGACTCGATGCATGACTGCAGGCAGCATCCTCATTACAGGCTGTATGACCACACAGCTGTCCAGCCATGTAAGCTCACGGAGCATCTCTCAGGAGCTCTACACAGAGCGCTCGGCCTCAGGGAGAACTCTCTAGGTATAAATATAGTTCAGCACTTTGAGTCGAAGCTTTCTGCTGATGCACGCGTGTGTGTGTTCACACATACAGCACGTGCGTGTGTGAACACATACAGCGCGTGTGTGTGTGTGAACACATACAGCACGTGTGTGTGTGAACACATACAGCGCGTGTACGCCTACTGAAAAATCTTTACACCTTGCAGCATCTCTGTAGTGAGTGATGAGTGTAGTGAGATACTGTGGTGAGTCACACACACACACACACACACACACACAGGACAGATTAAAAGCACAACTTTGCATCACAAACATCTCATCTGCGTCCTGGACACGCAGCTCTTCCCGTGGCTAACGGCATCATAAGGCTGAGCTCTATCTGACACTGGGAGGTAAAAGTATCACATGCAAACATCCAAACCTGAGAGTTAATACTTCTATTCCACCAGTACCGCAGCCAGAAACACAGTCTGCCTCTGCAACACTCTGAGAGCGTCTGTGCAGAGGCAGGAGGCGATCCCTGCTGAAAGGAACAGAGAACGAGAGACGTCTGAATTATTAACGGCTCTATGGGAGGAGCTCCGGTGTGCGTGCTGATGCTGGAGGCTAACGCAGCTCTGTGAAGCATCGCAGCTGATATAAGAGTACCTAAGAATTAATCATCATCTCCATCCTTTCTGTTATTTATTTGGAGATTATGTATCAGAATTTCAGGAGCAGGACGCCTCCACACACGCTCCTTCCGGCTGTCATCTGTATAGGTTCCCTCAGTTCTGCAAGCTGTTCATTCTCGTTTACGTGCCCCTCCCTCCCTCCTTGTTCTCTATTCTTTAACTTCTTCGCTTCTATTTAGTACACGGGGATCTGCCAGGCCCGGGAGCCGTCGCCAGTCCCCTTCGAGGCCTTCCCCAAACCGCAGCTCAGTTCATGTCCAAGACTTTCACCTTTACCTACTAAAACGCTGTCAAACCTAAAATGAGGACGTGGGCCCAGCTAGAGAATTACTTGTTTTTACGTTTACCTGGTAGGGACACGGGATGTGGTAGTCTCTGCATTTCTCCTGGACCCAGGTGGTCTCCCAGACAGCCCTGTAGCTGCTCTCATAAAGGTAGCAGGCCAGAACGGTCAGCAGTGGAACCAGGTAGAGCACGGAGAACACACCGATACGAATCATGAACTTCACCAGCTTTTCCTGGTTTTCCTTCTCCAGCGGGATCTCCATGCGGACTCTGTTAAGAGCAGCAATACCTGCCAGCAGCAGGACCACGCCCACCTGGAGACACAGACGTGATGTCACACTGACGGTCTGATCAATGATTCAATAAATGAAGAAAAAAAACTTTCATTTTATTCAATTTGCAACACAAACGGATAAATCTGTGCAGAGCGAGGCAGCAGCTGCTCTCGTTTGCAGTTCTTACAAAAACCATTTCTCACACACACACACACACACACACACACACACACACACACACACACACACACACACACACACACACACACACACACATATCTCTAAAGATGCTGCCTCTGTGGTAGTGTGTGCTGCTCACTGAAACACACAAACCCTCAGTAATCCTGACTGACAGCATTATTATTTTCAGCGCCATCAGCCGAGCACCTCACTGCCCTCGAAATCTCTGGACCGGACAGCCAGACACACACACACACACACACACACACACACACACACACACACACACACACACACAGAGGAATGAAAACAAAGGTAAACAGAACAAAAACATGCATTTTGTAAATTATGAATCTGACGCATTCGGGTTTTACTCAGACTTGAACGTCTTTCTCGTCCCGGCAGTTTTGCAAACGGGCTCGGCGCACAGACACAGCGAGCTAAGGACAGAGACAAAAAGACGTTACAAGACTTTCTGCCAGGCTCTTCCTCACCACTACATCCAGTCCCAGCGGGGCCAGCAGGAACCAGCGCAGGGCTGTTAAGTTGTAGAGCCCGACGAAGCAAACGCCACTGATGCCGTCTCCCTCGATCTTGTTCATGGCGAGCAGAGTCACCGTGAGGACGCCGGGGATGCCCCAGGCACAGGCGTGGAACAGGAGGGCCTTCTTCTCTATAGCCTCACTTCCCCACTTAGGAACAGCAGCTAGGAACCAGGTAATGGTTAAAATGACCCACCACACGCTGCCAGCCATGGTGAAGAAGTACAGCACCATGAAGAGAAGAGTGCAGGCCTGCCAAAGAACAGAAAAACACACAGTCTGCATCGATCTGTACGTATGGAAGGAGGAGAAAACCGGGACGGTTCAAGCTCGACGACAGACCTTATTATGGGAGCCTTGAGTCACGGTCGAAGCCCTAAACCTCCCAGGACTAGCTGCATTACAGGAAACTTTGTCCTCCAACAGGAACCCCAGGAAGAACACCAGGGACACCATCATGTAGCACACGGCGTAAAATATAATCGGGCGCTCCGGGTAGCGGAATCGCGACACGTCGATGAGGAACGTCAGGAAGGTGAAGAGCGTGGCAGAGAGGCAGACGATGGACACGACTCCGATGAAGTAGCGGGCGAATGTCAGCTCTTCACGTGTGAAGTACATGTTGGGACACGGAGGAGAGCAGTCTCGCACCCCCATGAAGGAATAGCCGAGCTCGGGGCTGATCTTGAGCTCGCGGGGACACCAGAAGCCGTAGTCCCTCTGGACCGCGATGGGAGACTCGGTCGTGTCCGAGCTGGACAGGAGGTCCACGGGGCGGGGGTAGGGCTCGTCGCAGTCTGGGAACCTGAGAGCAGACGAGAGGCGGTGACCTCGTTTCAGGTGTTAAGCCTTTAACAACAGACTACACACGACGCCAGCGTTGTAGAGCACACTGTCATAAGAATTCATCAAAAACATTTTATACCTTCCAGGCACCTGGTCGTCCTACAGGTGCAGAGTAAAGCACAAGTTTAGTTTGCAGAGACTTGAAACTGAGACAGGTTCACATTCAAGTCTTTTTTCTTCTTAGTTACTTTATCAGCGAGTATGATCCAGACGGATATACACAAGCTAATGACAAACAAGCTAAATGACCCTGCTTACTGTCACTCCTGTATATGTTTCCATATATTCAGTTTTATGATGCCCCCTAGACTTTGAGACGTGCACTCCTTCCCTTTAACGTGTCCGTTTCATGTCTCCCACAGCTTTTCCTAAAAAGTCAGAGCCCACTAACATGTATGCGTCACTTTCAACACACAGTCTGAAAAGCTTCAAAGGTGAGCGCAGTTTGGGAGCAACAAGTGGCAAACGCCGACTCTACCATCAGATCAGTCACAAAACGTTATTCAAATGTTACCAAAGTTAACTTTATAATAAAAATAAATTATTTTAAGGATGTTTGCTGGTCTCGTTCCTCCCTCCAGCAGGGATGTAAAGAGACTGCCGCTGCTGCACCAACCTGTTGCAGTCCATCTCCTCTGGCCAGCTGACACCAAACATGTCCATCAGCTTGTAGCAGTCGCTCTTGGCCTGCAGACAGAGGCGGCGACACGGCAGCGTGATCCGACCGTACTCGGTACAAACTGGGGCGTAGAGCGCACACAGGAACATCCTGAGCTCCGGGGAGCACTGCAGGTTCACCATGGGATGGAAAGGCTGCAGGTGGAGACAGAAAGAAGAAACACGACAGTGGAGCGTGAGCATTACTCCACCTTCAGAACGTGAGCCACAGAGGACACAAAGACACCAGCCGAGCATGTCCACTGACATTTGCTAGCGATGAGTCCATAAAAACAACTCCGGCCCCTTTCCTAATAATCCCTCCACCCCAATCATTTTTCTGCTCCTCTTTATTCATCCCACAATCTCCAGACAGGAGGAGCACACACACACACACACAGGGCCTTTGTGTTGCAGGGAGGACCACGCTGTGACTGACTGACACACTGGGGCAGCATGCTTACACAAACACAAGGAAGTGTATTATCTCCACGTTCACACACCCACAGACCGACACAATAATGCTCTCACACACATGAACTGTGCCAACAGACAGTGTGGATGCAGGAAGCATCCGTGGGTCCTGCTGCTAATATGCAAATAGTCAGAAGACACAGTTTCCATGCATGTGTGTGAGTACAGCCAAACACACTGCTGTGTGTGTGTGTTACAGAAGGAGCCACACCCAAGTCAATCTCACACACACACTCGCTGCCCTTCCCCAGATTTTAAAGACAGTTGTGTGTGACAGACAGGAACAGGCGGGGGGGGGGGGGGGTTATTAGAGAAATGGATGTAGATGTGCGTGTGCGTGAGTGTGTGTGTGTGCGTGTCTACCAATCAGAATCTTGTTGGCATTACAAATGTAACAGATTTCAGTCACATTTTAGAAAATCAAAGCGTGCGTGCACAAAACCGATCATTTAGACTCGACAGCTGTGTGTCGGCGTGCTCACCGTCCTCTGTCCTTCACTGATTAGCAAACACTCAGCAATAAAAATGCAACATGTTCAAATCCGGCTGTTTGGGGATAAACCTTTCAGAGAAGCAATGATGACGCAGGAATTTCTGTTTGTCACCTTAACTGCAATCAGATTTAAACACTGTTCCCACCGTATGTCTGCAACACGGCGCCGTCTCCTGACAGCATGTTCGCCTGCCACACACATGTGACGTGCTTCTGTAAAAGGATTAGAGTGGGTGTTCGGCTTGGCCCTTACAGCACAAAGCACCCACGTCCGTGCAGCTTTTGTCAGCGCCTTGTTCATATCGCTCCTCCTGGCGTTGATGGCTTTGCGCTGCGAGGGATCAGCGATAGACGGCACGATGACACAGATTTATGATCGAGTCGTAGCTCAGCACAGTATTCATACGCTCTCTGAGAGAATCGCCTGTCGTGTCTAAGCTCAACCATCCAGCCAACGGTGTAGTTTCTGTACAAATGGAGTCATCACGTTTCACGAGCTCCACCGTGTAATGACACGAGCACTCGTGGCACGCTATGAGCCAGCGTGAAAACAAGTGCTTCAAACGTGACCCGCCTTAAAACCGATCCGTTACTGCAGATTCATGATACGACCATGAATGGTCCTCAGAGTTCTCACAGATCATCACTGACATGTAGAAACCTTTTGCCCCTGTGTGCACCAAAGCTTGGGCCTGTGTGGCCGGTTACCTCGCACAGTGTAGCACAGCTGCCACAACAATTACTTTTAGTTTCGGCTCCAGCGCTTCCTGACGATCGTGTTACAGCTACAGTCAGGTACAAGAGGGAGGCTGGCTATTCTCTGGAGGAAAAACACAGAAAATCCTGAATGTAGCCACGAGAGGGAAACGGGCGCTACTGTTGTGATCGGCCCTCCTGTGACTCGCGTTGCGTGCTGCTGCCAGCGAGCAGCCCTGTGACATCTATTACTTCATCAGCGATGCCCTGTAAACACAGCTCAACCACTCAAACATGATCTAATGCAGCGCAACTGAGTTTGCATCTTCGCTCTTTCTCTCCCGTTTGATTCCTGTGGGCTAACGCTACGCTCCATAGAACACAATGTTCCACACAGGACGGCGCTACAAAGGGAGACGCCAAGGGCCAAAGCCGAATCACTATAAAGGCTACCAGATCTACTAAAGAAAAAACACATTCATCTCTCTTCCTATCATCTCGCCATTTTTCTATTTTTGTACCCTTCCATCCTCTTCACCCCTCCTGCTCTTTTAACCCTCCCGCAACTCCTCGCGTGTCCATTTAGCCTCTTTATGACAGTCGACCCATCATGTGTGGTGGCTGTAGCTCAGGTGGCAGAACAGGTCAGGTCGGTGGTTCGATCCCAGGCTGCCTCCTGGCTGCATGCCAAATATCCTTGGGCAAGATACTAACCCCATGTTTGCCTACTGGTGGTGGTCAGAGGGCCCGGTGGCGCCAGTGTCCGGCAGCCTCGCCTCTGTCAGTGCGCCCCAGGGCAGCTGTGGCTACAATGTAGCTGCCATCACCAGTGTGTGAATGTGTGGATGACTGAATGTAGTGTAAAGCGCTTTGGGGTCCTTAGGGACTAAAGTAAAGCGCTATACAAATGCAGGCCATTTCATGTGAGAGAGCAGGACTGAGCCAGTGGATGGTACATGTGGCCGGTCACAGCTCTGCCCACACAATCAGCAGCATCACGAGCTCTGCAGAGCTCTTACACTCTCCACAGGGTTTAGTGTTAATGGCCACAGCAGAAACAGCTGGTGAACCATCGGCCAGAGGCTCGTCGTGCCGCTTTCCTCCCCAGAGTCAGCGATGTAAGGAGAATCGAGCATGTAATACCCAACCCTGTGGATGCTGAAAGCCTGGAGGGGCGGCGGTATGCTAATGTGACTTCAGCTTCGATCCTGCTGCTGCAGTCATTATGGATTCATGGCAGTTTGTTGTGGGATTTTTGGTCTCTGAAAATGTGGAATAATGTGTCCTTCTAGAAACACACAGAGGAGACGTGTCAGCCAGTCGCCGAAAAATGGTGCATTCTGGGAGTCCAAAAAAGGCCGACAAACAGCCAACGAGGGGATAAATGCAGATATAACAGGCTGATCTGCTGCACAGTTTACGACTCAGGCAAAACATTATTAGTTAGAATCAAATGCATTTATTGAAAAACAACCTTGTTGTGAGTAATTCTAATAGTGCTGCAGTAACCCTGAAAACTCGTTCAACGAGATCTGTGACTCGTTTGCAGTCAAATACAAACAAAGAAGGAAAAAAGTGACACAAAGACGACCGAGAGTGTGGAGACGTCCGATACGACTGAGCCAGCTTTGTCCAACATAAGGATGCAAGAAATGATCACGTGTTTCCTAAATTATTAAAAAAACAAAAACTCTTTTGGCTCTCCAAAACACTCATGAGTCAGCATGATGATCAGTCAACAGGACCAATACCGTCTCATACTCGGCTCGTACGGTGCATCTGTGACAGCGAGGCAGGCACAGCTTCTGTGAGTGTCACTGACTGATGGCGTCCCGCAGCTGTCAACAACGCTGAAGCAGAGACCTGGACGCTGTCCTGCAGCTGCACTTTCCCACACTGTGCTAATCGCAGTGTGAGGTAAAGAGTTCGAGCCTGTGGAGTTTCAGGTGGTGTTTCCAGTCTTTCTGGTGATTAAGAGCAGACACACTTCTACAGCAGCAGTCGACCTGGTTGTTCTGACATATAAAAGGCTCCTGTGACTGGGACCCACTGCTTTCACAGTAATTAACCAAATCTCACATTAAACTGAAGAACAGGAGCAACATCTGTAAGAATCGTCCTTCCTGGGACGATGTAGTGAGGTGCATTACTTATCATGTGGCTTTGCATATTTCTGCATATTTCTGTGCTAAACCTCTAATCTTAAACACAGCAGCCTTTGGAGAACGGGGAAAACCAGCCGTGACCTCAGTTTCACCTCTGCAGTATGGACACTATCCAGCATGTTCTGAATCAGATCAAGATGCAAGTTATCTAAGATTAATATATTAATTATGAATACAGCCTAGTATTCCTAATGCTAAAGCAGTGGGTTTCCATTAAAGGCTGAGATGGTGTGACTGATGAATCGCTGACAGTGAAGCCCACTGTGGACGACTGGTTCTTGTTGATTTGCCCTTTAAAAAAATATCTCCTAGTCACCTCTCTTCCCATCTCCCCCCCTTATCCTCCCTCTTTATCCCCCTTTCTCCTCTGCTGCCATTCCAATTCCCCAAATTTCAAAGCTCAGTGCCATGGTGACGAGTGATGCATCACCAGAGTGGAGGTGGAGGAGAAGGAGGAGGACGAAGAGGGAGGAGAGCGGGGTTCGAGGAGGTCAGGGTGCAGGGCGGAGGGGACCACCTCCCGCGAGGCGAGAAAGCCTCTGCTCCTTTTGTTAACGGCACAATTGGGACCGTTTCCTGGGCAACGGGCGAGCCCTGTGTAGGGGGAGGGGGAGGACAAAAGAGGTGGGGGAGGAGGGTGAGAGACCGGGTGAGCAAGAGAGGACGGATGGGCAGACCGAGTCGTTCACTCCTAAGACAGTGTTTGAGAACACGCACGCACACACACACGCACGCACGCACGCACGCACAGTGAGAGGCTGCTGTGCTTCTTATTCACTCCCCTGCCAATAAACACGGTGTTGGACATTAAATAAAACAAGAGGCTCTTTTATAGGCCAGGTCACGCTGGGTAGGGTTTATCAGACCATGTTGTGTGTGTGTGTGTGATCAGCTGGGATACATCTTTACTAACATAATAAGCCTGTTAAAACGTGCCAGAGTGCACAAAAAAGTACTCTGTTTAACACACACACACACACACACACCTTAGCTCTCCTTTACACATCCATTCAGGCAGAGCGGGGTGGAGTATCTGGGTTATTCTTCAGAGTCTGTAACACGACACAGTTTATCTGGACTTGTTGTAAACCTGAGACAACAGGCTGATCTAAGGAGGAGGAAATGAGTGAGTCTGAGCAGATTAAGAGCCGGCCGCTGATTATTCTTTGTGTAGCTCTGGACCCTTCATTCGACAAGCAATAACCCAAAAGTTATGACAAAACAAAGGTTATGATAACCTAGAAAAAGCCCAGGAATCTTGCCTGTATCTCTCATTTCTACTATAGTGACTACATTTCCCCCAACGCAGTGACTCCTAATCTTGATGCTGGCTTTGGAGTCACGTAAACAAGCCCAGTTATCAATCTAATGCAATTAACATCTTCAGTGGGCCCTGACCGTTGCGTGGTCCATCTGGCCTTGCGGTGACAGTCACATGACTCCGACCATTGTGAAAGCCACTGCCATGTCTCCATCCCTTATCTGCTTGAAAGCTTCTGCTAAATATAAAAGAAACCCACCAAAAGGAGCTGGATTTACCATAAACTGATATTTCACTGTTATACAATATCTGCCAGACTTCCCCAAGAAAATCTGGGCGCTCATTTTACCATTTGTTCATCTTATTTTGACACTCTTTGGTGTTGTTGAGGAAGTCGTCAGTATCATTCAGCTCCTTCTCTCTAGAGAAAATCTTCTCCTGAAGTAACACAAGTTTGAGCCTGAAGCTCGTGTTGGTAGTTCCTCCAACCAGACTCTGCAGCAGGTTGCAGCTACTGTTGCCAGCTGCTGTACAAGACAGTGGAGCGGACGCCATTTTCAGAGGAGAAACTTCTAGAGCATTAAAAACGATGCATAGATGCAGAAGAGCAGGATTATAAACGACCTTAATTAAAGAAAAGTAATATGATCCCCACCGAGCGGTGAACCACACGCCATCTGCTCTGCAGGCCGAGGACAGTTCATAGCAGCGTAATTGATTTCCTGTGATGGGCCCACACTGGTTCATATTCATCAGTGTGCAGCTATCTCTAAATGAGGGGATTTTGGCCCAGTCCTTTCTCTCTTTTTGTGGTGCCAGTCAAATCCGCCACGCTCTCGGTTATGCGACTGTGGCACAGTATCATTGTGACACAGAAATAGCCGATTCCCGAGCCCGAGGCCACCGTCCCACTTCAGCTGTGAGGTCATATGGCGGTCAGCGGTGACGGATCGAGTGAGAATGAACACGGGAACATTAAAATCCATTTTAAGAAACTGGGTGGTTTGTGTGACATTCTGTTCACAGCTGTAGAAAATAAAATAAAAAATGTGCATGTGTGAGCGCAAAACAAAATTCTGTCTGTGAAAAGGTTCGTATGAAAGCTCTGCAAAGACCTTCTGACACACCAAAGAAACTACAGTCATTAAAGTGCATTTTCACAATTTGTCTCTATCGGTTTGGAGCTTATGAGATTGTGACAAATTGTCCTACTTTCCTAAAACAGTAAAATCTTGAACAAAAAAATACTTAAAAAGCAAGACATGAAAAGGGAATCCACAAAGACTCTTCAGGGGGTTTGAACAAAAACTGTAAGAACGGCAGGCGTTGGTTCTCATCCAACTCCCAGTTTCTCCACGGTGCGAGGCATTCATCATCCTTATCACGCCTATTCAGCGGACCTAATTCCCTTTAAAATCAACTGTCAATTCTCATTTGGCTGCCCTCGACGTCTCACAGGCTTTGAATTCTCCCATGAGCTGGATCTGGGGCCAGTTATCTGGAAAACAAGAGCCAAGACTGGGCTCCGTGGTTTTGGAACCTGTTGGGTTTCCGTGTGTTTTCCAATCCCAAACAAGCACTAAAAGAGACTTAATTGTGAATCCATGACCAATCAAAGTGAACACCGTCTAAACCAGAAGCGCCTCTCTCTCTTCACTGCAACACACACACCCACTGATTAGGCGTAAAAAGCTAACCTGGCCTCAAACAACATGAAGCTGGTAACATTTATTCAGTCAGAGAAATGAATACGTGAATAATGACCTTCAAAAATCTCCCTCGAAATATCCTGGAAAGCACCGCTGCACAGCGAGAAAGGTGCTGGTACGAGCGCGAAGTCATGGGATCGCTTACATTGTTCCAAACATGAGGCCGAATGTGACCACAGCTGTGACGCTACGTGCTCCAGCCGGCCAGGGCCTGTTAAAGTTACATAACCTCCATTCTCGTGGTACGCTGCTCCTCCCACCCTCCATCTCTCCTCAGCACCGTGAACCGGAGCGGGCACAGATGGTCGGCAGAGTGCTGCGCGTCCGCTACGCCGGGCAGAGTGGGGCCGGGCGAGGGCGAAGGGTTAAAGTGACGCAGAGATGCTGGGAATCGCTAAACTAAACACAGACAGGCAGAGAGCTGAGCCAACAGAGCAGTTTGGCCCGTAATTACTTGATAGACAGAACTTGACGAGGGATCGGCCTACATAAAGGACGGGATTAACTTAACGAAGCGATGCATCTGCTCAGTGCTCCATCTTTTAGCAGCCGTGACAACAGTGAGATGCTGTGGATGGTCAGTCTGTGGATTATCCACGAGGCTGAAATCACAACCCAAAAACAATGAAACTGTTTTCTTAAAGCCTGACTTGGTTGACTAACTGCTCAAAAGCCTGTTATATAAAATAGCTGTGGTGCGCAGCAGCTGATGTGTCTACATGTTGTGGTAAATCGCTCTCGTCTGTCAACAGCCCAGATGTGCGGTTCAAAACCATTTCAGGACACCACGCCCTGTTAAATCGCTGGCGTTTTAATAATGCTCTGTTCTCATGGCCCAAAGGGACAAATACTAAACCTTCATTGTCTGCTTAATGTTTTGGTAATATGCTCCCAGCCTCAGCAGCTAGATGGGCCAAACTTAAGTAGGCTGGCACCCTCTCTCAGCAAATACACAGCTGATCATGCTGACACCTATCTAAGCTGCTCGTGTCCACGGGAGCAGAAAGTGTGCCACCCACACCGAATCACTCATTTCACATATATAACGTACATATGAATCTGCTGCTGCTCTCAAAACGTTGTGTCAAAACGCAGAGAACGCTGAGAGAACAAATCCATGAGAACAAGAACACAAACGTTCAAATCAGTCAGCACTTTAACCCAACAGCTCCCATGTGACGTAGGACTGCGCAGGTACGAGTACAGGTGAATACACAGTGAATTTACAGCAAGCATCACCTGTGGCTCACTACATCCAGGCAGCTCTATTAGCTAAAAATCTGAAGCGTCTCAGTGATCCAGGTCATCGCAGTCTCGGAAAGAATCTGGGAATCTCCACCGTCAGCTCTGAGAACTGAAGAAGCTTCTCAGATGAGGGACTATTTCATGCTGTTGGCTACTTGGGCTGATTGATCTGATTCATCCAACAATAACTGGAGCTCATATATGAAATGTGCGATCCTCCAGGTTACTCCTTCATATACTCTGTGAAGCAGTTATCACAGCTCTGTTTAGTTTGGAGTCAGATTAGAACAGCTGCAACTGGCCGGCAGATTTGATTAAAATGATAATACAATAAACTTTAAATATAACACTGTTCATGTACTGTAACATACTATTTCACATGCAGTATAAATCTAATTATTGCTTTTTTGTGCAAACTCTGGAAGGGATTTGAGACTTTTTAACTCGCAGCTTTATTCACTACTGTTACACTGTCAACTACAAAATGTTTTTAAGCTTATAAACATTTTTAAATGTGTATTTCAAAATGTAAACTCATTTTAAATGTTGAAAAAAATGTTTGTTTGAAGCTCTATTAAAGGCATTTGTGTCTCAAATCCAAAGTTAGCGTAACCAACACACTCTGTGGCAGCGTGACTTCATTCATTTAAAAAAAACAATATAAACTGTGTTAAAAAACATATATATTTCTTTTTTGTACAGTTTTTACATATTGCATAATATATATTCAATTATGGGGGTCAGTTAATCCTTTATTTTAATTTAATAGCTTCTGTGTTGTGTGAGTGTGACTGGTGTTTTTGGGGGAGGGGCAAATTTTATATTAATTTTTTTTATTTTTTAAATTATACATTTATTAAAATACAGTGAAGAGCAATTTTTTTTTTTATGAATCGCATGAATTTTGCTGCTGTCAGAGTTTGAGCATCATAACAGGAAAACTGTCATTCCTTTTGTTTATATACATTTATGTGTGTGTGTGTGTGTGTGTGTGTGTGTGTACAGATAGATAGTTTGTCTTTCTCAGATCACATGGCAGCAGTGTACCGTACCTCCATGGCGAGAGCAGCGGTTTGCTGGTCATAGTGGTTGAGGACGTTGGGCATGAAGGTGGAGTTGTAGGGCAGCCCCTGACACATGCGCAGGGTGATGGGCTCACAGGTGAACAGACTGTGGCTCCCGGCCACAGCATCCATGGGGACGGCAACACACACGGTCAGCATGGACACGGAAAGCACCCACAGGAGATCCATGATCCGTACAGGAGAAAAGAAGCAAGACCCAGGAGATGACGGCTCACGGAGAGGGCTCGAGCCCTGTCAGCATCGTGGTCTTTTAACCAGGAAGTGGGAAAAATTACCAGACTTAAGGACCAGCTGTTTGTCCTTTCCTCCTCGTTAGATCACAGAGAAACACCATGGGGTGGGCAGCGAAATCCAACAAGGCCAAGCTGGCTGCATCCATCACCATGACTACACTGAGTCACAGGGCCTCCATCACCTAAGTGATGCTGTGGTCCTTTAAGATGCTGAAAACACTCCTTCGTCTCCGGCCTTCACGGACCACGATGATGCTGGTGGAAATACGAGCGACGACCCCCTGTGGAAATGATGCTCTGTCTGCAATCAGAAGAATACAGTACAGCACCTTGTAAATGTAAATGGTTAGACATTAGTGGTCCATTAATTACAACATTTTGAAAGTGCAAACCAAAACAAGACCTTTTAACTGAAAAAATGGACTAATTGTAAGCGGAGCAGCACACAAACGGCTGTTTGAAGAGGCTGTGTGACTGCTTTTCACTAACTATGGTTCTGCCTATCAATGACAACATTAAATGCATCATTAAACAGCCATAGATCATTAAAAACCCAGCAAAATAAGCAAATGAGCAGTATTTAAAGGGCAAGTCTGAAGAGATTTACCTGCAGTACTTATGTAGTAATAATAGTGGTAATAGTATTAGCTGTGGGAGTAGACACCACCGACCATTATTAATATTATTATTTTTACACAGTTATCTTGACTAATCACAGCTCAGAAACTGTTTAAGTCATGTATTAAAGTTATTTGTTATTTATAGAGCACATTTTTGCTAAAGCATTTTTTCCATGCTACAGCACACACCCTCCCCAGCCCCGCACAACACGTCAAACACGGTCTCTGCTCCGTCGCACCTGCCGGTGTCTAACCCAGGCTGCATTTCAACTTTCATTATTAACGCGACACAAGCGCGTCCATTAGCCTACCTGTGCGTCAGCGCTAACGGGCTCCTCCTATAGCTCCTCACCGGGACTCAGACATTAATTGCTGCTCATACATGGGAGTGTAGCTACCGAGCGTTACACGGAGGCTCGTCGCGGTTGTGTTTTCCCGCTGTAACCGACCCGCAGCAGTAAAAACGAGCGACCTGAACCGAGAGAAGCGTGAAAGCGGCGCGGCGCAGACAAAAGATGACGGTTAGTTCATCCTGACTCACGGTAACCGCTCCGCACCGGTGCATTCAGTCACCGCACCGAGCCGGGCGGCAGCGGAGGTGGTGCTCTATGAGTAACACCTCCACACCGGCTGAATTTAACGCAACTTTACCTGAAGGCTGTCCGCAAAATTCGGGGAGTAAGCGGGGTCTTCGCCGCTCCTCGAGTTGGTAACAATGACTGAATGTCCCTCCACCAGCACCCTCCTCTCCCCCTCCTGTCCTCTTCCTCCGTCCTCCTCCCCCCCTCCCTCTACACAGAGCGACAAGTGCGCGAGACTTTTTTAACGGCTTCCGCTACGGACTATCAAATTAAAGGCCTCTTTATCAAACGCTCGACTTCGTGGAAGCCAAAATACGACTAGTTACGTTTAGTCGAGCTGAATACATATGAAAGGAGCGATACGCTGTTTGCCACCTTAGTCGCGGATGTTGGCCCAATTTATTGCAACATACAAAAATATAAAAACATTTTTTTTAGTTTAACAATAAATGTTAAAAGTGTTGAATAATTGTGCTTAAATGATTTACATTTGATATGACCACCTTTATTCTTCAACTCAGTCTGAACTTGTAATTTCTTTAAATATCTTCAGGAATAGTTCTCAGGCTTCTTGAAGGACATTCAAAGCTCTTCTTTAGATGTTTCTGCCTTTTGTTCTGTTCTCTGTTAGGATGATCCCGCTCTGCTTCAGCAGTGTTGAGGTCCGGGCTCTGGGGAGGCCAATCCATGATGGTGTTCACTGATGGTATTCCACTGTGTGCTTTTCTATCCAGGTATGTTTTTACTGTATAGGCAGTGTGTTTGGGATCACTGCCTTGCTGAAAAATAAAGAAATCGAATGAGATGCTTTCCACCTGGGACTGCACGGTGGATGAAAACTTGACGGTGCTTTTCTGTGTTCATAATTCCATCAGTTTTGACAAGATCTCCAACAGCAGTATCTGAAAAGCAATCCCAAACCACGTCAGAGCCTCCACTGTGTTTCAAACATGGTTGTAGAGACTTCTTCTTGTACCTCTTTCCTGATGACCCCTCGACATGCTGGTTAATCAAAGAGTTGAAATGAAGAATTTCAAATTTGGGTTCAATACTCCATCAGACCTGTTGCCATTGATTTTCAGTCCAGTTCTTGTGTAAAGTGGCATACCTCAGCCTTTTCTCCCTGTTTCACTTCCTGAACAATGGCTTCTTGGCAGCCGCCCTTCAACTGAAAGCATTTCTGATGAGGCGTCAGTGAACAGTAGATGGATTATCTGAAGGTCCAGATGCATCTCTCAGATCCCGTGTCAGATCTTGGGTGGATTTTTTCCCCTGTTTCTTAAGGACATGACTTTTAGATATTGGTGATCTGCTGCTGATGGTTTTGGCTGACAGCTTCCTCTTTGTCCTCCACATGTCTAGTTTTCAAAATGATATAATCCAAGTTTTCAGCTAGTACATAGTTAAAGCCAAACAGTTGTGCTCTTAAGTTTACATTAAGACATTTGTATAGTAAATTTCACAATTCTGAATTTGTGTAATATGGCTGGTTTTTGGCTTTGCTGTAATAGTTTTCAGCTAACAGCTCTTTGGGAATCACCTTACTGGTGCAAAAGTATCATTTGGTGCCAAACTGTGGTGCTGTAGGTGGTGTTTGTATGTTCAGCTAAACTATTGAGACCAAAGTCTAAGGAGCTTGGAAAGAAAAGCGTCTGGACTTCTTTGAGTTGCTTGAAGACGTTTCACCTCTCATCCGAGAAACGTCTTCAAGCAACTCAAAGAAGTCCAGACGCTTTTCTTTCCAAGCTCCTTAGACTACGATGACCTGGATGACTGAGAACCTTCACAGACATATTGAGACCAAATATGTTTTTGCGACTGGTTGCTAGTGCTTAGTGCTTAAACATGCATATATTTAAAACTGTTTCTTTGCTGACTTCCTGTTATGTGTAGAGAAAACACTGGTTGGTGTTAGGTGAGTTGTTTCATGCTGACTGACTCACAGATCAGGTTTAAGCGACTCACAGAAAGACAGAGAGAAGGACAATTCTTTAAAACTTGTCAGAGAGACTTTGAAAGACTTCTTGGTGTCTTGTTTTGCTTTTCCAGTGAAACAAATGTTTCTTCTTCAGTCCAATAAAAAGTGAACTATTACTCTGAAGGCACAGGGCTCGTGTTTCCGGTTACACCCCTGCGTGTGTAACTTGACGCAGTTCTCCGTCTTTCTTCGCAGCAGGTTTTCTGTCCTCGTTGCGCGCGACCGCCCATCCGAGAACGAGCAGGCTTTCTGTCTTTGAATCAGAAACTTGTGTGACTGCTGGGAATGAATGCGTGAAGCTGGAGGACTGCGAGACACAGCAGACATGTTTGGAGCTCTGAAGACGCTGTTGGTTTATTATTCTAATTACACACCAACTATTGGTTATTACTCCATACACAGACTCGTTTGTCCTGGGCTTATTACTGCTGCTTCTGCTGCTACTACAATAAATAATAATGCTTTGTTTTTCTTTCTTTCTTTCTTTCTTTCTTTCTTTCTTTCTTTCTTTCTTTCTTTCTTTCTTTCTTTCTTTTGTTGCTGTGTCAGCCAGTGCGGAGCAGATGGTCATATTAACTGCAGTGTCAGGATTTCTGCACCACGTTTGTCATCACTGGAGCCAGTGAGGCCCGCACACGCTGTGCACAAACTCCTCTGTGCTTTGCGCTGCAGCGACACTCAGCTCACCGCCACCATGTGTGTCACAGGCTGTGACAAGCAGGAGAGCGTACACTCACAGTTACTATGGAAACAAGTAAACTATCCATGGGGAAGTAGAAGAAAGAAGTGTGTGGACACAAAGGCCGAGCGCGCACCTACAAAGTGAGTTTGGAAGCCGAATTTCTTTCTGCCAGCTGAGCTGAGGGTGAGTGAAACGCCACAGGACTGAGTTAGTGTTGGCTGGATTTAAAAAAAACAAAACATGAAACTATTAGGCACTACTGCTTCATGTACACTTACAATGTAAGAAAAAGGAATAAATACCCGAGTAGCAGTTACTGTTTTTGTATTCTAGAGCATCATCTTTGTTGACGCACTCTGTGATGGCACTTGCAACAAGATCTTTTGCAAGCTGTGCGAAGACGCAGACCAAACTGAGCACCTGGACACCTCTGAGCAACCCACGGGCCAACAGCAAGGTCACATCAGCTTACACCGAAACAGTGCCGACAGCCAAACGGTGGCTGCTAATAGTTTCAGTAACTTTTATAAGATGTACAGCAGTATTTTAGAAAGTAAATACTAACGACATCTTTTGATGAACGGTGTGAAAAAAATGTAAATTTCTGTCTTAAAGCTGGTGAAGTAGAAAAGGGGAACACAAAAGTACAGAACTGATCCCTCAAAACTTACAGAGTACTGAGTACATAAAAGAACGCTAACAGTCAAGTGACTCTCAGCTTCTTTTGAAATGTTCACTTTGCTGTAGTAAGATTTATGTCTACGTTTCGGCCTGTGCTTGCAGGACCAGGTGTTTGCCTAATGCACTCTTGAAACCCCCAAAATTAGCCACAATAATTTGACTTAAAATCATTTGATTACATGTAAATTGACTTGAATTTACTTTTGGCATACATTCAGTTTATATGAAGTAAATTTTCCTTAATGACTGATTATTTAAATAAATAAGCCTTAGAGTTTATATATTTAGATTTTTCTTTAAATTATTGCTTCCTGTTTATGCCGGCAATTTGATTTAATTTTTTTTAACATATGATGTGTTTAGTAAACACAGTCACAAAGCAGGAATTCAGGAATTCATAATAATGTCTGTGGACGATCTAGACAGGCAATAATATCTAAATTAATATGCAAAAAATATTAAACACAGAAAATTTTGATTTGAAAAATGTGACATTGATATTTGTGTTATTATTTATTTTATTTATTATTTATTATCTTTGTTTTCTGTTTGACGGTGTTGGTCTTCCATAAATACCATGTTTCTCAAAAGATTAAACAACTAAAAACTTTAAAACTAAATACTTTGTATAGTATAGTTGTCAACCTTTGTCACTGTTGTCTCATTGTAGGTGTTTGAAGAGAGACGAAGCCTTCTAGCAAAGTGGGTATGTGTGAGCAGATGAATGAAGAAGCACCTAATGCGCCCTTACAGTGATCCCAGCGTGAGCTGAAGCCCACACAAATCCAGTTAGCAGTTAGAAACCATGCTGTGCTCACTGCGGACTTCTTTTTCCATCTGATTCAGTTCAGCTGAAGAAGGCTTTTCTGCTGTATTCTTTCATGTCTTTACCAGTTTGACAGGTGGTCTGACAGTCAGAGGAAGGCGGTGCTGCAGGACTTGGTGTTGAGCTGTTCAGTGGAGCAGCTCAGGTTCCTGAGCCTCAGTGTGAGCAGACAGCTCCCCCTGCAGGCCGCAGACTTCACCCGCCTGCTCCCCAGAGCCCTCTCCCTCTATCTCTTCTCCTTCCTGGACCCACGCAGCCTCTGTCGATGTGCCCAGGTACATGTGGATTCATTAATTATGAATGACGTGAAGTTTTGACCCTTGTTCTTGTGAAGAAGTCTGGTAAATGAATGATTCGATCCTCCGTGCGCAGGTGAACTGGCAGTGGAAGAGCATTGTGGAGCTGGACCAGCTGTGGGTGCCCAAGTGTCTGAGGCTCGGCTGGCTCCTCAGCTTCTCCCCGACACCATTTGAGCAGGGCGTCTGGAAGAGACACTACATCCAGACAGTCCAGGAGCTGCGGCTGAGCCTCCTGCAGGTTAGGAGATCTAGAAGAGATTTAAATAATTATCCTACCTTTGTTTAACAACTCGATAAAACAAGATAACATTATTAAAATCTAGCTTTTAAATTTTTTTTTTTTTTTTCCAGAGTGCTTCATCACAGCAGCAGTTTGTGGTTCCAGATATCGCAGCAGCAAGCCGTGGTCACAAAGAGCTGTCAGAAATAGCCGCCATCAGGTTGGAGGAGTGTCCAGCATCCACCAAGCAGCAACCTGGAAGCAGCTCCAGCACAAGATTGAGAAAGGAGAAGCAGCCAGGTGCAGCCCCACCATGGAGAGACTCTGACAGACGTCCCAAAGACACACTGCGCTTCAACTACCTGGACAATCTGGACCCCATCGCACAGGCGCTGAGAGCGTAAGACAGCAGGGAACATTTGGTGAATCACGTCTAGCATTAATGAAGCTTTAAGGTTCTTTATAGTGACAGCCCCATGGTGGCTGTGGCTCAGGTGGTAGAGTGGGTCACCTACTAATCGGAAGGTTGGTGGTTTGATCCCCGTCTGCTCCAATCTGCCAAAAGTCCTTGGGCATGACACTAACCCTAAGGTGCTCTCTGGTGCATCCGTTGGAGTATGAATGTGTTTAAATTGTAGTGAGAAATAGAAAAGTCCTATATAAGAACCAGTCCATTTGACCTTAAAGAATATTATAAATCCCAAAGAGTGTCCTGTTAGCATGCACTAGGTGTCTGTGGAGAGAAAAAGTTCCCCTTCAACAGGAAGAGACCTACAGCAGAACCAAGCCATCTGCCCAAAATGTATATAAATGATGGACATTAACAACACAAAGAGCTTTGACAGCTCCAGGTAAATGCCTCAGTGGTTTTCAACCGCACATGATAAGTGAAAGAAACTCGTCAGTCCTAGAGTAGACAGCCTCTGAAGCACAAACTGCTTTGTCCTTATCTTTGGTTCAAATGGGGACCAATATTTATTATATCAACATTATATCCAAATAGGAACTAGAAAATTTTAAGCCGGGTTATATCATATTTGGGGGCTCGTCCGGGAAATTTTAGACCACTTTGTGGAGAGAGGGTAACATCAGAGGTTTTTAGCCCAGCCTGGGCTATAAAAGAACTGTGGTCAGCATTAGGACCCTACATTCTGTTTCTTCTAAATATTTCATTGATGACTGGAGTCTTCCCTGAATGTTATAAATCAGCTGTGGTAGTACCAATCTTGAAAAAGCCTGGACTAGATGTTGACATGGTTGCAAACTATAGACCCATCTCACATCTGTCTTTCTTGTCTAAAGTCTTTGAAAAAATGGTTTTTAAGCAGCTCACTGAGCATTTGTCAACAAACAATTTGTTTGAACCATTTCAGTCTGCTTTTAGACCAAATCACTCCACAGAGACAGCTTTACTAAAAGTGGTGAATGACCTGCTGGTACATGCAGACAATGATCGCACTTCAGTTTTATTACTACTGGACCTAAGTGCCGCATTTGACACTGTTGATCACGGCATTTTATTGGATAGGCTTGAACATTTTATTGGAATTACAGGGAATGTTTTATCATGGCTGAGATCTTACCTGTCAGGGAGGTCTCAGACTGTTAATTTTAATAATGTTCTTTCTGAGACCTGTGTGGTGAGGCATGGGGTCCCTCAGGGCTCTGTGCTTGGACCACTGCTGTTCTCTATGTATCTGTCGCCTCTTGGTGCTCTTTTACGTTCTTTTTAAAGTAACCTTTCATTGTTATGCTGACGACCTGCAGCTCTATGTTCCTCTAATAATTGGAAACTGTACTGAAATCTCTAATTTGGAATCTTGTCTATCAGCAATTAAGGGCTGGTTATCGGATAATTTCCTGTGCTTAAATACTGATAAAACAGAGTTGATGGTCATTGGACCGCCTAAATTTCAGCACTCGTCCCAAAATTTTACCCTGAGAATTGATGATAGGGTCATAACTTGTAGAGACAAAGTAAAAATTTGGGCGTGTGGTTTGACACGGCGCTCTTTTGAGTCTCATATAAAAGAAATAACAAAAACCGCCTTTTATCACTTGAGGAACATAGCTAGAATTAGACAAGTTTTGTCAAACGATACTGCAGAGATTCTTGTTCATGCATTTGTGTCCTCACGCATTGATTACTGTAATGCTCTTTTCTCAGGGCTACCAAAGAAAAGTTTTAAAGGTCTACAGATGGTGCAAAACGCAGCTGCTCGTATTTTAACAAGAACTGGAAAATTTGAACATATTAGCCCTGTTTTATACTCTCTTCATTGGCTACCTTGTCCGGTTCGAGCTGATTTTAAAGTCCTGTTGCTCACTTACAAGGCTTTAAATGGATTAGCACCTTCGTATCTCTCTGACCTTTTACACGGTATATTCCATCCCGTGCTCTCCGATCTCAGGACTCTGGTCTTTTAAAAGTTCCTAAAGCCAGGAAAAAGAAAATTGAGAGCGTGCTTTTTTTCTTTTCGTGCCCGGTTTTATGGAATAACCTCCTCAAGATATTAGGCAGGCATGCTCTGTCGAGGTTTTTAAAGCTAAGCTGAAGACACACTTGTTTACCTTATCCTACATGTCTTAACTCTATGGCTTTTAGGTTTTAAATGTTTTCTTCTTTTTATTTTGTTCTTAATTTCTCTTTTTTCTCTGTTCTTAACTTGTACTGTGTCTCCTATCTGTAGTGCTATGTATTACTTTTAAACCCTTTTAATTTCAAACAGTTGTACAGCACTTTGCTTGAAGGTGCTTTATAAATAAAGTTATTATATTATTTTTCTTCACACCGTGCTTTCACCACGGTGTTTTTCAGGTCTGGGAGAACCCAAAGACCAGAATATTGCAGAAGGGCATTTTAATTTATTTAGAGCTCTTGGAGGAACCCTTTGCAACTCACCTTGCAGTGGCAGTGCAGGAGTCGGCAGGTGTTGCCTGGGCTTAATAGTTGATCAACTAATTTGAACTTGAGTAACTTTTCATGATTCTCAGTTTTCCACGTTCATCTTGAGGCTGCCCCTCATGAGACGGTTTGAATAGGTGGTGGGTGGGGCGATTTCTGCCTCACAACTGTCTGAGAGCTGAGCTTTTTCATCACAGTGTTCACTTGTAGATAAACTGATGTCATTATCATGCATAATTGTTCCCTTTTACGGACTCTGCTGTCTCTCTCCAGGCAGATGAGAAACAGCGCCTCCACCTGCTGCACTAACACATCAAAGGCGGATGATGGGAAAAAGAAAACACTCTCTGAAGCAAATTATAAACTACGCAAAGCCAAATCGCTGGTAAACCACTCCCCATTCATCATCAATGCCATATGGCTGTGACCTCCTTGTCTTAATCATAGGGAGATAATAAACGGAGACAAATCTCTGGAGACTGTGCATCCAGCAGGCATCATGCATTATGGAACAGCATTTGCACAGCAGGAGGCAAATTATGCTGATGATGGTGTTTGAGAGAACGGTGGAGGAGAGGGTGAAATAGAGGACACTGCTGCATCTAATATTCAGGCCTCGGTGGAATTACTGTATAATTATCTAAGATCTGGGTTTGCACTATACAACACACCACACTTAGACTGTGTTGAAGTTACTATGAGGTCACATCTCTTCTTTCAGATGTTCCTCAGCTCCAGCAGCAGACCCCACCGTCTTCCTCATGATCAGACACAAACTCACCCCACGTGGACATCGCACAGTATCACTGATCAACTCGTCATTGCGGAGGCTGCTGAGAGCCTGCTCCACTTATCCCAGTGGAACGCCGGGATCCGTCCGAAGCCGGCGAGGACGCCGGTGCCTCGGGTGAGCGTGGAAGCGCTCAGGGCGTTCCAGCGTTCACACAGGAGCGTTCCCAGTAAGTTTTCACAGTTCCTGCTGTTCCTCTGGCCTGAGTATGATGTAACCCCACAGCAACAAGAAACCCCCTCAGGGCAAACTGTAGGTTCAAAATCACTGCCTCTGCAGGAAAGTGACTGCGTGCAGTTTGACCCCGTTTGAAAAACTGGAAATGTGTTTGGTCTCGCTCCCAAATGCTGAGATTAATCAGTTACTCTGTACTGCAAAATATTAATATACTCTTTGTGCGCTTGTACAAAAAGTTAGGTAGGTCTCATACTGGGCATGTTTTGCTTTAGCCTAACAATTGTGGCACATCTGCAAACTGCTTTGCAACCCACCCCCAGCCTGTCCCTTTCCTGCTGTATTTGACAATGTCATGCCCGAATGGTGATTGATATTTACATATGCAGCCGGCATCAAACTTCTAACCTGGTCCTTGGTGAAATATTACTTAACATGAGAGATCTGCTTCATAGTGTTACTTCACCTGTCTGCTGAGTGGATAAAATTTAGCTTAAGAATGGAACATGTTCAGAAACAATTCTTCAGTTTATGAAGGTAAACAAACAAATATTGTTTAGTTGTTTTTTTTTTATTTGTTTTTTTAAAAAGCAAATAATTAAGCAGATGTTTCTTAAACTCCAAAATCAAGGGAGGGGTGGATTTATAAAATTCTAAAGAATCTATATTCTGTATAGCTCTGATCTTTGGTGTACTGGTGTGATATAATTTGATCGATTTAAGCCTGTCCACCGTGTACAGTCAGCACGGCTGTGCTGAAAGATGACACCAACAAAAGCTGCGAAGAGTCTGAGAAGCAGAGGAGGAACAGTGTGTGTGAGAAGTGGTGGAGGTGTCACCAGTCTTAAAAAACTGTATTTACTGACTGTAGGTACACCCCTGTTTGAGGTTCAGCCCTGGACTGCGTCTGCCTCACATTTGCAAGAGAAGAAGTAGACCGCCCCCTCCTGGAGGAAAACGGAAGTACAGTCTGCAACCTCAAGACCTGGAGCTCGAATCTTTCTGTACATGCAGTGTGCAACCCTGACTAGATGTAGACAGATGGATGATTAAGACAAATATTTGACATTTAATTCCATAAGAGAAATGACAAAGAGACAATGTCAGCTTTTTCTAGACAGTAATTCAAATGTATTTCAGCATTAGTACTGTGTTATCAGCCTCACTGTGTTAACAGATGGGATGGGCAAATTAACTTTTTGATCAGACTCATCATAAATGTAGTTTCTGGGTCAAAAAGGTGACAAATGTGGAATTGCCTTAAACTTGCACTTTTTCTTACAGCCCCCCCCCCCCAAAAAAAACCTCCAACCCTGTAAGAGTCTACCAAAAATTGAGTCTATACGCACTTGATTTGTTACAACAATTAATACTTTCCTGATGATTTTATGACTCCAGCAGCTCTTTGGGCTCTCATAATAATGGACACCAAGAATATTTAAAGTCTACTTTCTGCTAGCCCAGATCAGCAAATTAGAAATGCACCATGCTAACGAGACTAGCTACTTAGTGGTAAAGTTAACTCATTAGCTCACACGTTTGTCCAAATATTTACCCAAATTTAAAAACGACAGGACTTTAATCTGAAAAACTTAAACCATCAAAACAGCAGTCCACATTTTATATACAGTCTGAGGTTTTAATACGTTTAACATGAACACTTTAAAATTGCTGACAGTTATAATCAGCTGTAACACAAGAACGCCAAAACAAACAATGTGTGTAAGAAATGTACCACCTTTATTATCCAGTCCACACGTCCCATTCAATATGCAATAACACAGCAAAAGCCATTTCTAACACCAGTGAGTCTGAACTCCAGAAATACTTAACAGTAAATGTCAGTTTGAGACAAAGTAACTGATTTTGATCAGTATTCAAAACAACTTATCAACACACAGTAGCAAAGAGGGAAGCCTCGTGTACATCAATTATGACAGACAATGTCATTTTTTTAAATAAAAAAAATCCACATCAGTCAGATATGAAATATCACTCTCATACGCACAGCCCGGCTTCAAACGAGCTTTCACTCGTTGCATATAAACATGGCATCTAAAATGTATGTATATGTTACTAAATACAAGAGAAAGAAACTTATATGAAAGACAGTGTTAGTTTACTGTTAACTAATCAGAGGATGAATATTAAAGACCAGGAGTGTATTTATGGCTTTTGGATTCAAAATAAAGTAAAACTGTGGATGTTTCACAGTTACTAACACGTGTCGGCCCACGGCAGATTTTTAAGGCAAATGTGGCGCTTCGCAATGAGCCACAGACACCGCAGGGGTTAATCGTCACTCAGTGGATGACACAGTTATTACTGTGATTAGGTCACGTTGTAAAAAGGCTCAAACAACAGAGCTTACAGCAGGTGGATAAAAAAAAAAAAAAAAAAGTAAAAGTTGACTGCTGTGTACAAGGATTTGTTGCTTCGTATAATATACGTGCTGTCCTGATGCACCAGCGATCAGATGACGTTACAAATGAACTAAAACTAAAATTAAAGCACAGATTGTCCAACCGACTGTGAGCAGGCTCTGCTTGGAGATAATCGGAAAAAAATCCCCCATAATCAGAGTGAACCATTCATCTAATACAACAGCAGGAGAATGAGCTACAGGCCATGATCAGTGACAATAACCATACACTCCGATGTTTGATTTGAGTTTGTTTTCTCAGACGCGAGTCTTGGAATTGTTCACAAGACCGTGATGAATTCACACATGATCAAAAATCACCTCCCGTAGAGTCACGGGGAAATGTTATTCAATTCTTTCCTTAAAGAGACTCAAAAACAAAAGTGGGAAATCCTTCCAAGAAAAACAGAATTTATTCAGAAAATTAAAGACATTTTTGGCTTTTCTTTTAAAGAAAGTTCAACAGCAAAGCCTCGCAGATTAAAAGTCACTGAAAAGACGGCAAAACACACAATTATTGTCACGCAAGTCAAACACGACTGAGTAAATCGCGGTGGGTTCATCGACTTCTTTCACCGACTTCACATCAGTCGCACCCCTCAGCTTTGACATGCTGGATCTCACTGGACGTGCAAAGTAAGGTTTCATGTTCACAGTGGGTTTAATTCAAAGGGTGCTGGAGTTTGAACACAGAAAAGAGAGAGAAACATCCCTCCCTGCTTTAGTCTTCAGCCCTTCCCTGCGACACAAACGTCCACCTTTAGAATGATTGTACGTCTCATTGTGCGCGAGTCGAGAGAAGACACGTGAAGATGAAATATCTTCAGTGTCTGTCACTGGATTTGAGGAGAAACAGGATCATGTCCACAGTTCCAAATAAAATTTTAAAAAGTACATTTTTATTAATTAAAGGATGTTTTGCTGCTGCCTGGGATCTTTATTTGTTGTGCTGCTCGCAAAGCTCAGGTGTAAGGCTGATAGGTAACCATCATTTGTGCTCTGACCGCTCACCGCTCGAGGCAATTCATGTGAAGCTTCTTTTCTTTTTGCAGTGTACACATAATCTGCAGGCTTCAGTAACTTGGAGGGAATGACTATGCAAATACACACAAGTATTAACATCGACTCTTTAAATAATGTAAACATATACATCTTATCTGAGGTCAGAGCAGTGATCCTCTTCATATCTATTTATATATATATTTATATAAGAGAGAAGGAATATTACTGGAGCATCGTCCGGATGTTCTTTGGAGTGGTCTCGTCATTCAGGTGTTTTGTGGTGAATCTGAGGAGAAAAAAGGAGTCAGAGTGGACGTTAGTGCACCAATGAAAACATCGAGGCGGCGTAAAGATTGCAAAGCTCCACCAAAGGAATTCTTGCTGACACAAAAGCGATTTTCACACGTGTAGTTTGGACAGTTCTGTGAGAATCGGGTCAGGATACTTCCCACGGTTGCAGGAAACTGTGCTCCTCAGACACGTTCACACTGCTGCAAATACTCCTGTGGTTTAGACGATAAGCTAGCTGGAGACGCGTGCAGGAGGCAGCCACCTAAACCTGCTCGCTGGCTTCAAACGCACCGGACTATCACCTGTACCAACCAACCCAGTGTGACATCACACATACTTTAACCTGCCAGCTCCCTATTGTAAAGGCCAGGCAAAGTCCAACTGGACATTTTTTTCAGAAAACTGTGTGAAAATAGTTACAGTTCGGCTTTACCTCGGCAGGCACACATACAACTTCTCATAACTTTCACAGCCAAAATGGATACAAAGCATGAGTCAGAATCTTATATATAATCAGAATCAAACCCACACAGGAGCACTCGGCATCCAAAGGCGAGCTGTGAAACCTACTTGAGTGCATTCAGGAGGCCTTCCACGTTGTCTGCTGGCTGGTCCTTCAGGACTTTTATGCAGCCTTTCATCTGAAGACAGATCAATGATGTCAGCAATGACTTACAAGACTGTCTGATGTGTGTGTGTGTGTGTGTGTGTGTGTGTGTGTGTGTGTGTGTGTGTGTGTGTGTGTGTGTGTGTGTGTGTGTGTGTGTCTTACATCTATCTTGGAGGACTTGTTGAAGGCGCCGTTGGGGTGGACATGGTCATACAGAATGATGACTCCAACCATGACCCTCATGCAAAACAAGAGCGTGTCCTCACTGCTGAAACGACTCGAATACTCTCTGCATGCACACAAGAGGAGGATCAGAAAAGTTTAATGATTTACGTGTGTGTTTGACAGTGTGTGTGTGTGTGTGTGTGTGTGTGTGAGTGAGAGAGAGACTCACGGCGTCTCGAGCATGACTTTACAGACGCTGGCCATGGTGCTGAGACAGTCTGTTGTGTTCTCCAGTGGAAGCGTCTTGTTCTAAACAAAGTCACATGTTACCATCACAAAGGCTGATGGTCAAAATATTTTTAGACCTGAAAATTAAATTTCTGAAAAACAAGTGCAAAACTGAACTTTGAACCTCGCTGTCCTAAAATAAAAGAGCAACTTTAGGCATCGACCTGTGGCCATGAATCTGCTGTTCTTCAGCTGAACAACAAAAGAAAATCATTCACAGAAAGATACAAGTAACTAAAGTGCCACATGTAGTCTCTAACAGTTACTTTTGTCATTTAAAAGCTCAAAGCTGTGGCTCAGTATTCACAGAAGCTTGTCTACTGTTAAAGGTCTGTGGTTCGATCTGTAGCTCCCGCGGCTTGAAATCTCCTCGGGTAAGATACTGAGAGTCAAGGACCCAAAACATCCATCCAACCTGTGTGTGTGTGTGTGTGTGTGTGTGTGTGTGTGTGTGTGTGTGTGTGTGTGTGTGTGTGTGTGTGTGTGTGTGTGTGTGTGTGTGTGTGTGTGTTAGCTGAGAGTGAAAAAGCTCTATACAAATCACTGCCTGTTTACGGTGACTAAACTAGCAGAGGGCAGAGAGAACACTGACCAACCACGCTCACTTGATGGTGCGGTCAGATTAGCTAAATGAGTTAGCCTGTTTAAAAGGCAGCATCGGTCACTTGACAGTGAGAACATCTGAACCTGTCCACAGACATGTTGTCTTTTTAACCGCTGACTCTAAAGCTTGATTCAGACCTCTCTATGGGAACTCTGTGTCCACTGTAACTCCTTTCACATCCTCCGAGTCGTTACGGGCTGTGTAGACACGATGTGAAATGACATTTCTCAGGCGTCAGGTTACGTGGAATTAAAAGCAGTTTCCGGTTACAATGTGAGTGACGACGATGGCAATAACAGTAATGTGTTTCTGTGTTTGGACTCAGACACACAGAAAACTAAAGAGCTGAAACATAATGTTTGAAGGTTGATCTGTAACCCACTGACACAGATCAACCCACTGTGGAAAACAATCAGGTGTAAATGACTTTTTTGTATTTATAAGTGACAAAACAAAAAAAAGTTGTTGATAAAAAAGTTGATATTTGTGTCATTTGTGTTATGAGGACAGACTTTTACACTATGTCAGTGAAATGCATCATGAAAGCCAGGAGAAAATCGACTCTTACCTCTGTTACAAAGCTTGTGGTTGCATTGCTGAGTGTTTTCAGCATGGGTGTGGCCTCCGCGTAGAACAGAGACATCCTGTTGGCCATCTCGTTGTTGACTTCATTCTCAATGTCCAGCTGTGGGTGCAGAAATAAGCACGAGGCTTCAGGTTTATTCCCACTGCTGAGCAGAAACAAGCGTCCTACACTGCCAACATCAGGCTGCCAGGTTTAGATGGAAAAACTAATCTGATCAGTTTGTTCTCGTCCTGACTCAGGTTCACCACGAGAAAAGAAAGGGACCCTCTTTTAGACAGAGTACGTCCTCCAGATACAAATCTGACTAAAACATGAAAAGATTTTTCCCCAGGCTACTCACGTTCATGTTGTTTATCTGGTTTCTGCTGATGGTCCTTCTGTAGTAGCTGAAGTCATTCTGGATGGCAGGATTCCTCATCTACGGGAAAACCAAGAGACAATCCATCATTTAGCCATCACATACGCACACGTCAGTATTCGATATGACCGTACAGTATGACACACGAGGTATCAGCTGACTGTGTGTGTGTGAGTTTAGCTCGAGTGTTTCCACAGACCTTGAGCTCATCAAAGCGCAGAGTGAAGTGGAGGATCTCAGCGAACTGTTTGGCCAGCGCCTGCTCCCTCTCCAGGTGCTGAGTGGGCGTGAGGGGCGGACACGTCAGAGACTCCAGCAAACTCTGCAGAGCCTTCTCTGTACACACACACACACACACACACACACACACACACACACACACACACACACACACACACACACACACACACACACACACACACACACACACACACACACACACACACACACACACACACACACACACACACACACACACACACACACACACTCTTTATTCATAATCTTAAATGTAATGAGAAATATGACTTTAACATAACCTGTTCAGTAACAGAAATGAGGCGTTTGTTCAGCACCTAGTTTGAGGGAGAAGCTGTAAAACCTCTTGAGTTTGATGACGAGCGGGCAGACAGAGTTCCATGCTTTCTCCTGCAGGCTGTGATCACTGGGGTTTTGGATCGCCTGGAACCAAAGAAACACCCATCAACCGTCACACGCATCTCTACAGCACGGAGAGGTGACGTGCACAGATGTAAAATGGTAAACAGGGTTTTCCATATGATAACAGAAGCATTCACGGCTTCTGTGGCGGGCATCTCTCCACTTGCTGTCGCCGTAAAGATGTACAAAAGTACACTTAAATAAACACACTAAAATTCCATTATTATTATTATTATCATTATTATTATTATCATCATCATTATTATCATCATTATTATTATCATCATCATCATTATTATTATCATCATCATCATTATTATCATCATCATCATTTTATATACTTTTCCATGCATGCAGTTCTTCTGTTCCACGGACTATTGAAATAACTGCACAGAAGCGTCAGCAAAGCTCCTCCCTCTAGGAAGACTGATTACAGCAGCTCATTCTGTGCAGCTGATTAAATTTACAATCAGCGGTTTAGTAACATTCAGCAATTCTGCAAACGTCGTCGGGTTTTTGAGAATCAGGTCTTCTTGGTAACTCTGCTGTGAGGGCAGTTACTGAAGATGAGCCAGAAAAGGCCATAACTTTGATCTCAGTGATGACTGGGACTGTGCATCCGCTGCATGCACAGCACACTAATGTGACTAAAATCTGCTTCAAGTTTAATGTTGTGATTACAATAAGCCAAGGACAGTGAGGAGTAGAAATGCTCCCACAACACAGCTGAAGCTGTCGTGAAGCTTCACTTGCATCAGTCCGACATCATAACTCGCTCATACGTTTCTTGGTTTGGGAGTTAGTGATGGGACAGCTGCCATATTTGGCATTACGAAACGAATCCAGAGATTTCCGTTCAGGATTCTTTGCCATGCCGTGTCTCTGTGTTTCTCCTTACATCTCTGATCTCCTGGCCAGCCCCTTTGTAAGACTGCAGGCCACCCAGGATGCTCTCAGACTCCTGGAGGACTGAATTCACCTGGTTCCACACCTCACGCTCTCCAGCTGTTGGCTGTGCATCTAAACACAAACATATATCAGAATAAAAGCCAACAAATGACACGCGT
Organism: Oreochromis aureus; assembly: GCF_013358895.1. Classification (NCBI taxonomy): domain Eukaryota; kingdom Metazoa; phylum Chordata; class Actinopteri; order Cichliformes; family Cichlidae; genus Oreochromis; species Oreochromis aureus. Next base: position 966,713 of record NC_052956.1, read on the forward strand.
GTCTCTTTTATAATTACAGACAAACCTCAGTGGATTTTTTTCAGCATGCTCGCTGAATGTTTTTGCTGCTAGAAAGGAACTCATCGTTGGTTTGAAATGGGAAACTCAACAGTGGGAACAAAAACGTTCAGCAGCATGACTCGAGTGAGGGACATCACTTCATACAATACAACTCTGAGGTCTTTTACAGTCAAACCAACAAAACTGCCTTTAATGGTTTTAACTGCAAAAAGCCAAATCATTCTACAGTGAAAAGCACTAAATCGGCTCCATAATCTTTCAGCACCTCTAGCTGAACACCCACGGTGCCTTGTTCTTCAAACGAGGCCACATTTACGTCAATAACACACAAACATATCTGAATATGGCAGCTCACATTAAGGCAGATATTTTGAATATTTGACTGTAAAAGATGAGAGATGGGCAGAGTGTGTGTGGGGGTCAAAGGTCAGTGTGTCTGCACAGGGTCATCCAAAGCATGCCGTAGCCACAGAAGGAGCTTGTACGTGCTCGAACAACAGCTGTGATCGACTGAAACAAATATCAGGTCTACTGTACGCACAAGCTCACCGGCTCTGTGTCTCCTGCTGCATGCCGGAGACAATGACACCATGCATTGGCAGCAATGACCCGTGCTTCTTCATCTCAGCTCTGGCAGCTCAGTTGTAAAAAAGTGTGAGGTAATGCAAACTCTTCAAGACTCAGAATAGAGAGCTGGTTATCACGACCACAGAGAGTCTAAATATAGAGCATCGCTGACATTAAAACTCTGTGTCTGGGCTGTTTTGCATTTCAAAAACCTTCCACTCCTATCATTTCCTCTCTGCTGAATAAACAAAGCCTGGGGTTGGCTACACTGTGCGAGCTGCTGAAATACCACTGTGGAGGCGTATTGTGTGTGTGTGTGTGTGTGTGTGTGTGTGTGTGTGTGTGTGTGTGTGTGTGTGTGTGTGTGTGTGCGTGCGTGCGTGCGTGTGTGTGTGTTTACACATTATGTCACATTTGGGTGCATGAAATGTATCACAAACACAAAGAGGTGCATGCGGACGAGTTAGTAAAAGCAAACGGCAAAGGTCAAGGGTCAGATCCATTCCTCTTCTGCTTGGCAAGCAAAGAAAAGAGTTCCTATTTTAAAACAGGACTGAAATCAATCATGAATTTTAATGACAACATTAGAAATTCAATGAAGGGAAGGTTCACAACTCAGCGGCTGAACAGTCTGACCCCTGACCAGCCGGAGCGACAGAGAGGCTAATGGGAAGACTGGTTTAGGGAAAAGGAGAGTGTGGGAGCAAGAGGACAGGGAGAAGCTGCGCTCACTTTCAAAATCAAGGAAAAAGTTTGGCCCCTGTTCAAGCTCTGTGCAAGTGAGCACTTTTAATAGATTCCCCATTTGGTTTCTGCAAGAGAGAGAAAAGACAAAGAAAGGAGGAAGAGCATGTGTGATGTTAAAGAGTCACCAAAAAAAGGGAGAAAATAAAGTTGCTTGATTAGAGATGGGAGATCAGAGGCGATGCTGCAGGAGGTCGAGACCGAGCCAAGAGGGAGGCGAGGAGAAAAAAGAGAGAAAAAGAGGACGCCTTCACGGTTTGGTCATTGAGAGCAGAGACCGACGGAGAGAGAAGAACGAGCAAAGCAGGATACATCTCTTCTCCATCCAGCTTTAGTCCCGCTGCCCCGCCACACTTACTTTCAAAGTCCAGGAAAAAGTGTGGATAGTTCTCTATTTCCCTTGTTAGGACTTTTAGCAGGTTACCCATTCCAGCAAACCTGATGGTTAAAATAGAGTCGTCACCATAACAGATACCAATACATACAGTTTCACAAAAACACGTTCAGTGTGGCTGATTTCAGACCAGAATAAATCATCTTACGAACTGAAAATGTGCTCAGGTGTCATTTGTATTGATTATGATTTCCATTCAAACTGATTTCAGACCAGCTCATTGGTTTACCGTGTCTGTAGGAGCTGGATATTAAATGATGCATATACACTCTGAAGACCAACCACAGTCCTTTTCCATTTAATTGAGGATTTAATTAACTACCTGCAGTAAAAACTTTCTAAACAGACAAAACTATCCATCAAAAGTTTACAAAATAAAATCATATTTGCTCTTGGTGAAGTTTTTTTAAAATGCCCTTTCTCTTGTTCTTCCTGACTGGCTGCCCCTCGCAAACAAAAGATTCAAATACAAGGTGGGTCGAGTCAGCTAAGCTTAAAGTCTGCGCTCTTGGCTCATGTATACACTGAACTCACTACTTGAAGGTTTGGCTATGTTTACTGTACCATTTGCAGTGTGGGAAAAACTATTATTGTTTGTTTGTTATTTGTTAAATTTAATCCTTGCTGCCGACCTTTCCGTCAATCATTCCTCTGACAGAAATGAAACCAACCATGCACTAAGCTTTGCTAGCTGATCTGAAAATGCAGATGATGATTATCCAGGTGCAATTCATCGCTGTCTCTTCACACGTGTTTCCTGGTCAGTAAAGAGGCTGTGAAAGCAACCTGAGCAAAAGTCTAGTTTCTTAACCGTTCTTTTGGATTCAGGCGTCTCTGAAATCAGCCAAACACAGAGTCCTAAATTACAGTTACACTCTATAAAGTTTTTATTGGAGGCAAAAGGCAGCAATTTCCTGGGAAAAGTCTCCCTCCCCCAGCTGTGACGGGTGGTCACAAACTCTGTAATCACAGTGGGCCTAAAACTACAGCAGCATAACGTGAGGCTACGATTACAGTAAAACGGGTAACGTCACAGGAACTCACAGAGATGCAAATAGGAATAGTGTAACCCTCCTTATTTTTTAAAAAATGAACAAAAAAACTTAACCAGCTAAAAAAATGATTTTAAAGTCTCTGTTAAAGTCAGTATATTTGGCACACTTGCATACACAAGTCTTCTTTTCTCACACATAGACAGCCAACTTCCCTCGACTTAACCCAGAGAGTGAAGTGACAACAATAGAGACTCTGTGCAGCAGCGTGCACATGATAATCACACTGCATTTCTCTGCACAGCCTCCAGCAAGCTGTCGACTATTTTTCAATCATGGTATTCGCTGCACATCCTGTGCTCGTCATAAATTCAGATATAACTGTGTGCATAATAACAGGCTGCATACTGTTCCTACAGCCTTTGATTGGTAGGAAATTATATACCTTAAAATGCATCCGATTATTAAATTCATGCAGAGCAGTCAGACTCTGGGTTGCACCAGCAGGGGGCAGTGTTGACATATGCTTACATTCACTAACATACTGTGACCCTGTCATGCTGGTACATGTGCAAGCCTTATTTTTTCAGGGCAGACTCTAACCTGTGGCTACGAGTCTGCAGCAGCTTTATCTGCTGTATTCTGCAGGAAGACTCCACCTCCCCTCCCCTCAGGTACCAGCGAACCATTAAAAATGACAGCTGACTTTAAGACTGCCGACGAAGGGGCATTTTTTACCTCTGAGATAAAACGGTCCAGTCAAGCACATTTGTGGTTGAGTTTTCATTTGGTGTGCACTGGGAATAAAAGATGTTGATCAAACATTTAAGAAACAACCACGTGGTCTAAAGTCGTCATGCATCACTTTGATTGGTACCTCTCTGAAGTCTTTGCACTACGAGTCGCTTCAGTTCCTTGGCTCAAAGCTGAGCCTACCTCACAATGTTTGGGGATTTCACCTGTTGCTGCATCTCCCTGATATTCTGCAGTATCCGGCTGCCACACTGCTGCCGGGCTCGTGCACTGTTACACGCTCTCTTTCCTAAACTACACCAGGGTCACTTTTAACGGTCTACAGAGAACTGATTCATGCATGTGCATGTGTACCTACTCACACAGCTAGCCAGTCAAACACTTTATCTACAGCACAGCTATAACTGAGGTGATATCATTTAAAGTTTTATTCTATTGTATTAAAGGTTCAATACAACATCTGTCACATGTATAGTTTTTTTTAAGCTGTACAAAGACGGGAGAATTATTGGACCTTGTATTCAATTAACTAAATATGAGATGATAAAAAACAAGCACACAATGTACAAGTGAAAGCAGTCAGTACTCTAGATAAATGTCACTCTCACGACATCATTCTTCTCTGATGATCTGTTACATTTTCAGAGTGAACGTAACCCAATCAGCATCTTTTAACGATGCATCTAAATGGAATGTGACCACGTCACCATTTATTGTTTATTTAATTACACCTGTGAGTGGCAGGTTATAATGTGCACAACAAAGAACACGCCTTGGTAATGTTTAGTCTCAGATCATTAGGTACAGTTATGAACAGTCCTGCAGTAGAGGTTGTGTCTCTTAGTTCACTCTCAAGCTTCTTGGTAACACCTGGTATACCAGTACTACAGGTATGCCAGTAATACACCAACAGTAGTGTCTGTGTGAATGTCTTGTTCCAGTTTGAGAGCGAGAGGGTGGGGGTGGGGAGGCTCACAGGTTGAATGTTTACAGCGTCATAAAGAAAATCGTGATTTGGGCCTGCCACGAGTCTTCACAATCACGCTAGCATTAGCTCCCTCCTAGCTCCCACTGCACACTGATGGTGTAAACAGGTGAGACGTAGACTCCAGGTCAGAAAATGAAGCCAGTGTGGAGGAGCCTTAAACCTGAACTCCATCTGAAGGCCGCTGTCGATAGCTGAGGATGAGATGATGGACGTTTATGGTTTTCTGTGTTGACCTTTAAACACTTTGTGAAGAATTTATGGACTTAGTCACACATTGTGGGTCATATTGAATAAATAAACAAGTCTATTTTGTAAATCTTGATCATACTATGTTTTAAAATGAATGACCATCGGTGGCACGAGAGCGCACACCCAACAGCTAAGGACTTGTGGTTGACAAGTTGTTCGCCAGCCAGTGAGTACGTGGTTTCACACCCAGACCCATCTTTACTCATCACATCCTTTTTTTTCTTTTTGCACAACCAAGATGGCGGCAACGGTGGAAACGCTCGAACACGCGATCGATACGCTAACAAGATGCAGACTCCACCAGCCATCTTCTAAATACAGTCTATGAGAGGCCTGTGAGGTATTAATGTGCACATCAGCTCTTATTACAGTCTGCAGTTCAAATAACACTATATTCATTTGGTGTTTTGAGCTACTGGAATCAAACTTTCATATAACTGCGACTCCTTTACATTCAATTTGTTTTAATAAAGGGAGTTTTGTTGTTTACACTGGCACTTATCAAGTATCTGTGGAAACTTGACTTTCCTCTTTCCCAGAGTATGGAGCATCTGCTGACACCGGTTCAATCACCGGGAAATGTCACCAAATAAAATAACCATGTGAAGAGACGACTCAGTGAAGAATACGCTGAGAGTGGAACTAGAAATCATGAAGTGAGCCTAAGTTTGAGATTAAAGCAGTTTCCCTAAAAGAGAAGAACATAAAAATATAATTTGTTAACATAATCCCCTCTGCATGTCTAATGGTAAAGCCAAGGCCTTTTGTTTTGTGAGTACTGGATTTTGTCAGTGTGTTAAGACAGGTTACCTTTATGTTACACGTGCTGCTCTCAGAGACCAAAACTCTGCTGCTTTAACCTCAATTTAAGCATTCCTGCTGCAGTCTGTGCTGCCATCTCAAGGCTATTTAAGCTTTGTAATTAAAGCAAATTCTATGCACTTAAAGCACTAAAATGAGTTCCCTGGTTAAACCTCCTCCTCTGCAGTCTGGGGAGTCCTAACCAACACGTGCTCAGAAAGAAAATCTTGATCTGAGCAAACTGGCATCTGACATTATTTGTAGAGTTGGAGCTTTATTCTTTAAAATAAAAAAATGACAGATATTTTATTGCAGTCTAAAAAACTTACTTTAAAGCTACCATGAGCTCACTGGTGCTTTTTCCTTTTTAAATGAATAAATAAATTCAGACAAACGTGTTCGACCCTCAAAAAAACTAAAATAAAAAAGGGGAGTTCCCTTTAAGTGACACTATAGATGCTACACTCAATTATGAAATTACACAGAGGTGTTTAGAGGATGCACTGACCCTTTTCAATTTTTCTCTTTTAATCCACTTTGTTCATTGCAAAGTTGCACAGATACCTTTGGAAAACCTGAACGTTTGGTAATCCTCCTCAGATCCTGTAAATACCAAAGGAAGGTTTGCCTGTAAAGCCCAGAGAACGAGGAGCTTTCTGAGGCTTAACACAACAACCGCGGGCTAATCCCAGCTACCTAAGATCATCTGAACCACAGTGTTGCTGCTGGCTGATGTGTCTTAGTGGCAGCTTAGAGTGCCGACTGTACGAACATGAAGCATACTGTGGTCATGACTGAGTGATGTACCTTCTCTGGTGGAGGACGTCAGGCTGCGGTTTATATCATCCGCTTTCTTTGTGTCTCTGAAACAACAAGAAAGGGAAAAAAGGACTTGAAAAATGACACGAGTAATACCAGCAAGGGAAACACTCGCACAGTTCCTCATAAAAAATACATGTGCAGGTGTGTGTGTCACTACGTGCATGTCGCACACCTGCCGACTGAACGGGCAGAGTACACAGCTTTCCACATTAACCAACAAAATTACCCTTTTCTGCTAATGCACACGAGCCTTCAGACAAATACAATCCTCCAGCATCACAAAACACACCTCTGAATTATTCAACACTGAAATCGACACCACTGTCTGCCATATCCAAAGAAAAGCAGCTGATTAGCCCGTCTGCTGCAGGTTTACTGAGGTACTGAACATCCTGTGCCATGCTGCGGCTGCTAGCGGTCCGTGAGTTGCACAATGCTGTAATTCTCTTTAAGGTGGGAGCAGAAAATAGATGGTGCTGTCAACTAGGACAGCGTCCAATCAAAAGAAAAGACCAGGATTTAAGACTCAAGATTCAAAGTGTTTATTGTCATTTGTCACAAGAGAAAAAGGCATTTCTCTGTGCAATGAAACTCTTTCTTTGCTGCCCACACACAGATGCAGATTAGTATATACACAATAGAAATAGAACAGATAAAATACAAATAGTACAAATAAATAAATGAAGACAGAAAAGGAGACAAAATATTGAAGTGTGAAACAGAGATGTGTGTAAAAGAGCTATAGCTTAATATGTGGGAAGAAAAAAAAAAAAAGGCTTCAGGATCACCTGAAGCTCAGCGTTCGTCTGTGAGAGCTGAGAGAGAAAAGGATTTTTTCACATTTGAACCTAATATTTGTCATGGCTGCTTTCTAAATGTGTTTGTGGGTCAATGATGCCCCAAATCTGGCTCACAAAACCCGCTCATGGAGAGCGAAAGTCAGTCAGACTATGAGAGGTATTCTCCTGCTTAACAACAGAGAGGGCCATTTGTGTGGCAGACGCTTTCCTGGTGCTACAGTCTGGAAAAATATTCCTGTTTGGGAATGGGCCTATACTGGCCTGCAACAAAGTACTTTTAAATTATGGAGAGGCCTGACTGGAGAGAATTATGCAGCAGCAGTAAAGCTGCGCTGTGGATGGTTACTACGTCTTACTACATTTCCTGTTGTGGCTTGAAATGTTTGTTTTACGGCCCCACATGGCTCATTCTGGTCTGACCGGCTACTTGTGGACTGCCAATCTAGGCAGGAGCAAATATTCATGTGTAAATAATACTCCTGCATTTGTGTGCAAAGAACTATAACCTTATTTATACCTTAATTTAATAATTGCCTAAAAGGGGATCTGTTAGGCTTTTTTTATTCTTGAAGTTCATTGGAGTAGCTGCGCAGCTCGAGTCACAGTTTAATATCATCCCACTACTGTTCAAGTCAACGTTTTTCTGATCTGCACTCTGCTCTGTGGTGGTCATGTGGTTTCACTGGGCTCATCACGTGATGACCTTCAGCTCCAGCCAGCACTCTGGCAGTTTGCAGGTGAGGGTGAAGTGGCTGGGATGAGAACTGGAACCTCAGAGCACTCAGGGCCATTATTATTGGATGATCATAAGAATTAGTCACCGTGCAAGGCTAATGACACAGTGGGCATCATTATGAATTTAAAAAGTTACAGCCTTCACGTAAACACACACGCATGCACATACGCACTAATAAGCTCATGCATGTTTATATGACAGCAAGGTAATGAACATATAATACATACATCATGCAAATACTTCCACAAACACACAAATGTTGGGTTTCTCAAACACATTTTGTTCAACATAATACATTTTTGCAGTGCAACGTCTGACACGGTTGACTGGAGATATTACTACCTCATGTTACACAGAGAAGACAATTCATCTATTGCAGAGGTTTGTTGATACAAAAGCCACATGTTTGGTCTTGGCATCTGATTTTCTGATGATCAGCTAATCCATTAAATAACATAATGTACACACATTACCAACTGTCACTGAAACCTGTGCTTATTCGTCTGCACTGGCCCTGCTCCATCCTCTGTGGAACCTGCACAGCAACACTGCTGAGAGAAGGGATGCTGCGGATGATTGGGTGGGTGGATGGATGGATGGATGATTGGGTGGGTGGATGGATGGATGGATGATTGGGTGGGTGGATGGATGATTGGGTGGGTGGATGGATGGGTGGATGATTGGGTGGGTGGATGGATGATTGGGTGGGTGGATGGATGGGTGGATGATTGGGTGGGTGGATGGATGGATGGATGATTGGGTGGGTGGATGGATGGGTGGATGATTGGGTGGGTGGATGGATGGATGGATGATTGGGTGGGTGGATGGATGGATGGATGATTGGGTGGGTGGATGGATGGATGGATGATTGGGTGGATGGATGGGTGGGTGGATGATTGGGTGGATGGATGGGTGGGTGGATGATTGGGTGGATGGGTGGATGGATGGATGGATGGATGATTGGGTGGGTGGATGGATGGATGGATGGATGGATGATTGGGTGGATGGATGGATGGATGGATGATTGGGTGGATGGATGGATGGATGGATGATTGGGTGGATGATTGGGTGGATGGATGATTGGGTGGATGATTGGGTGGATGGATGATTGGGTGGATGATTGGGTGGATGGATGGATGCGTCCAGAGACATGAGATGCTCTCCTTGTAAGGGCAGAAAGTGCAGCTGTTCCCTGTGGTCGGACACATGAATGGTCTTTAGATGCTTCAAAAATCACACCCACTTCACTTTTTATACATCAAACTTCCTTCTTTTTCTGCACTTCAGCTTCTTTGAACTCCTCCTTCCTCTTTGCCCCATGTGTCCGTTTCATTCCCTTTTCCTTCTCTGCTTCTGCTTTCAGTCACACAGAGGAGGATTTCCCCATTTGTCCCCAACTTATCTACACAATGAAATCAAGCACGTTTGCAAAAGTCAGCCAGTATGCATTGCACTAGAATAAAAATAAACAAATAAATGAAATATGCAGCATTAACAGACCTTCACACTTATGCCATTCAGCCCAGTGTGCAAACCAACAATCTTAAACTACCAACACATTTATCACAGCACTCAGAGCTGAGTGCCGGTTTATTAGTAAGTCAATAAATCTGTCAATCATCCCGGCAGGTGGTGCAGTGAAATGGTGTGGAGGGAGATGCATGCAGACTTCTCGAAAATAAACATGTTTTTCAGGAAACATCAATCAAGAGCTAGAATGGAATTTTCCAGTGACCTCAGAGGAATAACATGCACAGTAATACATGGGCCGCTTCTGTCCCATGGTGAGCTACTGAAGGGGAAAAAACCAAAACATCTGAGCACAGTAATGTTGATTTTATCCAACAGATCTGCTGTTAAGAGCACGAAGGTATGAGTGAGGAATGAGACAGTGAGACAAACTGATGGAGGAAGCAGGAAGAGAAAAAGGAGAGACGAGAATAAATCTGAGACTGGCACAAAGAAACCAAAGCTGTGAGACACAAGCCAAGCAGCCTGCTTATTGCTGGACTAGTAAAGAAAATTCACTAGTTTGCTATGAATCACATTTATCACTATAGTTAACTAAAACTAACATTTTAGTTTGAGCTGTTTTTAGTTATTATCTGTTTGGTGAAAATGGTAACACAGCTGAGGCATTGTGACTGTGAGCAAACTTCAAAAGTTCTGTTTGTATTGTAAAACCTCTGCTGAGTGTCCTACGCCTCGGCCCTCATACAATAATACTAAGAAACACTAAGACTGACACTGAAACTAATAAAAGAAGCAAAAAACAAAAAAGCCAAAATGAAATTAAAAAAAAAAAAAAAAAAAAAAAAAAAAAAAAAAGAAAGAGGATAACCTACAGGGAATATCCTTCCATATTGTTATGAGAGTCCATCCATCCATCCATCCTCATCCGCTTTATCCGAAGTCGGGTCGCGGGGGCAGCAGCCTAAGCAGAGAAGCCCAGACCTCCCTCTCCCCAGCCACCTCCTCCAGCTCATCCGGGGGAACACCAAGGCGTTCCCAGGCCAGCCGAGAGATATAATCTCTCCAGCGCGTCCTGGGTCTGCCCCGGGGCCTCCTCCCGGTTATGAGAGTGTTTAATCAAAATAAGTAATCCTTATTAAAATATGACTTATGTTCAGGACAGACGAACATGACAGATTCAGGGAAACTAAACAGATGACATTTGAATGAATGTATGAGAAAGATGCAGAAAATGAAAGTGCGGTTTGTGCTAATGTTTTTAGGTGATCTAACATTAAGGTGACGCAGCAATAAGGAACTTGCGTATGCATTTTAAATTTAGCGACAAAAGCATGCAGAGCTGCATACTGGTGTTCAGCTGGACTTCTTTGGAGTGTTGATCCCAGGACTCATCATCAGCTGTCATTTCAAGTCAAAACACAGGACAGCACAGCAAACATCAAAATGATGTGGCATTATAATAACGTAGCAGCAAAGTCATAAACACACAGACGGATTAGTCATCCACACTAAACAAAATCCAGTGACTGTAACTTATTGATCATAAAGTCTGCCCATGCTGACAAAGATGGTCTGGCAGCCGTCATCTTTAAGGGAGGTTAAATAAGAACGTGGATTACACTCGTTTCTAACATACAAGAGGCGAGTGCCACAACACATGACCATCCCATTTGGCCTACTGTTTGATCCCCACTCTCTACAGCCCTGCCCTTTCTGCTTCCTGCTTACTGATACAGACTATTATCCTAATTTTCAGCTATATATTTTTAATCATGGACTTAGTCATACAGTTTTTTTATGTTATACAGAGGCTCAGCAAGTGTCCCCAGTACGCCTACTGTCTGAAATAAGTGGTTTTACCTCCATTCCTTCCTCCCTACAAACAAGACAGCAAGTGGGTGGGGCTTCTGTGCACCTGAGGTGGCCCTATAAGACAGTCCAACTCCCGGCCTCGAGGGCCGGTGTCCTGCAGGTTTTAGCTCTCACCCAAATCAGATGATTAGGGGTGGGTGGTAGCGCTCGTCTCTGTCAAATATTAAAAAGCAAACAAACAAAAAAGCAAAAAACAACAACAACTAATTATTGAATGACGTGCTTCATCTCTCTTGAGCGCATATGTTTTTTCCCCTCAGCTTACATGACACTGCAGCAATAATTTAAGAAATTTGACGTGTCTGAAGAGCGCAATCAGGGAATAGAAAAAGAGCAAATTCACCACTCTGCTCTTATGTTAGCTTCATGTACAGACAAGTGCTGGCACCCTCCCCGCATGGATGTAAAACAAACTTACATGAAGATGTTAACAGTCTCTTTGTGTGGACAACCACACATTTGCCTGCATGGGCTCGTCTCAAAACTATCCGTTTCCATGGTGACAGCAGAGAAATGCGTTAAAATAAGGAAGGCATGCAAATATGAAAGACCGACAGCCCGGAGGGGACAGACAGACATGTGGACACACACTTTGGTCTATAAAGGCTACCAGTCAGAAAAAGGGAAGGTGTGTGATGAAAGCAGCTGTCGCTAACGATGTGAATCTCTGCCAAGAAGGCTGCTTAAAACCGGAGAGTGGCAGTCTGCAGACATGTGAGGAAGACGAGAGGAGGATTCACCAGAGAGGGAATTGTGGATGAAAACAAAATCTAAAAAAATGTGAAGAAACAGATTATCATTATCATGACGGAGCCTCAGCGTCGCTGAAGGGAACGAACAAAATGAAGTCGAGCAGACATGAAAAAGGCTCTCTTAACGTGCACAGATCGATCTGTCTGTGTAAACCTCATAAAACAAGTCCATGTAGGGAAAAACGGAGAGCTATAGATCTCTTTGGTGTTTTCATGTATACAGCATAGAAAGCCTTGGAATACTGAGAGGCTCAGTCAGCGTTTGCACAGGAAAACAAAAGACTGCATATCCCACAGTTCACTGGGTTAAACTGACCATAACAGCAGATAAGTCCTTCTTATCTGGCTGTCATATCAGCTGTGTTTTCACAGTGTGGCCAGCATTAGATAACCGCTGACCACCCAATAAATCTGCAAACACATAATCTAATGCAAATTTGTCCAACAGCAGTTTCCAAACAAGTGTAAAAAACTAAAGCCTGTGTAAACACATCATATCTTGGGCTTTATTTATTCAAATTTTAGTGTCTACCTTGGTAAGATGTAGATAAAAGTCACCTGTTAAAGACATTTTATGCTATTATTCAAATGGAAATGATCTGTTTAGCTTTCTTCACAGCTGTGATTTACAGTCGGACCTGTTGTTTAGTCATAAGTATACGGACATGTTAAAAATGCAAGACTCACAAACCCAATCACAGGAAGCTGCATTGCGTTTGTCAAGCCTGACAGCACAACTGACTCTCCAAGTAACTCTTTCTGGAAAGCAGAGGGAGGGAGCAGAGGCGATGACCCACTTTGGATGAAAACCTATTGCCTACTCGCTGCTACGTTTCATTTTCGACAATCAGCACATTTACACGTAGTACTGTCATCATTGAGTGCAGACAGCTGGATGAACAATTTAACCAGCATCACTTGTATTTTCCTTGAATCTCAGTTAACAACTGCCTATTGCAAACAGTAACGTTTCCCTAAATGAAGACTGCACAGTGAAGCAGGTTCACACATTTTTGATTATTAATCCTGTTTTCTGAGTACTGTGATGCTTCTCTTGTGAGTCTCTCATCCTGCAGATGAACTTCAGCTCGACTGACTGACAGCAGCCGATAACTCGGGCACAGCAACCTCTGAAGCAGTCCTCCACCCGCCGTAGGTTCTGGTTAGAGCAGGCCTCCAGCTCAGAGCAGATCTCCAGAGCAGAAGGACCATCACTGACAGCTGGAGTCTGAGTGCGTCTGACCATGGGATCAGATCCTCTCTTGGGAAGCAGAATGTTATTGAGGATGACCACCACAGCAAAAAAGGCTGGGTTAAACATAAGAACAGAAGTACTAGGGCTCGCTGCGTGGGTGGGGCCAGACCTTCATTATCCACGCCTGGTGATGTTTTGTGAGCACAAAACAGACATGAAACCCAAAATGGCGTGACAGCTGTTGATATTCACAGGATTGAACCTGTAAATCAGTTATTTACATGACTGAGCATCATATCCACCACTGGAAAAGCACACTTCCAGCATCACTCCAGGTCACGCAACAACAGTCGGTGTGCAAATCTGTGAGTAAGCACAAGTCGACCGCATGGGGCGACCGTGGCTCAGGGGATTGGGAAGCGCACCTGTAACCGGAAGGTCGCCGGTTCGATCCCCGGCCTTTCTGTCCTGGTTGTTATGTCCTTGGGCAAGACACTTTACCCTACTGGTGTTGGCCAGAGGGGCCGATGGCGCGATATGGGAGCCTCGCCTCAGTCTCGAACTGCCTCCACCAGTGTATGAATGTGAGCGTGAATGAATAATGGCATTGTAAAGCGCTTTAGGTGCCTTGAAAAACGCTATATAAATCCAATCCATTAAGTCCCCCGTCAGACCAGTCAGGCACACATTTTCCAAACAGGTGATAAATGACATGCACGTATACGTGTAAATAAAAGTTCATGATGTGAAGAGGATGGAGAGAGGACACATGTGGCTCATGACGAGCTGCCTTCTTGTGACTCTGTCAGGGTTCAAACAAAGGTTAACCCTCAATGGAAGTTCAATGTGCTGGAAGACTACAGCCCTCCCGTGAGTAAATGAGTACGTGTGCGCCTGTCTGGAGCGTCTTGCCTCCTTTCTGCATGGCAACAGAAAGGATCACGAATCAGAACACCTCGGTGAGCTCTGCCACTGTGGATTTGATTTTGTTTATTCCCCACTTTGCATTAAACTCCACGTTTCTTAGAAACTCACTGGCCTTTGATACCAACTCACCTTCAAAACAGTACAATTAAAAAAAATGTATTTAAAAATATGTAATCATACATTTTTATAAAAACCGCACAGGAGACCGTCTGAATTCACACTAATGCAAATGTGGCCTTTCATTCATCAAGTGCTAACTGTTAAACAGGAAACATGTCAGTCTGCTCGGTATGACAGAAACCTCAAGTGACGGAGCAAGTGCTGAAGCGTGTGGGAACTGTCTGCAGTTCCTTTGTTCTCATGCAGGTACTGCACAATTTCATGCGTGTACCAGCACAATAAATCAGCATTGGTCTTCTGGTAAACAGAGCAGTTCCTCTTCAACATGCTGGTAAAAACAAAAATAAATCTCATGAAATCGTATGATGTTGTTCTGTTTCTTCAAATCACTTCATGAACGAATAATCATATCAGCCACAACATCTACCAACACAGTCAGCATGGTTATTTGGCATGCAGCAGTGAGTACTAACATTATATACTGATGGTTATTATACGTACAAGTGATATGTGAGGGGGGGGGGGGAATGCTGTACTGATGCTGGAAACGGCTCGCTGAACCTGATCTGCACTTTGTGGAATGTGGTTCCTGTTTGATTCGTCACAGGCCTGTGAGCATCTGAGCCAACAACGTTAAACGGGGGGAAATATTTTCCTGTCCTGTAGCATTTTAAACAGTGATGCTGGTGACGCTCCATTGAACCTGGAACATCAGCATAGGCTGATGGCTCAAAGATGATCTTCATGTTAAGCAAAAAGAATAAATAAATAAATAAAAATATTTCTAAAAAGCTTGTGGTGCTGTTCAAATAATTCCCAGATGAAGGAAAATGAGCAGCAGCCAAGCGCTCGTACATTCTGGCTGGGAGGTTATCTACAAGCGGCTCTGGCAAGGAATCAGCTATAGAGCTCTTGTAAGACAACGCAATAAATATCTGTTGAAAAGAAACTTTCCTCTGAATATTATGTCTTGATTTGAGTGAACGATGCAGGACGAGCCACATTTTAGGAAAATCTGCCCAAAGAGCTGTTACAGATTAAAATCAAGAACGACCACATAATAATAAAATAAACAAAATAATCCCTTTCCATTATTTTCAGTAGCATGAAGTAGTGCTGGGCGATATGGAAAAAATATTTATCACGATATGAATTATTTTATATCACGATAACGATATATATCACGATATACCACCTGACCTGTGGTCATCTGGAACGTATGCAGTCTGTAAACAGTAGGGATGGGTACCGGTGTCCGGTGCCATGATGGCACTGGTTCTGACATAAACGGTAGTAACCAGACCGAAAAGCAGCGCACATTTCGGTGCTTTATTTTTTCCTGAGCCAATTCTAGCCAATCATTTTACGTTTCCGCGGATAGTAGGCGGGGCCAGGTACATACGCTCTTTTAGAGCAGAGCTACAGATTAAAAATGCCCAAGGCGAAGCTATCAAAAGTCTGGCTGTACTTCACAGCAAAAGATGCAAACTCAGCAGCCTGCAACAAGTGCTTTAAGCTGATACTGTGATACTGTCAAAGGAGGTAACACCTCAAATCTGATGAAACACCTGGCGACGCATAGCGTTTTTTTTTTAAAGCCGAGAAATGCGCCGTGTTTGACAGCTTGCTGCGAGACCTCACACCGTGCACATCTACTGCGGGTGTGGTGCCTGTTATCGGGCCCGGAGTTAGCAACATCCCCCAAAAACCCGAAGAGGACAGTCCTGGCCCCTAGCCCTGTCAGTGTAGCAGAAATGATGAGGATGATGATGGCAGCAGCAGCCGTTCTTCTCTGCGTGAGTAGCTTCATGTTGTTCGTGTGTAATTAACGTTGAGTACGCTAACCACATTATCACATTAATGCATGTAAGGTGAACTAGCAAACACCGTCGTAGTTACATGCGGCTGTCTTCTTGTTTGATGGCAAATACTCCCTTCACCCTGGCCAAAAAGGCTAAAATGACCAAAGAAAAAGTGGAAAACAGTTAAACATGAGAGGTTTTTGGACAAAGTTTGTGTTTTTTCCATTGTTTAAGCACTGCTTCCAGCCAAGAGTGAGACCATATATGCCCTATAGCTGCAGAAAAGGCTAACATTGTTATCTTTTTACAAAAAAACCAGCTGAACATGAGAGGTTTTTGGACCAATTTTGTGTTCTCCATTCTTTAAGCACCGGTTTGAGCACCGTTTAAGCACCGGCACCGTTTCAAAAGTACCGGTTTGGCACCGGTATCGGATAAAACCTAAACGATACCCATCCCTAGTAAACAGCGAGTGGAGAGGGTGCAGTCTTTGTTTTGAGTTACCGTAAAGCATGTCACAAATCCGGGTGCACATACAGCAGCACCATGTCGCAAAACCACAAGACGGAGTTTCTTTGCAAAAAATATCATTTTTTTATACTTGCATAAAGTTAAGAGTATATATAGTGAGAAGACAACACTAATATATTTGCCACAGGCTATTTAACCCTTTAAGACCTACCATAGAACCAAGTCCGCCAGAGCTTATCTTTACATTTTACATGCTGTGGAGCCATTTGTGGGAGCATTTCAAGTTGCTATACATCAATACAACCGTTATAGCCCAAATTTTAATAATATGTATGCATTAAGTCCATAGTAACTACATAAATTGCAAAAAAGTGCAATAAACTACAAAAAAATCATTTTTGTTTTGTTTTTTTTACATATATTTCTAGTTAGAGAAATTTAAGAGGCTCAAAACTGTAAATACAAAAAAGTTGCACAAAATAGTTTCCAACCACGAGAAATTTACTTTGAGTGTCTTCATAGTTTTATGTTTGAGATACACTAATTTTTATATACTACAGGACAAATGAAAATAAATATTATAATGCAAATTTGCAAATAAACAGCATGTGCATCAAAATAAACTATTTCCAACAGTGTAATTTGACTTCTAAGCATCCCAGAAACGACACAGAAAAGCATAAAGTCAAACATGACTTTTAAAAACACCAACATAGGTAAAAAACTACATTTTCCGCGAATATGACGTCACTTCCGGTTTCGGACAGGTAATGGCGGACATGCGATAGTTCGCGCTGACTTATATTCCAACGTAGGAAGTGTTATGAACAGCTGATCGGATCGGCAAAGGGTGTTTCTGGAATATTGTGTTTTTGTTGCTGGAAGTGCTTTTTATGCAATTTTTTGCAAAGCTATATGTGGAAGGAAACCGTGACCTCGGGCAAGCTAATGGAATAAGATGCAAGTACAACTCCTCCGGTTTCATATGCAAAAAAAATTACTGCGCTACCTTACGTGGTTCCAGTTCTACAGGGATTTAAAAATAGTTGGGCAAAATGGAGTGTGCCCGCTCCGACCGGTTGTAAAGGGTTAATGATATATTTTATGTAATAATTTATAAAATTAGGGTTAGAAACGATAGAAGACAAATGGCACGATAGAAACTTTTCTATCGTTCACACGATATATATCGTCATATCGCCCAGCACTAGCATGAGGTATTAATTATTAAACCACATCATTACAAATTTATAGCCTAACAAAGTGTAATTAGAAGCTACATTGAAACACATGACAGGGCTGCATGATACGTTAAAATCTTGGTACTGGTCCTAGAACAGCCCTTTGTCGTCATTCAATTCAGTTTTATTTATACAGCACCAAATCACAACAGTCGCCTCAACGTGCTTTATATTGTAATGCAGACCCTACAATAATACATACAGAGAAAAACCCAACAATCATATGACCCCCTATGAGCAAGCACTTTGGCGACAGTGGGAAGGAAAAACTCCCTTTTAACAGGAAGAAACCTCCGGCAGAACCATGCTCAGGGAGGGGCGGGGCCATCTGCTGGGACCGGTCGTACATATACAACAAAACTTAAGTGAATAGCTTGTGAAAACACACAAAAGTAAAAACAAAAACAGACAGCGAGTCCTCGGGTATGCTTGCCCACTTATAAGCACATTAAAGATCAGTTAACCATTTACAAAACAACAGAGCAGTTTCAAGTTTACAAAAACCATCCAGATAACTGCTTTCAACCAGTGATTGACCAATTATCTGTGGTGATTAATAATTATATTGATTCTTCACAAAAAAGAACTATTAGCATCAGTTTAATTAACTCTGAATTAGTGACTGTTATGATAACAAGTTCCCAGAAAACCTTTCTTGCCTTCTGTGGATCGAGAGCTGTGACACCTGAACTTCAGTTCTGTGTGTGTCTGTGTGTCTTTTGGAAACATGGAAAGAAACAGCATCGTGCCAGTTACGACACTAATGCTCCCATTTTTCTTGGCCTGCGTGTGCCCAACCTGTGTGTTCATGTGCGATTGGCTGGCGCTGCAATGAAACAAATATTTTAAGTTTAAAATACTTCTGTGCCAAACCCAGACGTTCTTATGTCTGTGAAGTCAACCGTTTCCTCTCTGTATAAACCACAGGAAACCAAAATCAACACCAATGCCCTGAAATAACTTCTGTTTAGGAATCTCTAGGAAAATGGCTGACAAGCATAAACCAGTTGTTTAACTGGTGTCTGTCACTTACAGTGTAATCTAAAGTGGCTTTAGAGTAACAAAACGACACACTTTCTGTGGGGACGGCATCTTTCGCTTTGCGCCCCGTCCTTCTCGAGCAGCATCCACTACAAAGCTGTCGGTACAGCTTTCCCTGGACACCGCGAGTGCAGAGAAACTAAAGAAACTGGGGGCTTAACACTAAAAATAGTTCGTAGTTCAGTCTGAACCTCAGTTTGGTCGCTACCGCTTTAGAACAGCAAAGAAAAAAACCCCCAAAAAACACTCTTTTAAAAATATATTTAGAAAAAAAACCATAACACAGTCTCAATACTTACTGTATGCTTTTATGCTGTGTGCTGTCTGACAGTAGAATCGGTACACAACAATGATTAAACGTTGCACACACACTTAAGAACACTAAAACTGATGTACAGTTTGAACTTAACTAATGAGCCTTTTGGGGGGAGGGGGGGTCACCAAGGGGCATATGGTCAAAAACTGCTCAAGTTAAGCCCATTAACTGTAGCTCCTCCAAAATAAAAGCACATTCAAACACACCAACTTGGCCCCAGCTCTCTGCATCCATTTTTAAAATCCCTCGGCTGTTTTGACTGGCCAGGAAAACAGGCCTTCAAATTGGGTTAGGGGAGCTGTGTCTCCCTCAGGCGCCCTTTGCTGGAGCAAATGTGACAGGGAGGCATTTTGGAGGGGGTTGAGCTCAGCTCAAGGGGAGGTTGGCTGAGTTTTGCCCTAATATGGACATGGGCTGGGGGGTGGGGTGCTGCTGGGAGGGAGGCAGGCAGGCAGGGAAGAGGGTGGGCTGGGTGGAGAAGGGGAAACCTGCCTAGCACCACCACAATGGCAGCCTTGCTCTTTATCCTCCCCTCTTACAGCCTGATTCACATACCAGCACAGGGTTCAACTGTTTTGCTCTGCTAACCACACTCTGGAGGCTCTTTGCACACTGAAGAACTCTTCAGCAGCCAGGAGTCAGGCATCGAACACAGTTCACTTTTAAGTGCTTGCGCTGCTCTCTGAAAGGCTCTCACTCAGAAACAGCACATCTCATATCTGACAAACAGCTACGCGCTGCAGCTTGCTGACACTGGAGCACAGAGCTGAGCCTCCTCCTCAGCGGCCGCTCTCAGCTCTGTGTGCCCTCTGGTTCAGCCAGCTGGGTCATTTTACACTTGCTCCATACAAACTCACCACTATCCCTCCTCCAACATCTGCAGGCAGATGAAGAGGGACGGAGATAATAAACAGGCAAAAAAGTCACAGTGACGGTTATTCTGTTCGGTGAGTAGGAGGGGTGACGGGGGGTGGGTGGGGGGTGGGGGGGTCTGCAGGCATAGTAAACATCTCAGAGAGGCCTCTGTCAGTGCTGAGAGAGAAAGTGGGATAGATGGAGGGAGAGACTGCCAAGGCGTTTAAGAGTGCATGAGGAGAACAATAAACGAAGGAAAAGACTCGAAGAAAACGAGCAAGTGGGAAAGCAGAAGCAGGAGGTTGGTATTTGGAGAGCAGGGGGAGGCAGAGTAGCTGGCTACTAGCAGCTAGTGCTGCGTAGCGTGGGACTCCAGGCGTAAAAATTCCTCCTACGTTTCTGTTCAATGCCACTTCTGTTCTGCCCAGCTCTGCTTGTCAACAGCAATGTAGATACAAAGGGAACCATGTCTGTGTGTGACTGGCTGTTGTATGAATCCAGCGTTAGCAAATATGAATGTGAATGCATCAGGCTAACTTCCTCAATACACGCCCTTTCTTTGAGAGCTACAGAGAGCTGAAGCAGCAAGGTCGTCTTAACATACTCAGATAAACGTGCTACTGCCGCAGACTGCCTTGAAGCAATGACATCAGTAGACTGTGACTTGGTGATACTTCACATACTTCAGATAAAAAAAGTTCTTATTCTAAGAGAGGGAAAAACTTTCTGACAGCTCGATAAGGAGACTGGCACCTGCATCTGTCAGGTAAATATGAAAACAAGACAGCCACAGGCTGAGTTGGCATTAAAAAACCCAAACAATCAGCCTTCGAGGACTTATCAAGATCATCCAAATATGTAGGCTGTTTATTTATTCTTCTGAATGCTCCTGTGGTTGCAAAAGAGATCTGCTTGTATAATCATTTATGTGAAAACAGCCACTCAGCCACCTTCATCTATGACCACATAGATGGCCCTGGTGAAGTTTTGCTCTTCATTATCAGTTTCATGTCTTACCCCTTACAACATGATGCTCATTAGTCACATTTAGAGTGTAAAAGATGATACAGCAGGCTATGCTTTAGGAAGGGTCTGTAATATCCCCGAGTGTTTTATACCCCCAACCAGAAGGTGATGTCATAGTGACAACCTCCATCTTTTATATTCTCGATTATGAAAAAGGTCACAGTCGAGTCCAAAGAAACTGCAGTTCTAAGCAATGGCTAGAAGGGATACAAACCAAAGTCAATAACATACGATTGCTAAACAAAACTGATTTCACCACAAAGGTTAGCTAGCATAGGTTAGCGTCACTGCAGTTACAGTTAGTCCATCGTGGCCATCACATGGATACAGGCACTTCTCTGAGAGCTATGTTACATTCACTGAAGCAGCAAGGTTATATTAGCAGACTCTGAGATAGATTGCCTTAAGGTCATGACATCAGTAGACTGTGACTTGTTGCAAGCAGATACTTCAGACAAGAAGTCAAGCAAACATGCATTCACAGGAGACAGTGTCAGGGAAAACAGCTCGATCAGGAGACTCGCAACCGTATCTGTGAGTTACATATGAAAACAGGACAGCCGCTTTAATTAGCATTAAAAAAAAAAAAAAACATACAATATCCACGATCAATCTGTTTCTTTGCATATACATGCTGGTCAAACACAGTCTTTTGCTAATTTCTGTATTTGCTCTCTACCAGTGAGGCCTGGCAGCCAGTGCTTCTTTCCCCTTCATCACGCTTCACTCCAATAACATTATTTTTCTTCTTATTAACTCTTTGCATTTTCAGCCTGATGCATTTCACCCACAGATGATGAGATTGCTGTTCACAGCTTAGAGGAACGGTCTCTGTAAAAACAGAGTGAGTGGGGCACCGAGGTGCTGCTTATGAAAATGAACCTATTTATGGCTTTGCATAAACACTCTGCTGTGAGGGCCGGTATCATCACTTCAAAATGTTCTGAGGCCAAGGCACACCACGGGGCAGCCATTTTTGCTGTTACAGCAATCTCACATTGATTTATTTTCAAGAAATAAATATAGATTTTTCCTCTGTATATTACTTACACACTGTTACAGCCCAAATTGCTTCTGTGTGTGTGCACAGTGTAAATCCAGGGTTTCCCATTGATCTAGATACTGAAGTACTGAAAGGTAATTTTTGTATAAATATTTTAGGGATTAAATTATTAACGTTCCCTTTTTGTTTGCAATACAATATTCTGTAATGACAATTTCTGCTCAAGAAAATCAAAAGTGGTTGAAATCAGCAGTTAAGACTTGGGAAACACTGTTCACAGCGCATCAATCATTAGTGATTTATCACACACAGCAAATGAAATAATGATAAATAGCTGTTTATTGTGGTTTGGCAGGGCTGCAGTACGTAACAAAGTCTATTTTTTCCTGTAACACCCTCTGTCTGGAATTCCAATTAATTACAAAATCAAATTATCAAGATTAATAATCAGCATTAATCATCACAATCCCAACATACAGTAATCGGGGTCAGAGTTTAAGCCATTATTCTGCAGCCCCCCCCTCCTGCCCCAAGCTGCTGCTGGTTAGCATGACAGCCACCCATTCCTGCTCTCACAGACTTTTAGCTCGTCATGAATAATAAACTCTGAATTTCTGGGTTCCTGCTGAGACTCTGATCCTTCTCAGAGTTGTGCAAATCCAGAAAAACAAGCGGTGTGGCACAGCTGGCTGACTTCTATCAAAGTTAGATATTATAAAGTCAGAAATAATGTCTTGTGTATCACAAATACACTGAGCAGTGAGTCCAGTTTGATTCCCAGCTGACTGGACTATTTGCTACCCTGACCTTCTTTCCCATGTTTCCTGTTTTCCCCCCACTCCATCCTTCAGACTCGCTCATCTCGCAGCAGAATTATGCTTACAAAGAAAAGTGTCTTGCACCACATGGACTAGGAAGCATGTAGCAGAAGGCTGAGAGTGTTTAGTGTTAAATGGTGATCGCCTCTAAGGAACCGAACACAAATGTAATTACACTTTTACACCCACGAGCAACAACATAAACACCAGTGACAACTGGGTCAAATGACATTATTCACTGCACAGGCACCAGTTAATATTAGGCTGCATGTCGACAGTCAGTTATTAAAGTTTAATGTGTTAGGAGCAGGGAACATGGGCGGAGTACGTATCTATGCGAGTTTGACATTTCCAACATGGAAGCCGCTGTGGGGTCTTCACATGTGCAGTGGTCATCACCAAGCCTGGCTGGAATTATGACATTACAGTAAACTGGAGAACTTAGCAATCCTAATGGTCTCATTTTCACCAACACTGAGGGCAGCTGCTGAACAACAAGCTGAGCTCAGTGAGCTGTGAAGGACAACTGATGCAAGAAGAGCAAGAAGGGCAACGCTTGGATTATTCTTTGCTGTGGACAAGTAGTCATGTCTGTTGTACTTTTATGTTATACTTTTATCAAGCTTGCAGTTATAGTAAGTATAAAACCTGCAGTAGTCAGTGTGATCAAGTCTAGAGGGACAAAACTGAGTTTAGCTCCAGACGCTCCAAACTGTCACCCCACTCAGGACACTGACATATGTCCACAGGAGAATGATGGACTTTCCTGATCAGCTGAACACAAACAGAAGTCTAGACTAATCGACTGCTTTAACAGTAAGTAGCTCACATGAGCAAGGCTAGCACCAGCAGCTACCTGTCTTTGTCAAAACTAAATGTTTATGTTCAGTGTAGTGATTCCTGTGGTTATGGCTCAGTTTATTCTGACACAGCCAAACAATCCTGATTATACGAGACGCACCACTTAATCTTTGCTCATTTTCAACATTTATTACAGTCGTTAATGTGGAGATAAGGGAGCTGCCCATCTGCAGTCTCCAGCAAAGAGCAGTGACAGGTGGCTATAACAAAGCCACCAGTAAACCAGTGTTGTACAACAATGACAATTAACAAGGCTTAACAAAGTAGCATCGCAGCTGCCAACAATCACAGGTGACAAAGCTTAAGCGTGTAGTTGGCTGATCCCTCACATCCCTCCCTACAACGGCTCAGTCTGACTCTTATCTTGTAGTTTCTAAACTTTCAACTGAGTTTGAGCTGCTCTTCCAAAGCTTTCCAATTTTCCACTGGCCCAGAAAATATGATGCTTTGGGCATTTGGGACCAAGTTAACTGCCAAAGCAATTTTGTGCAAACTGTTGTAAGTAGTTTGCATATGGTGTGCATTTGAAATAACCACTTGTATAACGACTTAGGCTTCAGAAACATGTTAATACCAGACATAACGCAGAGCTCATGAGAATAAATCTTAGGTTGATTACAAAGTAGCAAAACCTGAACAATAACCAAAGCAACCGAAACAAACTTAAATAAATATGTAAAAAAAACAAAACAACAAAAAAAAACACAAAACCAACTGTTGCTGTGTATTAGGACATGTGAGACAGTCTGTGGCTATAAAAGCGGATGACTTCAAATCATGTAGTTGACTAAAAAAGTTTCCTATTATAAAATAAACTTCAAAACAACTGGGAGTCTGTGTTCCCAGTACAACATCACACCAAACCAAAAAATTACTACTAACAGTAATACACGAGCAGCTGAGACACAATAAACAGAACAGAAGTGACCATTACAACCATGAGCCAGCGACACAGAGCTGAAACTGCAGCAAACAGCCAGAGAGCTGCTGTCACGCTGACAGGATGCAAGCAGAAAAAGTGAAACGTGAGTGGGAAGTGTGCAGGGTCATGAGACAGAACAGTTGTACACACACGTATTCGCACACACAGACAGATAAAAAGACACACAGACGGGTAGTTCGGCGTAAAACAGGAACTATGGCAGGACGGCCACGGTCTAGTACACACAAATAACTACAGTAATACAACCAGGAGAACAATATTCGCGGTGAACACTAAATGTTGGAGGATTAGGCTTTAAAAACATTTTAAGCTTTTAAGAGAATAAGCTGTCCTAACAGTTAGGATTTATTCATCTTGCTCAGCCAGACTGAGAGCCTGAAAAGGCTCATTGTTTCAGTAAGCACTCAATTAAAGCTGAAATGATCACCTTAATTAACAGCAGACATTTGTTGTTGTCACTGCAGTAAAAGCACGGGTGTCATGGATAACACTGGGAATGGCTCTGGTTTATTAAGGTGTTGCAGTAGGTGGAGGCAGTGTGGCAGAAAGCAAACATGCACAGAACCAGGACCCCAAAACTGAAGCAGCCACTTATACTCAACCACCACCTTTGCTTTCCATGCACAGGTAGTTTTATTCTTGGACTCGAGAGCAGCTCAGGGTCCTTATTTAGCTATTGCTGGGCCTTGGTGCCAACCCTCAGCTGAAGGCATTTTAGCTCACTTCCTTGAAAACAGAAGGGTGGGTGGGCCTTCGCTAATCACAGCCAGATTTTAATTAATATGAAAAAACAAAACATAAAAGCAGCAGAAGAATTACTGACAAAAAAAGGAAATTATTCTGAGCAAAACAACAAATCCTCCAACATAGGGGGGAATTTTTTCCTTCGAGAACATTCCAAAAACATTGCAGTTTTATCTGCATAGAGGAAACAAAGACGCCCACCAAAGATGTTTTGGCCTTCCAAGACTGTTTCAGAGCACAACACAAAATATACTGTAGCTTTTTTTTTTTTTTTTTAAAAAGGGGCTAGAAATACCAGAAAAATGCAAAAATAGTTGATTTCTGTTGCACCAAACATAGCTATATGTGCAGCCACATGCACGGCCACCCCCAAACACCAATTTAGATCCCAGAAAAACCTGGAATACAAATCTGAATAACAAGCCAATTTTAGGAGACTTTCCCTTTCTGATTTATAGCACGCCACAACACATGTAATCTTCTCAGACATGTTCTCACTATTGGACTGACTCAGGTTGGTTTATGTGACGGTGCTTCCTGAGCAGAGTGTGCAGGAGGCAGAGCATGAGCACTCACTCGCTGCGAACGCCCTACGCCAGCGGTCCCCAACCCCCGGGCCTCGGACCGGTGCCGGTCCGTGAGTCGTTTGGTACCGGGCCGGGAGAGTTGAGGCTCAGGTGTGAAATGTATGGTTTTCAGGGTTTTTATCGGTTTTCAGCGTTATTTTGTTATCGTTTCTATCGTTACCTCGGTTTTCCTGGCTCTTTTCACGTGTGTTATGAATAAATCTTCTTTTTTTCGGTACCGGCACTAGTTTTATTTTGTTGTGTTTATCCGCGACACCTTCAAGGCCAGTCCGTGAAAATATTGTCGGGCATAAACCGGTCCGTGGCGCAAAAAAGGTTGGGGACTGCTGCCCTACGCTATTATCTGCAGACCTCTCACGCAGATGTCCACACACATGGACATCTGAAGAAGTGTGTCTTGGATCAAACACGTCTTTTGTATAACTCTTGTATCCCTAAACTTATGAGGTCTCAAAACGCTGGAAAAATAAAGCACCGAGCACCTTTGAGGGGTAACACTGACAGTTTTCAAATGATCAAGGTAAAAATTTTGCACATCTGGATTGGACGGTAACTTTTGTTACCAAACTGCATCTAATGTTCTGCACCTTTGCTGGAAAATGCCTTTTTAAAAAAAAGTTCAAAGCTGCAGCTCATATATGAAAACAGCTACACAAACACACAGAATCTGTTAGCAGAGCAGCCGAGGCTCTGGAGCCAGGGAGAAATCTGTCGTGTTTTCTCTTCCAGCCCAGATGGCAGCATTGGCTGAGTCAGCAGTGGCGGATGGTCCACAGCAAACTGGATGACAAGCTGCTGATAACAGGAGGAGAGCTCTTAGCCAGTGTGTTCAGTCTGAATGAAACTCATGACTTTAACAACTCTAACACAAATCCTTTCTTATCCTAAAAGGAAGTACACATTCAAACTATTATAACTGCCAAAAACCCTCATGTTTGACTTCTCTAACGTACTTTATGCAAATATACTATTTTCAATCCGCACATACATCAGTAACTGCCCACACTGCTAAATGAACACAGAAAGAAGAAGCATTTTGACCAAAATGTGCCATGCATAAATAAAATGTGCCAGACAGTCTGCAGAAGCTGCAGGCTGGCCTTGGCTGGCATCAACGGTGAAATAATGACACGACAAGACTTCCCACTGCTTGCACAGCTTAAGCCTCAAGATATTGGACTTGGCAATGGTGCAGCGCTAGCAGGAAATCCTTTGGGATTTCTCATGTCGTATCACAAAGCGACTTGTGATTCATAGCTGGACTCGGGCAAACAAAAATTGCTGCTGTGAGCAGTTTCATTTGAAGTCTGAGAGCAGCGAAAACTGCAAATATCACATTACCTTTGAAACAGCCCGCGACAGGCTAAAGTGGCGCTCTTCAGTAAAGCTGCTGCTTCACTCTATGGCCAGAATGGCTGCCAGGGCGGCACCAATGGCTCTCCTGTGCAATCACAGCAGTTCGCACTCAACATAAAGATAATGTTTTATTAAAACTAACATGCAAGTTTGGGCTAGCTTTGACACTGACAGGTGTCAGGTTTTTTTTTTGTTGTTAAAGGAATAGGAAACAGGCATTCATGCTCTTCTTTGAAGCAGGTAAGCATCTTTGTTGTCATTTTACAAAGCATCTCTCAGAGCCACACAGTGGAACTAATTAAAAAGGAAGTCTTCCCAAGCTGTGACATACAGCAGTGTTATATGTGTAAAAGTGTTACACAGTGTTACACCATGTGCTTCCCTCAGGCAACCTGTAATGCAACAGCAGGTTGAAAAACCACAAAGTACAAATATGCCACTGTTCGACAGGGTGTGAGATACCATATCCTGTTTTTCTGTTGCAAAAAAAAACCTTGAGCGGTGAGAGCGCAGAACTACGAGACTTTCAACTGCTACCTGGCAGCTTTCTGACAGGATGACGGGCGAGCAGAGTGCCGGGCACGCAAGCCAGCATTCAAATTGTGCCATGTCTATTTTTTAAAGTCAGACACATTTTTCGCCCATGTTCTCATTTTAGCTGGGAATGCTGGAATATGTTGAATGGTTTACAGCAACCACAGGAAAAGAAATATAAACTGATACATCAGTTACTTTAGCCACATTGTTGAAACAAAGGTAGATAGTTTCATTCTTGTCACACCCAGCGTACAGAACACAGTATGCATCACTCTGATGCTCCAGAGGTCACCAGAACAATATGCATTCATAAGAATATTTAACAAAGGTCCTTCCCAGTAGTGCAGAGGACCTCTTATTGGACCAAAAGTCTAATAAAGTCAAACAGAACTGGCTTAAATGCTGCAGCATGTATGACTCTGTGTATGTTGAATTACATGCACACAAAGCCCTGGGTGTCCATCTCCACTGTTTCAGACTGAACACTACTACTAGTTCTGCTAGCCCATGCAAATAACATGCAAAGCATTTTAACTTCCTTCATGTGAGATCAGGTTCATTCACACCAGCTACTGTCTAACATGCAGAACTCTGAAAAGTTAACCAGCATTCCAGAAACGCTGCAATTACTCCTGGAATACTGACTGAAACAGGACAAATCTGCTCACACATGCCCCCACCACACACACACACACACACACACACACACACACACACACACACACACACACACACACACACACACACAGAGTTGGGAAGTGCAGCTGTTGCTGTATGTCCTCTTGAACAAAAGAGCGCCATTTCAATACACCAAGGCCTTGATGGGCACATTCCTCTTATTGCCTAGAAAAATTTGCATATCAAGGTGGTTTTCAAATTTAGAGATCTGAGTCAAGACAAGTTTGTCAGTCTGCCTGTGCTGCAGGCTGTGAACAAATTTGCACCCGGCTCTTGGACTATGTTTGGTTAATTCCTCAGGCAAGCCACAGTGAATCTAGATTCCACCGCCTACATGGCAGCACTGCAGTGGATGGAGGTACTGGGCTGAATGAACCAGGGGCGGAGGTGTGTTGTTGTTGTAATAGGAAATAATAAAGTATAGCCTGGAATAACACCCAGAGGGCCGACGCAGAGCTCCACATTGTAGATCATGTCAGGAGATACAAACAGCTACTTTTATCAGCTGCAGACTGAGGCCACAAATATATTATAACCGCCTTTCCCCCTCTGCCAGTTCAAGAGGCAGCAATCAGTCAGAAATTACAGCAGTAGAAAGGAAATCATTTAATCCAACCACCTGCCTGAGGATGAACCGGACACTGTTATCAGTCTGCAGCGGTCTCTACACAGCAGTGATTTCAGACGGAGATAGTTGTTAAACTGTTATAACTTTTTCACCAAACCGGGGTCTAACACATATCTGCTATCAACATAAAGCAAAAACGACGTGTTTCTATAAATCAACAACGGGAAAACAAGAGCAGTGTGGCTCGAATTTAACGCCTCCAGCAGTCCCGAGCTAAGTTTGTGGGCTAGCCGGACCGCTTAGAAGCTAGCACCACTGTCAAGTAAACCGCGGAAAAGAAATCACAACATATGGGAATATAATTAGGACAAAACCGCTGACAGATAAGACTTAGAACAACAATTACGCTACCACGTAACTCATTTCAAGAGCTAATATTAGCTAGCAAGTTGGCGCTTCCTCCGCCTGCTCCACATTACTCCATGTGAACTCGTTTGACAGTCCCTGATTTGTACGGGGTACACATTTTGGCAAGACACCAAGTAAAGTTGACCCACAGACCCCACCATCTTTGTGGCCGGCAAAACACGAATCAAAGTTGCGCAAACCTAAAAACTTACCGGTATGTCTCTCGGTGTAGGAGTCTACAGCAGCCCAGCACCGAAGCCTTGCTGTGTGCAGTACTTTCACCGACCTTGGCAGCTCTGTGTGTTCCCGGCAGCAACAGAAAACAACACTCTCATCACCCCTCCCTCTGCCAGCAGAAAAGCCATGAAGAAAAGTCCAGTCTCAAGCCCCGCCCACTCCCGTTTCGATTGGTCGATATTAGGGACAGTACGAGAGAAGCCAATTAAATCCACTCTTTTCTTCTTTTTCATATCCAATGATTATGCGGGAAATTATTTAGCCTACGCAGTGCCTGGCAGAGCTTTTCTGTCTCAAACTGAAAGTTCACGATGAAAACATAATAAGCTTTGTATTATTCATTAAACATAAAGGTTTATGCATTCAGGTAAGTTTAAAACAGACAAATCAGGCTACGACATAATGAGATTTGTCTGTATTACATATTTTCAGTGTGTTGAAAGGTACAGATTAAATAAACTGATGACTCATAAGGATTTCTTGATTTATTTCACGACAGTAAACTAGGAAGAACATTAAAGAGTTATTTGTCAGAATAAACCGCACAATCACAGATAAGGATAATAATTAGAAGTTAAAATCCAAAATAAGGCAAGTTTGAGCTCTTTTGAATTTGTAGGACTTATCTCTTGGGTTGGGAATCTATCTAAGCAAGCAATAGCTTACAAATTGGATCTCACATTGCTGGACAAGAAACATTTGAACATTGCTTTGCTTTTCGAACAGGGACACTTTCTTGGTTCAGGCAAATCAACAGACACACACACGCACACACGCACACACAAACAGACACACACACACGCACACACACACACAAACAGACACACACACACACACACACACACACACACAAACAGACACACACGCACGCACGCACACACACACACAAACAGACACACACACACACGCACACACACACACACACACACACACACACACACACAAACAGACACACACACACGCACGCACACACACACACACACACACACACACACACACACATACACGCACACACACACACACACACACACTCCATTTAGAAATGTCAAGGCTCTACAATCAAAGCTTTTCAATGCAAAGCCACATAGAGCTCACAGATGCTTTCTTGCCTGTGCTGCTGCTGGAGATGTGATTTTTGAGAAAGCTTATTGTTCTCAGCACTGAGGCTGAAGCTATGCACAGAGTGAACTTTTATGATTCCTCTACCACAGCTGCTTGCTTTTCATGGAGTTATAGTTCCTCTGGTAACTCTATGCACGCCGACACAAACAAAGAGGCATATTTTATACTGTCCAGCAATCCCACTGTCATGTGAGTTATACAATAATGGGGCACAAACTAATGCAGGAAGTAGGTAAGTGAAAATGAAAAGTGAAAGTATCACTACCTTAAGCTGACAGGAAGAAACATTACAGAGACGATACCTCAAATATCGGGAAGAGCAGAGGCTACTGCAATTGACTGAATACATTTTAAAAAAATCATATCTCGCAATAAGAAATATGTATTTGTACACTAAATCATAATTAATTTAATATATTTTCGCTTATATGGATCATAATGATAAATTTAATACAAGACGTCATGCTGCCTTTCTATTAGACTGCTACTTGCACATTAGCGAGGCATCCTGGTTGGTTTTTCTGAACTTTATGTAATTAAACAAAGGACAAAACAAAAACTAATGACATGGTTTCTAGTA
The DNA here is from genome assembly GCF_013358895.1 of Oreochromis aureus. NCBI lineage: Eukaryota > Metazoa > Chordata > Actinopteri > Cichliformes > Cichlidae > Oreochromis > Oreochromis aureus. The sequence continues at coordinate 998,113 of NC_052956.1, forward strand.
TTATTTGAAAATACAATAATATTCAATTCAATTTGGTGCCAAATTACACTGACAGTTGCCTCAAAATGCTTTATAGTGTGAGTAAGCACTTAGCAAAAGTCCCTTTTAACAGAAAGAAACCCCTGGCTGAACCAGCACCAGTATCTATGTATAGATATAATATAGATGTAGTATATGGTAATGTAATATATATTATGCTAATGAAAGTCTGTTTTTCAGTGAGCGCTGCATTAGAAGAAACACAGTTATTATAATACATCCTTTTAAAGATAATTGAGTGAGTTTGAATTTTCCTAACAGAGATATCTGTCAGCACAAACAGGACAAAGGACCACATGACTCACGACCAATTGTATCATTGTGTATAACTGTTGAAAACTTCTGCCACTGAAACGATCGCGTTCCTTTTCTAAAGAGATTCCTACTGATCATTTAAAGAGTAAGTTTCACCCTCTAGCTTGTTTCTGATTGGACTGAGTGCGATCTTCCCATCCTCTGCTTAAACTAAAATGTTGAGCAGCTTCTTTGGCTGACTTTTCAGATCAGCTAAATTTAACTTTATGCTTCACCCCTTCCCAGACTATTTATGTCTTTAACCAAAGGTATTAGTGCAGCTTCCAAATGTAAAAGGCTGTATGCACAAAGATAACACATTAAAAGCTGAGATTTCTCAGGTTGTTCAAGTCCCAAACTGCCACCTTGTGGCGATTTCTAGCAACGTTATCATGATGGTGGCAGCAGTAAAAGTAGTGCTACAGTTTAAAAGTCACACTCTGCATTAAATCTGTACTGAGAGTGCATGCAGTGGGCAGTGTCATGTGCAGGAATCTCTATAAAAAATAAAAAAAAGATAAAATTTTTTTTAAAAAAAATCAGTGCTACTTGAATCTGTCACAGAGTAATAATAAAGTCAAAAACAAATCAGGTTGCTAGATCATGCATTGTCTTTCTCAGTTTTCCAGAGAATGACCAAATGCTCAGTTAACTTACTCAAAGGTATCACTTCAAAGTAATCATTGCTAATGTGTAGTTCTACTGTAGTCTACACCTGTGGCTTCTAGAGTGAGCATGTTCACAAGGCTCATATGCTCGCTCTATCATATGATAGTTGTTCTGTGCTTCTTTACATTTAGTTGGTCTGGTGGTGTTTTATTAATTTCATGCTAGAATAGCAAAACTGTCACAAAGTGAATAATTACTCACTGTAAGATTTATAACAGACAAGAGTGCATGAATACGGAACGCATTTAAATTCACTGCATTAATAATTGCATTCTTTAATTTGAAAATACACAGTGATGGACTACGTTTGTATAAAAGAGCATGTACACAGCAAGTAATATTTTCCAGTTGTTTTCAAATCATGAAAACAACTGGCTTTGAAGATCAAATTAAACACTTGCTGCAATTTTTTTAATTGAATTAAATGCTTTATTTCAGAACTTATGAACTTATTCATGACTAAAAATCACCAAATTAAATGCATATGTTTTTCTGGCATGCAAATGTAGCAAAAAGTAGTCTCAGTACTTATGAACTAAAAATGGAAATTACAACCTGCAATTTAGAAAAAGAAAAGACAAATCAGCAACATTATTCTTGGTACATACTTAATCTTTATACATGTACTCATTGCATTTAAAGGTTCAGCAGCATCACACACATCAGATAACTCACAGATTAAGACTGTAGACTTATAAACAGTCAGTCAGTCAGGAGGTCACACATGCACAGTCTCAGTTGCAAATACTTTATATACTTTATTACTTTATTAGGTTTATTACATGCAGGACAATACTGCAAAACATAATAAGAAAGTTCACCTCTGGGTGGCAGTAGCTCCCTACAGTCCTCACTCAGCTATGTGTGCACATGTTACCAACTGATCTGGACACAAAGAGGAAATCTGTAATGTGTATCAGTGATGCATTGCAGGTAATAAATGTATAGGTGCATATGTGGTGCGGTGCGGCTTTATACTTCAAGTATCATGTTTTATGGCTGGTGATTCATGAACATTTGCTGTCAGTCTCCTGCTGTTTCACAGGCTTACAGGTGCAGAATCACGCTTCAAAGGGAGAATTTATACATATTTAACAGGAGCCAAAGGCAGACACTGTCATTCAGCTGTGATGCTACAAGCTGTATGTGAAATGTTATCCAGAACTGCGTGAACTCAATTTAGTGGTGACAGAACCAGGATGAGCTGCAGTCCTGTATTACTCGGAGTGCGTCGACATCAGGGCTTGAGTATACAACTGGTTTGCTACCAGTGGAGCAGACATTGTTATTTTATATGCTATTTGAGGCATGATGCAGCAAATTGCTAAATATTTTAGAATGGTTTGTCTGTGATAACAAAAAGCTGCCCATTAGCAGGTAAACAAGAGAGAAGGAAGCTGGAGCCAAACGGTGGCCCTGAGCAAGGACACCCAAGTCTTGTTTGTGCTTTGCATTAATCTACTCCCAAGATGGGGGATGAAAATGAGCTTAATATGGTGACATAATGCAATTGGCGTCAGATGCTTTTTGAGAGCATTAAAAATATTCTAGCATTAACATTCACACCCCGGGGTTGGAAACAAGCACAAAAACAATGCTGTGTTAGTGCTCCCCTCTCACGTTGGCCTTGGTGTCTCACAGAGCAGAACAGTTCTCGTCTCCTCTTTCATCTCCTGTACCAGACAGAGCCAGGGCACTTCTGCTAACGGGCTGCATGGACTGTGTGTGTGTGTGTTTCTCTGGATGTTCAGCAATCCTCTCACACAAAGAGCTAATAAAAATGTATTTGATCTGCTCTCATTAAGCACATTCTCAGCCTAATTAATTGGTCTGAATCCTGGTTCTTTCCTTCCAGATGCTTTATGCTTTAAAACTGATATATGCAAAATGTTAAGTGGTATGTCAGCATTTCCACTCGTGAGGGTTGGACTCTAAATGCTGCCAGTACAGATGTGAGTATGAACCGACTGCAAATGGCACCACCTCTGACTGCCTTTCGGTAGAACAGGTGCACTGAGGTGTTGTTGTGACTTTCTCAAGACCTTCAAACTGCAAAATGTCCAAATATGAAATAAAGCGCCAACTTACGAGGCTGAAAGATGAAGCAAAATCTTAGTTCTTTGTGTCAGTAAGTGGTTATTTTTGTTATTCGCTATAGTCTCCTGAGTTTCTTGTTTTCTTAACCTATCCCTTGTGCCCTGCTGTGTTGCACATTGGTCTTGTCTTTGTGTGTAGTTACTTCCTGTTTTATTTTTATAGTCTTTTGCCTCTTGTCTCATTCAAGTCCACATCCTGCCTACAACACAGCTACAGTTCCATAAACTGCAGTTCCAATAATGACCACTTGAGACTGAGTTAATAGTATTATAATTATTTATTTATATATTTCTACAATTCATCCATGTGGGTGGTTGCTTACTAGATTATTTTAAATTAAATAACATGATTAACAGTATGTCCTGCTGTGTGGTGCAGCCCATCCAAGAAGTTTGTACTTCGATTTTGCTGAGTGAAATGCTTGTGCATTTTTTTTTAGAATTGTTAATTAGCATGTGTCTGTATTTGTGGGTTACACTGGATCCAAAACTACAACAAAATGCAAAATCCACGAACCAATATGTGACGTTATGGTTGTTATATCTTTGTAATTCTATGTTGTAATACACACAACCCCCCGACCACCACAACCACAGATATGGACGTGTCAGCTCAAACACTGACTGGCAGCCTATGGGAAGTTCCTGGCCTTGCTGAAGGGCCCTTGGTTGGGTGGAGATGCTCCCAGGAAACTGCTTTCCTTTCTTTTGAGTTCCTCCAGTGTGACCTTGTCTGAATGTTGTGTGTTTAGTGGTAAAAAACCCAGCAAAAAACAACAAAACCCACAAACACAAACACAAGCTTCACCCTCTTGTCAAGCTCACAGCTATTTGAAATGAAATGCTGTTTGAATGCTTCCTGTCCTTAGAGCGGGCAGTGCCTCAGTGCTCCACTTCTGTGCAACAGCCAGGTGCCTCATAGTGCAGTCACACTAATTGGCCTCTGCTCTCTGAGTATGCACACACACACACACACACACACACACACACACACACACACACACACACACACACACACACACACACACACACACACACACACACACACACACACACACACGTACGTTAACAGCAAACAGCCTCTCCTCAGATCTGCCAGGCTCTCCAGATTTTGGATCTTTCTGGGCATTGATCTAATTAACTCGGTCGTACCTCTCCTCCTTCTCTGCCTGTCTCTTTCAAGCTTGTTATCAAAACTCCTGCCTCTAGTGCCTCGCTGCACTGAGAGTGGTTTGATGGTGCTTCCTGTTAATTGTTCGCTTTTCGAGACAAATAGATTTTTAAACACGACTATTGCATGTGACACACAACACACTGTGGGATGATGCTGAGACTGAAACTGGCACTTCCTTTTTCTTTTTATTAAGTTATTTTGCGTTATCAAAATTTCCTACAGACTCATTGACTGTGTTAATTTTACGGTACATCCATATGCTGTATTTAAAAATACACCAAAAGTATTCACTCATGCATCTAAATCATTGACCTCAGGTGTTCAATCACCTCGGTGGCCTCAGGTGCACTAAACCAAGCAGCTATGCATGCAGACTGCTTCTGCAAACATTTGTGAACGAATGGGAGCTCAGTGGATTCCAGCATTGTAATAGGATGCCACCAGTGCAACAACTTCAGTCCTCACTAATAATTATTCCTCTGTCAACTGTTAGTGCTGTTATAACAAAGTGGACACAATTTTGAATGACAGCAACTCAGCAATGAAGTGGCACGTAGTGTATTTCTGGTGCTGGGCTCTGCCCCATAGTGCCAGTGAAAGGAACTCTTAAGCACTGGCATACCAAGACATTTGGGACAATTTCATGCTCCCAACTTTGTGGGAGCAGTTTGGGGGTGGCCCTTCCAACATGACTGCATACCAGTGCACAAAGCAAGGTCCATAAAGGTCCGTAAAGACCTTGCTTTGAGTAAGTCTGGTGTAGAAGAACTTGATTGGCATTAACAGAGTCCTGATCTCAACCTCATAGTACACCTTTGGGATGAATTAGAACGGAAACTCTGAGGCAGGCCAGAAACTCACAAATGTGCTCGTGGAAACCTTCCCAGAAAATCTGAAGCGGTTACAGCTGACATCACATTAAACCCTATGGGTTAAGAATGGGGCGTCACTCAAGTTCAGTAATAGGGAGACGAGCAAATACCTTCAGCAATATAGTGTACTAAAATAATGCACATAGACACCCGTGTCATGGTTAGCGCTGGCAGACCGTGGGGATGTGGGGAATGAGGACCCAAATGCAGGACTCTGGTGATGATGACAGTGCGTTTTATTTACAGTGCAGACAAAGATAACCAATAAATCCCTGTGTATTCCTGACTCCCATTCCGTGTTTCCTCTTCGTGCCTGTGCTCCGTGTCTCCGCTCCCTGTGTACCATCCACCCACTGCTTCCTCGTTCCCACAAGTGCTCCTGGGGAAACACACACTAAGGCAGCCTTTAGAATACTCTACAATCGCAGCAGACTAGCACTTACTGGCTTGCTGGGAAACTAACAGGTAGTAAGGCATAACGATCCCACGCCGTGGAGCTCCCAGCCACACTGCTATGTAGCTCCCCAACGACGTTAGCTCCAGGTGTGTGGGATGATCCAGCTGGCAGGGCCACACCCACTAGGCCTGAAGGTGCCTGTAACAGCCGCACCCCCACACATGCACGCGCGCGCACACACACACACACCTATACATAGAAACCAAGGACAGCAGCACAATACAAGGTCACGGTAACCAATATATTATTTAAGCCCTTAACTGCTCGCGACCCAGGGCCCTGACACACCGTGACATTGGTTAGCCAGGTCCTGCCGTGAAACCTGTTCACTTTGCCCACAGCATAGTGATGTTTGCAAGTGATGCATGATGGAGGTAAGCTGCTGTAATCACAAGGTCAGCCCTGCTTTATCGACTTTTTTACACTAATAGAAATAAAATGATCATTGTGATTCATTAAATAAAACTTGGAACTCCTGACTGATCTCATAAACTCATTAGATCAAGTGAGCACTTATAGGCTTTTACACAACCAGACCTCTGCGTACAACTGAGGAGACGCCCCCTGCTGGCCATTAAAAGAATGCTGCTTTAAGATGCTTCAGCGTTCTTCACTTTTCATTTTTAAATTTCAGAACAAGCTACTGACATCCTTAAATTGCAGGTATCATTTCTACTTTGCTGTTTTTCAGGTGCACCTACAGCTATGATCTTTTTAAATTAAATTATTGTACACTTCAGGCTAGTGCCAGACATTAGGCAGTGTGGGTGTGGGTGGACGAGCATGTGTTGTTTTCTCAGGAACAGATAAGGAATCCATCCTACAGCTTGTCCCTGATAATAAAAATGTATATAATGATGGTCATACAGATGATGGAGCTACAGAATTCAGGGCAAAAAATCAGTTAGAAATTCAGCCAGAGTCAAACGAATCCTTTAGGCTTGGTCAGATCCCATAAGGCTGAAGTATAAACTCTAATTCTAAAATGCTGATGCTTGTTTTTACCAGAGGGCTGTTGTGGCCTATTTTTATCCTCCATCACTTTCTATTTCTCACTTCGTACTGGCTACATCAAGTCAGCATCAGTGTACGCACAAATAAAGGGATACAAAGGAGGAGCACAGAGAACACAAATCATTTCTAGAATTGCACAAAATCCCTCACAGCACCAACACATGCATGAACTATAAACTTATCATAAATGCTTATATTCTAATCTAGTATGGTCACAGAGAGATCATTTAATTATTTCTCTTAACAGCAAAAGTGTTTGCACAGCAAACATAACAGAAATGCATTGTGGGTACTGTCTGCTGACACTGACTTTTTCAGAAGATTTGAAGATTCTCAAAATTTTAATCCTTTTATTCTGATGAAGGAGGAACGAGCTGTGGACACGGGGACAATCTTACAGCGTCACATAGTCATGCTGGATTTTGACATAAACATTCAAACAAACATAACATATATAAACATGACATTCAAAATGAGCACACACTGAGCACAACTATAAATCATGTTAAATCTTGTTATCAGCGTGGCATGCAAGTCTCCCCTTTGGCTCTAAGTGTGTTTGTCTGGAGCTTGGTTCACAAAAGGAAGTGCACAATGAATGTGGTGTCTTTTTTTCTTTTTGCCTTAAAGAAGATCTCTGTTGTCACAAATCCTCTGTCATTTCTCAGGTTTGTATATTAGGACATAATAAAAAATCGGTCTGGTCTGGTACACGCTGTGATTTGGTATCATGTAGAATCTCCTTAATCACCTTTGTTTTCTGTATGACTTTATTAGTCGCTCACATCATTGTGGAGGAATTTTGCCCCATTCTTCTTCACTATGTTGCTCCAGTTTCTTGAGGTCTGCAGCATTCATTTCTTTATTCACAGCTCCCTCATGGTCTCATCACAGCATTTCAATCAGGCTGAGGTTTGGATTTTGACTGGGTTATGCAGCATCCTGACTTTATTTTTTTCCCCGGTCATTCTGTTGGAGAATTCCTGGTGCGCTTGGGTTCAAAACAGAAGGACAGATGGTTCGCAGCCGAGTGTGAAGCAGTGGGAATGAGAATCAGCACCTCCAAATCTGAGGCCATGGTCTTCAGCCGGAAAAGGGTGGAGTGCCCACTCCGGGTTAGGGACGAGTTCCTACCCCGAGTGGAGGAGTTTAAGTATCTCAGGGTCTTGTTCATGAGCAGAGATGGGCAGTAACGCGCGTAACGCGTTACTGTAATCTGATTACTTTTTTAAAGTAACGAGTAATGTAAGTAATGTAAGGGAGTAATGTAAGGGATTACTATTGCAAAAACGGTAATTAGATTACCGTTACTTTCACGTAGGAACGCTGTGTTACTGCGTTACTAAAACCGTGATTTTTTGCGAGAACGTCTCATGACAGTGACGTAAGCGAGTGCGACGTTCGTGACAACAGCTGTCTGCAGATCATAATATATCGAGTGCGGGACAGAGTGTAGCATGCAGCGTTTAAAGCGTGGAAGTACTGACCTTACTTTGAGTTTGATTCCATAAAAAGTGACAAAAACATTAGTGTCCGTTGTGCGTGGGAAGAAAACTTCTTTTTACAGCGAAAAAAAGCCCTAAACTTCCAAGCAATTCAATTCAATTCAATTCAATTTTATTTATATAGCGCCAAATCACAACAAAAGTCGCCTCAAGGCGCTTTATATTGTACAGTAGATAGCACAATAATAAATACAGAGAAAAACCCAACAATCATATGACCCCTATGAGCAAGCACTTTGGCGACAGTGGGAAGGAAAAACTCCCTTTTAACAGGAAGAAACCTCCGGCAGAACCAGGCTCAGGGAGGGGCGGGGCCATCTGCTGCGACCGGTTGGGGTGAAAGAAGGAAAACAGGATGAAAGACATGCTGTGGAAGAGAGACAGAGATTAATAACAGATATGATTCGATGCAGAGAGGTCTATTAGCACATAGTGAGTGAGAAAGGTGACTGGAAGGGAAAAACTCAATGCATCATGGGAATCCCCGGCAGCCTACGTCTATTGCAGCATAACTAAGGGAGGATTCAGGGTCACCTGGTCCAGCCCTAACTATATGCTTTAGCAAAAAGGAAAGTTTGAAGCCTAATCTTGCACTGTAAAATCTAACTTGTTGTTTCAACTTAAAAATATCAGGTACAGGGCTGCCTTAAAATTTTAAGTTAAGTCAAGAAATAGAGTTTGTTCTTATAACACAACCAATTGTTATCTTAATGAAAAATCACATGTTGTCTAAACTTTCGTCTTAGTTTAGTTGACTGAGATTTGTTAGTCAGTTCAACTCCTTTAATTGTCATTTTTACTTGGGAAAACCCTTTCAGCTAAATTAAAATAATCTATTGTTTAAACTCTTGTCCTAGTTCAGTTGACTTGGGTTTTTTAGTTAATTCAAATACTTTAGTAGTTCTTTTAACTTAGGAATCTATTTTAGCTTAACTAACATAATCTGTTAGCTAAGTTGATTTAAGTTTATTAATTAACTGAGCTCCTTAAGGTAGCTGAGTGAACTCGTAAATTAGTTTCATTTTAATTATCAGAGTTGATTGACTGGATGTAAAGAAAAATGTGTATTAAACATCTTAAGTTTTGTTTTGTTTTTAAGCTTTCTAACATCCATTTCAGCAAAACTACCTGTTAGGTTTATCTTAGATCTCAGGTTTAAATATCTACATTCCTTTAAATTAATTTTCTGTTGTTTACAGAAAAAAAAATAAAAACCCACAGATTCCATTAAAGTCTATCTGATCATTTCATACAGAAAGTTTGTTTTAAGAACATGACAAGACAATTACTAATGAGCACCCAACATTCACCATTTATTGTGCCATCTTAGTCATCTGAGAAACAGAAAAATCAGTGACGTAGCTCATCAGGCTCACAATCCATCAAAACTCAAAGGCTGCTCCCTGTGAAACAATACATTTGAACTTGGTCTTGAGCCCAGTTTGGGTGAAGATGAAATTCTGACCAATACTCTAGGAGCAGTAGTGATTCTTGTGAAGTAACAACATAAAGTCTGCATTAATGTAATGTATCAACGGAACACTTGCTATTTTAGAAAAGTTATTCTTTACATTTGCAAAGTTTTTAAACTTCATTGTGCTCAGTCACACCTGTTAGCATAAAACTTGAAATATTAAAATAGTACAAAACCTTTGATAAGTGACAGTAAAGATCAGTTTATAACAACTAAGACATCAAACTCTTGTATTTGTCTTCGTTTACAATTGCAACAAATTCCACAGAACCAATATCTCTGAAAATGAGTGCATGCTTCTGAAACATTTGATAAGATGGATATTTCAGAAACATCAGTTTGAGTCTGCTCAATTGCAAAACAAAGGAAAAACTACTGACTTGCATGAGATAAGCATCTGCAAAGTCCACCATTATATTGTTGTTCACATAAGTTTCTTAAACCATGAACAAATGAGTAATTGTCTAATCTGGAATGTAAAGTGTAGTCATTTAGTGACATACAAAAGTGAGAATGAGAACTTGCAAGAATAAAAAAACAAACAGTAAAATAAAACTGTCCTTAACACTAAGGCAATTGTATGCTGTGAGCATACAATTACAGTTCTGCATGGCTTTCTGCAAGAGTCTGTTTCTTAGACCATGCACTAGTGAGATGCACTGCCTTCCACCAATGTTCATTAGGATGTTCTGAATGACTTCAAAGATGTCCTTAAGTTCCTTTGGATAGTCTATGTTGAGGGCAAAAAGAAGGCCCATCAGCATGGAAATGGCACTTGAGACATCCCTCAGATTAGACAGGATTACTGCCGCCTCAAGGACAACCAACACATCGATGATGTCTTCTTCTTTCACCATCGCAATGCCAACTTTCATCCTCCTAGAAAACGTGTCTTCAATACCTGTCGGCTATAAAAGACAAAAAAATAAATAAATAAAATTACACAATTACAATTACACAATATCCCTTGTGCTTAAGAATTCATGTCTTTCCAAAGAAGAGCCATACTGATGCTTTGGATGATGGTGATTGGCTTTGGGTAACACTTATTAGTTGTTAAAGTTTTTTCAGAATGAGATATGCACCCCATGTTACAAATCCATTTCTTGCTTTAAACAAAGACCATGTTCATAAATAACTGAGCATGTCTTCAATTGCAGAATTCAAACAAAATTTTCAATTTAAATGGTAAATGGCCTGTATTTGTATAGCGCCTTACTAGTCCCCTAAGGACTCCAAAGCGCTTTACACATTCAGTCATTCACACACATGGGTGGATGACTGAAACTCAAGAGTTGACAGTTCATCTTATAATCAGAAGGTTGCCGGTTCGAGCCCCGGCTCCGACAGTTTCAGTCGTTGTGTCCTTGGGCAAGACACTTCACCTGTTGCCTACTGGTGGTGGTCAGAGGGCCCGGTGGTGCCAGTGTCCGGCAGCCTCGCCTCTGTCAGTGCGCCCCAGGGCGGCTGTGGCTACAATGTAGCTGCCATCACCAGTGTGTGAATTTAAATCTACTTATGCTAAATATTGGCTGTGCTCTAAACCAAATCTGGCTGAGAATACATGAAATGTGCAAACTGCAGCTACACTACAGGATCAGATTATGGCTCCATAGACAATGCTTCTTTAATCAGTTTATTGATTAAAGTTTATTATTCCCCCTATATTAACAGCATGAAAAAAGAGCATATAGACGTGGCTGAACAGGTTGCATAATTGGCACTGAATATCAACATCCACCTTTACCCAGCTGCCCAATGACTCTCGGCCAGTAACCTTTAATTGTTTACCCAGTCTACACAGTCTCTTTTCCAGGGTCCAGGACATTTCACCAAAGTATTGCCCCCACAGCTGTAGCAGCCACTGCAGCCCTTAAATATCCTAATATCTCTGCCATTACAATATACAATGTGAGAAATCAAACGTAAAGCTGAAGTGAACAGTAAGGCAGCGAAATGTCAAAGACCCTGGTGAAGACATGAATAAACACAAGACACTAATAATATCAATGCTAGCTTGCCAGTTAGTTTCTCTGAAACCCAGACCAAATCCAGTGTCAAAGATCTTGTAATAATACATTTGGTGAGGAAAAAGTACACATATTATCATGTGGCATCTATTGTTTCATAGATGCCACATGTTTCATTTAAAATCCACTGTGGTGCTGTCATTATTAAATTTACTAAAAGAAACAATGCTAACCTTCACAGTCTTGAAAGTGTGTGAGGATCTTCCTTTAGAAAATGAGGTCCTCTGTCCTCTTCCTTTGTGTAGGGCTCTGGTCAAAGAAGTCAAAAACAAAACACTTTTTAAACAGTGTTTATGAAGCATGTAGACAGCTCCAAATTCACAGCTTTTTGATGCATAATTCCATCAATATATGATTATCATTGGAGATTTTGAATCAGGCTTATCAGGACATTCAAGTAGAATATGATATCCAACCTACCACCAATATACACAGATTCTGTAAAAGTTACCACACTAAATGTCCAGTTGTGAAATATGATGACAGACTTTACTTATCAGCTTTCTTTCAATGAGTTCATCAGTTGAACTGGATAACCTAAAACTTAAACAAAGGATTAGATTTCGCAGTTGAACACTTACATCATCACCGAAGCATCTTATGAGCCTCGTTAGCCCTCCTATGCCGCTCTTGATTTTGTACAGCTCCACGAACCTCTCCATAATGGTCAAGCACAGCAAAAGGAACCCTTTCAGGTCAACAGATGTAAGACAGGCAAATTCTGCTTCAACCTGAGCAATAGAAGAAGAGGGGTGGAGAGTACAGGCAGAATAAAAAAAAAGATTCATTGAGACCCAAATTTAAGCAAACAGTCATCTGAGGCCCATTAGAGAAAACACAAACACACAAAAAGCAAACAAACAAAAGATGCACTTTACCTGCCGTTCAGCAAACAAGGAAGTTCAGAGAACAATAAGCTCTGTCCTGAAATCTTTTAAAGTAGAATGATTGTGAAAATGACTTATGTGATGTAAAACTTTAGTAAGCGTGCGATTAAAAGAACACTGAGTAAAAGGACAAGTAACAATTTCCTTATTCCTCAGATGTTTACCTTGATGAGCAATACTGTTTTAGTCCAACTGCCTCATTAAAGTTACACAACAGGCTTTTTACATTAAAGCCAGCAAGTCCATTACATACTCCCTTTTTAGATCTGAAATACTGTGCACATTCTGTGTATATGTAGTGGACAGCAATTTACCCAAAAGAGCGCAAAGTTTGCAAGTCCACCTCATTTAAATGACGAAGTCAGATGTGATCATCTAGACCTGTGAAAATAAATTAATGACAAACCTGCAGTTATGGATGTTATTACAACCACAAGAACCTAAACAGTCTGCTCCATTGCTTTTGTTAATGAATCATTTGTTGGTAACACATCTGAATATTTAGTTTATGCCACCTGCATGCAATCATCAATAGTGCCATATTACTTCTTAAGAAGTACCCTGACACTACAATCTTTATATCATTTGTTCTACAGAGCTATTAAGTTACAATATAATCTGTGGTGTTTCCAGTATGACAAAATGCACAAATTGTAACTTACCATTTGACTCCACTGACAAAAATAAATCCCCAGCATCAAGTTTGGCTTCACAGACCTAAAATAAGTAAAATAAAAATATATGTTATAATTATATTGTTTTTGCCATTTATTCATGTTTGCTAATTTTCTGACATATAAACAATGTTAGTTTTGTTACAATACAGAGAATGCAGTTTAATTAAAAGGTAAATTATGCAAAAAAAAACAAAACAAAACAAAAAACTTCTGCAGTATACCATGCCAAAAATCAGTGTCTCTGATGCCAATTATTTTATCACTACAGCTCTTTTAGTATGGAAACTCACACAATCTAGTCATACTGATCACAAGAGTTCAAAAATAAGTTAAAATGGTGAGCTGTTGTTAAGCATAAAGCATTTCAGGCTAACAAATAACTGCACAATATAATTAAAGCAAAAAATAAACACACTGGAGGACTATCTGATAAAAACTAATATAATGCTGGTTTGTAGACCATATTTTGTCTCAGTCCTCAGTGCACTCTTGCAGCTTAGCATGCAGCAGTTAATAACAACTTAAGTGATTACATAGGGGTAAACAGATGACAACAAGCATCCGAGTCCTGCCAAAAGTTCTCTTTTTGAACCCAGTCAGTTATTGGAAATATTGCCAAAATGAACTTCCACCAAAATACAACAGCCTGTGAACTTGAAAGAAATTTACAAGTACAGAGACAATATGAAATAAGCTTTATTAATTAGCTGAGTTAGCTTGCTAATATCGCAACAGTGGTTGAGTGCACAACCTTAAAGCTAGCGGCACAACACTTGTGATTTGGTCAGCGCCACATTAAACCCATAAAAAAGGCCATGTGTCAGTTTATTAGGTTAAGTTTGGTCATGACACACAAGCTGGACCTTGTCGGCTAAAGTTACATTAGCTAAAGCAAACATTTCGGTAAAAGAGAAAAACACACATCATGCCATAAATTCAAAACATGTTCCAACTTTTGTAGCTCTCTTTCCTTTATAGTTATAACCAATGTTACTCACCTTGAAAGCATATTCCAAAGAAGACGATTAGAAAACGTCCAAGTAAAGTGAGCATGTCGTTAACCGCCAATTCCCCATGATGCACCTCGGTAGCAGTCACATGAGGCAGTTTTGAATCCTGCTGTGCTCAACTTACCCACATTGTCAAGTTCACATAAGTTGCTGATTTAGCTGGACATGAGTTTTCAAGTTAGCTTTTTTGGTGTAATTGGGACGTTTTAACTTATAATTCTATGTTATAACAACAACTTCAGTCATCTATCGTCAAACTGATATAGAATAATATGTTGAAATAACAAACATCTAGAATTACATTTTACAGTGTAGAGATAGTGTCTGTCTCCCGAATCCAAACTGGAAGCTGGTTCCACAGAAGAGGGGCCTAAAAACTAAAGGCTCTGCCTCCCATTCTACTTTTAAATACTCTAGGAACAACAAGTAAGCCTGCAGTGCAAGAGCGAAGTGCTCTAATAGGGTGATATGGTACTACAAGGTCATTAAGATAAGATGGGGCCTGATTATTTAAGACCTTGTATGTGAGGAGCAGGATTTTGAATTCAATTCTGGATTTAACAGGAAGCCAATGAAGGGAAGCCAAAACAGGAGAAATATGTCTCTCTTTCTAGTCCCTGTCAGGACTCTTGCTGCAGCATTTTGGATCAGCTGAAGGCTTTTCAGGAGTTTTAGGACATCCTGATAATAATGAATTACAGTAGTCCAGCCTGGAAGTAATAAATGCATGAACTAGTTTTTCAGCATCACTCTGAGACAGGATATTTCTAATTTTAGAGATGTTGCGCAAATGGAAGAAAGCAGTCTTACATATTTGTTTAATATGTGCGTTGAAGGACATGTCCTGGTCAAAAATGACTCCAAGGTTTCTCACAGTGTTACTGGAGGCCAAGGTAATGCCATCCAGAGTAAGAATCTGCTTAGATACCATATTTCTAAGATTTTCAGGGCCGAGTACAATAACCTCAGTTTGATCTGAATTAAGAAGCAGAAAGTTAGCGGCCATCCAGGTCTTTATGTCTTTAAGACATTCCTGCAGTTTAACTAATTGATGTGTGTTACCTGGCTTCATGGATAGATAGAGCTGCGTGTCATCTGCATAGCAGTGAAAATTTATGCTATGTCTTCTAATGACAAGCACCGAGTGCGCTACGACTGTAATGGGAAATTCACAGAGAAACTCGCGGATTCTTCCACTGACCGCTGCGGCACACCTGCACCAGGCTAAACCTCCACCTACTCCCGTCCTACTTTACAGGTGAAAATAGAGCAACTAGCCTTTGACTTTATTTATTTTCTGCTGTGTTTTACTTGCATCTATTTGAAAGAGTGAGTGTAAACACAAAAATTTTTTATTTTATGTGCTGGAATGTGCAGAAAATAGGTTTAAATGTTAAACAAATTTCTTCCAGTCAGAGAATGTTGCAGATAATTAAATTTTTGCTTGATGCATAAAGTTAAAAGATTAAAACTAATAAAACAAGTTTTAAAAAGAGACTTTTCCATTTGATTACATTTTGTATGATGGATTATGCAGAAAAAGTAGAATTGGGCTGAAAGATCTATCGCTTTATCACCTATTCAGGTTGTAAATCGTGTTTTTAAAAAGTAACTAAGTAACTAAGTAACTAATTACTTTTGAAAATAAGTAATCAGTAAAGTAACGGGATTACTTTTTGGGGGAAGTAATCAGTGATTAGTAACTGATTACTTTTTTCAAGTAACTTGACCAACACTGTTCATGAGTGACGGGAGAAGGGAGTGGCCGGCTGCAGTGATGCGGACACTGTACCGGTCTGTTGTGTTGAAGAGAGAGATAAGTGTAAAAGTGAAGCTCTCAATTTACTGGTCGATCTACGTCTGTAGGGAACTCCTGAGGGCGAGGCCCCCGCGACCCGGCCCCGGATAAGCGGAAGAAGATGGATGGATGGTGCTGTGCATTGTGGCCACCAGTGTTGGCAAGTTACTTGAAAAAAGTAATCAGTAACTAATTACTGATTACTCCTCCAAAAAGTAATCCCGTTACTTTACTGATTACTTATTTTCAAAAGTTACTTGGTTACTTTTTAAAAACATGAAACACAACCTGAATATGTAATAACGCGACAGACCTTTTTCTATTTTTTCTGCATAATCCATCATATAAAATGTAATCAAATGAAAAAGTCTCTTTTTAAAAATTGTTTTATTAGTTTTAATCTTTTAACTTTATGCTTCAAGCAAAAATTAAATTATGTGCAACTGTGTTTGACTTGAAGAAATGTGTTTAACATTTAAACCTATTTTCTGCATATTCCAGCATATAAAATAAAATCATGTTTTGTGGTTATACTCACTCTTTCAAATAGATGCAAGTAAAACACAGCAGAAAATAAATAAAATCAAAGATTCAGCAGCCCTGAGTCCTGTCGCTCTTAAATCTATTGTCACCTGTTTAGCAGGAGTGCTGCAGCGGTCATGTCAGTGGGGGTTTCTCTGTGAATGTCACATTCCCATGGCAGCGTGCTCGCTGCTCGCTCAGAAATTTAGGGGTTTAGTTTTCTTCCCACGCAGAGTTTACAGCAGACGCTAATGTTTTTGTCACTTTTATGGAATCAAACTCAAAGTAATGTGAGTACTTCCACCCTTTAAACGCTGCATGGTCATCTCTCTCCCACACTTGATATATTATCCATTGTTGATCTGCACATTTCTGTTACCACGAACGTCACATGTGCTTACATCATTATCTTGAGGCGTTACTTGTAACGCGTTACTGCTCATCTCTGGTGCCCACACATTTGCACTTTGGCCCTGCCTGTCCACTGGACGTAGATCTGGAGCTCTCGTGTGTGTTTAGATGCAGCTTTGTGAATCTAATCTGTGCTGATGTTCTTATTAAAACGAAAAAAGCTTTCTCCTTCAGATTAATTGTACTGTCACAGAGTACTGTCATTAACCTGAACCATTTACAGAGATCTCAGAGGTTTTGCTGTCAGTTTCCTGCCCTAAAAGAGTAAATATGATAAAACTGCAGCTTTCAAATATCAGTTTGATGATAAAACAATAAACAACATTTACAAGAGGCAACACTACATCAAAAATCCACAGTTTTCCACAATAACCCCCCAACCCTTCCACAAACACACCATTGTGTGGCGTTGGTGCCCCCCGGCACACAGTGAGTGGCCGTTTGACACCGTGTTCTTATACAATCAGCTGAGGCATCAGAGCGCAACTAGCAAGAAGGCGTGAGGGACTGCTCGGTGCCAAAATGAGCGACCAGAGTGCTGCCTCTACATCTCACGAGGGAGTGAGATGAAGGCGAGGAGAGAACGAGAGCGGGAAATACTTGAGAGAGCCAGTAGATACAGTACACACACACTCATAGAGGCTTCTGTCAATGCAGTGTTACAGGAAGGCACCAGGAGGAAAGTGAGGACACAGGAGAAAAAAGACACAGATAAATAGGATGGGAATCAAAGTGAATGACAAAGGAAAGGAGGGGAAGGAGGATAAAAATAGGAGGGGAAGGCGAGCATTCAAGAACGCGTGAGAAACGCCGCTCTCTGCAGCTCAGACCACGACGCCACGCTGCAGCATCACTCCCACTGTCCAGCAACACATTGCGTTTGATTTATGACCTCATTACAAGGTCGCAGTGTAGGTTAAAAAAAGGGAATTCATCTACTTACCACAGTAGGGTGCAGAGGGTGTCCACCCACGAGCTCTGCTCTCAGACTACAGACAGGATTCATTTTTTAAAATTCATTTTTTAGGGCACACTTCTCTTATTTATCTTACAGAATTATTGCTCTCCTTTGGTGCTATTCTGTGCACGGGAGGGTCTGAATCAGACGTATTGCTAATGCATAAAGAAACAAGAGGGCAGGGAGGAACTGTAGTCATAAAACAGACCGAGCTTTAAGATCCACTATAGAATTACGTGAGTCCTCAGGTTCTCATTCTGCATGCACAAAACGCTCCAATTGCTAATATCACATATCCCCGTAGAGAACTGCTTCTGCCAATTAGCAATATTTGAAGTCCAGTGCAGGCTGTCTGTTTGATAGACTAGGGCTCAGTGCAAGCTCAGCTCATGCGCTTCCATCTCAGTCAGATCCTGCAGAAACCTCCTGATTTAAAGGAGTAATCCAGTTACTGTGGATATCATTTGGGACAGTCAGAGCAGGTAGATTAGAAAAAAATGATCGAGAGACTAAGTTAAGTATGAAGTATGAACCGATCCTCACACAATGAATTCTGCATTTTTCATTGTTTAACTGAGTTCTGACTTTCTTTAAACTTCAGCTGTATTTATCTCTCCTCATAATTACCTCCGCCGATGTCTTCAAGATCAACTCAATGATTTATTTGTGGAAAACAGACAAAAATCTTTGTAACTTGGAAACTATGATTTTTTATCCTCACACCTCCACATCGTTATTTTTACCACAATAGGTTTTCTTCATCATTACATTTTAACTGCTGGACACTCAATCAACATGTCACCTTAACTCAGATTTAAACACAGAGATCAAATCAGTCGCTTGCCTGGTCTTACTTCAGGGTTTGTCTGACCTTTCTCTACCACTTCCATTTAAATAACAAATTACTGCAGCTCAGTGAGTTTTAGTCACAAAGTTTAGGATCCCTTACATATGGCCGCATGTTTTTCTATTAATAAATCTCCACATGGTTCCCTTCCCTTCCTTTAAAGCAACACATCAACCAGCAGAGAATCATCTGGTGTCTCATGTTAACAGTTTATTGCATTCTGCACTGTTACAGCACTTAATTCTCACTAAGCCCTGTTACTGCAGAGCACTGTTCACCACACTTTACTGTTACACTGAGCCACTTCAGTGTCGTCTCATATTTGTTTTGATATCAATTCTGTTTTTGTTTTGTTGATTTTGAAATAATTAACTTAATATATATTTATATATTACCATTATTTGCTTATTTACATATGCCATTGGACTTGGAGCCTGCAGCACAATCATAACTGTTGCATGAACTTAGAGTCTCATGTGATCTGTTGGACCGCTCAGTCAGTTTCTGTCTTCAGAGCTTCAAGACAGCAATAAAATGACATTATGATGGAGTCAGTTTATGATAACACGATTAACTGTGATAAATGGGTGAAAACTGTAAATCTGTTGCTGTGTATGTACACGGAAATTCACATCAAACAAGATTTCACATTAGCTTTTTCATTCAGAGTCTCGGATACTCGAAACATAACTCTAACAGTGTCATAGCTGCTGCAGAGTTATTTGTTTGTTCAGCAAGCTTGCTTTAAAATGGGAAAATAACCAGAATGCAGCCAGCTGGCAACCAGTTGAATTGAGTCTCCTTCTACAATTAGACAATGCTGCCAACAAGTTGCGTTCACTGACACAGACTGACTCACACTGATTTCAAAGTGTTGCCAATCTGTCAAATTAGGCATCTGCAAACTTGGTCATTCTACCTGAGAATGACTTCAGTCAGAGACAGGCTGCCTCCTATTTGATGAGCTGTGATCAGCAGTGGTCACCTGGAAGTCGAAGGTTTCACACACTCAACCTCTGGATGGCCACAAGGTTGCACAGCAAAAAGTCTTAGGTCAAATCCAGGCTGGTGCTTTTCCGTGTGGAGGTTACATTTTCCCCTCATGCCTGTGTGGGTTTTTCTCTGGTGCTCTGGCTGCTCCTAGCAGTGAACCCCAGGAAGGCGGCCGGTCCAGACGGAGTTCCTGGCAAGGTGCTAAGAGCATGTGCACACCAGCTCACCCTCATCTTCACCAGACTCTTCAACCTCTCACTGGATCAGGCAGCCATCCCATCCTGTCTAAAATCAGCCACAGTCATCCCAGTGCCAAAGAAGTCTCCCATCTCCAGCCTGAATGATTACCGCCCTGTGGCCCTCACGCCGGTAATCATGAAATGCTTTGAGAGACTAGTCCTTCAGCACATCAAGGATTACCTCCCCCCAGAATTCGACCCCCACCAGTTTGCATACCGTGCAAACAGATCCACAGAAGACGCCATCGCCACAGCCCTCCACGCTGTGCTGAGTCACCTAGAGCAGCGGCAGAGCTACGTCCGAATGCTCTTCGTGGACTACAGCTCAGCCTTTAATACAATCATCCCGGACATCCTCATCACCAAACTGGTCACTCTTGGCCTCCCTCCTCTCACATGTGCCTGGATAAAGGACTTTCTCACAAACCGGCCCCAGACTGTAAGACTCGGCCCTCATCTCTCCTCCACTCGCACACTGAGCACCGCCTCCCCACAGGGCTGTGTGCTGAGCCCCCTCCTGTATTCTCTCTACACCCACGACTGCAGTCCGACCCACAACAACACTCTCATCATCAAGTTTGCTGATGACACCACGGCAGTCGGACTCATCTCAAAGAGAGACGAGGCAGACTACAGAGAGGAAGTCCTGAAGCTGGCAGCCTGGTGTTCAGAAAACAACCTGCACTGAACACTAAGAAAACCAAAGAGCTCATTGTTGACTTCAGGAGGCACAGCACTGACTTAGCCCCCCTCTACATCAACGGGGAGTGTGTGGAGGGGTCCACACCTTCTGGTTCCTTGGTGTCCTCATCTCTGCTGACATCTCCTGGACAGACAACATCTCAGCGGTCGTCAAGAAGGCCCAACAGCGGCTGCACTTCCTGAGAGTCCTCAGGAAGTACAAGCTGAACTCCGACCTGCTGCTGACCTTCTACTGCTCGTCCATTGAGAGCCTGCTAACCTACTGCATCACGGTATGGTACAGCAGCTGCACCAAGGCGGATAGAGTGAGGCTTCAGAGTGTGGTCAAGACAGCACAAAAGATCATCGGCTTCCCTCTCCCCTCCCTGATGGACATTTATTCCTCCCGCTGCCTCAGCAGAGCAGCAAACATCATCAAGGACAGCTCCCACCCTGGCTTCAACATGTTCAGCCTGCTTCCCTCAGGGCAGCGCTACAGGTGCATCAGCACAAAAACCCACAGACTCAAAAACAGTTTCTTCCCCAAAGCCATAACCACCCTGAACTCACACATGCACCGATAACACAGCCCCCCCTCCCCCATTTTTTTTTTCTCTTCCCACTTCCTCTATGAACCACCACTGTGCAATACCAAATTCTATGTGTACTAACCCAACTGTATAAACACAACACTATTTATTACATATTACTTTTTTAAAACCGGCTTGTATATTTGTACATTTTATATACATATATATATATATTTTTCCCTCTGTTAATACTGTTCATATGTATATAGTGCTGCAGAACTGATTGGTTGCTCCTTGCAAAGAAGAGAAGGTTTGAACGGCAGGTGGGTGGAGCTTGTGTGCTCAAAAACAAATATGGGGCTGGACCAAGATCCAAAATAGGGATTTGCACCATCTATGATGTCATATGAAGCAAAACATTACTAAATAAATGAAGTAGTTGAATTTTGACACCAGTAGAAACTTCATAATTGAATGTTGGGGAAGTCAGTCATGACTAATCGCCATGGAAAAACAAATTTGTTCAGTACTCGAGGCTATCCGGTTAGCTCAGAAACAATCATCACTTCCACAAAATATCCAATCAGCCTTTTATACATGCTATTAAAATAAACTGACCACGTGGTCTTTTTCACTGCTAACAACCACACATCTGCAAAAGTTGAATCTGTTCATCTGGACGTAGCGTTTTGTGGGAGAAACGTTTCGTCACTCATCCAAGTGACTTCTTCAGTCTCAGCTGACTGCAGGTTTCCCCAATCTTATAAACTGCCAGGACTCTGCAGTCTATTCACACCTACAGGCCAGTGGACACTCTTTCAATGATGAGGATGTGCACATCCTGGACAGGGAGGAACGCTGGTTTGACGGCGGAGTCAAGGAGGCCATTTACGTGAAAAGGGAAAGACCATCTCTGAATCGAGGAGGGGGCCTAAGGGTCCATCTGTCACCATCTTACAATGCTGTGATTGCAGCCATTCCCCAACTCTCTGTGAATGGGACTCATGGCCATTGATCAGTGTTCTTTGATCAGTGATTGTTAATCAATGGTCGTGAGAATTTGCATAATTAAGATTAAGGAACTGACCTCCCAGCCCATTGTTCCCTCAGTGGGCTGGTTTCAGTCATTATGCAAATGTACTGTTTATAAGGTTTGGGGAAACCTGCAGTCAGCTGAGACTGAAGAAGTCACTTGGATGAGTGACGAAACGTTTCTCCCACAAAACGCTACGTCCAGATGAACAGAATCAACTTTTGGAGATTTACTTTCCTGGATGATTGAGCATGCATCAAGACGTAACAGCCACACAACTCAGCTACTATTCACTCACTTTATAAGTATGTGTGGGGTTACCTTTGAATTTTAGTAGGCCTTCCTTATAATCGGACTTAAGAACCACACACACACACGGCAGGTATTAATATCTTGTGGGGACGTCTAATTGACATAATGCTTTCCCTAACCCCTTACCTAAAACCTAACATGTGACTCTGTCACTAAAACCACTTTTGGAGTCTCAAAATTGTCTTCAAACTTGTGGAGAGCAGGATTTTGGTCCCCACAAGAATAGTAAACTTCCAATTTTTGACAATATCTTTTAAACAAAGCAAGAGTAAACTTGTAAATTTGTCAGGAGTAACACATGCTCCAGTCTGCTACAGCTGCCTCAAAACTAAAATTTCCCATCTGAGGCCAACAGTCCTCTTCTCTACGGCTTCTATCACAGACAGCAGACTCTCCTCTCTCAGTGACGCAGCAGCTGCTCAGTTTACCTGCTGCAGATGCTGTTCATGCTATAGCACGCTTTGAAAGCATATAGGATGGTGGAGAGAGAGACAGATGACAGAAGGAAGTGAAACGAGCCATTATCAGACATCAGAGAGAGAAAGCAGACGCGTAGAGGTGAGGTAAATGAAGTAAGAAACTTAAACGGGGAGGCAGATGGAGAAGGCGAGAGACAGCGAGTCAGACGGGAGGCTGAAAAATGTGAGAAAGAAGAGGAAGCGTGAGGGCTTCACTCCTCCTGGTCCAGCAAACGCAATCACATACTGAATTATAGCATTTATATATCTGTGAAAGTCTTGTGAGATGACCACAAACAAACATTATTGCACTCATTTAGCCACAAAGGAGCATTAAAAGTCTTATACAAGTAAAAGAAACTGATGCACTTGCGTCAGAGTGAGAGTTTTCAGTTATACAACTACCAATGAAAAAACTTGACATGTTTTCTTTTCTCTTTTCCTCACAAGTCGTGCTCATATTTAATATAAAAGCTGATACAACTAACAATTTAGCAAAGAGATTCCAAAAACAAACCCCTCCGACTCCCTGCAGAGAGTGAGAGCTCAGGCCATTTCCAGCATGTCGTTCACTATCAAATGAAGGCTAAAACACCTGAAAAAACACCCTATGTGAGACAACACAAGCAGCCAGTCACATCCGCAATATTGACATTTTTAAGCAGGCACACTACGCTCCGATCTTAGACCCTACGGATGTAGCCTGTTGGAGTTGGAAGCAGCCACGGTGCGGCACATTGGCCGTTATCATCTTGTATTTTGGGAATCTAAATTGACCATAATTGGATCACATGACCGTTAAGCTGATCTTGTCATGGTCTGTGTGAGCAGCTGGGTGTGTTGGGGAGAGCCTACATCCTCTCACCAAGTAAGCCACTCCATCCCAGTACCTCTGGCCCAATCCACGCACCCACTAACACCTTTTCTCTCTCTCCAGTGTGCCCCGCGAGCACCACGACACCAGTCACCGTTTATGTAACGTACCTCGGGCTGCCACGCTGGAATTTTCCACCGAGTATTATATTGTATATCAATCCACGCCGAGCTTCTAGGTTTTGTTTCACCTTGTCAGTGACGTGTTGTTGTAAATAAAAGCTTCTTCAGTTAAACTGTCCTGCCTCCACACTACAATCCTGCACTTGAGTCCAGTTCCGGTACAGGCCTCTGGCCCCCTTGACAGATCTAGCAACAAGTCACCGCCTTGCTGAGTCTCTGGTACAATCCTGTAACACTGGTAACACTTTATAGCGAAGCTCATGACTAAGGATGAAATTCCTCTGTAATTAAATGATATTTTATTTGAAGTTAAAATGTACTATTATGTATTATTATATTATGGAGTGGATTTTTTTTTAACATTATTCAATATTCATTAAGTTCACGTGGATAATGGATATTCAGTTATTCAGTTCTGCTTTTTAACTGATGCTGTACTTAAAATGACTTCCAGTAAATTGTGTCTTTCTTGTAAAATACCCAGAAGTCAGACAAGGTTAAGCAACTCCATGATACGGCCTGTACCCCTGAAATCACACTTACGATGTAAAAGGGCATAATATTTGTTTTTCCGCAATAAAATTAATTATACAGTGCTTAAGTGTACTTACAGTATAATTATTTCTTTGTTTTCTATAATAACCTGACTTGTTACTCCCTTATTCTAGTATACCTAACTTTAAGTATTTGTATGGAAATATATTTGCATTGTAATTTCAAATAAAACACAATGAAATTTCATTTGATTACAGGGGAATTAGTTTGAATCCAAACAATACAATTAGTATAGTATAGTAAGTAAGTGCTACACCAAAAGAACCAGAAACAAAGGAACCATGCTTACATTGTCCATATTGTGGACGCATCTTACTGTAAATACCAAAAAGCAGTTTTAGTTTGATTTTGCAAAGCACCATTTGCTAATAATGGCTGCTCACCCAAAGCATGGCGTAGGATTAGAGTCAGGGTTGGCACATATGATGAGCTCAGAGGGTTAATCAAGTTATTTATCAAAGTCTTCCATAAAAAATGCTCCAAAAGACGCCAACACCAGACACGGTGCTAAGGTTGGGTTCGGTGACTGAGATTAGCTGAGGTGACCAGCATGAACTAGCAGACAGCTAGCAGCAGTGGCGTTAATCATGCGTGACTACAGCGTCGGATTCAGCCTGGGTGTGAAGCTTAAAATAACAGGTGGACAGGTTGAGTGAGACAAAGACCAGAGGTTTGAGCAGCTGATTATGTGTAATCTGGTATTTTGCAGTCTCTTCGGTCTTTCTTGGATCTGATCTGGTCCTTCGGGGGTTCAGCCGCTCCTCCACTGTGAGTTTGAACTCATGCATGAAGCTACAAGCTACAGACACAAAGGTGAAAGTGGATTTCTCTTTTAAGTCTAGGCGGATGCTGCTGCTTTGTAGTGATGACCTCAGCGTTTTGTGAGTTTAGATGCTTGCAGTTGAAAAAACAAATGAGAGGAGCTCTGACAACAGCTGGTGTTGTTTTCATGTACAGTAATGTTCAGAGAGGATCGCCACTGCGACACCGTGGGGAAATGCTCCGTCGAGAAGATGTTCTCTTCATTAACGCCAACAAAACGAGACGAGAGGAAGAGGTGAAAGCCAACTTCTTTTTTAGTAAATAATGAATATTCTCTGAAATATTCATAAAAGTCTGCATTTGAATTATGTAACGCGGCCTCTGTGAATCAAACGTCCCGGTCAGAGTCGGAGTCGCGTAAGGCTCAAGATGGAAGTCAAAGGCCTCCGGGCGCCGTCGTTACTTCTACTTAAAACAAAGAGCGTTCCCCGGCTCTAAATGGTGACAGCTGTTACTGCATAACATAAAAACTGTTAATTGCAATCCTCCGTCTCTGCTCGCTCTGCTGTTATTTTTCTTTCGCACACGCCCACATGCACTCATGCACACACAAAATGAGACAGGCGCCACTGATTGCCGTGAATTTTGCATGACTGACATGCAATCAGTGGCTGGATTTTCTTTGCTTACCCTGTGGCAGTTTGCAGTGTGGGCCTCGGCACTGTTTTTTTTAACCCCCCCATCCCACATAATTAGGCTTATGCTTTTCTTTGTGTGCTCTTGAATAGTTTTGCGGCTTGTGTTTTAATGTTCTCTGGGACATGGGAAATAATTCAGTCTTGCTTTTTAGTCAATCTAATCAAATTCCACAATGTTTTTGCTCTTTCTGAGGCCCAAAAGCACATTTACAATATACTGTGCATCGAAGAACTGCTGGTGGCAACCTGTGATTGAACTCACAAACTAAAGGAACGATTGGAGTTACTGTTGTCATCTGGATCACAGAGGATCCCTGACTGGCAGAGGATGATGCAGCACTCATGGCCGAGTATTGCTGCCCCACACCCAGTTTCAATACCCGAGGGAAGGGGAACGAAACAGTGTTTACCTACACTCTTGTTCCTTTGTGCAGTGCATACATCGGAGAGCACAGCACATGTGGCCCCACTATCCATTCAACCACTTTCCCAGACTTCAATTTGTGAGTGGAGATTGAGTGGTGGGGGGAATGCATGCATACAGGAGCTGCTGATTTTAGCCAACATGACATATGACATGAATCAACTGAGGATCCAGATGCATGTCTCGGGTCCTGTGTCAGGATGTTTTTTCCCTATTTCTTGGGTACATGACTGTTTATCTGCTATAGCTGATAGTTAGTTTAGTCCTGCCACTTCTTTTATCCTCCACTTCAGTTTCACACTGCACACCTTCTGCGTTATGCCTTTATTCTTTAATGATTCAAGTGTCAGTGTGTTGAACTTAGTTAAAGAGTAGCCAGTGTGCAAAGAAAAACTTTGAAAGATCTTCACAAATCTTGGGGGAGTTACTGTTCGAGACTACCTAAAAAATTGCAATAACGTCTAGCTTAAAGTATAAAGAAATGAAGCGTGGCTGAGTTTTGCACAGTACTGTAGATGACCACATCTGAATATCCCAGGATGCTTCAAACAAATTAGGAAGAAAGTTCAGAAAGACAGTTATTAACAGGGGTGCACATAAGTGGTCCGCAGGTGCGCATGCGATGTCTAAATAAAAGACGCGCACCAGATAAGAAGTTGCAACGTGTTTGCGTCCATATAAAAGGCGCTGTTTTTGTCCGCTAGAGTGGGACTTTCACGGCATATTCTGCACCACATCTCTGTGCGTTCATCATTTGATTGAAGCCAGCTCACCTCCTGCAACCACTTTTCCGAGAATATGCGCTTCTTTTGCGGTTCGGACTCCTTCTGACATTTCTTTGGAGGTGGAGGAACACCAAAGTAATTGCTTAAAGGAGCTTCTTCGACATGTTTAAGAGTTCTGAACAAATGTCTGTCCTCCTCCAGAAAATCTTATGTATGCAAACGCGCGTTGCAACTTCTTATCTGGTGCGCGTCTTTTATTTTGACAGTGCATGCGCACCTGCGGACCACTTATGTGCACCCCTGGTTATACAAGTAAAAAGTCCCCAGTCCCTGAGATAGGAGCAAGACTCTCAGAATGAAAGAGGCACAAAATAATGATGAAAATATTTGTTTGAGGTTGCTTTGCATAATTTTGTTTTCTTGTTCCATTTCTTTCATTGTTTTTCAACCAAAGTTGATCTGAGAAAGTGAGTGTCAAGTGTTCTGTGTCTGTGAGGAGCCTACACTTGAAAAGACCCGACTTTGGATTTCACTCCATTTATTTTTGACAAGTTTCAGCTTCATTCAGGTAGGTAGCTGTTTTGCTAGATAGATAGGTAGTAGGTAAATAGGTGAAAAACCTTTAAACACAACAAAATAAAGAACATTTCGTTAATTTAACCAAGGATTTTCTTTTACACAGAATTGTTCACCTTAAATCAAACCAAACATATTTACACTAGTTTTAAGATTTAACCACAGATTTGGGGTAGCTATTTCTAGTATTAATTAACATAAATGTGGGAAACACTATCTACATAAACAATTTATTCAAACTTAAACATTCCTTTTAATATCAATATAATGCTTTAAACTTAAATGCAGTAACTATTTCCCAAAGCATAAATACATTTCCACAATTGAGCTTCCATAGGTCCCAAACGTATAAGCAGCAAATATGAGACCAAGAGCTCACCGATAGCCCGTCTAGTCCAAAGTCTTCCTCACAGTGGCAAGTGGATTGCTTTGTTTGCTGTCCTCAGTATGTCGCTCTCCGGTCAAATGACTGCTGCATGCATTTTAAGGCTTACTAGGCACGCCCGCCCTTGATTTCTCTAATTCAGCTCACCATGGAGCAGCACGCATCAGGTCTAATCAGCAGCAGCGCAGAGCAGGTAGTGCAGGAGGAGGAAGAGAAGAGCAACAGCCACACCTACTAGGTCAGCGCGACACCTCCCACTCGATCTTTCCTCAGCACTGCATGGAAAGATCGCACTCAGGTGGGCTGGTCCCTGGCTTGATCTTCCACCGGTAAAAGGACCACAAGACGTCGGATGTCCCGATGTAAAATGGTGCTCAGCTCAGGACTTCTGGTAGCAGATTTTGGACTCTTGATTGCAATGCTGGAACTTGGAGAGACCCTCACCTGCACATCCCGAACGATCCCTCTGGAATCAGGATTCACGCTGATGACTTTTGCGAGTCTGAACTGCCCTCTAAGGGCGTTTTGGTCGCAGAGCCAAACTATGTCTCCAACAGCAATGTTTCTCTCTGCAGTATGCCACTTACTGCGGATGAACAGATTTGGTTGGCTCCAGGACCTCCAGAAGTTGTTGACCGTGGTTTGTACTTCTTTCAGCCTTTTGAAAGGATAATTTGTGAAGTCGATCATTTTGAAGTCCCCACTTTGTGTGGCTCGACCAAGCAACAGATTATTCGGCGTGATGTAGTCAATGCGATCTTCTCGGCTCTGAATTCTGGCATCAATGGGTCTTTCATTTGCAAGGTTGGCAGCTAGCTGGAGTGCTGTCAGAAACTCACTGAAGGCAAGAGCCTCTACATTGCCAAGCGTATGAAGAGCTCTCTTTGTAACTCTGACAGCGGCTTCGGCGGCCCCGTTTCGGTGAGGTGAGTCAGCGGGAAGAATCTTCCATGCCCAGGTTGTCTCATTTTTGGCAGAGTATTCTTCAAGCGACTCCTTGTTTTGTTGTCTCAGGTAAGCATACATTTCCTCTAGCACAGGTTTGGTGCCGACAAAGTTTGTGCCAGGATCTGACCAGATTTTTCGGGGATGGCCTCGAACAGAAGTGAACCTCTGGTAGGCAAGCAGGAAGCTCTCTGTTGATAGTGTGCTTGCTAGTTCGACATGAATGGCTCGGCTTGCCATACAGCAAAACACAACTCCCCAAACTTTCATGGTCACTCTTTTCTTGACATCATCCCTCACATGATAGGGTCCAAACAGGTCGACAGATGTGAATTCGAATGGTGCAGCAGGATTTGACCTCTCTTCAGGTAAGTCTCCCATTACTTGCTTACAGGTTCTTGCCTTTGCCTTCTTGCAGATGATGCACTGGTCCACGACCTTTTGGGCAATAATTCTTCCTCTGACAACCCAAGCCTTCATTCTCATCCGCAGTAAGGTTCCTGCCACTCCGTCATGTCCCTCGCTGTGTGCTTCTCTGGCAAGGAGGGTGGATAACCAGGCTTGGAATGGTAGAAGGGGAACGGCTCTGCGGTCTTCTTTGAAGGTCTGGATTCTGCCACCACAGACTAGAAGTCCACTTGTTTGGTCTCTGTAAACAACTAGTCTGTCTGTTGTGGTGCTTGGGAAGTTGACGCCCTCTTGTGCTGCTAGGCAAAGGTCTCGAAAAGCATCTCGTCTCTCATTGACTGTGAGGACACCCGAAGATGGTACTACCTCCCACTTTTCTTGGTCTCTGGTCTTGGATCTCATGAACTTTTTGGCAACCCTCCAGACCCACGCCACGGTCCCAATCAGCCTTCTCAGGTTGCTGAATCGCCTTTCGTTGATTAACTGTTGGGTTGCTACTCCTGCCAGTGGTCTTCTCGACTCTACGTGTACGGAGTCCTGAGCTGCATTGGTGTGGATTCTGGTAAGGACCGCAACAAAAGCCTTTTTCTGTAGCGTTGTGACCTTTTCTCGAGCTTGGGCAGCGACTTCTCCGGCGGATTTCTTCAGCCACTCATCTTCAGAAAGTTGGAGAAACTTTGGACCCGACTGCCACTCGGAGTCCTCGGTTAGGGCATTTGGACTGGCCCCTCTGGTGAGAATGTCTGCAATGTTTGCTGACCCGGGAATCCACCACCAATCTTGGACATCAGTGCTACTCTGGATTTCACCAACACGGTTTGCGAAGGAGGTCTGGAAACCGTAGCCCTCACGCTGGATTGCACCCAAGACGGTCTGGCTGTCGACAAGGTGGTACCATTTTTGACCTGGATTCTGCAGTGTCTCTGGAAGTAGGTCTTCAGGACGGGCAGCAAAGACGGCGCCACACATCTCTGCTTTAACAGGATCGCCTTTATGGTTGAGAGGCGTCAGTTTGGCTTTAGACTCCACTAGTCTCACGATGACACTATGGTTGCAGTGCCAGCGAAGGTACATCACTGCGCCATATGCGTGTTCACTGCCATCAGAGAACGTGATGGCACTGGGCTCTGCACAGGGATCTGGTGGAGTCAGGGCTCTAGTGAAATGCAGTTTCTTCAGGTCAGCATACTCTTCCAGAAGCTTTATGGCATCTTCTCGGAGACCTCCAGACAAGGCTGCGTCCCATGTGTCTTCGAGGCAGTATTTTGCTTTTGCTTCTTGAAAAGCGCTCCTTACCAGGATGGCACCCTTCTGTTTGACAGGAGTCACAAGACCGAGTGGGTCATATAGGCCGGAGACTTGGCTTAGCAGTTCTCGCCTGGTTAGTGGATCAGGTGTTTGCTCTCTGACTTCTTCTCTGAGCAGGTCTTGACCAAGGCGCATTTTCCTCCTTTTCTTTGAAAAGTTAACTGCAACCATGACATGAAGTTTGTCATCATTGATGGTGTAGCCAAGGCCAAGGGCTTTGTTGTCATCTTCCGTCAGCTGGTTTGGCAGGATCATAGTCTTTGGCTCTGATCGAGGCAACTCTTTCTTTGACTCCTCCCTCCCACTTTGACTGGAGTAGACCCAAGGCTTCATGTAGAATCCTCCAGCTCTCAGGATGTGCTCGATGTTGGCTGTTAGGCGTCTCAGATGGTCGAGGTCATTGTGTGATGTCAGGATGTCATCGACATAAGCGTCTTCTTCCAGCACACGTTTTTCTTCTTTGAAGTGACTGAATGAAGGTAGGTTTGCAGTTTCTCTCATGGCGACTTGGGCTATGCAACCAGCAGGTTTGTCTCCAATGTTGACTCTCGTTATGGCATAGTCTTCTATGCCTGCATCTTCTGTGTCACGCCACAAGAATCTGTGCAAGTGGACTTCTCGATCTTCCAGCCAGACGGAGTTGTACATCTTGCGGATGTCACCAAGGGCGGCGTAGACACCAGCTCGGAACCTCAGCAGGACAGCTCTTATGGGGTTCAGGACATCAGGACCTTTGATGAGGATATCATTCAGGCTGAGGCCTCTGTACTTCTGGCTGCTGTTCCACACCAACCTCACTGGGGTAGAGACCGAGTGTGGATTTGGCGCGATGAGGTGGCTTATATACCATAGTGGCCCAGTCCAACTCTGCAGGACTTCTTTGGACAGCTTCACTGCAGCTCTGCGGTTTACCATGTCATGAACTTGTGCAGTATAGGCTGTCTTCCACTCAGGTTCTTTAGATAGCTTCATCTCGGTTCTGATGAATGTTGCTTCTACTGCTTTCCTGTTATTTGGCAAGGTTGCTGGATCTTCTACCCATGGGTACTTGGCATGCCAATGCGGTTCACTGCTGTGGTCATCTCCAGTTGAATAAGTCAGGCCATTTCTCACGATCTCCAACTCCCTCTCTTCTGCGAGCGTCATTTCTTTACCCCCTGGCTGGCAGTTCCCACAACGACACCCTCCACATCTCGGCTGGCAAGCGGCACCGATGCTTTCCCACCTCCACCACTTCAGAAAGTCTCTGCTGCTGGTAGCTGTGGTGGATAGAGTCTCAGGGTGATCAGGACGCTGACAGGAAGCTAGGACTTTAGTGAACTCTTGGTACTTGAATGCAGCAGCTCTCATTGATCTTGCGAAGTGCGTCTTGGAGGCGTGGGCCATCAAGGTGACTTCCTCAAAGAGGTCTGGATGCGTGCCCCCGATTGTCTTGCCAAGTGGACCATCCCAGAGCACCAGGTCACCGATGGAGCGGATCTTTTGGGGCACCAGCTGGCCTTCTTTATGGCTGATTAGAAGCTGGATCTCTCTAGGTCTGATGAGGTCTTGGAGAGGGACGTCAGGGAAGATCTTCTGTAGCTTCTGAGGTGGAACATGCCTTTCCACTTCAGCAATCTTGTCAAGACCATAGCAGACTAACTGGTGAGGTCTTAAAGTTCCTCTTGAGGTGTTGACACGGATCTTGAGAAGGTAGCGCTTGGTTGCCACAGATACCTTCATACCTCCGACACCCTGGATGACAAGCATGACGTCTTCACTGCGAAGGTTGAGCTTACTTGCAGCTCTGTGGGTTATGTAGTTTGTGTCAGATGCTAGATCAATTAGTGTCCCAATTCTCTGCCCATCATTGGCGATGACGTCAAGGAGCATCAGGATCACAGGGTACTCTTTTAGACCAGTCTCCTCCAGTAGACCTTTCTCCGCTGCCATGGAGTTGAAGGCTCGTGATGCGACGTTGCAGAAAGCTTTCCGACACTGCTGCGCTAGCTCTGGCGATAGTTTAGAGATGAACTCTTCTTGAACCTCTGTGTACCTCCTCCCCTCAGCTCTCACCGGACCAGACTTGGGCCTTTGTGATAAGGGTCGTGGCAGGGGACAAAGAAGGTAATGATGCTGGTCTTTGCACTCTGGCTTTCCACACAGGTAAGTAGTCTTTCTGCAGGGTTCGTCGTGGATCTCGAGGCACCTCTCGCAGGCTCCAAGTTGCTGCACTGCATCCTTTTTCTCCTGTAACTTTGTGTTGGTTCTAAACCGTCTGCAGATGTAGAGCTTCCTCTTGTGCTTCGGGTCCCCACAGATGATGCAGCCTGCTGGATCAGTACTGGATTTGACTGACTTGGTACGGGCGTACTTTGTTCTCTCCTTGGCAGGGTCGATGTCTCTCAGCTGGTCTAACTGCTCGTAGATGGACTCTTGAGATTGGAGGTAGGCGAGCAGCTTGTCAAACCGGTTCTGATGAGTCACAGCATTTTTTGGATCAGCAGCGTGGGTAAGCCAGTCTTTCTTTAGGGACTCAGGCAGCTTGCTTTCAATAGACTTTATTACTAATAGGTTCTTTATGGCATTTGCTTTATCCAGCTCATTCAAATCATAGAGGGCCTTTTCAACTGCGTGGATAAGCTCTATTATTCTTCTAGGCTGGTTGCTACGGACAGGAGGGATAGCTTGAAGCTCCTCAATGATTTCAATGGCGATGGTGGCTTGATTTCCATAGCGGTTCTCAAGGACTCTGAAGATCTCATCTGCCGAGGTGTATGCGGACAGGCGCAGATCTTTGGCCACGTTATCATCGAGGCTATCGAGAAGTTGGAATTTCTTTACTGCCATGGACCCGGTTGGTTCACCTTGCTTTTGCAAAGCCTCCCATTCCTTCCGCCATCTGTAGAACTCACGCTGGCTGCCGGTGAACTTTGGTAAAGCGGTGGCTTTCAGTTTTATGGCTGCGACCGGGGCTGCGTTGCGGACTGTGACAACTGCTTGGTCGGCATCCCTTTTAATTCTCTCTGCTTTGATCAGGGCTGCCTTCCCTGACACCAGCTTTGGAAGGCAGGTTTCGAGCTCCATTAGTCGACGATCACAATCCCGCCTCTCAGCAGGTGGAGCCCAGCGGTTCCATGTCTGGTGTGCCTGCTTAGCTTTCTTCACCAGTTCTTCTAGGTGGTGGAGCATAAAATCATATACCTCCAGGGGCATATCAGGCTGAGTGGATGAGACGTTCTCACACTCCATTTCTGCTGATTTTAGAGCACGGGTCAGTTCTCTTTCACCATATGATGTCCACAGGGTCTCTCTGATCAGGTGCTTCGCCTCCTCCAACTTCTGCTCACATTCTTTCTCCGTTTTCTCGACGTCTGCTCTCTGTTGGCCCATCAGCTCCGGTGTGCCCTCTGCTTCACACTGCGTGATGTAGGCGGCCTCAAGCTCCTCATTCACGTCAATCACTTTGGAGCCCTCTGCTGTGAGTCTCTTGAAGGAATCCTGTAGCTCCTCTACAGACATATCCATGTGGGTCCTTCTTATATGGTTGGTGAGTCTGGAAAACAGTCTCTTTGCAGTGGTTCGCTGTATTTTCAGCTCTTCGAGTGACTTGGACTCAGTCATGCTGCTTCCTTGGTTATTGGTGGGACAGGCAAACGGCAAGTTGCAATTTCCTCCAGGCCCCCAGGTGGAGTCTTCTCAGTCTTTGTGGTGAGCTTTTGTGGAGTCTTCACTGGTCAAGGCCGGTTTCTTTACTGGCCAGGCCGGTTTTTCACTGTCAAGTGTTCTGTGTCTGTGAGGAGCCTACACTTGAAAAGACCCGACTTTGGATTTCACTCCATTTATTTTTGACAAGTTTCAGCTTCATTCAGGTAGGTAGCTGTTTTGCTAGATAGATAGGTAGTAGGTAAATAGGTGAAAAACCTTTAAACACAACAAAATAAAGAACATTTCGTTAATTTAACCAAGGATTTTCTTTTACACAGAATTGTTCACCTTAAATCAAACCAAACATATTTACACTAGTTTTAAGATTTAACCACAGATTTGGGGTAGCTATTTCTAGTATTAATTAACATAAATGTGGGAAACACTATCTACATAAACAATTTATTCAAACTTAAACATTCCTTTTAATATCAATATAATGCTTTAAACTTAAATGCAGTAACTATTTCCCAAAGCATAAATACATTTCCACAATTGAGCTTCCATAGGTCCCAAACGTATAAGCAGCAAATATGAGACCAAGAGCTCACCGATAGCCCGTCTAGTCCAAAGTCTTCCTCACAGTGGCAAGTGGATTGCTTTGTTTGCTGTCCTCAGTATGTCGCTCTCCGGTCAAATGACTGCTGCATGCATTTTAAGGCTTACTAGGCACGCCCGCCCTTGATTTCTCTAATTCAGCTCACCTGGCGGAGCAGCACGCATCAGGTCTAATCAGCAGCAGCGCAGAGCAGGTAGTGCAGGAGGAGGAAGAGAAGAGCAACAGCCACACCTACTAGGTCAGCGCGACAGTGAGGATAGTAAAAAAATAAGATAATAAATATAGAGACAACCACAACTCGCGGAACTAGAGGCACGAGGAAACTGGAAGACAAACACTGGGGAAAGAATCAGCCCGATAACGGAGGAGGGGACAAAGACGAGGTCAAATACACCAGGGCAACTGAATACAGTTAGAGTAGAGCAGACAGGATCAGGATAATGAAGGGGGCAAAACAACTGAGAGCAAAATAAAGAGTGCTAGATTTAGCTGACTGATTTAGATTTAGATGAATTAACACGTAAATTCAGGTTGAGACAACTCTTCTCCTACTGTGCTTTTTATTCGTTGATTCAACAGTCCTTCGATACAAAACACAAACATGTAAATTCAACTTATCAAATGTACGGCGTCCCCAAAGCAGCTCACAGACATGCTCTGTCAGCATGCTTCACAGGGCACCGCACCTGAAATGGTCCCACATTTATTCTCAGAAAGGAGAAAACACCTTTGAGCACAGAACGTGAATCACCAGCCTGTCTCTGGACGTTAAAGCTAAAGTTAAATAATGTGTTTGTGTTAGTCCCCGTAGGGAAATTACT
This sequence comes from Oreochromis aureus, assembly GCF_013358895.1. Classification (NCBI taxonomy): domain Eukaryota; kingdom Metazoa; phylum Chordata; class Actinopteri; order Cichliformes; family Cichlidae; genus Oreochromis; species Oreochromis aureus. The sequence continues at coordinate 1,033,942 of NC_052956.1, forward strand.
CCTCTGCCTTTAACCCATTCACCCAGTGAAGCAGTGGGCAGCCACCAATGCAGCGCCCGGGGAGCAGTGTGTAGGGACGGTACCTTGCTCAGGGGTACCTCAGGGTAGCCGTTCAGTAACCCCGACCTTCCGATCATGGGGCAAGCACTCTACCTACTGAGCTATCCCTGCCCCCCTGGATAGTTATGTCATAAATATCCAGACTGAGAGCCACTTAAAAAGATAAAGGTCAGAACTGTGTTTTTGGCCTTTATCTTTTTATTTATTTTATACAGACACATGTAAATCATCAAGGTGACGGTGTGAATGTTTCAGGTTTCTACTGAAATAAAACATCAAATGAAACCATCTCTCTCACAAACATATATATACATCCTGGACTGACGGGGAACAGTAGTGTCACCTGTCCCACTGACAGGTGATTGGCTACATTATATGTGCGTCCCTCCATCTGCAAATGCAACAAAAGCTAAAAAACAAAAGACTATGTTCATCATCACCTGCAGCATAACCTGGGAGCACCTGTATTTATTCCTGCTGACTTTATATTTGAAATGTTTACTCCAGGATAGTAAAATACTACAGAAGTACTACGTTAATATTAAAGATTCATCCGTAAATAAATCCATAAATTTGTTCAGTATTGAACAGCAGAAATTAGGTTTTCTTTTCGGAAGAATGTAAAAGGGAAAAAAAACAGCGGCGACAGCGCTGTAAACAACGGTAGATTTGTGCGTAACAAGCAAGCGAATAATGCAGAAAACAGATTTTTAGACGGGAAACTGTTCTTGAAGTACAGAGAGAGGGGGAGGGGGAGAGAGAGAGCTAGCAAAACAGTAAAAGTCAAGAGTTGTTGTTGTTTATGTGAAGCGTAGTTTGGATCTTCTTTTGCTGCTGGTTCGGTCAATATCGTTTGGAGAGAGATCAAACTAACAGCTTTAGAATCAGCGCAAAAAGGGCGTGAACACAAAGCGCGGACCCGCTGATCAGAATCAGCGAGCTGTCGGCTTTCAGCCCGACCGTGAGAAAGGCGACATCTCACTGATTCTGATCCGCGTGTCGCGCTGTGTGTTTACGTCTTTGTGCAGAATCCGTGTTCCTGCTCTCACTTACTGTCTTAGCTGTTTGGTGGTTGTTGAAATTTTGTGAGATTTCACCTGAGATTCTGGCATTTCGGGCAAAATAAATTTATATTAAAAAATCGATTCAGGATTTTAATGAATCGATTTTACGTTATCCAAGCCAGAATCGATTTTAATCGATAAATCGATTATAAAAACCCACCCCTAGTGAGAAGCACTGATATTTGGAAAGCTCCGGCAGTGACCAGCTGTTCCTGCACAGATGTTGTAATCATTTCTAACTGTTTTCATTTGTGGACATGATGTCTCAGTGAAATTCATGGTTGCTGGTTTCCAAATCTCTTTTCCTTCCTTCCTGAAAACTAACACAGACACTAACAGGATGTCCTGGTACTTACTCCTGGGATATTAGAAACTACTTCAAAGGTGATCCCACATCCACTGAGATGTTCTCTTCAGCAGGTTCTGGGCAAAACCCTGCAGCACAATCACACAACAACACATCAGCTCCAAAAGTTTGACTGACATTTGGTAACTTCTCTTAAATTCTGATTGAAGCGACGATCAATGATATGGCAGGATACTGCTGACAGACAAAAAAATCAGCTAGTAAATACATTGTTGAAGGGTACATAGTAACGGTTGCTAAGCAGTCACTAGGGGTGGGGACGATGGAACAGTCGTTTCCTGTGACGTAATCGGCTTGCCTTTGAACCTTTGAACTTCTGTTTGATGTCATCAGCCCCTAAACCCATAAATAAGACCAGAAACTGTCTCTGAAATAGCAAAGTTGGAACTTGCATTTTACAGGCTTTCAACGTGGTCGGTCCATTTCAGACGCAATCAACTCAAAACCGAACAGATAGTCATTTAACCCATTCTAACATACAAATATTAAAAATGGAAAACCCAAATATCGAGAACATTAAGAAACTGACAGCAGCACGTCTGTGTCCTGTCATTAAATCCTTTTTAAAAAATTTGACAGATGAACACTGGCGTTCCATTAAATTAGGAAACCCCGACATAGCCACTAAGACTCTTCTGGCAGAGGCCATTATAGAGATCACTGAAATAGCTTCAAAGCATCTGGCTCAGTATGCCAACATTAAAGTGTCGGAAGAGGGTGTTTTGGACAACATGGGTACCATACTTCCAGAGCCTTTGGCAGAAGCTTTGAAAACAAATGATCAGGGCCACAAGGTTAGCACTGAAAACTTAGGGCAGCTGCTTGCTAAAGAGATTGAACACTCAGCACAATCTGTTGACACCAAAACAAATTTATCTTCAGAAAGGGAACACATAGTTCCTCCAAAACGCCTCAACAAAAAGATCAGCCATTTTGGTGGGAGAATGAGGAAACCTTTCGTCTCCATGATGAAGTTTCTCGGGATGAGCACTGACACCATTAGCAACACTGATTCAGAGGTGGAGACTGAAAGTTTAGATAGCCAAGAAGTCCCAAAAGAACCACTGGACCAAGAACACAAAAGACTCATGGTAGGCTCCCGGCACAGCTTAAATACGGCAGCTCTGAAAACTGTGGAATCTGTCATCCAAAACGCTGTCGCTGAGTTTTTCCCAGTTTTGGACCAAACGAAAGATCCTGAGTCTAACAAGCCACAATCAGTAATAAGTGAAGAGAGTGAGCTAATTACAAAAGAGCTCACTCGTTCAATTCGGGCAGAGATTGAAAATTACCCAGAGAGTGATGAAGTTATCACTTCTCCATCATTTAAAGAGAAATTGAAGCAGTCACTAAAAAACAATTCAGGTAAAATCAAAGCATTGTTTGCGAAGCTATTTGCAAAAGCAACAATTCTTCGCGCGGTCAAAAACATCAGGGCAACATTTCAGAACACGGGGAAAGACGAAAGCAGGGAATTGATGGAGCAGCTTGTTCATGATGTTGATTTTCTGCTTCAGACCGTAACAGAAGATGAAACCTGTGAGCTTCAACTATTCAAATACATTTCTACTGGCAAATGTATGGAGTTCACCAAGCAGCTCACAGAGATGCTCGACCACCATGCTTTACAGGGCGTGGCACCTGAAACTCTACCTGATCATTTCAGAAGAGCATACGTTAACAGAAAGGTCAAAGTATTCATGGCACTCATGAGATGGTGGTTATTCACCCAGGCTGAGAGCCATAGTCAGAGCATAATGCTCACAATACTTAGCACAGAGTCAGCGACAGAACCACAGTCAACGACAGAACCACAAACAATGACAGAACCACAAACAATGACAGAACCACAGTCAATCACAGAAAGCATCCCAACGTCCCATCCAAAACCTGACCATGTTGTACCAGATGCTTCTGCACGTAAAGCTTACATTAAAATAATCCTTCACAAATTACGTAGCCGTATAGCTAAGAAATTAAACACCATGTGCACTTGTGGCTGCTCAGAGAACATCCACAGTTGGCTTCTGGAAGAAGTATGGGGTGAACTCCAGGATAAAGAACTTATTATAACTCCACAAAACCTTAAAAATCTTGAAAAGCACATTCTTAAAGACCTGCGCGATGTCTTTGGGGGTGTAGAAAGTGTTCAGGTTGCTCTGGAGTTACAGAAATCCACAGCTGTAAAACTCATTGCGACTAGCTTGATTGAACATCTGTCAAAACCGAAAAAGACGTCGTCTGCCGTTGTCAGGTTTTTCACTGCATTGGCCAAAGCCATCACCAAGCCGTTTAAACGCACAACTTGAAATGGTGGCTTTGAACACCAACTCAGTATTCATCTCTTTCTTTCAGACCAATACCTAAATACATCACATCAAAAATGTCGTAGCAAGAGAGAAATTTGATAAGAAGTGGATTCAAGTCCCCCAACCGGTCTCGGCAGATGGCCGCCCCTCCCTGAGCCTGGTTCTGCCGCAGGTTTCCTCCCGTTGAAAGGGGTTTTTTCCTGCCCACTGCCGCCAAGTGCTTGCTCATAGGGGATCATCAGATTGTTGGGGTTTTCTCTTTTGCACTGTAGGGTCTTTATAATATAAAGCACTTTCAATCAGCTTTTGTTATTGGGTCCTATTTAAATACAATTGATTAGCAATTTGTTAAAAAATACCAAATCAATAAAACAAATTCAAAATTTTAACTTGTATTTCTGTCTCTTTTTATTTTCTGTCTTTTTATTTAGCAGGCTAAATAATGCAATTCACTGAACTTCATCTTCTGTTTTCTTTTCAGATGCATAAAAAAGTCAAGTTAGACGTGCAATCTTATAAATATGAGGCAGTACTCAAGCTCTTAAGGTTACTTTGTTTATCAGCTGTTGATCAAGTCATTTCTTTGTGTGTGACAGAACAAATGTACTTTTAAATAACTCATGACCAAAACTAGGAAAATTTGGCATACACCATGAATTCATTTACTAGACGATGTAATTGATGGAAAAACTGTGACTATGTGAGGGTGGGAAGATCGATTAGCCAGGAGTAGCCTCAGTGTAGCTACAGAGTTCTGTCTGCAAGTACACTGAAATGTCATTAAAGAAGCATATAGAAATATTAATGTTTCTATACGTGTATAAATAAATTACAGTAATTGTTAAATAAAAAGCAGGGTGGACCCAGAAGTTACCCAGATAAGCTTAAAGTCTTTCTTCATCGTATAGAGGCCTATGAAACAGGATTTTTGACTTATCCAGATAACTTCAGGGTTGATCCTGGGTTTTCAGACCCAGACCATTTTCAGGTCTGGGTCAGAGGCGCTGTTAGGTTCAGCTTCTCACTCTGACTTGATGAAAATATCCCTGTGTGCTCTTCCTTGGTGCAAATAGAAACTTTCACCCCCATCCTGCCATTTTAGGCATTGGTAGAGGATTTTTTCATCTGGCTCAAGCCAAGACTATTTACATAACCTATCTGTAGGCGCCAGACGTCTGCTTTATATTTTTATTTACGATTGAGTTCATGTTTGTTTTATAATTCATAGATTCATTACATAAGTCATCAACTGGAAGCATTTCTTTTGGAAACCAGAAACACGCGTCAGCCATAGGCTCCTTTTTTGAACTTGGCATATTGGAAATGACCCTACACTATCCATGGGGGAAAAAGAAGATATGAAGAGAAACTATGATTTCTGGGGACTTCATATTCTGCCCTGGCAGCTTTATTTAAATCCCCATTATTTAAAGCTGTTAATTCAATAAAAAAAACCCACTTTTTGTAACCCTTCATCCTGTGAGGTTAAAGATTTCGACAGCAGTAGTCAAAACAGTCCTTCAGCTGAGCACGATGGACGGGTATCCAGCTTCCCTGGTTTTCATAGGAACGGACTAAGAAATACTGTCTGCTGCAGTGCAGACTGCAGTTTACCCTTGACTGATTATTGTTCTAGGCTTTCCAAGCATGAATAACTGCTAGCTATCAAATGTCAACATCCATCTCCTTATGCTCATAAACTCTTGTTTTAGTTCAAGTTACATTTTGATTCTTCCTGCACTACAGCTCTCCAATAAGTACGTTGTTCTCAAATAGCCAGACAAAGTGAATTAAGCAAATTATTTTTCCACTTCTGAATATATTTTGTGTCCTGTCTCCCAATCCCTCTACATTAGACACAGTCCCTGACTTTATATCAGCGTGCCTTCCTTTTTTAGAAGCAGTCAATAGTTATCAAGACAAAGCTCCTGCTGCGCCGCCTGACTGCCAGGCGTCTGCAGCAAACTCCCCCTCCTCCCTCAGGAGGGAAAGCCTGGGAAGGAGAATCCCTTTGTGTGAACTGCAGAGCTGGAAGACACTCGGCTGGGCGGGATGACAAGCTGACTGCAGAGGTGAAAATGAGGAGAGATGGAGGAGGTGAAGGAGGAGGAGAGTGGTGCTTCTTCTCTTTCATCCCTTGCTCTTTGTCTCCCTGTGTTACTGCATCTCTCTCTCTTCTTTGATTGGTATGCAGAGCCAGGCCTGTTCGGTTCTGCAGTGTGAGTTTGTGAGTGCTGCTGCATGTCAGAGAGGGGGATCGCACTGCAGTGGCGGGTGGAGTGAGCACAGCTCACACACTTGCAGATACATACATACATCCTGTGCTGAACCAGGAAAGCCCCTTTTCAGCTGACTATGTCATGCCTCTCATGTTATTTAAATCTAAATTTGTATTTGCTTCTGTTTGCTCAAACAGAAATACGGCCTGCGGCTATCGATTACTAGAGTTTTATGGTAAATGTTCTGCTACAGTATGCCATCTTTTTTCTCATACAAAATACACAATGTCATGAAAAAAATTGTCTCATACATTGCTGTTGTCTCTCTGCACACTAAGCAGGAGAGGCTATGTTAGAGATGCTAGTGAAGGGAGAAAATGAAGAAAATATAAGCAGTCGGCTCTTGTAGTGGCAGTGCAGGATTGATCTGTCTTTGTTATGTATATGTACAGTGCGTGCATTCACATTTACAAGCATGTAAACCTCTGTGCCAGGACTGTACCCTGCTTCTCTCTGCAACCCTTTCTGGTAAATAGCTAAGAGGAAGGAATGATAAATGGATAAACCAGAGGCGGAGAATTTGATAGGTAATCAGACAAGTTTTTTGTTTTGATTTGACAAAAAATACCATAAAAACGAAGGCTGCTGTCTCACCTCTGCAGAGTGAATGAGAAGGCGCTCGCAAATTGGACCAATCAGGAACTACTTACGACCTCATCAGTTAAATACCTGAACTTTACAGATTTGTGCATTTGAAACAGAAGAAGCACAGAATTGGATTTTAAAGAAAGGAAAGACACAATGCTGTGGGAGTGGACCCACTGATAAATGGAAAGCTGCTCCTTAACATTGAGTTCTCTCTTTTTCCATAAGTCAGGCTCAACTGCTGCTTCATTGCTAATCAGCTGCTCTAATATCATACAGCAATAATGAATGAAAGACCCAACAGATTTAGCTCTGCTGCAATAACATAAAGACAACAATAATGTTTAAAAGCCTATAATCGAAGAAAAGAGAGAAGGCCATTAGAAACAAGCCCTCACAGACTGACTGGAGCGCCCAAACAAGCTCATTTATTCAAGTCTTCATTTAAGAATCATTTCCGGTGAAGCCACATGTATCACACACAGAAAGCTTCGTCTTTCAGGCCTTCCTCTCAACAAAGTCACTGACAACAGTGCTCAAATTCAAAGTCCCGGTCCTCATGTCTTTATTGAGCACCACTTTTTCTCTGATTTGGCTCGCTAAATATAATTTATGACGCCGCTGCGCTGACAAACGATTCTATTCTGAGGCGCTCTACACTGAAAAACAAATCACTGCATAGCCAATGCCAACAGCTTCACTCGGATTCTTCAAACATGAGCGAGAGTGGGGTCAGGAAGTACAGGGAAGATATTTCCCCAGATTTCATGTATGCCCCACACCATCAACAAGGTTTCAGAAAAGCCAGCTGCTTTAATCAACAGAGTGTAAAATTGAATTTGAAGCTGAAATTCAACTCATAAGTAAAATATATATATAAATAAAGTTTAGTTCATTCTATAGTTTAGTTTATTGTTAGTTCAGAACATATGGCAGGACTTTTGTAATATAGTAACCAATGTTTGCATGATGTGTAATGCAGAGGGACTCCCTTTTCAGACCTCAGGGCTGCATCCACACATCTTTTATGTACAGTGAACGGGTCTGATTTAACCACCAGAAATCATGTCATCTGCAAAAAGCAGATATGATTATGAGCTCTCTAAGCCGGACATCTGGCTGTGCCTTAAGACCTTGTTCAAGAATATCACAAAAACAATCAGAGACAGGCGGCATGTGGTTATTACGGTAAATGAAATCAAATAATCTCTACATATTACCAAGTCATTTTTTAGGTTTATGGCATTATGTGAATATGTGTCCACTGGCCAGTATTTCAGTTAACATCATAATAAAACTGAAAGTTCTGTTTTTGGTGTGCCACCCCAATATTTCCAGTGGCCCCCATTATAAAAAACAGTCTGGAGGTGCCCATAGCCTGCTCATCTACAGCTGGAAACAGAATAAAAGCCCTGAAACAATCAGCTTCATCTATGGACATTTTATTGCAGCCTGTAATAACAGCACAGGCTGAGTGGAGTCAGCAGCTCAGAGTCACTTGAGAAAGATGTTGAGCTGAGCTGTTAAGTAGCTAAAATTATGAGGATTTCTTATTAGTGGCCTCCCGTTCCTACACTATTTAGGTGCGCTCGCGTCGGGGTGGATGATTGAGCCGCTTCACTGGTGTGGTAATGTCTCGCTCTGCAGCAGGGAGGTGGGAGAGACGGCGGCTCAACAATCTGTTCTCTACTGCACCGCAGAGAAGACTTCAATGGATTTTCTCTCCTGGCGCTGGTTGAACCCAATTACACTTGAAGCAATAAATCCTTAGCAGTGCAATTTCCCCTCCAGAGGAGATGTGCCGGGCTTCCCCCCCTAACGCTCTCTGCTGCTGTCTCTTTGCTCTGCAACACACTCAAGCGGTCTCTGTCCACCTCTGTCTCTCCCTCCCTCCCACCTTCATGCTACACTCCTCTGTCTGTCACTCATTCTCCCCGTTTGATTTTTCTGTTTTCTCCCTCCTGTTTCTCTCCATCTTTATCCGTCCTTGGCTCCCGCTAATGCTTGTTCCATGCCCTTATTACATCATCCTCCCTGCGACCTTCCTCTCCGCCTCCTCCTTTTTGCCCTGAAGATGTTTTTTCCTCCCTACATATCATCATGTCACCTGTCTGAAGTATGTGCATCCTCACATGGGTAACTCCATGGATGCATGGATGCATTTAACCCAGTGGGGTCCAGTGAACCACCGATCCAGCGCCCAGGGAGTAGTATGTAGGGACAGTATGTTGCTCAGGGGTACCTCAGGGTAGCCTGAACCCCCAACCATCCAATCATGGGGTGAATGCGCTACCTACTGAGCTATCTCCTGGGCTGGGGTTTTTCCCTGTTATGATGATGAGGAATGTGGATGGCATGTGGAGTCCATCAGACATAGAGGGCATGTCAGGTTTCTTTGGCTGATGTAAAAGCAGGCTCGTTTAGAAGCTGTTCAGCTACAGATGTACCCGTGCTCAGAAGGACAAAAGGCAGAGTAAAAATGAACTGTACACACGACGTGTTACACATGATCTATGTTATCGTGTAGGTTTTACATATTGGACATATGACACATATTTGTGGCATATGACACAATTCACACATAACAATATTTCTTCATATTTATATATATATGATACAATATAATGAATTTATGTAAAACATCAGAAACCTATACAACCATATTATCACAGTATGCTGTTGTGCAGGTGGAGAGGCCAAACTATTATAAATCTGTTTTTTAGTGTTTAAAGTTGGGCGGACTCTGTTTTGGATCCTGCCTGACGCAGCCGTTAACAGCACTGCATCTTTCAGCAGCCCAAAACATCTGATATGTAGTTGGCATCAGTATACACAGCAAGTTTGGATTCTGTGTTTAAAGAGAACACAGACTCGTTTTATGACTCCTACATGGCTATGATATTATGTGACTCTTATTAATTGCGCATACAGCTTTGAACCATCAGGGCCTGATCACTGGACTTCTAAAGTATCTGAGACTGTCAGCACCGGGCGTTAGCAGGGCATCTTGCTCATGCTGAAGTGCTGCAGAGGAAGCTAGGCCAATGCCTTGAGCTCTCTTTGTGATGGTACAGAACAATCCCATTGGGGATGGGATTAGTCTGCCACGAGGTAAGTATCAAAGTAACATCAGCGTGAATAAAAGGACTCAAAAATGTTTCAATACTGTGGCTGGACGGTGTATGTAGGTGGATAAATGCAGAGGCTTGTAAGAGTGCTGCTGCTGACATGTCATTGAAGCCTCGGTGTTGCTACTTCAAACAGCATTTGGAAGCTGCTTCTGGCCTGAGGCGAGAGCCTTGTTTTATTTCACTGATTACACTCTTCAGACGCACAACAGAAACCAGGAGGTTTTCTGAGTAACAGCGCTGAGAGAACAGCACCCTCTCTGGAAAGAAAGCCATAATGAGCTGTTTGATTTTGCTCATAAAATAAAGCCATTATGAATTTGATTGATTCCGCTCAGGTTAATGCGTAATCGATAAAAGGCAGATCAATGAACTCTCTGTGTGCTCTGCATTTTGCTCTTTTAGTTCCACCCAAACTCAGGTCTTTCCTGTACACGTTTCAAATGTTTTTACACTCTCGGGATGCTTTTACATGCTTACCCTGCACGTATCAGTGCTGAGGAATACCGCTGCATATCTGGAGTCCGTCACTAGACACAATCTGTCCCATGACTTATTTCTGAAGCTTGTCCATCTCTAAGGGCAATTCGGATTGTATGGATACCACCATCGTGTTTTTCTGCCAACATTTTCCTGAGGGTCAGCGCTGTCAACGGCAGGCCGGTCACATTGTGACATTTCTAAAGGAACCAGCAGGGAAGGGACATGGATATAACTGATCTGACATTCAGAGGAGATACGCAGATGTTAGTCATTTGGTTTGTACTGTCATGCAAATGACATATATTGTTTTTCAGTAAATCTTATTTTGGTAAACTTCTCAGTGACTAGTTTGAAGGTTTAAAGATAAAAAAAAAAATCTCTAAACCATGGATATGGTTTATTCCAGTTTGTTCTGGTGGGAACTACACATGGTTTTTGAGCAGTGTGCATATGACAACACACACAATACATAACACACATAAGCAGACCTAAGCTGTAGCTACATAATCAGGTCAGGATCTGAATACTCCAGGCGTGTGAACAACCCTTCCTTCAGCCTGTGTTTAAGTAGAGAAGAGTGTATATTTACTCTGAGCATGCACCACTATTTCATTTTTCAAGCTCAGCATAATTGTTAGCTGTGCACCTGCAGTGGCCACATTTCTGTTCTTTTTAGATTCGGCAGAAAAGCTACGGAAACATTTTGATCAAAATCTGGAAAACTGTTGAGGTCTACACTCACAAGTTCACGCTAAACTGCGTATGGCCACAGCCTTGTAGATTTGAAAGAGGAACTCCTCCACAAACAGTGATGTGGTTGTTGTTGTAGAACAGAGGCTTATAATGTGACATATGTACTGTCGGTGCTTGTTAGCTCTGCACAACACTCTCAGCCTTGTTTGGACCCAAACGAGGCCCTCTAATACCCAGCAGCCCAAATTTAGTTTAATGAAACCTGACCTCTCTGGAGGGGAAATAGCCTTCAAAAATATCCATCCACGCTTATCCTTTTCAGGGTCGCGGGGGGCGCTGGAGCCCATCCCAGCTGTCATAGGACGAGAGGCGGGGTACACCCTGGGCAGGTCGCCAGTCTGTCGCAGGGCTAACACACAGAGACAGACAACCATTCGCACTCACATTCACACCTATGGGCAATTTGGACTGATCAATTAACCTATCCCCACTAAGTGCATGTCTTTGGATGGTGGGAGGAAGCCGGAGTCCCCGAGGAGAACCCACCCACGGGAGACCATGCAAACTCCACACAGAAAGACCCCGGCCTGATGGTGGAATTGAACCTTCTTGCTGTGCATCAACAGTGCTAACCACTGTGCCACCGAGCCTTCAAAAACAGGTTCTGGAATTTAAATCACTGAGAGGCAGTGAGTATGGTCACGCAGAGGTTGAGCGTTGAGCGTGAGTAAGCTTGTATCTCCGTTACTCAATGCCTCCACCTCAGGTTTTTCACACACAGATCTGTTGGGGTTGTATCGGGAAGGCCATCCAGTATAAAAATCTGCCAAATCAAGACTAAGAAACTGTGGCAACCCAGCCAAAAGTAGTGGGTGGGAACTTTCATTTATTCAGTCTCCTTTCGAGGCACCGAGGAGGCAAGTTCTGTAGGTCTGATCTCTTTCAAATCTGCTCCCAGACCCTGAGGAGAAGGCCAGTTTATGAGGGACTGACAGAAAGACCTGATCCAGCTTTGCTCCCCACTGCAAAAAATTTCATCTGAGATCCCGTCACAGCAAAACTCCAGCTCCAGCTGTCTGTAGGTGTTTGGATATTGGCTGCTTTTTCACCCATTTTCAGAGGAATGTTTTTTGTTTGCTAAGCCTCTAACACTGACCCACAGTGTGAATCATTCAAACATAAAAAAGGCACCTACTCGAGGGATGAACCCAAGTTTTGTCTACACATAACAGACAGCTTAGCAAAGAACTGGTTTTAAATTGTATCGTTAGTTGCTCTGTCACAAGCAATGTCAGATGGTCTCCTCCATGTCCATGTCCAGAGTCCTCAGAGGTAGAAACAGACCAGCTGGAGTCCAACTCTGACTCATCTCAAAGTGAGTGGAGAGGAGATGGTTGAAGCAGTGACAAGATGGAGTTCTTCATCCCCGTATCTCCATCTCCCACAAAAACTGCAACACTCTGCCAGCCAGAGGTTTGATCCTGGGACCTCCACACCATGCCCACCAGCTATGCACTGCTGCTGATGGATGAAACCCTGCAGCAAACTGTAGCCACGACCAACCTGCATGGGAAACATGCAGGTTGGTCGTGGCTTATATGGACACACAGGAACTGCAGGGTTATGTATAGATGCTCCTACATGCAAAGACCAGAGTCTGTCCACTTCCAGCCTCTGCACCACCTCCATAAACTTTAACTATTATTGGATATTTATATTTAAGGCTGAAGTAGTTTTAAAAGACCGTGTCATTCACAGTGGAAAAAGTATTACTATATAATATTAATATAATTAAAATAATATAATATTACTACAAAAACATTAAGGACCTTCATCTGTAATGTAACCCCCCCGCCCGCCCGCCCGAGGGAGTTTCTCTGAGACAGAGGAGCAACGAACAGGAACGACTCTGCAGCATCGGTCCGAGTTCCTTAAGATACGCCTGTGAATATTTAATGGAGCTGCTTTTGAAAGCCTATTTTTATCGGCTTGGCTCAATAATTCAAAGCACACTCCTGTTCTTATCTGCAGCACTGTGTGTGGGTGTGTCGCTGTGCTGCACATGCATGTTTGTCTTGTGTGTTCTGTTGTGGCACTGTGGTATTTTGTGAACCGTGTGACAGCGAAGCAGATAGAGAGAAAGGAAACACTTTGTTGTGGTCTGCGTCAGTCGCTCGGTAATTCGTCTGCCCCCATGCTGGGCTATCAAAGACGCCCAGCCGAGGACATAATTTCAACATTCCTGTGCCTCTGACCAGTTTTTCATCCTATCAAACTCTGCGGGGAGTTTGGGGATCTGTAAGCTTCAGAATATTTCCAGCAACAACTGAGATGAGAGCGAAAGCATAACGAGAAACGGTCAAATTTTCCCACAGCTTGGAAGTCCTATTTCCTGTACTCAGTTTCCCCTCAAGTCTGAAATCTCATCATGAAAAAGGTCTGTGTTTGAATAATAAAAGCTTAATCAAGCTCAGACGCAGCCAAACACCCAGCACTTGACCTATAATCAAACAGCCAAGTGTGCAATCAGAGAGCTCGCCATTTTTATTTCTTTATTTCTTTTTTACATTTATATCACTGCATCTAATCAGGACAGGTTTGGATAGGGAGTCCTTTCTGAATGTGCCGACCTTCCAGCGTTGCCACAGAGCAGATTTCAGTTGATTTAATTAGACGCAATTACGACAGCCTTGAGTCCAGTGAAGAGAAACGATGCAAGGACGTTAGACATCCCAACAAGGCCTGCGGGCTTTGTCATTTGGCGGGGTAATAATTTGTTTGAGGACAGAATGGAAGTATAACCGCTTCTCCTGCATGCATATCCACACACAACAGTAGCAGCTCAGTTCTCAATGCAACAGACATTCTGTGAAATGACCTTAACGTATTCGTTTCCAGCAGACATGTGGAAAAAATCTTCCTTGACGTTGTGGCAGTCAGACCTGCAGCTCCTAGTCCAGCTTTCCTAGTGTCTTCCTGCATCTTGTTAAGTCTGTCTCCGTGTAAAGGTTTTTCCTTTTTATGTTATTTCCTGTTTTAACTTCCCCTGACTCTTTTTGTTGTTTCCCAGCTGTTCCCACACCATACCGCAGTGTATTCTGTGTGTGTTTGTAACTGTTGTCTTTCTGTTGTTGTGTGGTGCTCCTGTTTTCCCAGTGTGCTCTCTGTCTGTTAAAGTCTCCCAGCACTTTCCCCCAACCAGTCATGGCAGATGCCCCTCCCTAAGGCTTTGCAGGAGGTTTCTTCCTGTTAAAAGGATGTTTTTCCTTCCCACTGTCACCAGGTGCTTGCCCATAGGGGCTTGTATGATTACTGACATTTCTCTGTATTACTGTGGAGTCTTTACCTTACAATAAAAAAAACACTTTACAGTGATTGCTGTTGTTGTTGTGGTGCGCAACATGAAAAAAAATTGCATCTGGATGGGGCTTTCTTTGTGGGGTTTGCATGTTCTCCCTGTGTCTGTGTGGGCTATTTGAGCACTCCAGCGTCCCACAGTCCAGAGACATGCAGCTAGCAGAGTTTGGTTAAACAGTGTGAATGTGAATGTCTCTCTGTGTTAGCTCTGCAGCAGTCTGGAAGCTTGTCCAGGGTGTATCCAGCTGGGATAACTGGGCAGTGGGCGCTCCAGACCTTTGAGACTGAATTGGATAAGACAATGGATGCAGTTTTAAATTCTTCAAAATTAAAACTGAATTCCTTAAAACTGCACTCAGGTTTGGTAGCAAGATCTCACTTATGGAATATTTTGATTCCTTTTTGCAAGTCTTTTTCGTACCTGATTCCTTTTGTTTAGTCTGGTCTGTGTTTGCTTTCTTCACATCGGTGTTCTTCCTTTAGCTGCATATGTTTGTTTTTTTATTAGGCAGCCAGGCTTGTCTCCTATAACTTCACAACTTTCTCCAGGACAATCCTGGAGGGAAACATATGTGTTCATAGAGAGAAATGGGGCTGTTTTCGGATGCTTGTTGGTAAAATCTGGCTTTACAAAGACTTTGATTCACTAACGTGTACACGCAGGTAGGAATAGGCTCATGTTGGTGACTGAGGGCCACTGTTGAGAGCTTTTTGAGAATGATTTGAATGCACATCAGATTGCTTCTGTGAGCAGTTAATTGAGAAACCAGGTTATAATTCAAATATATTTATCTTCTGATGGAATCATGCCAACACAGCATGCTGCAGCGGCTCCCTCCATCTCTCGTTATGTAATAATTTTTTTTTCTCATTCTTATTTTAGTCGTTCGTGTTAGTTTCTGGGGGGGATGATTATAATTCACTTACCAGATTCCTTCTGTCAGAGCCTGATGGAGCTCTGTGCCATATAATAAACCTCCTCGTGTTT
This sequence comes from Oreochromis aureus, assembly GCF_013358895.1. Lineage (NCBI taxonomy): Eukaryota > Metazoa > Chordata > Actinopteri > Cichliformes > Cichlidae > Oreochromis > Oreochromis aureus. The sequence goes on from NC_052956.1 coordinate 1,049,255, forward strand.
TCATCCATGTGTGTACCCTTTGGTAATTGTACACATGAAGTAAAAGGTACATGTGCAGTCATAGCCTCCACGCATGAATTTGCATACATATAGCCTTGTCTAATTATTGTGTGTGTGTATGCAAGCTCCTTTTCAAACAGGCTCTTATGGAGACAGATGGCTCAGGTGCCCCCCACGCCCATGTTCGAGCTGCACTCCTGCCGGTGCATTGCGTCGCTCTCTGCGTGTGTGTTCTGTTGCGGGTGTGTTCCTCCCTGCGTGTGTGTGCCACGGCAGTGTCAGTCTCCACAGCGACCGGGATTGGTGCTGCGGCCCCTGATGGTATCAGAGAGAGGAGCGCCAGCAGACAGAGCCTGGAATCACTGGGGAACACCCCCCCAGACAACGCTCAGGCGAATAGAAGGCACTTTGTGTTTTATGGCTTTTTCAATGGCGGACTGATTCACCCACTGACTCACTGCTTCCTTTACTGCCTAATCAAAAACACTTTAATCTTCCTGAGGGTGCACTGTGTACATAATGGAAGAACATTACATTGGAATCGATAATTTGGTCCAATGTGACATGCAGTGCAAATGAAATTCTTCCTGCTTTTAGATCATGAATGCTCCACCACCTGGGTCTGGGTGCAGTTTCCCCCTCCAGGGGCAAGGGTACCTAGACCCAGGGCTTAGAGTACGCTTGGGGAGTGCCGGTGGCGGACGCCCTCAGACATCGGTGCGTTGGTGGTTCTTTGTGTCCGAGGATGGGCGTCCAGGTACACACCAGCTCACTCCTTGGTGGCTGCTTATCGGGGCCTCTCGGCCTGGGGCTCGCTCGGGCTACTTCGGGGGTGGGGTGCCCTCGGCCTCTCGGCCTGGGGCTCGGTCACTCAGGCACAGCTGGCGGAGCTCACGGGCACGGGCACGTCACTGCAACCCCCCCTGGCTTCTGCTCCGCGGCTGCTGAGTGACCCCTCATCTGGGACTCTCCTCAGCTCTTTCTGGGATAGCGCGGCTGCCCCTCTGTTGGTCTTCCTTGGTCTCTTGTGTTCTGGGGCCTCTGGATGTCTGGAGCCTGGATCTCCTCCATACCTGCTTCATGCCCTGGAGGACGGGCAGTGGCCCCCACACCCTCTAGCAGATCATTACATGAAGGAACCTTTTAAATACAAGCTGTTCATGCTCACAGGTGTACACACGGGTGCTCACACACACAAACTACACCCTTTTGGCTCCTACCTCAAAGCACACTGTGCGCTGTCGATCTCACGTGCTGCACAATAATGTTTAATATTTAGTATTTACTGTCATATTCACATAGATCATTGTGACGTTGTTTATTCTATTGCTCTCGTTTTCTTCTGCTTGTGTTCTTTTTTCTTTCCCAACAGGTGATCCAGGTGATCGATATATGTATTTTTTGTCTGCTTATTCTGTTGGTTTTTGTTTTTTGCCCTTTTTCCCCGTCCCTCTTCCCCACTGTTTTTCTTTCCCCCAGTCAAGTCTGTCCCGTATTTAACAAGTGAAAATAAAATAAACAATAAAAGGTGAATCAAATAGACCAATACGGCGAGGCTGGGATGGTCCATTTGGTAAAGTAAATCCGTTGGGCATCTTTCTTTGCTTTTAGACAATAATTCTGATGGCAGAAGAGCCAAACGGGACAGGCAAAAACAAAAAAAATAGATCATGAATGCTCAATATACACGCATCTGTTACAGCACGTCACCCGGACCGCCGTCTTTTCACTTTTTATCCTCTTCAGGGCTGCCCTCTCTCCATCCTTAATAATCCTCTGCACTCCACCGTCCTCCTCTCTCTCTCATTCCTTCATTCATCAGCACCTCGCACTACCTCCTCAACACAAATTAATACACTTCCATCTGTATCACCCTAACCTGCTGCACATCCTTTCCAGCTTTTTCTTTCTGCCAACACAAGTCTTTTCTCTTTCCTGAGTATCCAGCTTTACATACAACTCACTATAACCCTTTTTCTTTGTGTCTCAGCCGTGTGCCTCGGCTCAGAGAATCTCACTTTGTTGTTCTTAACTTCTTCCTCTGAAGACGTTCTTGCTCCCTCGTTCCACCACCAAGCCTCCTTTTCTTCTTCTCTCTGTCCGGAGGATTCACCAAATACCTTCTTGGTACTTTCCAGCATGACTTCAGCTGTACTTTTCCAGTCATCTGGTGTCTGCTTGTTTTGTGATTGTCAGTGTGGATAACGGGGGTGTTTTCTTTGATTTTGCATAGCCTCATTAAATGTAAGTGTTAGTTTTTGTGCTGATTCTGATGGGGTCTGGAGGTGAAGTGTCCTACATGTGACTGATTTTTACATAGAGTTAAATGTCAAATATAAAACCTCAAATACAAACGCAAAGGAAATTGTGGTTGTAGTTTTTGCATAAGACACGTTTGTTATTTGACAGATATGTGTAAATACATTTACGTTTTTCCCGTGTTTACCATCATGTCAGAATAGCAAAGGCTTCACACGCTGTGTGTAGTGTCGAGGTAGTTTGTTAGCATCTGTGCTCGTTGCTAATATAAGTCAACTGTACCGAGATCCTTGAACTGTCAAATGAATGAGTCATCACTCAAACAGAGTAAAAGCCTGTTTTAAACATAACACTGTTACATTTGCCTGTTTATTTAAATTGAAGTCCCAGTCAGTATTAGAGGATACATGGTAATAACAGCACTTTCAGACAGCTTAATTTAGGATTATTTGTATCATAGGAGTTTGCCCTAACCACAAAGAAAGCATTTTTAAAAGCAGTGAATCATATTTTAATTGTTACAGTTTCTTTTATTTAACTCGCCACCGTCCACTTCCCTGTTTAGTCGTGTTCAAAACACCCAAACTGCTATTTTTCTCAACACAATGCCGAGCACGTTAAACACAACGCCCACCTCAACGCACAGATGGGATTCAACATGACTGTGTGTCGTGTCTCCTTTGAAGCTGCTGTGATTCTCATGGAGTACTGCAGCATGTGTGTGGGACGGCCGATGGCACCACAGACCTCCCGTGTGTCGGAAAGCTGGTGCACCTGAAAACCCCAGCTTCGCCGAGCAAGCTGATTGCAGGTGGCTCGTTGTCCAGTCAGAAGACTTACTTTGTGTTTTCAGGCAGAAAAACAAATCCTTCAGTTTTGCAAAGCTTTAAGGCCACTGAGGGAAGGAAAAGCAACATCTGTAAATCCTCCGTTATTCCTGATGTCAAAACTGCTTTTACCCAATCAGTCTGTTATTATAGCCTCTTTGCCCCAGAGCCATTCTACTTGTTGGAGACAAATGTGACGCCGAGGCTCGGCGCTGAAACGTTTTTAAACCATTTACAACAATTTCAAATGAAACTCTCTTCACAGTGACAGGATGTCTCCCATTCAGTGGCAGCAGAAATATGAATGTGCTTTTTTCCTGAGGCACTGGCCTGAATGGAAGAGTGGAAAGCTCCGTGGCACAGTCTTATGTAACCGCACTGATGCTGCTGTATTATTATTCTCTGCTGTGCAGTCACTTCTGCTCTCCACCTCAAAACCATCAAACAGTCTCTTCCTCCTCCTCTCTCCTTCTTGTTTTCTTTTTTACCTCTTCCACTCATTTTATTCTTTTATTCTCATTAACCACCTCAATCAGATTCGCTCTAATTTCTTTTTCTAGTTATCTTTTTATGTCTGCCAATTGCACTTTCTCACCTTTTCTCCAACTCATTTACTCCTTCTTTCGTTCCTTTTATTAACGTGATAGCGCTGGTGTGTGTTTCTCAAACAATATTTCATGCTGTGATCTAAGCCCTTCTATTTCAAATGCCAACTCCTACAAAGCTGGGTGTCATTACACCTGGATGAGACAGCTTGATGGGTACACTGTAAACTCTGTAGGCAATCACTGGCAGCGGGCTCGTTCTTCTGCAGGTCAGCATTAGAATTCAGCTTGCATGGCTTGTTGGTGCTACATGATTCACTTGCTGCTTTGCTCACTTGGCTACTTGTTCACTTTCCCACTCACCCGCCCACTTGCTTCCTTTCCCAATCGCTTAGTTGCCTCGCTCGCTCACTTGTTAAGTCATTCACTTAGTAACTCATTCACTCGCCTAAACACTTATTTCACACATCTCCGTCTCTAATTGCATCATTCGCTTCAGTAAATTCTAAAATCTGCACTTCAAAAAGATGATGTGTCAGTTTTGATGTTTCATGGCTTGTTTTCCTGTTGCTAACAAATTCAGGTGAAGTTACATCATGGACTCACGTCATCTTTGCCCCCCTCCTCCAAGTTTCTCAGTTACATGATAATCTGCTGGCTCTCCTTTATCATTATTAATAAAAATGGACTTCTTCATGCTTAGATCATTTACATTAAAACATTTGTTTTTGTGCAAAAGTATCCCAGCACTCCTAAATTCTTCTTATTTTGCTGTCATGGAGATTTTTTTTTGCATATTTCTTTAAAGTGGCCTCGAGCAATAGTTCTCTGGGCTTTTTGAAGGTCTTTCAAAGGTTTTTTTTAACACACTTGTGATGGTCCTGGGTCATCTGACCCAGCGTTTTGAGTTTTCTTGTGTTTTTTGTCATTTTGTATTATGATTTGTGATGTTTAAGTCAACTTTGTTCATCTAGAGTTTATTCGAGTGTCTTTGCCCTCTGTGTCTCTTTCTGTGTGTCTGTGTTTTATATTTGTCGTGAGTTCTTGTGTCGTGCTTCCCTCCTCGTGTTTCATTCTCTTCCCCCCGCCTGTCATGTCATCCATGTTTCCCCAGTCGTGTCTCTGTGTCTGTCTGCATCTCTGTGCGTGTGTTCCTATTACTTCCTGTTTTACTTTGGTAGTCTCCTGTCAGTGTGCGCCATGTTCTGTTTAGCTTCTCTTACTCTGAAGCTACCTCGTCTCATGTGTTATGTTTAGCTTTGCGTGCTCTGTTTCGCTGTGTTCCCCATGTGTTTCCTGTTCCCTCATCATTCCCTGTGTATTTTAGCCTTTTGTTTTCTTCTGTCGTCTCTACACAAGTAGAGTTACCCTGATTACCCTGCACTACCATCCGGAAAGATGGTAACAGCTTATTGGCAACAACTTCATTTTTCAGCACAACAATGATCCCAAACACACAGTCAATGCAGTAAAAGCACAGAAAGATAAAAGCAAATAATGCAACAGTATGAGTCATGGATTGGCCTCCCCACAGCCTGCACATCCATATTATTGAAGCATTGTGGGATCATCTTGACAGAGAACCTACATACTGTATTAGCATGTCTGTTTGCACACGTGTCAATTAATTACTGCACCTATTTCCTATTTTCCCGGCAAAATCTAGAGAAATAAGAGGATGTTAAATGAAAACATCTCATGACAACCAAAACAACTGCTGTTGAGCTCTTTATATATACAGATGGAGTGGATTACAGCGGCATATCCTCAGAACACTTCCTGCCTCCTCCTCCATTTCCAAGCATGAAACACCTGCTAATAACATGAAAGCCACTAATGCCACTGAATAATCTTATAATGTCCAACACCACTGGGTGAAAACTGCATTTGACCAGTAGTAATGTAACTCAGTACAGTTAGACACCTCTACATTGCCTATATTCTGTAAGTAAATATGTATAAATATACTGTTTGTTTTAACCTTTATTTTACTAACGTATTATTTTGTAGATGATGATTAAACATTCAGATTTCCGGTAGACCAGCCTGTCTGTGCAACCTCATTTTAAATAACTGTCACAGCGAGGGGGATCAGCAGGCCGCTGACTAGTAGCTCTCTCTCTCTGCAATACAATACAACTTTATTTGTATAGCACGTTTAAAAGACCAACGGTACACCAAAGTGCTTTACAATAAAAACAGGAAAATTAAGACAATAAATAAAAGACTATTAACAAAGTACCACATATGTCATCAGGTTAAGGGCACTAATTATACAGCAATAGAAGGGAATATAAGAACAAAGTTACTAAGAACAGATATAGCTAAAAGATAAAATACATAAATAAGAAATAGAACCAAATATAAAACAGGGACACTAACTAGATGGAAAAGCTATGTTGAATAAATGAGTTTTTAAACGGGATTTAAAGGATAAAACGGAGTCTGACGCACGGATAGCGATAGGAAGGTTATTCCACAGATTCGGTGCAACCAGGGCAAAAGCACGGTCACCCCTAGATTTAAGTCTAGATCTAGGCTGAGCCAAGAGTAATTGGGCTGAAGACCTGAGGGCTCGCCCAGGGACATATAGACTAAGAAGATCGACAAGATAACGAGGGGCTAAATTATTTAAAATTTTAAAGGTGAGCAACAATATTTTAAATTCAATGCGATATTTTATGGGTAACCAATGCAAATCAATAAGAACAGGGGTGATAGAGGCATGCTTTCTAGTGCCAGTCAGGAGGCGAGCCGCGACCCTCTCTCTCGCTCTCGCTCTCTCGCCAGGGCGGAACTCACTGCGGGTTCACGCCCTCGGCCCACGCCCCTCTGAAGAGGAAACACCTGGGCCTCATCAGTGCAGCCAGCATTTAAGCCAGGGAGTGGCTTCGACTCATCGCTGGATCGTTGTGTGTGACTCGCGTCAGTGCAGCCTAGCTCTGAGCAAGTTCTCTTTCGTTTCCCTGCGCAAACCCTCTAACGTGTGCTTCTTCTGTACATAGATCCCCTGGACCCGACCCTGTATTCCCTGAGTGGATTCCCGTTTGACCAAACGCTTGATTAGAAACCATATTTTCCATTTCTGTTCTTAGCAGGTCTTTCATGGTTGGAAACTGAGGGAGAGCTGGGAATATTCAGTTGAATACGATTATGGAAGTTAACCGATGTGATACTTCATGCCTGAATAGATATCATCGTCACTGTTTTAGTCAAATCGGCAAATGCAATCCGGCACTGCGCTGCACACACACCAACGCTGCTTTAATTTGATCTAAAAGGTGTGGCTCCACATCTGAATCACAGGATGGTGCCTCTTTAACAAGCTGGCGAAGCAGCAGCTCTATGTTTGCAGTGTTTGGGTTTGTATTTCAGTTAAAACCAGAAACACAGCAGTGAGGCCGGGACTAAAGATATAATCCCAGAGCTGCACTGATAGGACTGTGGAAATGTTCGATTATGGGGGAAAAGATGCATTTTCTTTCTATTCTGATGTTTTATGTATGAGAATGTGTCAATGGAAAATTGTACTTAGTAGTCAGTATAAGCTTTTAATGATATAAGTCTACTTATGATAGAATACTGTATGTTGACATTTTGATGACTTAGACTGTTGTTCACTACAAGACTTGTTCTGTTTTATAAATTTCTTCCCACAGCGATAATAAGAGCTGAGAAGCAGTTTCACCCCCTCACAGGAAGAGGAGAGCTGAACGCTCTTATCTCCACTCCCTAACAAGAAGAGGGGCCGCCACACACACACACACACACACACACACAATAAAAACAGTGTGTGTGTGTTTCTACCATCAGATAAATCTCATGACAGGATGCAATAAAAAAATATTCTGGTCATCACTTTTTTTTTTTTTTTTAAAGCGGTTTAAACAAATTGTTTGGAAACTGTGTTTGTTTTAAACTAACACACTGCTGAACGCTGCAGACCAGCAAACTGCCCAAACCTCGGCTCACACTGACTGATGATCAGTTCATCAAATGTCCAAAAGTTGATTCTGTTCATCTGGACGTTTCGTCACTCATCCAAGTGACTTCTTCAGTCTCAGCTGACTGCAGGTTTCCCCAAACCTTATAAACAGTACATTTGCATAATGACTGAAACCAGCCCACTGAAGGAACAATGGGCTGTGAGGTCAGTTCCTTAATCATTAATATGCAAATTCCCATGACCATTGATCAACAATCACTGACCAAAACCCACTGATCAAAGAACACTGATCAATGGCCATGAGTCCCATTCACAGAGAGTTGGGGAATGGCTGCAATCACAGCATTGTAAGATGGTGACAGATGTACCCTTAGGCCCCCTCCTCGATTCAGAGATGGTCTTTCCCTTTTCACGTAAAAGGCCTCCTTGACTCCGCCCTCAAACCAGTGTTCCTACACATCCTGGACAGGAAGGTTGTAGCCAGAGGTTGTTTGGTTTCCCCGATGTATAAATCCTGGCACTTAACAGCGTACACTATGTTACTCTGTTTGTGTCGGGGGACCCGATCCTTGGGGAGGACCACTTTTTGGCGTAGCGTGTTTTGGGGTTTAAAAGCCACAGAGACCCGGTGTTTAGAAAAAATGCGTCTCAACTGTTCCAATACTCCTGACACATATGGGATCACTACAGGTTTTCGCCTGGGCAGCGGTTGTCCTTCTCTCCTGGATCGGCTGGAGCTTTCTTTAGGCGCCTTCCCAGCTTTGACAAAAGTCCAGCTGGGATAACCACATTTACTCAGGGCCTTCTTGATGTGCTGTTCTTCTGCCTCCCTGGCCGCTGTGTCAGTGGGGATGGTGTTCGCTCTGTGTTGTAGCGTCCTGATGACACCCAGTTTGTGCTCCAGTGGATGATGAGAGTCAAACCTTAGATACTGATCCGTATGCGTAGGTTTACGGTACACGTCAGCTTTTAGATGTCCCCCAATAAGAAGGCTAACCTGCCACTTTTCATATCCTCCCTGGTGAATTTGATGCGTCGGTCCTCTGAGGTAATGTGATCCGTGAATTGTGGTACGTCCTGAGATTTGATTTTCACCCAAATCCACATATCTGAACCAATGACTTGGTGGTGTTCCAGGGTAGGATAGTAAAGCCCTCTTTGTACAAATTGGCCACGATGGGTGAAACTGGGGAGCCCATGGCACACCCATGTTTCTGCCTGTAGAACTGACCCTTGTATGTGAAGTAGGTGGAATGAAGACACAGTTCAGACACACTTGGTGGATGCTGAGAGTGGTCCTGTTGCTGAGGTTGGTGTCATCCTGTAATCTCTTACGAACTACCTCCAACGCTTCCGTGACTGGGATGCAAGTGAAGAGAGATGTAACGTCGTACGAGACCATGGTTTCATCTGCCTCCATAATGACATCTCTCACCTTCTCAACAACATCCAGGGTGTTCTGGATGTGGTGTTCAGAGCTGCCCACCAGCGGGTTGAGGATCGAAGCCAGAAACTTGGAGATGTTATAGGTGACCGAGTTGATCATTGTCAAGTGTTCTCTGTCTGTGAGGTGCCCACACTTGAAAAAGACGAGACTTTGAATTTCACTCAATTTATTTTTTGACCAGTTTCTTAGGTGAAACACCTTTAAACACAAAGATAAAGAACATTTCATTAATCATTCAGTTAAATTAAATGCATTATACAGAATACAAATAAAATAACATAAATATATACACTTCAGTAAAGCCATTTGGTTTTTTAAAATCACAGACCCGAGTAATTTCAAACAACGAAGATGAAATAAACTGTGGTTTTCAAATATACAAAATGTGTCTACCTTGCATTTTACACTTTTTACAAACAATTACATTTTCAAAGTATACATTTTAGAGTTTGCAAATATTTTAATAGAGACTTTAACCAAGGATTCTCTTTTACAAAGAATTATTTTCCTTAAATTAAACCAAACACATTTACACTAGTTTTAAGATTTAACCAAGGATTTGGGATAGCTATTTTTAGTATTAATTAACATAAATATGTGGGAAACACTATCTACATAAACAATTTATTCAAACTTAAACATTCCTTCTAATATCAATATAATTTTTTAAACTTAAATGCAGTAACTATTTCCCAAAGCATAAATACATTTCCACAATTGAGCTTCCATAGGTCCCAAACATAAGCAGAAAATATGAGTCCAAGAGCTTACCGATAGCCCGTCTAGCTCAAAGTCTTCCTCACAGTGGAAAGTGGATTGTGCCTTGTTTGCTGTCCTCTCAGTATATCACACCCAGGTCAAATGACTGCTGCATGCATTTTAAGGCTTACTAGGCACGCCCGCCCTTGATTGCTCTAATTCAGCTCACCAGGCCGCGCTTAGTTATAGATTGCACACAAGGTCTAATCAGCAGCAGCACAGAGCAGGTAGTGGGCAGGAGGAGGAAGAGAAGAGCAACAGCCACACCTACTAGGTCAGCGCGACAATCATACAGACAGTCGGTCTTAAAGGTGCACCCTGTTTATGTATCTTTGGTAAACCATACAGACTTGGTGTAGACTCCCCTGGGTACAGCCCATTGTTCCTTCAGTGGGCTGGTTTCAGTCATTATGCAAATGTCCTGTTTATAAGGTTTGGGGAAACCTGCAGTCAGCTGAGACTGAAGAAGTCACTTGGATGAGTGACGAAACGTTTCTCCCACTGAAAACGTCCAGATGAACAGAATTAAACTTTTGGAGATTCACTTACCTGGATGATTGAGAATGCATCAAGAAGTTCATCAAATGTTTCTCATTAACATCGTATTTTATTTTATCTTTTAACTACATCCCGATACTTGAAATGTTTGATTTTAAACACACTGTATCTTTTTTTTTTGTTGCCTCACAGCAAGAAGGTCCTGAGTTTGATTCCACCGTCAGGCTGGGGTCTTTCTGTGTGGAGTTTGCATGTTCTCCTCGTGTTTGTGTGGGTTCTCTCCGGATACTGTTGCTTCCTCCCACAGGTATGTGCATGCATGTGTTACCCCTGCGACAGACTGGCTGTCCAGGGTGTAGCCTGCCTCTCGCATTAAGACAGCTGGGATTGGCTCCAGCAACCCTGAAAAGGATAAACAGGAGAGGACGGATGGACCGTATGATGTACAGGCTGATATTAAACAGGTATTTCCACACTGTTTACTGTAATCTTGTTATATTTCCTATTTGCTTAAATGATATAATTTCAGGTACACTACTTTCCTTTCCAGTGTATGCTGGCTCACTGGTTCACTGGTTCACTCTCTTATCCCCAGTTGTACTCACTCACTTAACACTCTCTCCATTATAAACTACGTGCACCACTCGCCCACGCAGTACTTTCTTTCATCATTCATGCACTAACTGCATTACTCACTCACTCATATAATGACTCCAAACTTTTGCCCCCCCCACCCAAACAATTGTATCACTCGCTTATTGAGTCGCTCACTCACTTGCTCATTTATGAGAATTGCATCATTCTTTGCGTTGCAGAGTCGATCACAGCATCGCTCGCTCACTCATTATTCGACCAAACACACCAACTTCACAGCTAAATACACAACTTCCTCACTCTTTGCATAATTCAGTCGCTCGCTCCTCTCTGCTCGTACTCAACCCATGGCGCATTAGCAACGCTGCTGCACACTGTTCACAGTTCTACTTCAAGGCTTCTGTGGTTCTAACAAGCTGAGACGAAAGAAATCCTGTGTTGTTATTGATTGCGGTATCACGAGATAAAGTTTTCTCACCACGGCTATTAAATGACTACATTTTCTGCACTCAGACCTCAAAAAAACCTAATTAAGAAGTGAAGCATCTTCATTACACTTCAGCCCAGCACAGAGCACAGCAGGAACATAAGAGCAATTAGATGATGGTAGATAATGATCGAGCCGGTCTGTGCATCAGGAATCAAAAAGATAACCAAATCAAAAGTTAAGGTCTTCTTGAATGAAACTTTTATACACACACACACACACACACACACACACACACACACACACACACTTACTTGATATTTGTTTATCTGGGCTGCACTCGCATGAGCAAAATATTGCGTAGCAAACAAACATATTAGCACGGGTAAACAGGATGTGCAATAAGATCCAACAGTGAAATCAATACTGTATCCCTCTTTGTACCGACACAAGGCTCCTGCCATCCTGCTGCCTGTAGAATCAGGCTGAAGGGCCAGGAGAACAACTTTAATCTGTTAATGATGCACGAATGATCTAAATTTACAAGAAAACGTTAAATGAAGCAAAAATAAAATCAGTTCAAATGTAGCAAAACTATAAAGTATGTAAAGAAGTTTTGCTTTCTTCAGAGGGGAAGAGAACTGCTGGACATGTTGGACTGTGTCACGCTGGGACATGATGGGAGTTTCCCATTGAAATATATGACTGACGTTTCTTCGCTGTGTGTCCACAAACGTTTGAACTTACTGAGAAAAAGTTAATGGCAATAAATGGACTCGGTGTTTAAAGGGATCTCTGTGTACAGAGGCCCATTTTCATTGATGATTGTGTTCTCATTGTGTTCAAACACAGACAAGTTACAGAACAGGTTTTTTATTATATTATTATGATAATATAAACAGAGTAGACAACATGATGCTTCTTTAATGAGAACAGACTTCATTTGTTTGTAACTGGGAGTGTTTAATAAGCTGATATGATATATGCTTCTGTCTGTGGGACAAAACCAACCTGAACCGGTTCGAGAGAAGCAGAAAGAACTTTGGATGCATGTCAGTCACACTGTGATTGCACACTTTGCATGTTTGAGTCTGCTATGGTCCATGTCACAGACCGTGAGTGTGAAGATGCTCGCACATCTCTGCACACCAGCCTGGTTTTTGTTACTGGACTTGTCTGCAGGGAATTTGTATTCCAATGCCCCGACCACGCATGCACCCAGGCGAAGGACTGCTGGCTGTCCAGTATGTCCACAGCAGTGTTATTGAATAGCTCTATATAGCATTATTATTACTTTGACCTTCAGATTAGTCTATTGACCTTGAAAGAGAGGTCAGAGGTCGAATGTCAGGTGATATTTTAAATCTTTACACGTTATTTTCTGTACAGTATGTTAACAATACAAACCACACTTGTAAGAATCATAGTTTCTAAGTTATCAGGCTCCATTTATCAATTTTCCAAAGTTAGAGGACGTTTAGATTTAGAGGTGCACGTCTTAATAGCTGATTAACAGTAATAGCTAATAGCCTGAGCCAGCAGACGAGGATACTGCAGTTCACAAAAGTGCAGCAGCAGCAGCAGCATTTTCCGCTGTAACGTTTAGTAAAATAGGAACACGCCATCTTCTGCCAAAAGGAAGTTGTCATAAGCTGAACAAGCAACAAAGCAGTTGATCCTGAGACCCTGTGACACGTCCATAGAGTACTAACAATGGCACATTTATTATTTCTGTGACGTACGCATTCATTAATGTACGTTGTGTTTGATCTACGTCGGGGGCGGACCAGGCATATGTACACCCGTCCGTGGGGTTAGAGTAGCCGTGGGCGAGCTCTGAGCCAGCACCACCGACATACATAGAGCTACAAATTCACCAGTGCATGCTGTTCTGGGGGATTATGTGACTGTGTGTGTGTGTTTCATACAGGTGTGTAAATGGACCATGCTTATTTTTTACACACACACACACACACACACACACACACACACACACACACACACACACACACACTATTCCAATAAAGGCAGCAAAGTTTCTGAATGTTCAATGTTACCCATTTTTCATGGAACAATTTTCTACCAGCACGCTTAAAGAAAGGCATTATTTTTCGTTCCCAGCCTGCACCTGTGCTGCATTCTGCCTGCTATGAGAGATGAGGACAATAACACACTGGACTTAATTTAATTTGCATAAAGAAATTTTGATTTATCAGTTGAGGGAATATAAAACAAAACAGATAATTGCAAATTAGCCTCAAAGTCTGGTATAGCTGTCTGAAAAGAAAAATGGCTGCTGTGTCCCAGAGCAGACAATTAGCGTCGCAGCAGGAACAACATAAAGTGTGAGCTCCTTTCCACAGCACCGGGCGTGATCCTCACGCTCCGAGTAACAAGCAGCATGGAGAAATAAGACAGGAGACCTTTTTGAATTTAGTAAAAAAAAAAAAAAAGAGCTCTGTGTCTGAACTCTTTTTTTTTTTTTTTACTGAGGTCTTCTCATCACATTCCCACACTTTCAGATTCTCCTCATCCTTCGATTTTCTGAGCCAGTAAGTCTCTCTTTTCTCTGGTACGACTGTCATTTGCCCAGCCTGCCTTCTTCCCAGTCTCTCCCTGCCCCGGATGCTCAGAGAGACTCATCCAAGGTTTCCATCCGCCATCTGCTCCACGACTACAACCAGTGTTCAGACTGCAGGGGTCCCGTCCAATATTCTGTCTTTGTTTGTTCATCAGAGTCCAACCGCTAAAATTCTCAAACCCTAAAAATAATGTTATTGACTTTCACGTCATTTCTCCTTATTTAAATGATGTGTACACTGAGATGGATGATACCTTCCACCAGGAATATACAGGAAGCCATCTGTTTCATTTTATTCACATTTCTGAGAAATTCACCAGAAAACTTTGGGACAACGGCTTGAAATTAATGCTCAGTAAAGTTTAGCAGGTTTAAAGGGAGATATTATATATGAAAAAGGTGAAATTTGATTTGACATGAAATATATTTGTCTAAAATGTTATGTTTGAACATGGAAACATATGATTAAATCTGAGGATTAGACTGTTCACAGTTATTCCTTCGTTTTGTTGACATATTGGAGTCAAAGGATTTTCATGGACAGATGGTGTCCCCAACTTTCTTTACTCCATAAATTTGAAAATATGGTCAGCAGCACAAAAGTATTTCTGCATGTGCTTCTGACAAAAATGCTCAAATATAAGGCAAACAAAAAGGCAAAGGCGGCTTTATTCATATAGCACATTTCATTGTCTTAAGGCAAAAACAGCAAAATCAACTAAACAAACAAATTAATATGCAGTTCCCCAGGTGATCACTGCACTTTTTTATTAAATGGGCCCAATTTGCATAAAAGTCCAACAAAGTGTGATAACAGGTGAATGTTTGCAGTCTGAAAGAAAATATAAGATAAGATAAGATAAGATAAGATAAGATAAGATAACCTTTATTAGTCCCACACGTGGGAAATTTGTTTTGTCACAGCAGAAAGTGGACAGTGCAAAGTTATATAGCAAAAATTAGAGAACACTGGAATACAATAAGAATAAGATACTGTGCACAACTGTACAGAATAGAATAGAATAAAATAAAATACTATATACAATAAGATAAAAATAGAATACAGATGCTATAGACAACTGAGTAAAAATACAACTTTGTCAAAAAAAGAGTATTGCACTTAGTGTTATTGCACATGTGTGAATGTGTGTGTTTGATCAGTTGAAGTCTTTGTTGTGGAGTCTGACAGCAGTGGGGAGGAAAGACCTGCGAGATCTCTCCGTGGCTGCCGCAGCCGCTGAAGGAGCTGCTCAGTGCTGTCAGAGTCTCCTGCGCGGGGTGGGGTCTCTGCAAAATACTCAAAACTGATGAAAAGAAAATCGGTGGAAAAATTACAACAGAATTTAATATACAGCAGCAAACATTAAATGTAAGTGACGTTCAATTCAATTTTATTTCCATGGTGCCAAAATCACAGTTGCCTCTGGATGCTTCATATAGTGAGGTAGATCCTGCAAATGACGGCCTTCTGCTGCAATATCTTGGTTATTGGTTATTTTTCATATGATTTACAATCCATATATTTTGTTCATTTAAAGGTTTAAGTGATAAAGAAGTGTTTCGGTGAGTGATTTATGTTATCTAGTAATTTTAGCATAAAAAGGATCATTAGGAGATGCTACTCCCTTCCATTAATCAATGAGTTTTGGCACATTCAGACTTCTACCAGTGGTGCTAAATCTATGTGGTCTGCCACTGATAAGGTCAAATTATACTTTAATGAGTCAAAATCCTTTGGGACACAATGCAGTGAACACTCCCAGTTTAATGATGCTTATCACTAAGATCCATTAATTCATGCTTTAACCTGCAGCTGGTTCTCATAATTACTGTACATGTTTATTACAGCCTAATTTAATGTGTGATATAATATGTATATTATTTATGTAATAATAAAAAATGGATAAACATTCTATGGATGAATAATTGTAGAACATATAAGATGTATGACTAACACTTTGAATATTGACTAAATATATTGATAATCAAAGGAAATGTAAAGTCTGAGTACACAGGGCATAACTCAGACACCTATATGGGATAAAACTTTATCTTACAATTTTTTATCTTGTGACTAAAGTTAGTACAAAAAAAATTGTTATTGTTTTTGTGGATTATTGGGACTCATCGGAGGAGAAAATGCTACTGAAGGAGGAGAGACCAGTGATAACAGGCAGGGGGAGGAAGGTAAAAACAATCAGGAGATGAAATATTTTTTTAAATTTGATATTGAACATTGAGAGAGATGAGATGAAAAAGAGATATGAAATCATTTCTACTATTATCTGACAAGTAACTTGGCTTTCTGTGTGGGACAGCTCGTCCCAGGGTTTCTGCTCTGGTTTCGGTGACGTTCTCGAGTTTTTATTATTAGTCTGTCACTTTGCAATAATCAGCTGCTGTTTGTGCGCTGCATCTGTACACACTATGCTAGCTAAAGTAGCCAAAGTAACTAATAACCTAGCTGGTAACGTGGGTGAGGTAACAGTGGGTACATCCATCTTTTAAATATAGGCCATGGTCTCAGAGGCTTACATTCTGTTTTAGAAACACTTGCATGGGTTACATAGTAGGAACAAAACAGCACTGAGAGTAGTTGTTTGAGCTATGAGAGCATATTTGATTTTATAGTATAACTATTTATGTCTGACTAGCTGTCACATCATATGAGAAAGGTGAAACAGCAGAGTTTGATCTTATAGATTTCTGATCATGGATCAGCCTAAAATTGTGAAAACTGAAGGGACTCTAAGCAGGTAACCTCTGAGTGTCAATCAGTGAGAGGACATTTTCATTTGATTGATATTTTCACAGTAACACAGTATTTTATTCCAGTAACTTTGGCCCGATGCATGAAGATGGAAACGAGAGGCTGCTGGAAACGACACTCTTTCTACTGAAAATTAATTCCAAGTGAGCAGCGTTGGCATTTTAACTCCTCTCATAACACAGCTCTCAACGTAGGTCCACTTCACTCCATTTGGCTTATAGTGTTTGAGCTGTATCTCTTACATAAATGCTGCTGTTGCAGGGGGAGGAATGAAAGGAGTGAGGGATGAGGAATGGACTGATGCTGGATGGGTGGATGACAGAAGAAGGAGGATGAAGAGGGAGAAGGACTTGTGCAGCGAACCATTGCATCTGCATCCATCTTAATCAGCAGTAGAAAAAAGGTTGTGCGCACTGTTGCACGCTCCTTGCTCACAAAAATGCCCACACAAGTAAATACACTGACAAATATTAACTGTCTGTAATAAAGAAACATGCTTCTGTTGGAGCAGTGTAACGTACGTGACTATAAATGTGTCTTTTGGAGTCTGTCTTTGTTACGGCAGGCACAGAGTTAGTTTATATCCACATGTTGTCTGAAATTATTGTTATTCATGACCGAAGACGTCCTCCTGCCTCCTACTGCATTAGCATTAATATTTACATGATCATTTCAGCACATTCCTCTCTGTGGCTAAGCTCTCTACAGCTTCTTACAGATTGCTGCATTACACAAAGAAATGTACAAGATGCACTAAAACAAGCTTGATTTATGGAGGCCTCACCCAGACCAGCTGCCAGCTACCCAGCTGGGGTGCAGCCAGACATCACATGACATTTACTGCATCCATGCTATGAAGGGTGACAGCTGTTTTAGGCAGATAGTTGTGATGCTTTGGCTGACAGGTGCAATGAGCTGTTTGGTTTTTTGTTATTTTTTTGTCAGAATAATAAATAAAAGGATTATGAAACAGGGGGCAGCGCGGGTGTAATGCTACCTATAACATGCTATAACTATACTTTACTCCCTTACATGTATTGCATGACATGATGCTGTAGAGGTAATATAGTATACTATTTCTCGGGCTATCTAAGTAACTGGTTCAGTTTGTGGAACATATCATATCATTGTAACCAGCAAACAGCATGCCAACACACACTGACAACACTGAAGCATCGTGGGCCATACACGGACCAGTGAAACTCTCCTTTCTGCAAATGCAAGAAATCTGTCAGCATGACTCTCTTAAATGATAAGAAATGGAAAAGGTTTTGTTAAGTCTCTGCCCAGACTGCAGACCCTCTATAAAAAACATCCTCTATTAATGTAAAGAGTAAAAAACTCAGGAAATGTCATGTTATTTAAATGTTTATCTGTTACTTTGCTGTAGTATGAATGGCCAGAGATGACGTCTTTGTCATAAGGAAAGCTTTAGTTCACATTTTCCAAAGCCATGTAGTGGGCCAGATTGGAGTCTTTGGTGGCCACCAATGACAGGAGGAACCCTCTCTGTGACTGATTTCACCTAGCAACAGCTTGCAACCACTTACCAAACATTTGTGGAACACACATTTGTGCCTCATGACCACAGGTTGTATCTCCAGCACAGTCTGTAAATAGCCATCACGTAAAACACCTGTGTGCAGGTGCATTCTCCCTCAATGCTTATCTAAATCAAGGCGATGGTGCAGCTAACACACGCTTTAAAATTCTGACCTTCGTGTGTACCCCATTCACACATTCGTGCTAACATGCAGTCTGCATGCAAAGCAAATGCTAAATGTGTGTTGAATGCACTGTGAACAGAATGCAATCAGGTTTATGATCGCGTCTCAGCCTGGTGATAATGCATTCATGCAACATGCGGAATAAACTCACCCAGCAACCTGGAATACCTCATGCTAACTCTAAAAGGCAACAGACTACATGTTTGGTGCTAAGTGCATGAATCAGCACAAAGCTGATGATAAAACGTGTGTAAACTGTACCGAGCACGTCCACCAAGATGAAAACTCCACTGACATCCTGCATTGATGCAACGCTCTGACTGCTGCACTCCAGCCTCCAGTCTGTCCTTATGTAACCAGCTTTTCATCGGCTCTAGCAATGGAGCGCATGTATTAGTGTCTGTGTGAGTGAGTTTCTTTAATAAATATAGTAATGATAATCTAAACAGAAACTCTTCTGTTAAACAGAAGTAATTATTATTTAATCAGTAAAAGACTCCAGCTGACAGCACGTGCTCCTTTCAGGAAAACCTGCCTTGAGCACTTCATGGAAACTGATGCCAGATCCCAAAGCCAGCATTACATAAACTGAAGACAATAATCCTCTTGTTAACTATCTCTTTGTTGCCACCTCTAGATAAACGGGAACAATACAACAGAGGAGTCTGATGCTCAGCAGATGCAGAGAATTAACTGTTAAGCACTTAGAGTCCCAAGGCTCTTTTAAACATCACCTTACTTTAATATCCAGTTTAACTCTAACTAGAGATGGACCTATCCGATATTACGTATCGGTATCGGTCCGATACTGACGTAAATTACTGGATCGGATATCGGAGAGAAATAAAAAAAAATGTAATCCGATCCATTAAATATCAAACAAGCACCTCACAAAACTTGCCACAGGCGTAACTCAGGTCATAACCGTAGCTTGGAGCAGTGTGCTCATGTGATAGAGCAGCTGTGTGTATTTGTAGCCTCGCTACCAAACCAGCATTTCATCTCCGAGGAAGTTATCCCAGAGAGAAGTAAAGCAAGTGTTTAAGTTCATCTCTGAATGTTTGTAAAGCGTTCCCACGTTTAGCTTAACAACCGATATATGGAGCGACTGCCTCTCTCCCTCCCTCTCCTGCCGCTACTTCAATCATGAAACTGATCAATGATCAGCTGATCGGCTTTTCTGTCGCAAGTCCGTCTCTCTTCTTTGTTTTTGGCCCACTTTGCACCAGAAAGAGGAAACCAGCGGCGGAACAACAGCAGCACGTTTAAGCTTGATAAGCTGTTGTTAGAATGTATTTAATATTACTTTCTACACCAGGATCCTTTTCACGTAGCTGACGGCTGGTAACTGTGCAGGGGCGGATCTAGCAAAGTGTAGCCAGGGGGCCGATAGGGCATGAACAGGAAAAGGGGCACAAAGACATACTTTTCTTTCTTATTCTCATTTAAAATGTCGAGCTTTTAATAAATAATTATCTGAATCTTACACCCAAAGTTTTAATCTGATGTAAAATGAGTAGAAGTCCATTACTGTATATAGTCAGTGTTGGGAAGGTTACTTTTAAAATGTATTCCACTACAGAATACTGAATACATGCCCCAAAATGTATTCTGTAACGTATTCCGTTACGTTACTCAATGAGAGTAACGTATTCTGAATACTTTGGATTACTTAATATATTATCGTGCTGTTTACAACTACGTGAATGTACTATTGCTGTGATTTATTACTGTTACTGAAGGTCCGCGGCTCCGAAACGTAGTAAAGGGACCTCTGGCTAATACGGTGGGTTCCGTGTCGGGCTGGTAGCCGAAAAATAGCTTTACTTTGTTGTCTGGGTCAACTTTGCTTGCCAGAGACAGAGAGAGGCGTTGAAAGGCTGCTCCAACGGAACTTATTTACACAAACACAGTGTACAGTTGAGTCTTAATAGCTTACTTACAGCTGGGCTCGTCAGGCACTCTTCTTGGCTGCAGTGGTTATTATTATATTTACATGCTTCCAGCTCCCGTTTTTGCTCCGTGACAGCTCGGACTTTTCCTTTCTCTCCCTCCCTCGCTCACAGACACATAACGTGTATGGTAGTCCATTCTCGCTGCGGCACGGACTACACTGCCCATGATGCTACATTCTTTAGAGCTATGCCTGTAGCATTCTGCCTTTTAGCTTAGCACAACAACAACAACAAAAAAGCGCTCTCTGACCCAGGAAACACGCAGAGAGAGAGCGCGTCACCCTGTAACCATGGCAACCGTAACGCTGCCGCCTGGAACAACAGAACGTAGCTGTCAAACAAACCCAAATAATCCTGACCCGCGATAATATGAAACAGGGAAGTACCGCCGTGTAATCCATTTATTTCAACAAAGTAACTATATTCTGAATACCACCTTTTTAAACGGTAACTGTAACGGAATACAGTTACTCATATTTTGTATTCTAAATACGTAACGGCGGTACATGTATTCCGTTACTCCCCAACACTGTATATAGTAACTGTTAAGTCTAATATACCCTAGTAAGCTATAGTACTTTTTCCTTTGGGAGGGTACCATCTGTGCAGTCTGCAATTCTGTAGAAGAAAGATGTTGAATCTATTTAATTATTCTTGAAAAATAATTTAATTCTGTGCATTTTTTTTCACACTGCATCAAATAAAAGTTGATTACGTCGATTAAGCATCATGAGGTGGAGGGTGGGGGGGGGGGGGTCCCTATTTTTTTTTTTTTTGCTGGGAGTTTGCAACCCTATTAGTTAGGTTGCTTAATATTTCTGCTAAGTACTCTTTAAAATACCAGAACAGGGAGTGTTATGACATGCATAGGTTCTTTCTCTTCAGCACCCTCTGCTGGTCATAGTGGGAACACTCACAAGCTTATATTTTGGTGGGGGTTTTCTGTGTTCCTGTGGGTAGAGGAAACAGGAAGCTGGTCGCTCGTTAGCCTGCAGAATATGCTGTTTGTCGCCTTAGATGCTCTTTAAAACATTTCTGCCTTGGAGAGTTATTGCTTGTGAGTATTAATGTACAACATGTTTACAAGTTTATTTGGTGCATTTCTATTACATAGATTTGTTTAGAAACCAGTTATTTCATCTGTTATGTTTATCTTTGAGGAAGCTAAACTCGCTAAGTTGTATTGTGATCACTACTGAGTCGCTGTTGATTACGCATTCTATATAACAGTGTAGTTCATATCCTAGAAGTGTGAGTTAAAAGGAAAATACATCTTGGAACATTTACTTTGTGTTTGTTTTTAGTTTTACGGGAAGAAAAGGATGTCAATCATTGAACTACTGACAAAGTAAAAAGCCTCAAACTTACTTCCGCCTCCTATGTTCATTGAAACCGTTAGCTGTCTGTCAAGTTGGGCAAAGGGACGCACAATAAGGACAGAACAGGGAGGATGGAGCAGGTTTAAGTTTATTAGATTGATCAGTGTTGCTGAACTATGAAATATTTTGGCTGCAGTGTATTTTTTACATACAGGTATAACAGAATAGCTTTAGTGTTGTTGTTTATTTAAACTTGAGTATGAACTTATACAAAATGCAGCAATATATTAAAAAACAGTTTTATTGATTAAAAAACACTATATCGGATTCATATCGGTATTGGCGGATATCCAAATTTATGGTATCGGACATAAAAAAGTGGTATCGTGCCATCTCTAACTCTAACACAACTTTTGGTAAGTCCTTATATCAAGAATACAAGTACCAAAATATCAATATATCATCTCCAGGAAACTCAGCACAGGCGCTTTCAGAAATCTTGATTTTATTACTAGAAGGTTTGCCGTGTGTCCCAGCACAGGCCCAGGAGACAAGGAGTCACTCTAGGAGAGCTGGACAGGGCCGTAGGAGGCCCCAACCCATCAGCAGGACCAGTATGTGTCCCTTTGTGCAAGGAGGAACAGGATGAGCACGGCCCGAGCTACAAAACAACCTCCAGCAGGCCACTGTTGAGAATGTCTCTGATCAAACAATCAGAAACAGACTTCATGAGAGTGGCCTGAGGGCCCAACGTCCTCTACTGGGCCCTGTGCTCAGTGCCCGGCTCTTCCACTGGCATTTACCACAGAATAGCAGAATTGGCAGGTCCACCACCTTCATAGGTGAGAGCAGGTCAGAAAGCAGGGTCAGAAGAAAACGTTAAGCTACCTGTAGCATCATTCAGCATGTGCAATGCCCGGCATCATGTTGCGAGAGTATGCAGGAAGTTCAACAGAACAGCCCTGGGATGTCTTGTTTCAGTCCTCGGGCTATCCAAGAGCTCAGTCACTGGTCTGGGGGAGATCTCCCAGGACACCATTCGTCGCCTCATTAGGAGCTACCCAGATGCTGTCAGGCATGCATATAGTAAGTAGCATGCAGTGGCATGCGTACAAACGCCCCTGTGTGGAATTTTCAGCAAAATGGACTAACCTGCTGCATCATTTTTGTTGTGTTGTTGAAGAAGAAGCTCAGCAAAGTCTTTGAGTTCACTGAGATACGATTACATCTTCCACCAGCTGAACAATAAGTGTTATATTTAATGTCAGCCCTCTGAATTGAAGCGTTTTGGTAAATAACTGTCTTTCTACTGACAGAAATTGATATGAATGCAAGGGAGCCACAGCATCAGTTGGCCTTTTGTTCGAGAGTCATGACTTTTTCTCTCAGTGAAAAAGCTCATGTTCTGTTCCCTACACCTACACTCGCAGCCGACAGCAAAGCAAGTCCCGACCTGAAATGAGCATCACAGAGCAGAAACAGCAGTTACCAGCCACGGTAGGGCTGATTTCTTCCACTAATTTCAAAGCTGTAAAGGTGAAGCACCTTCTTTAAACAGAGCATATAAATGCGCGTTGTCATCACCTGTTACATCCATGTTTCCTGTTGTTTCATTTGGAAAAGGCTCGGCATGTTTTATCCCACCATAAAACCTTTTTTTCTCTTTTCTGCCTCTGTGTCTGCAGCCATCATGTCTCTCCATTTTGCTGAGACTAGAGTGACAAAGCTTTCCTTTCTGGCATTTCACTTTGACGTTTCGCACTCAACAAGCCGCCGAGTGCTGGAACAAACTGTTTTTTCCCTTTCTTCATTGATGTCTTTGCCCTTCTGCTCCTGTGCTGAAAATAAACCATCACACTGTGAGGCGCGCTCCTGATTTTCATATGAGCAACAAAGAGAACAAAAGATTCAAAGGACTCATTCACTGTCATGCTACTTTCAGGGAGACATACAGTATTAATGCTGCCCTGCTGTTGGACAGAAGGAGTGGGTGAATTTGCATCCATCTGTGTTTGTTGGTGGCAGGTCATGGTTGGTAGCTTGGCTGAAGCTATGGAGGTCAAAGCAATCCAGCTGTTCTGCAGCTTGGGAAACTTGGGTTCCTCTTGTTTTACAGTAATGCACACGGTGCTGAGTAAACACCCAAACAAGCACAGAGAGGATGCAGTGAAAGCACACGCTGCACTGGCTTGCAGGGTTTGACTTCTTTCTGGAAAACTCAAATAAAATACAGCCCCAATTTCAAAAGAGTTAGAATGCAGTGTCAAATGTAAATGCAAAAACTTGTTTGACTTGAGGCAACTAATTATTTACATGTTACATGAATTCAATTCAGTTTTATTTATACAGCACCAAATCACAACAGCAGTCGCCTCCTTTATATTGTACAGTAGATCCTACAATAATACATAGAGAGAAAAACCCAACAATCATATGACCCCCTATGAGCAAGCACTTTGGCGACAGTGGGAAGGAAAAACTCCCTTTTAACAGGAAGAAACCTCCGACAGAACCAGGCTCAGGCTCAGGTTCTGTCGGAGCCTGAGCCTGAGCCTGGCTCAGGCTCAGGCTCAGGTGGCCGATGGCCCCGATCACAGCAGGGGCGGGGCCATCTGCTGTGATCGGTTGGGGTGAGAGAAGGAAGACAGGATAAAGACATGCTGTGGAAGAGAGACAGAGAGTAATAACAGATATGATTCAGTGCAGAGAGGTCTGTTAACACATAGTGAGTGAAGAAGAAACACCCAATGCATCATGGGAGTCCCCCAGCAGCCTACACCTATTGCAGCATAACTAAGGGAGGATTCAGGGTCACCTGGTCCAGCCCTAACTATATGCTTTAGCAAAAAGGAAAGTTTGAAGCCTAATCTTGAAAGTAGAGATAGTGTCTGTCTCCTGAATCCAAACTGGAAGCTGGTTCCACAGAAGAGGGGCCTGAAAACTGAAGGCTCTGCCTCCCATTCTACTTTTAAATACTCTAGGAACAACAAGTAGGCCTGCAGTGTGAGAGCGAAGTGCTCTAATAGGGTGATATGGTACTATAGAAGCCTAGAAGTAATAAATGCATGAACTAGTTTTTCAGCGTCACTGTGAGAAAGGATATTTGTCATTTTAGAGATATTAAGCAGTCTTATATACTGTATTTTCCGGATTATAGGGCGCACTGTTGATTTTTGAGAAAATTAAAGGATTTTAAGTGCGTCTTATATGGTATTTGTTTAATATGTGCATTGAAGGACATATCCTGGTCTGACTCAAAAATAGCATCTCAGTGGTACCTGAGAGGTACAGGTGGGCAAAGTTTCATCAATCTGCAAAAAAACTGCATCCACAAACTGTGGGAAAAAATCTGAATAATGATAGTAAGTGTGAAAATATAAAGACTGTAAATAAGTCATCACCTACTGTTCATAATATCATCAGAGGATTCTGAGAATCTCTGTTCTCAGGGGACGAGACTGAAAATCAACAGCACATTAGAAGCAGGCACGATTCTCTCAGACAACACTAAACCACATACTGCCTGCAGTCCAGAGCTTTCAGCAACATTTGGAGCATCATGAAATAAAAAATACAAGAAAGAAGACCCACAAATCCTGTATCAGATGAGAACGGGACAGTATTCCTCTCCAGCAGCTGGTCTCCTCAGTTCCCAGATTTTTCTGCCCGTTGTCAAAAGAAGCGAGAATGCCACGCAGTGCTAAACATGGGCCTGTTCCAACTGAAATATGCTGCAGGCATCACGTTCAAAATGTGCCAATATATTCCTTAAAATGGTGCATCCCAACAGCCTCCCACCGTGTTTGGACCTGGGATTGTATAAAAGAGTTTTTCACTCCTTCATTTGTACGAGTTGTACTGCACATCCAGTCCTATCAAAGTCTTCAGACCTGAAATGATGCCTGCAGATGTATATCTTTGAGCAATAAGTAGCTCATATTACTCAACAAAACTGATGGTTGCTGGCTCATCACACCTTCTCTTGTCCTCTCACAGTGAGGTGATATATCTGGCTGCAACATTAAAAATTGATTTTTACACCTTGGCTCATGTGATTAGAGGATCACCAGGGGGTCCTTTGTCCCTCTTTGGGGGGATACTCCCACTTGGTTTAAATCTGGGACTCTCGGCCATTTGACCTTAGAACTGAAGAAGCTTCTCGGATGAGAGGTGAAACGTCTTCAAGCAACTTAAAGAAGTCCAGACGCTTTTCTTTGCAAACTCCTTTGACTACGATGACCTGGATGACTGAGAACCTTCACAGACATTAAAAATTGATCCACTCAGATAACAAAAACTTTCATTCTGCATTGAAGGACCAAGAAACTGTCTCACGTTAAAAGCTTGCTAACGGGCTGCCTTCCCATCACGATGTCTGTGTCACCAGCAAGCTTCTCATTTCACTTTTGCTGACTGTAATTACAGATCTCTGCAGCAGCAGTTCCCCAGGTGGACCAACTCTCACGAGAGCCCTCGTTCAAATTTCCTCGTCAGATTAGACTGGTGTCTGATTAGATCTGGAAATGCTGTGTCAGAGTCAGACTGAGGTGCCTGGCGTTCCCAACATGCACAGCGATGTGAATATACCCGTATTTGTTTTAAAGTGCTAATGAAATCCAGTTTATTTTATCCATGTCTGCTTGGTGCAAATATCATTTGAAAACACAGGGACTGCAGATGTGTAGATGTTTTATAGTTTAATTTCCCTCATCCTGCACTTGAGGGAAAGCAACGCTGGCCAATCAGGGCAGACTGAGTTTCTTGGGAGAGCTGGCAGCCACACTGACTTAGTGTTTGGGAAAAGTGCTTTTTGTATTTGTAAAACCCTCGAGAGGAAAATGTGCTGATTGCTTAACCCAGACTGGCATTTAAACGAGTGAGTGGACGTAATATCAGTGCAGCATTTCTTCAAAAGCCTTATTTGTTTCGGCTCATACATGGTGTCCTGTTCATACCGTTTCCTCTGGTTTTCTGCAAGTTTGACAAAATTAGAGCTAACCATATTACATATGACATCAGCTGTCTCCCTATTGTGACTACCTACCTTATAGCCTTAGTTTAGCTACAGGACAAACGGGCAAGAATGGGCTCATTCACACTGTGGATTTTTATGATGTCATAGAGAGCCTAGAGCAGAAAAATCTGGCTGAAAACGAGTTTTCACAACAGGCTGAAGCCTGAGGTTTTGGTCTATTATTAGAAACTGTCCATGCTCATTGAGTCTATATTAAAGGGGATGTGATAGTTACTGTATTTTTGGTTTGGGTTAGTAGCTCATTTAAATATGTTTTTCTGTTACTCACGATAAGTCAGAGTGGGTCTTGTTCATTTTTTTATTTGCTAATACTGCCAACAAATGAATCTCTAATGGAAATAGACGTAACTTCTTTTATCTTTCCAATTTCCTCAACTAAACCAGTTCAAGGTTACAGGGAGGTGGAGCCTATTCCTGTCACGGGGTAAAGGTGGGGTAAACCCTGGACAGGTTGCCGGGCTGTCGCAGAGCTGGCACAAAGAGACAGACAACTATTCACACACACATCCACGACCAGTTTAGACTCAACAGTTAACCTAACATGCATGACTTTGTACTGTGGGAGGAAACCGGAGAGATCCTCTGCAAGCAGTGGCAAAACATGTGAACTCCACACAGAAGGGCACCAGTCTGCCAGTGAGATTAAATCCAGGACCTTCGTGCTGTGAGCCAACCATGCTAACCACTGTGCCACTGTGCCACTTCCTTTTTTACTTTATAAGTCACAAAAGCTCAGCATCAACAGCCTGTTCTGTGCCTAAACTGCCCGTGCTGACACGACTGTGTTAGAATGAAATTTTTCCTCTCATACTAGTAGACTGAAGATTTCTGCAAATAGAATCTCAACCGAAAAATAATGCTACATGTTGAGAAAGAATCTGAAGAACCATATTAAATGGATCAGTTACAGAAAGTACAGCCTTAATCCAGACAAAGGCTTCAGGTGAGACTTTCAAACCAAACTTTTCAAACAAAAGCCAAAAATGACAACGTGTGCACTGTGCATCATTAGTGCATGAAGTAAATGTAAAATTCAAAATTAAAGGTATGTGTTTTTAAATGGTGACTTATATTTGTTTAAAATGTGAATAAGCATTTACAATCGTGATCCAAACGTAAAACTGGTCTGCTGATGCTTTGACAATGTTACGTAAAGAAATCAAGCAAAGACTACATCCTGACGACGCTGGTTAGCATGCAAGCACTCCTTGCTAACAAACAACGTAGCAGTAGTGAAACTTGGAAAAAAGCAATAAAAATCACAAACAGAGAACATAAAAGCTGTGCCGACACCGAATTGTTTCAAAAGGTTCAACTTTTAATTTCAAGGTGAATATTCTGTGCTCCTGGTTTTTGTCGCATTGCTGCCAGCAAACAAAGCAATCACAACAAGGTGTTTGCTAACTATTTGCTGACTGCTTTGGAAACACGCATTTGCTGGGCGGGGTTGTCACTGACCTGTTTCTAGGCTGAGGTTGAGGTTTAACAGCTGATTTCACACTCCAGCAATCCAACAAGCCTAAGAGTACACATTTTCCCCGGCAGTGAGTGGTTGGTTATGAAACTTAACCACATCTGGATCTCAAGGAACTACACAGAGTCCATAGTTGGCCTGAAATGTGCCAGTTTACAGCCTAAACTGGTCCAAAATCGCACAATGATTGAAGCGGGCTTTAAAACTTTGTTTTGGTGAGCCAGAGTACAGCCAGCAGTTCAGCTGTTCATGGACATTCTTGTCACAGAGAGTAAAAAGCATTTCTAACAACATCTTCTACAGCCTTGAGACTACAGTATGAGCCACAAGCATCCAAACTATTTTAAGCCTTAAAAATCTTTCCTTTAGCTTTGCTAGAAATACCCAGGAATTACACCCAGCCTCAGTGTGAAGGCCACCCTGCAGACACATTTAAAATAGCTCCCACTGATTTGACCCTTTTAGTGATACTGTTTATTCTAAAAGGTCTATGGAGGCAGACATCCAGGAAGCCGGCACCACTGAAGAGCTCGACAGTGGGCGACACTTTTATTGTTGATTTAAGTTCCTTAAACAGATGAGTCAGTGGTGAGCAGCTGTCATTGGTGGTTTGCAGTTTGTTTTCAGACCCATAGCTGCAGCACCCAAGGAGAAATACTGGGAGTGACATTTAAAAAAAAAATCCATAGAATGATGACTCACGTCTGCGGGGCTGAAGAAACAGGACTTGGTGATATGTACATTCTTTGCTGTTACAGTATTTAGCTTAGAAATGTGGTTCTACTGCTTATGAATTACTGTAATACATGTTTTGAGTGTTAGTCAAATTCACATAGAAAGATGATATGATGTAAAAATAATATAATATATAATAATATATAATATAATATCTATGAGGTGTTAAAATCTCCCAATTCTTTTAATCTTTGGGCTGAAGGAAGGACAATACTCGGTGTATAAATGCTCAATCAACAATATTTTATTTCCATATAATTCAACACTTAAGAGCATAAGAACCATCATGATGGGGAGACCTGCCTGCAGAGGGTCACAGCAAGTCTCAAAATGGTGACGGGTTACTCAGCTTCTTATAGCCTCTAGTGGCCCCCACCTAGTCATAAAAGCCTAAACATTCACATTCTTTCTCTCACACGACGCCTAAGTTATGACCTCGGCTCCCTGTCTTTCTGCTCTCTGTAAAGGTGGGGGTATGGAATGTGGTCTGTCTCTTCTATTATAGGCACAAGGTCTCCTGCACACAACATTCTCTTCATGATTCAGCAGTATGAAATGTCAAGAAACAGTGTAACACATTCAACAGTGTCGAGTGATACAGGTCAATCCAAAAGATCTAATGATTTTCACACTCTTTTAAGTCAGAAGTATAATGCAAACTAAAACTACATACTGATCACACACTCTATATTAAGGGGTATAATATGATCTACAGCAGTATCATAATTCAACTACTTTGATTACATATATAAGGTAACATATGATAACAGAATAATCTCACAGAGGACATTCATTATTGTGATTGTTACACCGCTGAAATGATGGGCCAACTCATCTTCCGTGCAACATCTTTATTTTTCCACAGAAAACTGTAAAAACAGAAAAATGTGACATTAATCACTTCTCTTCTTGCGCACTTTGTGTTAACGTGAAAAAATCTTCTTTTACATCTAAACTGAAAAATAACTTGGCATTAATATCAAACATACTGTAGGTCTGACGTACCACTCCACACAGCTTTAGTGATTATATGGCTCGTTATCCTGCTCTAATCTGAAGCTTCTAATCGTATTGATTGTGTCTATGTTTTAATCTAATCTCAGTCTTCAAATTAGCCAGACTAGTTCGGGCCGAGTGACTTGTTAACAGCACAGTCATGGACTCCATACCCCTTTTCCATGTTACTGCTACTGTCTGCAACTTTTCATCCCAATGGACAAATGTTTGTTCTTGAGAATGTGTTGGTGCTCTGGGGAGTGCTGCAGCTTATACACACTCACCAGCCACTTTGCTAGTACCTAGCTGCACATCTGTGATATCACAGAAGCACATCAAACCATCCCGGAGCTGCCTGTCAGATTGAGATGTGGTGACTGTGGAGGTTATTTGAATAAAGTGAAGTTATTCTCACGTTCAAGAATTTTCAGTTTGAGATCTTTGTGACAGGTCATCGTGTCATGGACTAAACTTTATTTGGGAGTTATGCTCTTGGCTAACTCCTGCCACAGCAGCTTCATTTTAGATTGTGTTGGTTTATTTTATTTTTATATACAAACGTCATGAATTTGTTCTTGCTCTTCTTGTGACAGACAGCCACTTAGAAAGGAAGCCAAAGGGTACAAAGGAATTAAACAGTGATCAAACATATATGGAAGCTTCTGACTTTTACATTTAGACTGAGTTACTGATCCAAAACTTGTAGATTTGTCTTCATCAATGGCCAAGAAAGTGTAGCCTATCTTGAAAAAAACTGAAAGATCTGCAGAGGTGCCCCGTAGCACCGAAGCAGGCTGTGTGGCCTTTTTTTCTTAACATATTATGATTATGATACATTACAGCTGTCAAAACTATGGACTTGCTCTGTGTACAAGCCCTATTCCTTCAGAAAGCCAGATAAATTCTTCTGCAGTACAGGCTAACAGGCTTTTCATCAAGGTGGGGTTTATTTTTCAGATCAATACAATAGTGCAATTTAAAATCTGGTCATTTAGCCCCAAAGCACAATATAACAAAACGCATTTTTGATCCATTATACCGTTTGAGAGGTGGCGTTCTCTTGGCACAACATTTTCTGTTTATGCATTGCCCCTCTGTTCTCTCAAGATGCCCTTGTATGTAATTGCCACGGTGCTTTGGTTCTTACTACTTGCTCAGCTGTAACAGGGGGATGGGACGTTTGGGGGGGGTCAGCAGTGTTGTTAGCCAGGGATGGAAATTACCTTTCATAACAGCAACAATCGTACTGAGATCTCCACGAGATCATTAATATTCATCAAGAACATAACACATCTCATGCAAAACACAGCACAGGCTGGAGTGGTTTTAAAAAGATCCTAATTATGGATTTACATGGAGCACATGAACAGGCACTGGCTGGGGGTAGGTGCATGCTGGGGCAACAGGCTGGTTTAGCTTTAGCTTTAACTGCAGTTTAAAGCTGCGGTATGATCCGTTGATCCGATGGTACATTAAGTGACGGCGTGCTCAGAACTTCTTTTGAAACAATGAATGCATCGCAGAGAATTGGAGGGGCTGCAGCATTTGTTGCTGTTCTTTCACTGCACAGTATCAGGCTCTGCTTCTCTGCTCTCTTCATTTCTGGCTGCAGAACTCAAGCAGAGGGCAGCTGCACTGGCTGCCTGAGAGAGTCTTCACTTCAAAGTTTTGTCTGCTTAGTTCAGCAATCCAGTGCCTCGCATGCAGCTTTCCTGCCTTATCAGAGAAGAAGGAGTCTCTCCACTGTGTGTGTGTGTGTGTGTGTGTGTGTGTGTGTGTGTGTGTGTGTGTGTGTGTGTGTGTGTGAGCTCGCACATCATAAAATATCCAACCACAAGTTGCCTCTTTGTAAAGTTCTGCAGTCGTTCAGCTACTGGAGCCGGAGGATATCCGTTATCTAATCCTTTATTCTAATCATTCACCAGTATTTATAATGCAAAAACTGTTGTTTGCATTCATGCCCTTACTCTAAGTTGAGCACTTTGATAAATTAAATGTAATGAGAAACACTTCTAGAACCCTATTTATTCGATTATGAGTGCCACTGGCTTTAAAACTCCTTTTTTATTATAGAAAACGTGCCTTAATTGAGATACATTGTTTTCATCTACTGTCCATTTATTGCTGCCTCAGCGTTGTCCCATTGGTGTGTGTGTGTTTCCTGTCAGGGAGCCAAATCTAAAATTTGCCTTTTATCGTGAAAATGGGCCACAAATCTTTTCAATTGTTATTGGACTCTAACATGATTTCCCTCAAGAAGAAAATGCCCCGGCTGACTTTTATACGGTAATATTCAGCGAAGCGGCTCAGAATATAAATGACTGTTGAATCCATGTAAAGGTATTATGCTAAGCCTGTTCAATACCCCTGAGAAGAGCCATGAAAATAAGCTGCACTAGTAAACTCAGCACTGTTACCTAGCGTGGTCGTGACAAACGTGATGCAGAAGACTGACAGACCTTTTAGACTTCTGATGGTATTGGTGGATATACTGTGAGGAAGACGTGGTCGTGTTCTTGCTTTACTGCACATCGGGCTCAGAAAGTTCAGAGCTCAGTTACATTTGTCTTCATTTGTCATCAAGATGGTTTTTTGGTGAACATCTGTGTTCTTTTTGGTCAGCAGTGGTTTTCTCCATGGGACTTTTGTATGGAGGCCATTTTTGTCTTTTTGTTATTGTTGAATCATAAACTCTGACCTTAACTGAGACATGTGAAGCCTCCGGTTCCTCTGGTTCCAGCTCTTTTGTGACTGCCTAGATGATTGGCCGATGTGCTCTTGGACTAATTTTGATAGGTCAGTCACTCCTGGGAAGCTTCGCCAATCTTTCAAGTGTTCTCCATTTGTGGATAATGGCTCCCACTGTGGGTCCCAAAACCTTACAAATGGCTTTGTCATCCAGATCGATAGATGTCAACGACTTTGTTTTTCAGCTGTTTTTTATGTATGATATATCATAACATCATGTTTTGCTTTGCAAGATATTTTAGCCCACTTCACTTTGTCAGACAGGTTGAAGCGATGCAGCAGGTCTGGTACGGTGTGGTTTGTGAAATTGAGCTCAGCTTTAAAAAAAGAAAAATGAGGTTAATCACATTTAATTCATTAACAAGGGGGCTGTTACTTTTCCAGAGGGCAGTAGGTTTGGATAACGTTCCCTTAATGAATGATATCATCATTTAAAAACTGCATTCTGCATTTACTTGGGTTATTTTTGTCTAATACTACACTTTGTTCAATGAGCTGAGATATTTAAGTGTGTCAAATATGCAAAAAACAAACTTTTTTAATGGCATTAATGGCAACCATGCAAAGTACCTTAGTAATGGTTCCAATCAAGAATGATAGCTCTGACGGGTCATTAAGTCACACTAGTTTTGTATGCATCCAACTGACAAATCTCATAAAGTGTACTGTTGCTGCACATCTGCAAGACACTTTGCAACCCCTGGTTCCTCCTCCTCATGATGAAGAGGACTTCCTCAGTGTCATATTTGTCCTAACTGATTCCTGCTCTGTCTTGTTGTTCTGCTCGACTGCTCGACAGGCACAGGAGGTCCCAGAACAGAAACATACTAATTATTAAAATTTGGGGAAACAAAGCAGTCTTTTTCTGACTGCAGTGGCTGAGCAAATATCTGTGTCTGAGGTCGGATCGTGCCACCATTCGTTACGTCTTGTTTACATTTGGGTGCAGATGCGACACGATGATGCTGACACGAGCTCGTCACAGAACATTAAATCATTTTTCTCGTTCTCGGCTGTGGATTATCCAAAGCAACCAGGACACTAGGATAGAAGCACTTGACAATTGATGTACTAATTGGTGCAGTTAAAGGCCTCATCAGCACAACTGATTAGGTTTCATATGTCATGGTGATTATGAGGAGCATTAAGCAGAACTCATTAATAAATATGACAGGATGCCAATAAAAAGCCGTGCGGGGAACACTTAGAATGTCAGATGTGAAGATACCAAAAAAATGTTTCACCAACTTCAGCCTTTGTTGAAATCTAGCTTAGATTGCAATGTTGTGTTTTCCCAACAATGGTTGTTTTTAAATTGAACTTCCGCTAGCATAGCTGTCATTTCTACTGACATTACTGATCATTAAAAGCTCATTAGGTGAGGATGTGAGCATGTGTCTGAAAGGAAATGTAGGAGCACGACAGACGAGTCTGTTCTTGATGAAGTTTGTCCTAAAGCGTGCATGCATTAGCCATCAATGGGACTGGCACAGGGCGCGTTACTGTGCGGCCTGAATTAATTTTTACATGAATTTCTCCTTTGTTACTTTGCTAGCATTAGTGCACTTTGAATTTAGTGCTTCCAGAGGTTTCTGCACCTTGAATTGCACGAGTAACACACAGTTAGAGCCGTTTGCAATCTGTGCTTACACTTCACCCAGATCAGTAACATTTCCTAGAACATTGTTTGCTTGCTATGAATGTGTCAGGAGACAAGTCTTAAAAAGTCTTTAAAATGCACAGACATGCTGATAGTTTGATTTGGACGTGCGGAAAATGTTTCCATGCAGCAAGGCAGAGTGCACTTTAAATTCTGCCGTCCTCCTCCTGCATGTTTTGCACTGTAATAGCAGCACAATGTTAGGACCAGTAGGCTAGCAAACTGCCACCCACATCTCCCAATGACTGACTGAAAGATCTGAGGAAATGTTGGCCGGGGCAAATGCACCTGCTGCCAGAAGCTGTGAACACATACCAGAGGGATTTTATGCTTTGAGAGGAAAACAGAAGGCAGGAAGTTTGCCTACTCAGCTGTCATAAATCTTCACTTGCAGTGTGAACACTGGCTGACTCATAATTTGCTTTTAGGGCCATCCTGTCTGTGTAAAGAAATCTATACATTCACACCACATGGCTGCCTGGAAGTTGTTTCATTTGTATCCTCGTGTGAGTTTACTGCTGAAAAAATACAATAAATATTTTTCTAATTTATCTGTCTTTCAGTACCATCAAATGAGGTTTGCTCCGCTGAATGCTGCAACGCTGGCACTGAGGTACAACATCTCTGAATATCTGACTGTAAGGCATGTTCACTTTCATTTGTTAGCAAATCAAAAAGTTGTGGAAAATTTGCAGTTCATTGCACATTGGATCATATTTCCACAGGGGTGAGTTACATACATGTAAGTGTATGTAACTCACGCCGCAAGACTGTAGTGGAGACGGCGTAGTGTCGACTCCTCTCATGCAACGAGACCAGTTGCAGACCAGTTGCACTCAACAGCACAGACTGCTTTGCATGACTGATTGATTGCAATGTGCAGGTAATCTGTCTGCACTTAATCAGGCCACAGTTACACGCTGTCTCCCATCAAGTGACCTCTGCAATCGGCTTGGTCACAGCGAGGGTTAAAGGAGTTGCACGCTCCACAAAACAGACACAGATAAATGTCACTGATTTAAAAGAGTTTTCTATTATTAACCATTATGGCATTGCTCACACACACATTGCCTGTAGCCATAAAAATGTTGATTCAATATTAAGTTTTAATTTTTTCCTCCAAGTGATGCTGCGAGGTGAAAACTGAATAATTGCTACATCTTCTATAATTGAATAAAGTAATGTAAACAAGAGTTGTGAATGGCTCAGAGGAGGGGAGCCTGGTAATTAGCTTTACACACATGCAAAAGTAATGCAGCTGAGAGAGGAAACAATAAAACCCAGACTCAGTGGAGCGTTACCGACTGATTGCAGTTCAGGAGGTGGAGTGGAGTCTCAATCTTACTTTTTTCCTCTTGAGAGAAAAGTGATCAGAAGACGCCCGAGGAAGAACAAACATCACACTTCACGATCAGAAGGAGTGTCAGTATTTACACGGGGTAAATCACTGCCCTTCTCCTCCCACTCAGGTTTGTCCAGTTCACTGTGACTCATCAAAACATCAAACTGACGCAGACAGGAGAGAAATGTTTGACAGACTAAAATGCCACTTCCCTGGCGCTAAGCCACGACATTCATCATGCGTCATAGAGGGAAAAAGCTACAAATGGGACATTAGAAAGTGTATTTATTAAAAACAGAATAACAGCCAGTTTAGAAAAGCCAGCAGTAACACAGGATTTGTGGTCTCGCCCATTTGTGTGGCTCTATGGAAAGGTGGGATTGTAGTTTTTCTGATATCTATAATTGCACATTAGAGTCGGACCCAATAATTGCATTGTTTGGATCCTCCTCTTCCCTTTTACACCTCAGCTCTGCTGCACAAACTACAGTTTTGTTCGGAATGGTAATTGCTAAGAAAATTATCTTGACTCTCTGGAAGTCGGATATTGTACCTCAATTCAAAATGTGGCTGACAGAACTGACTGCTCTACTGCATATGGAGAGAATTAGGTACACATTAGTGGACAAACGTAGTAATTTCTTTGATGTGTGGCAGCCATTCTTAGACCATGTATTAAAACAAAGTCCTGTTTGATCGATCACCAATAACTTAGCCTACCACCTTGGCGTTTTATTTTTGTTTATTGCCAGTGTTGAAGTAGTATTTTTGTCGTTGCAGTGTAAACTTTTGTCTTATTTGTGTGTTTTAGTCCTTGCTGTTGTGTTGTCTGTTGTTTTTTTGTTTGTTTGTTTTTTTTGTTTGTTTTTTCTTAT
The DNA here is from genome assembly GCF_013358895.1 of Oreochromis aureus. Taxonomy (NCBI): domain Eukaryota; kingdom Metazoa; phylum Chordata; class Actinopteri; order Cichliformes; family Cichlidae; genus Oreochromis; species Oreochromis aureus. The sequence continues at coordinate 1,085,774 of NC_052956.1, forward strand.
AACAAAAAAATGTCAATAAATATATATATATAACAAGGAAAAAAAAAGAAAAAGAAAGGTGGGATTGTAGGATGGTACCGAGACACATGGTACAGAGGAATTTGCTTACTTCCATTTTCCCCAATAGTGGCGAAGCCCTTTGTGAGCACAACTGTAAGACGTTTCCTGTTGTTGGTCACCAGCTTTGCACACATCTCAGGAGGGATTCTGGCCCACACCTCTTAGCAGAAACTCTCTAAACCCTTTAGCTTTCTTGGTTTCCCGTTCAGCTTCAGCTCCAACAATAGATTTTCCATAGGACTGAGTTGTGGAGACGTGTTCACAGTCACAAACCAGCTTCCACTGGTTGTTTCACTGGCAAATAGAAAAATGTTTTAACACAGCTGTGTCAAAATGCATTATACAGTCGGCTGAGCTAAGTGTATAACTGAGAAAATACAAGAAATACAAAAAATGCCAATGCTTCAAAATCCCTGATTTTCCAAACATCATCATCCTGAGTGCTGTACTGCAGCTGCTAAGTCCATCATGTGATCAACAGTGTTGCACTGAGACTGATCCATGACTTGTGTACATTTAGCCTCATTGATCCTCTACTACAACCACTGAGCATGTGGTTCCTCAGAAAGCACAGATAAGTACAAAAGCCGCACAGATCATAAAGTCAGTCAAACTGCACATTTGTAAATGGTTTCTGCCTTCACTGTGCATCCTTAACAGCCTCAGGAATAAATTAACTGTCAACCATCCAAGATGAATGGCTGCGTTGCCCAGATGGGCTGTGGGATCCATGGCAACCGCTCCACCGCATTTAAAACGTTGTTGTGTTTTGTTGCGGTATGATTTACTCATCTGGGCTCTGTCTTTCTGCTGTTATGTTCCAATCAAGCTTAAACAAAATGTATTGAAATGTATTCTGCCCAGCCACACTGCTGCCAAAGGGCCTGCCGTGCTCCCGACCTTGGATTCACATGGATTTAAATGGTCGAGTGTGAATATAACTCCAAACAATCATTCCAAAGAAAAGCATTATTCCTTTTCCTTGAATAAGACAAAGATGGTTACAGTGTTACTGTCACCATCCTGAGTTGTTTGACCCTTTCAGCATTTTTTTATATTTTGATGTTTATGTTTAAGTTCTTTGGGTTACCTAAGTTCATTTCTAGGTTGCCGTTATAGTTCATTGTTTCTTAGATTCCCCTTGTGTCTTCACCCTGTGTTTAAGTCTTCCTCGCCCTTCATGTGTTGTCATGTTCGCATCTCATTATATTTCCTGTTTTATTTTGAAGAGCTCTGGTGTTCCATGTTCCTTGTGTTTAGTTTCACTTGCCTTGTGGCATCATTATCATCATCATCATCATCATCGTTTATTTATATAGCACTTTAAAAACACACAAGGCTGACCAAAGTGCTGAACAATAGAAACATAATAGATACCATAAGAATAATAAATACGATAAAAATAATAAACATAATAAACATAGCAAAACAATAAAATATAAGTAAATACAAGTCAGTCAACCACTGAGTCAAAAGCCAGTGAATAAAAATGCGTTTTCAATCTGGATTTAAAACCAGCACTGATGTCGATTGCCTAATGTGAAGAGGAAGGTTATTCCAAAGCTTAGGAGCCACAATAGAGAACGCCGGTCGCCTCTCAGTTTCAGCCGTGATTTGGGGACTGAGAGCAACAGCTGCTCAGCTGACCGGAGCGAACGAGTGGGGACATAGGGCTTCAGCAAATCAGACATATATGCAGGTGCCAGACCATTTAAAGATTTAAAACCAATAAAAGAACTTTAAAATGAATCCTAAATTCAATTGGAAGCCAGTGCAGGGAGGCCAGAACTGGAGTAATGTGCTCAAATTTCCTTTTACCAGATAAAAACCGTGCCGCAGCATTCTGTACTAATTGCAGGCGTGTCAGAGTGCCCAGTCCAACCCCAATTAAAGGGAGTTACAATGATCCAAGCGTGAGGTTATAAAAGCGTGGATGACAGTCTCCAAGTCACGCCTTGAAAGGAAAGGTTTAACCTTCGACAGACGCCTGAGGTGATAGAATGACGATTTCACCACCCCATTCACGTGGCCATCAAAGGTAAGAGCAGAATCGATTTTAACCCAAGATTGGTAATCGAGCTCTTCAGGTGAGGGGTCAGAGCAGCAAGGTCAACATCAGGGATATCAGAGGAACGATTCGGGCCAAACACAATTGCTTCCGCTTTTACGCTCATTAAAATTTAAAAGTTTTGAGCCATCCATGACTTAACATCACTAAGGCAATCAAGCAGGAGTCTAATTGAGGAGCTATCAGAATGACTGAAAGGAAAATAGAGCTGGCAATCATCAGCATATAGATGAAATGAAACATTGTGTTTACGAAAGATCGCACCCAGTGGCAGGAGATACAATGAAAACAGTAATGGCCCAAGAATAGATCCCTGTGGTACACCCCATGACAGAGGGGCCACAGAAGACGATGACGAGCCCAACTTAACACAGAAGCTCCTGTTTGAGAGATATGATTTTATCCACAGGAGTGCCAAGCCAGAAATGCCCACACAATGCTGTAATCGAGAGATCAGCAGGTTGTGATCCACTGTATCAAATGCAGCAGTCATATCTAGTAGTATAAGCACTACGTGTTTACCACAGTCTGTCGCTACCAGAATATCATTCATAACCTTTATGAGAGCTGTCTCTGTGCTATGAAGCGGCCTAAAGCCGGACTGGAAAACTTCAAAGATTTGAAAGTTGTTTAGATAATCCATCAGCTGAGTGTGAACAACCTTTTCCAAGATCTTACTCAGAAAAGGAAGTTTAGAGATGGGTCTAAAATTTGACATTACTGAAATATCTGAGCCTGGTTTCTTAAGTAAGGGATGAATAACTGCATGCTTAAACTCACTTGGTACTTGACCTGACAAGAGGCTGGTATTGATTATGTTCAGAATATGTGGTCCAACAGTAGGAAACACCTCTTTCAGAAAACGGGATGAACGACATCATTCGGAGAACCACACGGTTTAGCAGTTAACACAAGCTTCTCTAGTTCAGGTAGAACAACTGGTTGGAAAGCAATAAGCAAACTTAAACAGGGAACATGCACAGCCGGGTCAACAGAAGCTACAGTGGAGGGTCTCAAACTAGCAACCTTATCCACAAAGAAATTGAGAAACCTATTACACATAACCTCAGAAGATTGCAAAAGAACATGATCCTCTGCATTCAGTACAGAATTAATGGTATTATACAGAACACGAGGGTTATGTGAATTAGCAGCAATAAGTTGTGAAAAATAGGAGTTTTTGGCGGTCTTTACTGCCCTCTGGTAAGCTTTCCAGCTCGTCTTAAGAGCTTCCAAAGAGACGTACAGCCTGTCCTTTTTCCATCGTCTTTCACATCTCCTACATTCTCTTCTAATGGCTCGAGTAAAATCGGTTAGCCAAGGGCTGGCCTTGGGTTTACACTGCCTGAGTCTTAGAGGTGCAACAACATCAAGGGCAGATTTACAAACAGAGTCCAGATGAGAGAGTAATCCATCTACGGAGGACGACTCAGAGGGACTGGACATAAGTTGTTCAAATAGTGTTGAAAAATCTTCAGCAGTATCTGAGCCGAAGGCACGATAGCATCAGCGTCGGTGCAGCCCGTTTAACAACAGGACTAAGAGGAACAACGTCAAATAAAATGGGCATATGATCAGAGAATACAGCATCCTCCACATGTAAGTTACAGACAGATAACCCATATGACAACACCAAATCCAATGTGTGACCACGTTCTTGAGTGGCACATTTAACAGATTGAACAAGATTAAAAGAGTTCACCAGGTCCATGAAGTCCTTAGCCAGGGGCTTCCCTGGGCAACATACGTGTATATTAAAATCACCGAGTAGCAGGACCTGGTCATACCGGGATGCACAGTCAGCGAGAAACTCCGAAAACTCAGATAAAAACTCCTTTTTATATTTAGGAGGCCGATAAACTATTGCACACAGCAATGAAGGCGAGTGGCCCAGTTCACACAGGCAAAGTTCAAAACTGGTGTGGCGTGTCCATGAGGATAGTTGCTTAAACTCAAAGTGTGATTTAAAAACAACAGCTAACCCCCCGCCACGACCAGAAACTCTCGGAGCGCTAAAATAAGCACAGCCGGCGGGCAGCAGTTCAGAAAAAACGCTTAACTCACCGGGTGAAGTCCAGGTTTCAGTCAAACAGAGGAAATCCAATGCATGGGAAGAAAAGAAATCCTTCAGGATGAAGGTCTTATTCGCCACCGATCTGGCATTTATTAAGCCCAACCTGAGGGGAGCTGGTTCGGAGACCTCCGGGTAGTGACAACCAGATCCACCGATCGAAGGTTTGATCGGTCGATTCCCTCCAACGCAGATGCCGAAGAGGGAATGATTTAACAGGGCTGCTCCCGATAGAGCCGACAACGGAACCAACCAGGAATCCACAGGATCCAGAGCATAATGGTACCAGGAGTCGTGGGAAAGATTGACGAACGGAGCGTAGATCGTGAGGAAGGTAAGAAAACCGGATTCTCAGCTTAACGAGGCGACCTCCACGGGTACCCGTCTCCTGCGTCGCCGCCCGCATATCTGGTGGCAGTGGTAGGGGATGGCAGCGCAATGGTACTGCTTCCAGGTAGGGAGGCAGAAAACCCTGGCTATCTTTACCAAACCAAACTGAAACTTTGGTGGATGAGCCGATTTCCAATAAAGTCTGGCGATCATACGACAGTATTGAACTGACATGTTGCACAACATTAGCTAAAAACAATAAAATCAAACAGGTAAAAAAGAGCGGTTGACGGCATGCCAAACACACAGGCGCCATCTTTGTTTACTCATTATGTTCATTCTAATCAGCTGTTTCCACTTCCCCCGATCACCTCCTGTGTGTATTTAGTCTGTGTTTTCATTCATTCCCCGTCCGGTCGTCTGCTACGTTCACATCATGTTTCTAGGTTTTACATGTATCCATGTCAGGGCTACATGTTCACATTCAGGGTTTTTTCATGTTTTAATCTTCACCCAGTCCAGGTTATTGTTTAGTTTTGCCTTTACCCTTTTATTTTTCTACTCTTTAATAAACAGCTCGTCCTTTGTTAAATCAAAGTTTTGTTTTGCATGTTTCCTCGCTCCACACTGTCAGCTTCAGCCACACTGTGACCGCTACAAAGGGACTACTTTTACCTCTTTATGTACTGCTATGCTTCATGTTACCTCATATTCTAGAAAGGAAAAGCTGTTCCTGTTGTGGTTATCAGGACAGTATTTGCTCCAAAGACATGTAAAAACTGAAGTAGTCACTGCACTGAAGCTGGATTTTTGCCCTGTTTACATGTAATGTCAAGTCTTAGGATTTGTCCAGTGTACACAGGTGTTTTTCTAAAACTGTTTAAAACTTCAGCTTTCATTTAAAGAAATATCTCCATCCACATGATAACCATAAGCATATAGAGATGTCAGCCAATCAGAAGCCTGCAAACAATCACATGGTGCACAGTCAGACTTCAAAACGGTGAAAGGGTCACACTTCCCAGAGTTTTGTTTTTAGTGACCTAAAATGCATTTCTGTGTGGACTGACAGAAAAATGACCAAAATACGTGTGAACGTGCACACAGGCAACATTTCTGATTTGGTGAAATGTTCTCTCAGTGTTTCTGAACTTGGAGTCAAATAACAGTCAAAAAGTCTGATTTTATTTTGTCTTTTAATGTAGTGGATACAGCAATGCATTATGCGCTTTCATATTTTCCACTGGCACCATATATACAGGTTTAAAGTACGGGTCTCCTAAGGCACATCACAGGTGACCTCAATTTTAGATGACACCAACTCACCCAGGGACACCACATAGTTTCTTCCTGTCAGAGATGATTTCAGTCCATTTAAAACCGAACCTGATAAGCTGAGTTGGGTCTGGAGCCAAGTCAGAACGATACTGTGATTGAAAGAATCACTTAAGTACAAACAGACCAAATAACCTGTTTTCTTAGTGCTAGAAACCTTTCAAATGAATAGAACCAAAAGCATTGCTATCTGACAAAGGTTTGTTGGAAAGGAGCCACGAAACAAGTTACCTCTGACTCTTTCGCCTCGACTTCTGGCCAAAGATCAAACCCTCAAGATTCCAGGCGACTGTGTTTCTTTAGGATTGGCTCTGAGCTGACTGACAAGTCTTTTGAGGTCCAAAGGGATTGATGGGAGAGAGTGAGGAGGAGAGAGGAAGCAGCAGAGGAACGGATCAATGGTTAGTCGACAAAAAGATCAAGGGCTGACCTCTGAGTACAAGACGACTATCTTGGCAGAACAAGAGTGAAGCAAGGGTGAGAGGAAAAAGGCTGGCAAAGCCCTGTAGACACCGCAGTCTTCAAGTCTCCGCAGTGCTGCCTTGGGCTAAAGGTTAAACACTTCTATATTCCTTTTATAATGATTTCATTGAATGGCAGCAATATGATGGAAGAAGACCGTCACAGCACAGTGAGTGTGTGTCCTGAACATTTCAAAAGACAACATTGCCTGGAAGTTTTCCAATTTTCCACCTGTTTGATTAACAAGTGATGAGGTTTAAATTTAAAGTATTTGATCAGGACCTGTTTATCAGGCTCTTTGCTCTTTTTAGCAATTTAGATTAATATGCAAGTTCTCTATGTAAAATCTGTGCTCTCTAACCTTTCATTTGTATCATATCATAGAAACATGTAAAATAATCTAAACAAAAGTTGATAGGAATATGAAAGGTAATGAAGCAATATGTTTAATTTAAACCATTATAGAATATTTTCTAAATTTTTTTAGGTGGGTTAGCACAGTCACTCTCCTTGGTTTCAATCCCCAAACCAGCTATAATCCAAAGACCTCAGGTTAATTAGTCATTATAAATAGGCTGTGGATGCACATGATTGTGTGTCTCTTTGTGTTATCCCTACAACAGATTGGCAACCTGTCCAGTGTACCCTGCCTCTTACACTGATAGCTAGGATATGAGCCCACAATGAAAAAGTATAAAGAAAACAGATGGATGGTAAAATGGTAAATGGCCTGTATTTGTATAGCACTCTACTTAGTCCCTATGGACCCCAAAGCGCTTTACACTACATTCAGTCATCATAGATGGATCGTTTCCTATAGTCTAAGGAGCTTGGAAAGGAAAGCGTCTGGACTTCATAAGCTGCTTGAAGATGTTTCACCTCTCATCCGAGAAGCTTCTTCAGTTCTAGGGTCAAATGGTGGAGAGTCCCAGATTTAAACCCTGTGGGACAAAAGGACCCCCTAATGATCCTCTACCTAATCACATGAGCCAACGAACCAAGTTTCACAACGAGCTCACCCGAAACCTTGGCTGATTGTGACCTACACCCGTTTTCACACCTTGGCTCATGTGATTAGGTAGAGGATCATTAGGGGGTCCTTTTGTCCCTCTTGGGGGGAGGGGGGGGGACACTCCCACGGGGTTTAAATCTGGGACTCTCCACCATTTGACCCTAGAACTGAAGAAGCTTCTTGGATGAGAGGTGAAACGTCTTCAAGCAACTTAAGAAGTTCCGAGCTCCTTAGACTACGATGACCTGGATGACTGAGAACCTTCACAGACATCCTTTTGTATAATGACAGCCTGCAGTGATAATGTCCACAACCTGTAGCTACAAGTGAGACAAGGAGGTGTTTTGTCTACAGGACATAATGGACTGGTTCTTATATAGCCCTTTGCACCACTTGTGCTTTATATAACAGATATATGTTCATACTCTGTTTCTATTGAACATACTCACTCTGACGAATGCATCAGGACCAACTCAAAGTTGTTGCCCATGGTCATGAGAATTTGCATAATTATGATGAAGGAACTGACCTCCCAGCCCATTGTTCCTTCAGTGGGCTGGTTTCAGTCATTATGCAAATGTACTGTTTATAAGATTGGGGAAACCTGCAGTCAGCTGAGACTGAAGAAGTCACTTGGATGAGTGACGAAACGTTTCTCCCACTGAAAACGTTCAGATGAACAGAATCAACTTTTGGAGATTGCCCAAGGACGCTTTGGCATTGAGACTGGAGCAGCCCGGGATCGAACCCCCAACCTTCCAACCTGCTTTACTCCCTGAGCCACAACCACAAGCAGTTTCTCCAAACGCTGCAGGTCAGCACTTTAATATGTTAATATTACCTGACAGAAGAGAAACGAAGACATCACTTGGCTGTTTGAGCTCATTTCATGTGCAGACATCTCCTGACGTTTGGATGGCACATTTCCCCTCTTGGTTCATGCAAACGAATAACTCTCTCTCTCTCCTTTTCCCTGTGACTCCTAAGCCCTCTCACTCATCCTCTGTGAGTCTGTTTAAAAGGTTCCTGCTCACCACTCAAGGAGCTCTTCAGAGGTTAACAGCACACTGCCCATCCTCCTCCTCCATCACTAAATAATTTATCCAGCACCCGACAAGCTCATCGCTTAAATCTGGTCGGGGGGACAAATCTGACACAACACACTTGCTCATCTTTGACCTCCACAGAAAGTGAAATCTAGGCCCTCCCGTGGACCACATGTTCTGCTGATAGGAATCACTTTTAATCCATATGACCAGGGATCACTTCTTGGCTGTTTCTCCACATTTACCCGAGTGACAGTTGAAATATGCACCTCAGGGCATGCTGCAGCCAGTCCTTATCTCCAAGGCCCCTGAGCCCGCACATCACTGTGCTGCAGCGGCATAACTTCATTAAAGTTTCATTGTGTGTTGGAGCAAGCTTGACGGGAGCTCTAAGCTGCCCGTCTGCGTGCCACCGCTGACTTCAACAACAAGCGTTCCACTCTCTCTCTTCTCATCCTCAGATGCTCACTTCCTCCCTCCTTCCTCCCTCCTTCACTGGTCAGACTGAGCGCTTGTTAAATAACATGAGGGCCCCTCAAGATTTGCTGATAAGCCTGTTGTTGAGCAGATGGGCCAGAAGAATCCCTTACTCACTTATAGCTGTCTCTTCTGGTTTTTCAGCTGCCACTGAGACTCAGGAGAGAACTGTAACGAGTGCATGAAGCAGGCCGTTGCATACTGAGAGAGCATATGTGCTGAGCGAGAGCCCTTTTTTGTCTTTAGAAACATGTCTGACTTATTGCATTTATCTGATGCTTCTATTTACAGCGACTTTCACTGAGTGCATCAGTACCTGCAGTTTTTTTTGCTTCCCAGCACTCAGTCAATCTGTCGATGGACTTGAAAGGATCCTTTGGTAAATGCAATCTGGAATCAATTGGACTTGCTTGTGGTTGGATTTGTATCACAGGATTTATAAAGCTGCTCACTCTCTCTGCGCGTTTGCCTTTGTTTCCGCTGCAGAATATCCTGAGTCAACAGCAGCTCGCGGCAGATTTTCGGCTCAAAGCAGAAGGGCATCCTAGCCCAGCCATATTTCAGCAAACAGTTTTATGAGACCACGTTTATTGTTTGCAGAAATTCTGAACCAGGTGTCAGTATTTTTCCCAGCTGAGTGTTTTTGTTTGACTTGCTTCGTGCTTGTTAAGCTGCAGTAAGTCGTGGATCAAGAGACCCACTGCTCTGTTTTTGACTGTTCAGCAGTGGTACTCAGTGCATATACTTTTACCTGATGTCAGTAGAATATTATATGTATTTTATTAGTTTAAGTGACATGTTTGCATGGAATGAACTAGTTTTACTTTATTTATTGACGAAAAAACACATTTTATAACAGGTACAAACTAAAATAAAGACATTTCTGAAAAACTGGCAAAACTATCATTTTTGCCAGTTTTGAATGTTTAACCCTCTGAACTCTCGGTGATGACCTAACGCCAGACCTAAGCAATCAAAACACTTTTTTTCTTTTTTTTTTTAGAAAATTATCATTATCTCAAGTGTGGCCAATCAGGGAACAAAGAAAATCAAAGGGACCATTCTCACTGACACACAACAAGAATAACTTAGAGTTTTTGTCTTTCACAAAAAGCATTTAGACGAAGCACTTATCTGCACAATCACACACACGCACACCTTCATACAATAAGTTCCTTTTTGCACATGCTCAGTATTTTGCACAGTCTTGTGTCTGTATCGTTTGGTTCTCTCTGGTCTTCTACTGTTTTTTTGCAATTTTTGCACACTTTGTACTTTATGCAGTCCTGTGTTGATTGTTATATGTAGCACCGTGGTCCTGGAGGACCGTCGTCTCATTTCACTGTGTACTCAGTGTTGGCTCAATCCTTTTCTAATCCAAAGCCTAACTCATACTTTCCACTAAAGGGAATCTCATTCACATCACATGGTTCATGTTTAGGCAGTGTTGGGAAGGTTACTTTTAAAATGTATTCCATTACAGAATACTGAATACATGCCCCAAAATGTATTCTGTAACGTATTCCGTTACGTTACTCAATGAGAGGAACGTATTCTGAATACTTTGGATTACTTAATATATTATCATGCTGTTTACAACTACGTGAATGTACTATTGCTGTGATTTATTACTGTTACTGAAGGTCCGCGGCTTCGAACCGTAGTAAAGGGACCTCTGGCTAATACTTCGGGTTCCGTGTCGGGCTGGTAGCCGAAAACTAGCTTTACTTTGTTGTCTGGGTCAACTTTGCTTGCCAGAGACAGAGAGAGGCGTTGAAAGGCTGCTCCAACGGAACTTATTTTTTCCGGAGGAAAACACGAACACAGTGTACAGTTGAGTCTTAATAGCTTACTTACAAATGGGCTCGTCAGGCACTCTTCTTGGCTGCAGTGGTTATTATTATATTTACATGCTTCCAGCTCCCGTTTTTGCTCCGTGACAGCTCGGACTTTTCCTTTCTCTCCCTCCCTCGCTCACAGACACATAACGGGTATGGCAGTCCATTCTCCCTGCAGCACGGACTACACTGCCCATGATGCTACATTCTTTAGAGCTATGCCTGTAGCATTCTGCCTTAGCTTAGCACAACAACAACAACAACAAAAAAGCGCTCTCTCACCCAGGAAACACGCAGAGAGAGAGCGCGTCACCCTGTAACCATGGCAACCGTAACGCTGCCGCCTGGAACAACAGAACGTAGCTGTCAAACAAACCCAAACAGTCCTGACCCGCGACAATATGAAACAGGGAAGTACCGCAGTGTAATCCATTTATTTCAACAAAGTAACTGTATTCTGAATACCACCTTTTTAAACGGTAACTGTAACGGAATACAGTTACTCATATTTTGTATTCTAAATACGTAACGGCGGTACATGTATTCCGTTACTCCCCAACACTGTGTTTAGGCCACGTAAACAGCACTGGGACTTTTTAAAGCTTAGACACAAAAAACAATATTGTTCTCGGGAGTTTTCTCCCTCTTACATTTTGCTTTGTAACCAAATGGTGGGAGTAAAAAATGCTATAAATATCCACAAATATTTCTTTTTGGAAAAACGCTGAGTGACTCCTGTGAGTGTCCATGCAGAACACAGGTGGAGCATGCTTAACCCTCATGCAAACTCCTGTCCTGTTACGCCACAGATGAGATTACCTTCATTATGTGTCAAAATTGCCTGCTAGCTCTACCTACACGTTTGGAGATTAGCATTATTGATAGTATTGATTGCTGATTTAATTTGTCACAGACAAACAAAAAGCATGTTTCTTCTTTCAAGTCAAGACATCCGGGAATCTGCTGCATTATTTTTGACTATTTTAAAGGATGTTCTGACATCGTTAGGAAGCTGATTTGTTAATTCTAAGAATATCGCTTTAAATTAACCGGTCCATACAACAGCTCCAATATACGGCGGTCCTGAGGGGTCGAATGTACCGCAGTTTAAGAAAACATGAATAAAAAGCACAAAAAACACAACAAAAGTGTTATTGGGAGACGATAATGTGACGGAACAGCTGCGGAAGTGACCAATAGAAACCAAAGCATGCCAAGGACCGCCCTGAGCCATGCTTAAAAGAAGGTTCTGAGGGAGGAAAGATGTTGTTTTAATCAAAATGGTAGTATGTTTTAATGTTAACAACCCAGAAATGTGAATACACTGAGCTGTAAAGAAGACACTCCCAAGTAAGGCTACGTCCACACTAGCGTTTTCAGTCGTTTTCACAGAATTGTGCGTCCACATTGAAACGGATGAAAACGCTTACGTTCCAGTCCTGCGCATGCGCAAAACCGAGTGGGAATTAAAGAATTTGAAGAAAAGCCATCTGGAGCACGTACAGACTGATATTCATCTTTTTTAGGGCTGTCAAAATTGAGAGCAATCAAAACAACCGCTGTATAATGCCCTCCGCCATCTTTGTTTAATTGGTCACATGACTGCGTCACATGACTAAAATACGTCATGGTTTTAGAAAGTCTGCGTTTTCGTGTGTCCACACTGCAACGGGACAGCTGCGTTCTGTAATGCATGCGTTTTCGAGAGCGTTTCCAAAACGCTGCGTTTTTTCTTGAGGAAAGCGCCGTCTCAGTGTGGACGGGAGGCCAAAGCGGAGAGAAAACGTGTGGAAGTAGCCTCAGTCCATAAACTGTGATCACTGTTTCACGCCTGTTTACTCTGGTCACCAAAATATGAAAATGATTATAATTACAAGTGATTATCCTGAGCCCTCATTAGCTGGAGTGGTTTCTGTGAACCACATCCTATTAAACTCATTCAGCTGAAATTAAAGACAGTCCCACAGGAAGTTTCGACTTCAGAGACAAACAGGCCAAATAAGCAACAAACCGCACCGTGATCATTTGGATACCGCCCGCTTATTAGGTGGGGAAATAAGCATCGAGCGCGGGGCTGCGCTTCCTTCTCTGTTTGTTTTCACCGAAAGCAGGTGAGAAGGAGAATAATACCGTGGGAGATGGACAGAAAGCGATAAATAGGAGGCAGTTATTTAAAGGGTGTGATGTGGTGGTAGGTGGATCTTGTGGAGATCCGTCACCTTGTGGTTATTCAACATCCAAACGAGCTGATTCTCAGGGAGCAGCGGTGACACGCAGAAGGAGCCAGTGTCATCTTCCTGTGGGAGGCGAGGACGACAGAAAAAAGAGGGAGAAAGCCGAGATGGGAGGTGGCGAGGCACGTGGCCTGTTACCATAGCAATGAGTCTCATGTCAACCTGCAGAACATAAATGGATTTTTTATTTCTTTCGTTTCGACGTGAAACTCCCCTCTGCTTTCTTCTCCTTTCACTTACCCGACTTTGCGACCCTCCACCTCTCACCCACTTTGGAAAGGTGGAATTATTCTGCCAAATAACGCAGCAGCGCTCTGAGATCTGCTGTTTACTGTATCCCGACAGTGAGATAACGCTTAGTCATAACGCTCATTTATATTCATGCTGCTGTAACTTATGCTCAGAGACACAAAGCAGGATCCGTTTGGAGAGGCTCGTTTTTGGTGCTGTGTGAAACGTGCTGACACGATGTCCGTTGCGTAACGCGCCTTGATGTGTCTGACACACACGCGCGCGCGCGCGCGGCTGTGATTTATGGCGGTGAAAAATTGATGCTGATGTTTAGTAGATGAAAGAGTTCCGCAGGTGTGGAGGAACAGAGGGTGAGAGGGACAGACACGCTGTGGAAAACAAAAAGCAGAAACAGCCTCGTATTCTTCAGTAATGTCAGCTTCTGTTACTGTGCTGAATGCTGTTTATCAGGAGATGTGCAGCACGCCGAGCTTCTTCCTGATTTAACACATACAGAGCAAAATAATTCCTATTTATAAATGTGACGTTTAACTAAAACTAGCGCGTGTTGCTGCTGTTTCTACACATGGAAACAACAAGAACGAGGTGACAGGCTGGAAAAAGCGCAGGGATACAGTCCGTGTTTAATTAAACAAGCGTCCGGTTTTATTTTTAGCGCATATGAGTTCAGGATGTTTGTAATGCTTGGCCTCACATTCCAAGGGTCATGGGACAGTCATGGATTTGTTACATCACACTGACCCTCCTGGAAACCATTAGCTGGCTTTAACAACGCTATTGATCAGCAGCATGAAATCTAATAATGTTCTCTGAGGCAATCACATCAGCTGGGTCTGTATAACAAAGTCTGGGTAGATCACGTGTTCTCCGTGGGTCCGTGTGGTTTCTCTCCAGGTAGCCAGGCTTCCCCCCAAATGTAAAGGCATGTGTGTCTGGTTAATTCCTAATCGGTTGTGGTTAATGATGATAAAGTGCTAAAATGTGACTTGTAGTCTAAGACTCAGTTACACCCGTTGGTGATCATCTGGCAACCACCTGTCACAAATAACAAGCATGTGATGAGATGAGAGATGAGATGAGATAGCCTTTATTTGTCAGTTGCAGGTCTTTTGCCCACAACCGAGATGACAGACCTTGCCGACCGTACATACAATACACAAACATCACATTGGGGAGACAGGTCAGGCTAGGTAGCGAGGAAAAAAACATCGAAATGTGTAACACAAAAGGATAATACAGGAATGCACAGATATCAACACACCATAGCACAATAAACACAGACAAGCAACATGGGAAAGAGTTCCAGTGTGTACATCTGATCTGGGACCGCTGCAATCTTTTGACTGCGCCTCCAACTGACCCGATGTCCACATCAGAGGGGAGGTAAGCGTTGGAGGTGGCGTTGGATCCGGGGGTAGGGAGGGTGATGCGTCGGTGAGTGCTTATCAGTATCAGTATATGTATGTGTGTGCGTGTCCAGAGTTCAGCTGAGACAGCGTCCTTCGCCCTGCCAGGCTAAGTAAACAGTCTTCCAGCCAACCCAGGTGGCCTTGCATGGAATGGGAAGGAACAGACTAAACACATGTATTTGTCATCCAGGGGGAATTGGGAAGAACTGGGAATTTTAGAAGTTATCCTTTTTAGAAAGTGTGTGTCTCTTCATGAAAAATGTTAAATAGGCAGTATGTTGAGTTTGTACTTCCTTAGTCAAGGTAATAAGAGCATCCTGCCCACAGCACAGCAGAAACACACTGCTGTGGGGGCTGAAGGTGTTTAATGTGGAACAGCACAGCAGAGATGCTGAGATAATGGATGGTAACGAATTTTTAAAGGCGGCTGTCGTGGAGAAGCCATGCAGGGGACTCAGATGCTGTGACAGAGGCAGGAGGCAGACAGGGAACACTGAGAGAAGTTGGGAAGCAGCTGGGAGTTGAGTGAGATCCAGCTGTTAGCTGTGGTGGCTCAGCATTCAGCATTTTGAGTTGGCAGCCAGCCCCACAGCAGTGTGGTCACTAAGCAGCAGCCTCCAACAACCACCTCCCAGCTGCTCAGGCAACACCTTTTTCCTTGGATACCAGAGGTTGCCATGGGGTCACCGACTGTTTGACTGTGTGTGTGACTGAGTGGTCAGTAAGGCTATAAAAGCAAGTATATTACAGCAGGTATATTTGGGTTTTAGCTGATTAGTGCGGTTTTGAGGGATTCGGTAAAATATTCCCTGAAACAGTCAGTTACAGTCACTTTTATACAGGACGCCCTCAGGGGCGTATACACATGATGTTGTTGTTTTTAATCATCCTCGGCAAAATATCCTTTACAGACGACGACTGAAGTCTGGAAAACATCAAAAATGAAATAGTTTCCATCTTTTAATGCTTTGCCGGTCACTGGCTCTGCTCAAGACTCAGGGCAACAATGGAAACAATAATCATAACTCTCTAAGTGGAGAAATAACAAACAGGGCTGCAAAGGTAACATGAAACAAGCCTTTATTGCGCTGCTAAAAGTCCAAAAAGAACAGGAGAAACCAACACACTAGGAGCTGAGAGGGCAGAAACACAGAAAGGACAAAGGCAGTGATTACAGATGGGAAACAGGACGGAGAGGAGCACAGGTAATAAAGACAATCGAGGATCAGGGCAAGACAAGGACGAGGAGTAAAACTGACATGGACACGACAGAAAACTAAGCTACAGAGTAAAACAACCAGAGGAGACCAACGCTAACCTGAATGCTAACACTCAAGAGGATGAACCGAACAAGAAAGTAAAAGCGACCAACATTTAATCCACGGGTCCTTTCGCTGCCACTAAGCTCAGCTGACTGACTCAGCCTCGCAGACTCTTTCACTTCTCTGCCTCCAAAAGCTCGCAGGTCAGATTCAGTGGTTTGTGCCCTGAGATGCTGAATGTCATCGCACTTTCCTTTTAGTGGGCTTGTCAAAGTAACGCCTACAAGGCGCCAGGATCCAAGGTGGCTCTTTACTGACACGATCAGTTTGTTTCCTTCGCCTGTCACTTGTTTTAATGTTGCTGCTGATCAGCGTAGAATCAATATCTGAATAAAGGGCCTTTATGTCAGTTTACATGTTAAATGCCACACCAGTAAGCTTCTAAAATATAATATAATTATAAGAATTATATAGATATACAGTAGAAGGGGTTGGACATATTGGACTGTAAACGTTGCATTATAGAAACTAACCTTTGTTATTTAAATACATAGAATTGAAAAAGATCAAACTTTCCAGTAAAATTGGATTTTTCATAAATCTGTGCAATTTCCACAGTGCACAGTGTAGCTGAGCTCTGGAGAATAGTGCCTGTAGCCCAACTCTGCAAGTGAAAACTGCAGGTGGGAGAAGGAAAGGTACTTTGTTCAGTCAAGGATGGACCTGCTGCTTAATGCACACAAATAATCAGCCAATCACATGGCAGCGACTCAAAGCTTGCAGACATGGTATAGACGACCTGCTGAAGTCACCATGCGCCATGTCAGAAAAGCTTCAATCATCTCAAACTGGATTCTTGAACATTACAATGTTCACTCCACTCAAATGACCTCCACAGTCACCAGATTTCAGTCCAACAGAGCCGCTGGTGGAGTGGGAGATTTGGCTGATGCTATCATATCCATGAATCCATGAATCCATGAATCCATGCCCAAAAGAATTAAGTCAGTTCTGCAGGCAAAAGGGGTCCAACCCAGTATCAGAAGGTGAAAGTGACCGGTGATCATCAAACAATATTCCTTTTATAAATTCAAACAGCTGATTGAGCTTATTTCCATTAGTATCACCGTATTCGAGGCCCAGCAGCCTTCCAGGTCTAACTTGTTAGCTAGCTCCACATCCCTCGCTCATCCTTTGAATGGATAACAAAAAGACGAGATCACCGGCTGAGGCACCAAACGTGGAATGACTGTAACTCTGTGAGAACGTGCTCATATAGCTGTGAAAGTTACGGCTGATGCAATATTATATAATCATCTATGTGTGTTCTTATCTGATGCAATCTGTATGAAATGTTGCAAATACGCTTTATTTGGATGACAATTCCAGTTTTCAGGGTTGATGCACACCAGTTTATGTGTGTGTGTGCGTGTGTGCGTGTGTGTGCGTGCGTGTGTGTGTGCGTGTGTGTGTGAGGAGAAGGCTAGGTTTCACAGTAATAAACACTTCATAGATTCTTGCGATTTGCTTTGCTGCATTGCAGCAGTGGTTCCCTCATGGACCACTCTCCGAATAGGAGGGAGAGTTGAAAAAAGAAAACTCCACAGCAGTCTAAATCTCAATTCCAGTCCTGGACTTAAAGCGTGACACACTGCTTTATAACTTGCTCTGTTGATCTCATTGTGAAGAAACGTTGAGAAGATCCAGGACTTGTTTTGTTTGTTTCTTGCTCCCACTCTTTTAACTCTGATGTCCTCTGTCGAATCCATAATACTTTGAAATTCCTCCAATCTCTATCATTTCATTCGGAACACTAATGGCATTATTTTCCCAGGCATTTCATTTTCTCTGACCAGATCAAACCTATTTATTAGCCTCTGTGCCAACACAGACATCAGTTCCAAAAACATCAATATCATACTGTGAGAGGTGTTGCCTGCCTCTTGATGCTTCGGACAGATTTGCCAATCTTCTGTTTTTCTCTGTGGTAAATCAGCTAATCTCTACAGAGATGTGAAAGACAGCTGAGTGAAGAGGTGCGATGCTGGCTCACAGTATTGACAAACAGTCCAGCAGAGGTAAAACCTTTTTGCACAGCAGTGCAGTCGTAATGATGGGGCACTTTGCAGGAGGCTGTGTTGATGGCAAAGAGAGAGGGAGGGGTGAAAAATAAAGCAGAGCTCTTTATTCTATTTTTAAGGCCAGTGGACAAAATGATTCCCTGTTTTAATGAATAGCTGTGTACATGTGCAGACTGGGTTGGATTAACATGATTTTTTTATATATATATATTTCTGCTTCCAAGGAGCCAGATCTTCTTGGAATTTTGTTAAAGTGGTCTTCCGGAATACGTCTTGTGACTTGGTTGCTTCTTCAAGCATTTTCAGTCCGGTCCTTGTACCCGACCATTTCCAAAGGAATGTTTTTTATTTGTTAGGTGACTTATCACAGAGCCACCTCCACGGTCCTCAGCGGTCCATCTGCATCTAAAGGTCAAAGGTCACTCTTTTGAGGATGCCAATGTTCACATTTTGGGCAGAGAAGACAGATGGTTTGAAAGAGGAGTAAAAGATTCCCACTGTGAGCAACCATCTTTGAACAGAGGCGGGGCTTACGACACCAACTGTCTGCCATCTATAATCCAGTTCTGAGATCGTTCCCAGACGCCTTAACGCCCACTCACATCCTGGGCCATCTGACCTCAGGAAATCACATGATAGGGTGGGGCCAGGTTTCACAATGAGCTCACCTTGGCTGATTGTGACCTACACCCGTTTTCATACCTTGGCTCGTGTGATTAGGTAGAGGATCATTAGGGCGTCCTTTCACCCCTCTCGGGGGGAGGGGGGGGACACTCCCATAGGGTTTAAATCTGGGACTCTCCACCATTTGACCCTAGAACTGAAGAAGTTTCTCGGATGAGAGGTGAAACGTCTTCAAGCAACTTAAGAAGTCCAGACGCTTTTCTTTCCAAGCTCCTTAGACTACGATGACCTGGATGACTGAGAACCTCCACAGACACCTTATATATATTGTATTTGTCATGGCTGTGTGCAGGCAGGCAGGGAGGAAGGACCCAAAATGCAGGACTCGGAGGCAGATGTAAACTCAAAACACGCAGCTTTATTGCTGGGTGGAAAAAGGCACATAAACTTAACTAAACAGAGAATACAGAAATAAACTAAGCAGACAGGCAGGCTAGCAGACGGAACACACAGTTAACTTGAGGGTAGGAGATGTTAACGACGCGACAGTGAGCACAGGAAAACACAGGGCTTAAATACACAGAGGGAGTCATCAAGGAATTAGAGACAGAAGGAGAACTTGGGAGGAACAAGACCTAACGAGACAGGGAGAGCAAAGCTGGAACACACATCAGACAGGAACATGAACCTTCAAAGTAAAACAGGAAACAGAACACACTAAACTAAGACACGGACTAGACAGAGAGAGGCAGACTTGGCGCTGAACTAAACCGGCAATAATAACAAAATACAACCCGAACCTTAGTCATAATGCAGAAACATACCAGAATAACTGAAACACAGATCCATAATAAAAATCAACAAAGCACCAGAGAAAACATAAAGAACAATCATTCAAAACCAAAACATAAGGAACTCAAATGCTGGGTTGATCCGACCCAGGACCGTGACAGTATTTCTGTGTTTGCACATGTTTCAATAAACCGCTGCACCTGTTTCCCATTTTTGAGACTTCTCCACAGTATTCTTGTTAGCATGGTAGCATCACTGCTAGTTAATTTCTCTTCAGCTCCAGCTCCGTACTTTAATCACAGACCTCCTAGTTGCTTGTGACCCAAAAATAGTTAATTCACCTACAATTCTGTACTTTACACTGTACCAACCCATTCGATTCAGTATTTCTTCATGTTGAACCAAAGCAGGGATCAGTTTGTACCTTTGTACACATCGAAAGAGGATGATACAAACGCAGGAGCAGAAAAAAGCGTCTAAACTGGGCACAAAACCACTCTACACTTTCTGAATGAGCCATCGTGATGCAGCACAGCGCCCTGTCATTAAGTTGGAGGCTGCCAGTTAGAGCAGCCTAGACCCTTTGGGGGTATTGTGAAATAGCCTAGCTATATAGCAGGGGAGTATTTCCCAGTGGCCTTGCCCAAGAGTTGAAGAGTTTGACCCTCAAATAAAAGGCTAAATCAGTTTCTGCAGAAGCCAGTGATAACACTTCAGATATAATTCTGAAGTACAAATGTCAAATTATCCACTCTGCATAGATTTATCCTTGGAGGCCCATGAAAATATCTCACTGGCATCATCAGAGCGCCTCGACTGACACAGCAGCAATGTTCCCGTTCTTCCATCAGTCATTTCCACCTCTCCGTACCGCCTCATCTGTCTCCATGCGCTGCCAACAATCACCTGACAGTTTACTCTGAAACATTGCAGCGTCCTGTACATTCATCGAGCAGCAAGCAGCAGAGTCCAGCGGTGTTTGGTCATGGCTGCTGTGCAACAGCGCCCTGGAGATCAATGATCAGTGTAGTGAAGCAGTGAACCAGGGGGGTTTGTGTGGAATGAGAATTAGCCTGCGGGATCAATGCACTATAAACAGTTTCACTGCCAACACCCGCAGCTGAAATAAATACACCTTATTAAGTATCGAAGAAGAAGGCTGAGTCCGAGACTGCACACAGTATGTTACAGTAAAACAAAGCAACAGATACAGTATCAAAGATCAGAGCTGTGCCGCTGCGTTTCTTAATTGCATTCACCTCAGCACCTCTGCATAAGCGCTGGTATTACTGAAAACAGGAGGCAACTATTCTTTAACGTGACTCAGACGGCGACAATGATGTCAGTGAGAAGTGTCGTCAACTTCTGCTGTTAACGAGCGGCGTGTCCTGTCAGTCATCTTCTGGAGACATTATAAAACACTTCTGCAGTCAGTCGCCCCATTTAGACTCGGACATTCAGACTTTTTGATGCGTGTCCCTTCAGGTTTAGAGTTTCTTACACTTGTGTTTTTCGTACATACGCCATAATTTTGGGGGCTTTTGCTCTGTTTACTGACAGAAACATTTTGGCTCTAACTGCATTTTCACAGCATTTTGTGTTGTCAATAGACGAAGAGGACAGCTGTTTTTAATGACATAACGATGGCTTCTTTGTGTAGCAGTAACCAAGTATAAACTGCACCAGGGTTTACAGGTTAACATGCTTATGTGGATTTTGGCTTTGCACTAAACCACCAAGCCACTAAACCATTTGATCATATCATTTAAGCTCCGATTAAACGCACACCCCCAGTGTGCCTGCATGACCACAGCATCAAACATGGGTCACACAGAGTGGACTGTGTAGGTTGTAAGCATTCCCATCAACCATCCATCCATCTATTTTCTTCCGCTTATCCAGTGTTGCCATGGCAGCAGGCTAACAAAGGTTTTCCATTCGTCATTTTCCCTTGTAACATTTTCCACTTCACCTCTTCAGTGAGTTTTACCAAAAGGATTCCTCCCAGTTGGATATACGCAAAAAAAAAATCTCCAATGTCTTGCTCCGCTTTCCCATCATTCTCCTTCAAACCACTGAGAGCAGTCCACCATACCCAGGAAACCATGGCCTCAGCCTTGGACGTGCTGATTCGCACCACAGCCACCGACCAGCCAGCTCCGAACTGAAACATCAGAAACCCTTTATTATCCAGCTCTTGATATCTTGTGCACGAATATCATAAAGAGAACCGGAGATGAGGGACGCCCTTGGAAAAGTCCAACACCCCCTTCGAAGATGTTTTTGCTTGACTTTGTGCAAAGGATGTAGATACAGCTCACGCTTTGGTTATACAAGGAGCTGATGGCTCATTATGATCGCTCTGCGGTAGCTGGGTGTAAGACTTCTCCAACACCTCAAAACACATGTAAGTGGGATGGTCCAACACGTATGACCTACTCCAGGAGTCCTGTAAGAGTAAAGCGGAGTAAAGATTCAGATCTGGTCCACTGGTTAGACTAGGTTAAAAGATAAGATGTATCACGCCACAACCAGTAAAACTAGGTTAAAGTGCAACAACCAAATTCCACATTTGTTTCATGTTCGGATGTTTTTTGAGCATTACCAGAAAATCGTGGACATTTTTCTAATTTATAAAACCGAAACTTGAAGACTGATTTACAAACAATCGGTCACAAAATACAAACGGCTGCTTCTGTTTCTCAGACAAACCCACCACACGCGGGCCACACAAAGCACAAATGAAGTAATCTGCTCAGTGTCATCAAATCATTTTTAGAAATGAAAAACAGACGTTAAATGAAAACAATAATAATAAAGGCTGCTTGTGTGACCTACTTCTATATAAACACACATTAATTAATGCTCATATATTTAGAATTTACATGAGTTACTGTAATTTCCACACAGGCTGTGGCCTCTGTGATGGTCACAGTCTGGTCACAACCACAGAGTGCCGACATCATTCACCCGAAATGAGGTGTGTGCCTGGCATATTTATGAGGCCGGTGCAAAGCCATCTCAAAGAGCATCCACTTGGAAAAATAATGCTTCACAGTGTCTGAAGAGAAAAATCATAAATCTGATTAAAAGCTGAGAAGAAAATGACGTCTTCTGTCTTTGCTCGCACCCCTAAGCTCCCGCCTAGCAGCATCCCCTCACTGCTGAACCGAGCAACAGAACCACAATAAACAGATTAACTGTCATTTGACCGCTAAAGTGAAAAGGCAGCTGTGAAATAGTCGATAATAATGTTTTGGAAATGTTCATTGCATGCAGTGTGTCAGATCCAAAAAGCTGGCACAACAGCTTTAAAAAAACGTGCTGAACATGGAAACTTTATCTTGCAGTTTACGCAGAAGATGCAAAGCTAAATTAGAAAAAATTCTATCACTTCTATGGCGGTCAGTCTACAGGAAACACGCCGACTCTGCAGGATGTGCCCTGACTTTACTTCTGGCTTCCCTTTTAATTTCACTTAACATTAGCAGCTTATTAAAGTAGTTGATGCTTTTAAACAGATTAACAGCACAAACTGCAGTCATCTAAGATGAGGGAACAAATTCTCCTGCTCGTCCCCTGCAGATTAATGCCCTCTCCCATCATGCCTGTGGGGTTAGCTAAGAAGCTGACAGCGATTAGTCACTGGGTGCGGTGAATTTATGACAGCCCCTCATTTTTGTGTCAGCTCAGTGACTGTGCTTTAGCACCAACACACACTCTGAATATTTTCTTATTCAATCAGCCCAATGAGAACATGTTATGAAATCTGTGTTGATTTCGCAGACCTTGTATGCCAGTCAGAGGCACGATTTCCTTCTTGCGCTCTCAGTTC
Source organism: Oreochromis aureus (assembly GCF_013358895.1). Taxonomy (NCBI): domain Eukaryota; kingdom Metazoa; phylum Chordata; class Actinopteri; order Cichliformes; family Cichlidae; genus Oreochromis; species Oreochromis aureus. The sequence continues at coordinate 1,108,962 of NC_052956.1, forward strand.
TTGGTGTATAAGCGTGTGAATACTTTCATTTTTGCATATCTGAATAGCAATGCATGAAATTTAGCTTGAAACCTAAACACTGGAGACAGCTGGGATACAAAAGGCCAGTGTTCACAGTGTGGGTGGACTAAAATGGTACTGCAGTATGTACGTAATGAAGTACCATAATGGAATTATGAGAGATTTTGGCACTTGTTAATTCAGGCCATTACTAAATGGCCCCACCTACGTTCTTTTCGCTGATAGGCCCTGGCCCTAATTCAGCCACCACACACTCATCTGGACTTTGCCTCACTAAAATAACCATCCGCCTCATCACTCAGCAGCAGGTTTTACCAATGCCCACAACAGCACTTGCAGTTATGGACCCTAATGATGATTTACTGTATGGCTGTCCAAAACTCTGTGAAATGATTCATAATTCTGCCTTTTTTAAAAACACCTCTGAGGTGCAGTCTATGACCTACCAGCAGTTACAGCTGAGCTGTAAGTAAATCTGAAGAAGAAGCTGGAAAAGTGAAGACGGTTCCATTGGGTTTAAAAGCAGTGAAATCTACGAATAATAAATAAAGAAATGCAAGATTGGAAGGTTCGCTGTAATAGATCTTCCTAAGCTGCCTCGGATGATACTTGTCAGTGGTTTAATATGCATGTAATGATATCTCATTATTAAATCCTTCGAACAAGTATATGAAGCTGACAGCTAGGTATCCAGAACCCTCAGTGGGCTCCAGGACTCAGGGGGCTCATCCTAGACCCTTGGCCCCACAAGCTCAGCCTGAGCGGGCACGTGGGTCCACCCTCCTGTGGGAGTCCAGTGCTTTGACATTCGTGCAGCAGTCAAAAGTTGAAGGCTTTGGCAGTCTGATGCCCAGCTGACCCAACTGGCTTTATGGAACGTCATTAGAAAATGCTCTCACCTAGTGGGGAAGGAGACACTAGCTAATATAGCCAAGCTATAGTGCTAGATTGTATGATGCAGCACAGACTCCTGGGAATGTCTGCTATTAGACCATTATTAAAAATGCAATTTTCATCCTGAATGAGGAAAACTGGATGGGTTTTATCCTCTAAAGTGCCAGCGAGAAGGCAAAGAGCATTGAGAGTTATACCATCCAGTTTACATGTGTTGTGTGGACTTGGAGAAGGCAGTCAGCTGCATCCTTTGAGATGTCCTGTGGGGGATATTTTAGGAGGAGAGAATATTGGACCTGTTTATCATTTTTTAGAGACAGAATTATCATTTCTGTTAGGATACAACCTTCTTCCCTCAGTTACCCTCCAAGATCAGCAGCTGTCTTTTCTTGACAGGTGTCTCCTACAACCTGGCCGTGGATTGGGATTGATGGATGGATCTTTATCCCACACAGGTTATCCACTGTGATTATCACAGTGACTACAGCTCATAAAAGTGTGCCCCTAAAGGATTTTTGGAACAAGCTGACAGCACTGTCCCTGTGCTAGCGCAGAGTTTCACACCTTCATTGCAAATCTATGTCAAGCAGCAGTGACAGAGGTGGGAAGCTCCCAGAAAGCTTTGAGAAAACTTTTCTCTTTACCACAAAACAATGTAGCCTTTCATAATTTCATTAGGATTTAAAATGAAACTCGGTTAACCTGAACAATCCCAAAACATTAAGGTTTCCACCAGATGAGCTTGGTTTAACTATCACAGCATGGAAGATGGAACCAACACAATACAAACCCCAAACCTTTGTTCTCAGAACCGCCACCACTTTCTACCAAAAGCTTTCTTTACCAAAACATTCGACTTAGACTTTACAGCTGTGAGCAGTTGGAGAACACAGCAGAAAGTAAAAGCCAGAGGAAGTACAGTGGCATTTTGAATGTATCCAAAACATTCAAAGAGCCACGTTGTTGACCATGCTGTTTGCAAACTTTGAATAAAACGTCAGGACAGCTGCCCCATTTGGCAACTCATCCCTCCTCCACCACGGGTCGAGCTGATCTGCGCTCTGCGGTGAGTCAGCGACTAACCTGTTTATTCGACCAACGCTGCTGTTTGTCGCACTCAGACGAGTCTCCCGTCCGGTCAACGCCAATTTAATTAGAGCTTTTCAGAGGCAGCGAAACAATAACGCAGCGCCGTGTCATAACAGCAGACTGTGAAATCCTCTTATTGTCCTTTCTCTCGGCCTGCTACCCTTCATCCCGTTCCACACCAAAACACAGATTACAGTCCTGAGAGGCCTGTGTGAAAACAGTTTTCACCAATATTGCACGTTCACTTTTGATTTAACAGCTTTGAGCTTATGAAACATCCACTGAACACTGTTTGTGTCCCGGTCCACTCCACTCCCAGGTGATATCCCATCAGGTTACAAATGAAAAGCAGCACACACTTTTAATAAAAGTAACCATTGCATTAAATTTCTAGAATCAAAATCACTTTCATGCTACTACAGTCCAGCAGTGAATTGCAGTAGAGTGTATTACTGGTTAGTGCAAGCGTGTGAATGAGTATGGATACAGACTACACGTGTTAACTTTAGAAACATACAGGCTGTGATAAAGGCTACGTCCACACTAACACATCGTTTTCTCTCCGTTTTGGCCTCCCGTCCACACTGAGACGGCGTTTTCGCTGATGGAAAACGGAGCGTTTTGAAAACACTCTCGAAAACGCATACATTTGGAAACAGTGTTTTTGCGTCGCAGTGTGGACAGGGAAATCGCAGACTTTATTAAAAGATGACGCATGTTAGTCATATGATGCAGTCATGTGACCAATTAAACTAAGCTAGTGGAGGGCAGGAGTTGTTTTGTTTGACAGCCCTATTAAAGTCTGTACATGCTCCAGATAACTTTTCTTCAACTTCTTTAATTCTCACTCGCTTTTGCAACTTTGTACTTTTGTGTTACTTCTCATCTCTCTCACATTTTCTTTTTGTTTAATTTTGCTTGCAAATGTCCTGGCCCAAAGAAAAAGTCGAAATTGAAAGCCGCGTAATAACTGCTCTTGCTAGCTGTTGAAATACTGAACACATATCAGCTGATTCCTCATTAATTATCGCCTAAATTTCCAGTAATAAGCTTTCTAAGTATAGACCTTGGTGGTTCTTCCTACACAGTGGAGTCACGTAGATGATTCAAAGGGCATATAGCGAGGGGGAAACGCGTCTCCTCCGCATCTTCAAGGTCTCTCTATGTATATAATAACATTACTTGGACCCTCACGCTGGGATAATGCCCGTCCTCCATTCTGCCAATGAAAATAAACAAATGTGTGCGTGTCTAATCCCTTTCATTTTAGTGGTGGGGACAAAATTAAAAAACACAGGAATGTAAATCCCTGCCAGGTTTCACTTCTTGTATTGTTTTACATCTCGGATCCTCGGGTTGCTAGGAGCTCATAATTTGTGCTAAGTGAATTATACAATGAAGCTTTTGTGATATGGGGGAGGAGTAATTTTGTAAGAACCTAAAAAGAAAAGTGATAAATTCTGGCTTCACTGGAGCCTTTGAAGTCTTTTTACTGTTTCTAAAGCTGGGATGTTTCTTTCATGCTACATGGAGAAGAAGCAGATACACATTTAAAGAAACCTTGTATCACATCCAACATAAAAGGAAAAAGAAAATTAACTCTGCTGTTTGAGTTATTTTATTCAGGAGAAGAAATCCAACTTTGAAAAATTCTAATAATGTCTCATTCTGAAACTTCTTCCCACTTGAGTTGTTTCTGAGTCTGTTCATTATTCCCAGTTAGTATTACTGGATAGCTAGAACACTGATAGAGGTGATAGTGTTACGTAATTACACATCTTTATCATTGTGCAAAGCATTGCACTAATCATGACAGTGTTTTTAATCTAAAACGTTAGTCATTTAGGTCATTTTAGTCAGATGAAATAACAGCTGTGGTTAGCAGATCTGTAGGGATGTAGTCAACCCAAGACCTCGAGGAAGCTTCGGATTCCTCCACATTTTGCCGTCCATGACAAACGGCAGCCTTAAATACTCTCAGCTATTAAAGGACTAAACCATTATTTACTCACAGGTGAGTTTACTAAATTCTAAAACGCACACTTTAATAAATAAACATATACATTTTTACTTATTGATGCATGCTCAATCATCCAGGTAAGTAAATTCCAAAAAGTTGATTCTGTTCATCACAGCATTGTAAGATGGTGAAAGATGTACCCTTAGGCCCCCTCCTCGATTCAGAGATGGTCTTTCCCTTTTCACGTAAATGGCCTCCTTGACTCCGCGCTCAAACCAGCGTTCCTCCCTGTCCAGGATGTGTACATCCTCATCATTGAAAGAGTGTCCACTGGCCTGTAGGTGTAAATAGACTGCAGAGTCCTGGCCTGATGAGGTTGCTCTTCTGTGTTGTGCCATCCTCTTGTTTGGATTCCCTGATGTATAAATCCTGGCAATTTTCCTGGCTTTAACCAGCGTAGACTATGTTACTCTGTTTGTGCCGGGGGACCGGATTCTTGGGGTGAACCAATTTTTTTGCACAGCATGTTTTGGGGTTTGAAAGCCCAAAGCACTGATCGTCAGTGGTGCTAGTTTCAGCAGAATCAACTTTTTGGGATATACATTTGACCGTTTTCTAATAATTGTTAAATATGTTATATTTTAATCTTACACCTTAGCACCATCATGTACAAAGAAATGCATGTTGAGAAATTCCCCACACTCCCTTAACCCATGGCCTATCCTGGGACCTTTAAACGGTCTCCCGACCATCAGAGAAGCATTTCCCCAAACACCCTGAGAGGACACAGAAAACATGTGAGTAATCCCATTTCAACAAGCAACTTCTTTACACCAACGCACTTATCTCAAGACTTTACACACAAACATTTGTCTTGTTTTTACTAACCAGTAGACCTTATTTGCTCCCAGTAACAATTCTTTCCTCCTCCAGGGCACCCACCACACTTCCTAATGAGGAGTAGCTGTGCAGGTCCTGGAACAAAAGGCTACCTGCTAATTATTATTAATTAGATCATTCATAAATAAAATACCCAATACATATTCAATAAATAATTAAACTTCTTGTATGCAAATGGTTATCGATGTGCAAATGTTTGCTGAAAGTGCTGTACCAGTTACCACAATGAAAATACGTATGTAAGGGAGACCTCTTCATTACAGAGCTACTGACTGGGGATATTTACAGGTAGTGGGAAAAAACACTGAAGTATTCCATATAGTCCATGTAGCCTGCTTAGAATAGGTGGAAGACAAATGGATGGGTTGGTTGATTAGCCAACCATAATTGTACTTGGTTGTCAAACTAACAATTGAGTGTGGAGGCATTTTATATTATTTGGACAAAAGTACCACGCCACAAATAAATTACAACTACAGGACCTGGATGGCCATGGAAATCCATGCTACTTAACTTGGTTAAGTTTTTATACTTATGTTAATGCCAGAGGAGCTCAGGTAGCTAGGAGAGAGAACTTCACAAACTGATTTATTGCAACAGCATCATCCTATTACAGTATCATGCACAGACCCTGTGAGCTCTTTGGAACAACCCGTTCTTCTACAGCTGTTTGTAAAGGCAGAAATAGGATTTTATGCACATGTGGCAATGAGACTGAAAATACCTGCATTCAAAGTTTACATGTGGCTCGTTAACATCTCCATATGGTCTTAATCTGTGTGGACTGCTCTCTGCCTGCTAGGCTTTATTCGTTTAAATGAATTCTAAATATACATAAAAAGCTAGTATTTGAATCACATTAAGTCCATTTACCCTCATTGTTTTTATTTTAATCCATGTCCTCATTACCATGTGATTAGCAATTATGAAAAAAATGTAATTCTAAATCAGATTCTTTTAAACAAGCAGCAAATGCAAAATCTAATATTAAACTGTTTTCGCAGAAACTCTGACACAGCCAGCAGATATAGCACCACTGCTGCGTATTTCAGCAGTTTACAGGACATTTAAAATCAAGTCCTTGTGCAATTTTACAAAAACGTACAAAAAATATATAGCAGGCAAAAGTCGTTGTAGACTTTGTATCTCAATCCCTCCCCACAAGAACGACACAGAAACATTTGTAAAGACCTGAGAACAGAGACACAGTTACAGGAACCATTGGTGGCCACAGGTAACGAGCTAAGGCTGACCAGTATTCTTAGTGGATACCATTATGCATCACAAGTGCATCACTTTGCCAAATTTGTTTTACAAGTCATCGCAGCAGGTCGCTCAGACAACTTCCTGTCAAAGTGCCCAATCTGCAAAAAGAGTTCATGAGATCTACATAGTGAAAACTGTTAAAGATTTTGTGCACTTCTGTTTCTATGTAAAAAACAAACAGACTAGAATATAGACGTTTAAAGGTTGAAAAGACTTTCTCACAGAAACGATGTGCAGCACAGGGTTAAACAGCGTTAAATACTGAGTCAACTTAAAGGTACCGAGTCCTGGTAATGTGAAAAGTTGCTCTGCAATAAAAATTATTCTGAGCAATGATGCTGTCTCAGCATAATAATTTTATGTCCACATAAGGTAACATATATTAAAATGCTGAAACTCAAATGTTGTTGATTTCATCCAAAACCCGCTGTGACACACCTACAGGGGGCTTTCTGCATCCTGTAGGCTTTGTAGTCTTTTTCTGTCAGTTCACTGTGTCTGCTAACACATTTACCTACAGTAAGACGGTCAAACAGAATTCCTCATAACAGCAAGTATAGTTCATCAACTGGAAAACTGTCTGTAATGAACTTCTTATCCTCATTATGTGCAAAAAGGGCTCATCATTCCTTTATTCAGAAATGTGACAATTATGTAACAGTGCCTAGGTAACACACTCGACTGCACGTCTAGTTAAGTGTTACTAAAACGTGATGATTACAGGCTGGTGTGTAATCAATAAGAAATGATTAAAGATGGAATAGCAGCAGTTGGAGATGGTAATATGGTATCATTAAACACAAGGATGGAACATTAAGCTATTAGAATAATAGCTATTGATATATGAATAATGTATTAAGAAGTTAGGAGTTTGTAGGAGTCATAAAAAAATCTGTCATTAAAAAGAAACTGAGCTGAAAATGTCTCAGAGAGGGAAAATATCCACATGAAGACAGGAGCGGCAACAAATCAGCAAACTGGGCAAACACCGCTCAGACACAACTAGCACTGACAAAATCATTACCAACAAACCAAAAAAGAGAGAAATCTAATTCTACACCCACAGCCTTCACAGACTGGGCCTGATTAAAAAGGCAGATTGAATGTTTAGTGTCTGAATCCAATTATTTTTGGAAAGTCATACCGTGGCATTGTTTCTCTTTTATTTGTACTTGCCTGTCTGCCAGCTGAGGCACCTTGCTCATTGAGACAAAGAAAAGTTCCACCGTTTCAATTCTGAGATGTAATGAAAACACTAAATAAAAAATCTTGTTCCAAAATCTTGAAAAACAGGAGTGAATACAACACTGCTCAAATTGGGGGATGCCAGTTAACACTAAAAGGACCAAATGGAGCCAATTTGAAGAGAAATGTCCTGATTACGAAACAAAATCTGTCATGTGACTTGTACTTTTTCATTTCTCTCCTTTTTAAAAAGAACTTATAATCTGTATAAAATTCTGCCATAGTAATGGCAATGCTATGATACAAATCCCCAATGTGGATATGCTTTTACTTTAAACAGGTGCAGCCAGTTGTCACACACTCCTCCAATTTTATAGAAAAGAAAATGTCTGAATTGAGAATAAAAACCATCTTATTCACTTTACAAACGAGGAGCTGTGAATGTAGGTATGCAAACCTTAAAAGCACTTCTGATACTGTTGTTTTAACTTGAACTGAGGTGTCCCTTCCACTGCCTGCAGCCAGCATAACCACTGCTGACTCAGAGTTCAGATCAATGCACCAGCTCAGTTCTGAAAGAGGAGCTTACATTGTTTTAACACTAAATACACAAGGGGAGGAAATTTGTAGTCATTTCATGAATATTGGCTGTTTTTGTGCTTCAGTAGTTTGTTTGAAAGCTGTTTGAGGACGCTACAGTCGCCCAGCTGCTGAGAAAAAGAAAAAGCAACAATCTGATCAAGTTTTAATAACACTGCAGGAAACTGCCACTAATGATGGAATAACATTAAAACAAGGAAAACTGTACAAATCATGGATCAGAGTTTTCCAACAGATACAGCCATGCATAGTGTGGACATCAGAAACATATTTTAATAAATAACATATTTTAATAAATAAAACAGTTTCAGTACTGAACTCCAGCTAAGCAACAGGAGAACTGCTCAGGACAACAGTAACAAAAAAATGCAAAAATAGCACACCATACCCACACTGTCAGCTAGAAAGAAGCAGATAAATTCTGCATATGAATAAGTAAATAAATACATAAACACCTGAACGTTTTGTCATTAAAAACCTGAATATTTTTCCGGCTTGGACAATGTGGAGAAATACTGAGAACGGATCCTTGTCAGGATATTTTATGGATCGAAACATCTTTGGATAAAGGGGGAACTAAAATGTACAGAAACCTCAACAACTCGGGAAAAAAAAACAGCGACTTGATGCAGAAGAAAAAACAGGAACGCTGTAAATCCGATAATAACCCTCGAGTTCTTGAACACTGCATCAAAAAGCTTCAAACGAGGTTGTTTACACTCACACACCGCTCACCCTTGATTGCATGTCCAATGTTCACTTATAGGGGCGGGGCCGGTGCAGGTGTTTGGTCTTGGCTCTCTTTGAAAGTCCAACCCGGATTGGCCGTGCACATGTTTTCAGCGGTTCTAGTCTCCTGGGCTGCTCAGGTGCTCCTGCACACATCACACACATTAAACACATCCTTGAGTCACTCAGGTATATTTGGTGACTCATGTGACTTCTGTCTCAGAGAGTGACACTACATGCAGTCCATTTCCTACTAAACATTCTGCTCTCTATATTTTTAAAAGTTCAATCACTCCTAACCAGCTATTCCTGCACCTTCCTGTTTCTCTATGGCTCCAGAGACGAGTCAACAAGACATTTAAAGTTCTCTGCCCGTGTTAGCTGGCACCAGAAATACTAACCAGTAAAACAAATAGTATTTGATTAACATACAAAGACATTTACCTGTAGGTGTTACTACCTTGCACATGCAGCTGTCACAGTAAATTGGCATATAACTACACAACTGAAGCATCACATAACCACATTGTGCAGATGCATGTGGACATTAAAATGCAAGAAAACAGGCTGCTTCTCCTAGTACTGCTAATGTTAGCCACAATCAGCAACCTGAGATGACACTGTGTGCGTGTTTGCAGTATTATACACAGCAAAAATAAGTGGCACACATTTCATATACTAAAGCTGAAAAGATTAACATACTCTTTATCAATGTGCTGACAGAGTAGCGCTGCTATTAGACTTATTCTGTCCCACATACAGAAAAGGAGAAGACACTGCATCTCCAGGAAGGCAGGTGGTAAGATTCCTCAGAGGCAAGCCCACTTTACTCCCAGCAGAAACACTTGGGGTTATAAATGCAGTACAAACCCAGTCTGTTCAAATGTCTATTTTTGACATATTAAAGCGATTAGCCTAAATTATTACTGAATGATCTACACTATTCCCCTCTGGCCAAAATAAAAAATATCAGCACTGTTTCTTTAAATCCTGGGAAAAAATCTGAATCCCATCCAAAGTGTTTTATCCATGAGATGTTTTTAAGTATAAGCTCAGCCTTTACATATAACTCACTGTGGCTCAGTTGTTCCATAAGAGTTAGACACATAAAGGATGGAGACCACACTTCCTGTTTGTGCTCCATCTCCCAGGGCTCTGAAAGCAGCATATTGACAGGGAGAGAAGAAGGACTCGCTAATTCTGTCCTACTGTATTTGCTGCTCTGTTTACCCTTCAGCCCATGTTTCTGCATTCGTGGAGCGCGTTATCGTTCCACCGCAGCATATTGTGGAAGGGGAGGAAATATTAATGAGAGTACGCTGGTTGAAACGGGTTGAAACGACAAATCAATAAAAGTAATTATATTTCCTCAGTGAATTAACCCAGCTGACCTTTTAATCACCTGCTGCTCTGTAAAAACAATGTTAACTGAAAACAATGGAATAAAAGAGCGCTTAACTCTAATTAAACAACTCTCATGAAATGTTTTTTTCAAGCCTGTCATTTTTCCTTCTGACATTTTCAACCATGTTATTTATGCTAATCACAGAGACACTTTGTTGCTACAAGGCTCCTTTTCTTCATAAATATATTCATCTTTGTTGTTTATTTCTTTTTAACAGAGACCAGAAATATTGAATTAAATCAACTATGAACCTCTGTGTTTCTCTGCAACAGGTGCTTCCCAGCACAGGTGTCCGCTAAGAGGCACTTCCTGCTCTCCGTCACTACTGACAGCAGTCCGAGAAACCACTGGATCACCTTCACACATGTGCAGGCTGTGGTCCTCGGCAACATCATCTAAAAATTAGAAAACAATAAACAGAAAACAATATTTTTTCCATTGAGCAGTCAAAATCAGGACAAACTGGCAGAATTATCAGGATATCCAAGAAGAATCAGTTGAGCTCCTAATTGAACCAATATATAGTTATATACAGTGGATTATGGACAGTATATACATGATGAAAGTTATCCATTGGTTTATGCAGCACTGTTCTGAAGCCTCTTGACGACTGTCACATTTATCTGTTGAAAGTAACTTTAGGAAGGATGACTGAGAACCCTTGCTTCATTTTTCAGACACTGGACTCAAACAGCTGAAGTTCATCAAACTTTTTCTTCCATGTGAGTCCGTTCTACTTATTATTTTTGATAATTTTAACTATTTTGCATATCAAGTACATGCTACTTTAAAAATATGATTTAATTTGCATTTATTTACTTAAATTATATGACAGACATCTAAGGAAGCTTTTGATTTCTGGGGTCAATTTGACCCAAATGTAAAAGATATTAGTTTTTAGTGTGATATAACAGCTGGGATGATTTAAATTAAATGGGGTAAAAGTAAAATTTCCTTGTCTTTTATCAGGTTCTTGCACTTGAGCAAAGTTTAACAAATTGCTTTGAATTTTATTTTGGGGTTTTTTTTGGTTGCTTTCATATCTTTTTGTAACATTAAATAAAAACATTAAGGTACAATAATTAACTTGCTATCTTGTTATCTTGCATAGTCTGAGCACAGTCTTATCATCTCTGTTAGTCTGTCAGGAAATCATGAGAAACAAATACGTGTATTTCCGCAAACTATTCATTGATGATTTATTCATGTAAGCATGCTAGCTTGGATTTGGACATTTAAATTAGGACAGTCTACATGAGGGCTGTCACAATCCTTGAACTTCAAACATAATACCGATACACAGGAAAATACTCGTCACTTGAAAAACAACTAAGAGGCGCTTACTATTAACCACAGCTGCGAGGTGGTCCTGTAATAACATGTCATGACTAATGTGGTTATTTAACTGCTAACAGTTCAGTGGGTGACATTAAAGTATGCACTCGTAACATTAACGTTTATGATAACTGTTCAGTACTTCAGTGTTGTAGTAACAGGAACTTTCCTGACCTCTTTAATACTTCACAAAGTGTTTTTCAGTGTTTTGAATGTCAGTAACAGGAAGTGCCGTGTGCCTGTCTGGGTGAAGTTAAGTCAGCTGGAGGAGGTGAAGACAGCACTGCTGGTATTGATGCAGTTGCAAATTAGTACATCATCTTAAATATAATTTTTAGTATTGATTTGAATTTAAGTATTAGTATTTTTAACAACCCGAGTTTACACTGTGCAGCTGAAGTATCTCATTTGAACGGCCAGAGGAAACGCCTGGGGTACTTACTGCTGTGTCTCATGGGCGCAGTCAGTACTACTGTGTTTGCTCTGTCCTACATATACCTACCTGATGCGGCGCCTCTGTGGCGTCCCACGTCTGGACTGGTGAGACGTTCTGTCCGTTCTGAAGCGCTGCCTTCCAAGACTTTAGTTCTGTCAGTGCACTGCTCAGGTGAGATAAAGTCTGGTTTGCAGTCATTTTCAAAGTCATTTCTACTGATCTCAAAAAACAAATTCAGCTCTTTCAAGACCGAGTCGAACTGGTTTTTCATTTCAAACTCAGCACAGCTGTTCACACCAGAGGCAGGGCTGTCACTCTCAGCGGAAACAGTAGAGGACATTAACTCTGGGTTTAATTCATCCTGAATGTGCTCAGAGGAATCACAGACCGATTCACAGTTAGGCTCTCGCTCAGGCCATTCGAGAGCAATGGCATCTGCTCCTAAGATGAAGTTTGGGAGTTCATTACAGGCAGAATTACTGCTAAGAAGCCTGTTTGCCATGTTCTCAGTGATACACTCCTCCTCCTCTTCTGGTATCCTCTCATGCATGTTGCTTTCTGCCACTGACATAAAGTGGTATAGCAGTCGCTCGGGTGTTTTCAGCCGCTGCCCGGGCAAGCGGACGAGGACAGGGATGTTGCCCACTCCAGTGGCGTCATCATCATCATCTGGTGAGAGTTGGATCTTTTCGAAAGTGTCAAACCCCTCCGGCACTAGGTTACAGAAAGCAGATGGCAATGGGGAAAATCTGTCACTGCAGTTTATGGAAGTGGGATTACTGTGAGCCTTCTGTGAATGGCTTAAATTGCCCTGACACGGTACGACTGCATCGGTTGTTGAAGAAAAACTGAAGGCTAAAAAGTCAGCTTTATTTTCAGCTTTGTCTTGGCAATCAGAGACACAACTAAGCTTGTGTTCTTGTCCATCTTCGCTTCCCAAGGGCAATTTGCTCCACTCTGTCCATTCGTCAGCGCCTTCACCAGATGACAGTTGAGTCATGTCTGCTTTGTGGTCATTTTGCCGCTGAACATAATCCTCAGATTGCACCAATGTCTCTGAGTTTTCAGGCCCATCACTTTTCATTTCGTCTCCAACTTCTGTCACTTCTTTTCTTTCCTCTTCTCCCACTTCTGTCATGGAAATGTCAGCACTGAATGGTTGGTCAGACAAACGCTCGAGCTTGCTTCTTTGTTCAGTTTCGGTGAGCTTTAATTCATTGTCCCATTCATGTGCTTCACCCTTGTTCCACTCAGCCTTGCAATCACAAGTAAGTACTTCAGTTGTGTTATCCTTGTGCTGTTCATTCTGCAGTAGAGGTTTTTCCTCCAACTCCACTGTTCTCTTTGGGTTCATATATTCATTAATTTCCAATTCTTTCACAAAACAGAAGATTTCTTTGCTTTCTTTTATCACAGCTGTCATGTCCAAGCTGTCAATTCCTCTCTGTGAATGTTCGACTTCCGACGTCTCCAGGTGGTCAAGCCTGACAGAAAAACAGCTGGAGCGACTCTGCTCTTTGAACTCATGTCCCATGGAACCGTGGCTTCCTTCTATTGCATGATCCCCAGGAGGGAGAGGCTTTGTAGGACTCCTGCTGAACCTGGATTTCCATTGACAGTCGCATTCAATGAAAGTCGTGTGTGTTTCATTGGTGGTGATGGAAGAAGACTGTGGTCCTGCCTGACAGAAGTCATCGTTTGCACCTTCCTGATGCCATGTCCTGCTTTCATTATTAAAGCACTCTGTCCGGTCGGGACATGAAACCTTTTCTGATGGCCTCATGTGGGAATGGAGTGGAAGAGGCATTTCCATCGTGTCAACTTCTACTGATGGAGATAATTTGGGACCTGCAGCGCTTGCTGAGTTACAGCAGTTTTCTTCAGCTTCCCTGTCAGTTTCACTACAGATCGCAGGGTCAATTACATGGAAAGGGCCTTCATCATTATCTCCTTCAGCCAGCTCTTGACTGATTCTATCCGGCAATGTAGTCACTGTTGTGTGATCAGCTGTTTCACTCTGAGCTTTGGCTATTATCTTGCAAGCACCATCCGCTCTTTTTTCCCCACAGAGGTCATCAACATCGAGATTCGTGCTCTCATTTGCAGGATTTCTTTCTAACATCACATCATGAGAAAGAATTGATCTTTCACCGCATTCGGCAGCAAAAAGGATGAGGCCTTTCTTATTAACTTGGCCTTCGGTTTTCCCATCACAGACAGAAACATTTTCCTTCTCACAGAACTGTAATCCTAAATCATTTTTTTCCTTTTTCCCAACTTCTGCCAAGTTCCCAGAGGGCTCTTCTACAGGGTCTGAACAGAGTGGTTTAGAATCTGCATAATCACTGGAAGATCTCTTACTCCCACTCTCTTCCTTAGTAAAAAAAATATACTCATTAAATTCAGGTTCAGTCCTCTTCTGAGTCGTCTCTACAACTTCAGCAAATTGGCTCCTTGTGCTACAGAAACCTCCGTCACGGACTGATTCTTTATTAGTACAATTAGGTTGACATCTGACCTCTTCATTTCTTGTCTGCATTTCGTTGACATTTTTTTGGACCTGTCTCCTGTATTTTTCATTTCCAGTGGAAGGACTGCAACCGCCAGGGGTTTGATCTTTAAGGGATGTCCCTGGTAGCCTGCCATCAGAATGACTGGATGTGTTGGTACTGGCTATGGTGGCAGATTCTCCTAATGAACTATCTGTATCATCTGACTGGTAAAAGCTGAGTTTGTCTGTTTCAGTAACTGGAAGCTGCTCCTCTTTCCCCAGGAGTAGGTAGCTCTCAGTCAACGCAGTATTAGGACTGACATCAGACTTAGTGTCTTGTGGTCGCTCCTGAGATTTCTCATCTTCCAAACATTCAAGTGTGCTAATCAGGCCCTCGGTTTTCTGCAGGGTACTTGCTGATGATGGGGAATGATTAGTTTTCCTAAACGTCAAAAGCTCTGGAAAGTCGAACCTGCTTAACCCACTGTGGTCATTCATCACTCTACACTCAGGTCTGGATCGTTTTGGGGAGGGTGGTGACGTGAGCTCCCTCTCTGTTTGTGAGATGTCAACATCTTGTGGGACTTTCATGTTCTCATCGACTTATAAAACCTAAAAAAACAAAACAAAAACACCACAGTGTGAGCTCTGCATCTGGAAGCTACACAACTCAAATCCAAGTGTTACTCGTCAAATAAGCAACCATGTCCAGAATGTTGCTAATACAAAACTTACTGTTGGCAAATAACATTTTTATGAAGAAAAAACACAGTCCAGAGGCTGGATTACAAAGGCATCATTATAACAATGCTGGTGAACAATGAGCTACTTTATCATGTACCAGCAGCACATGCAGCATCTCACCTTATGACTCCAATCACATGGAACTAATCCCTCAACAATCCTTTAAAGAAACAAAAGATAATATTGTGTTATTCTAGTATCACGTACTGATGTGGTTTCTGACCATACCACTGATGTTTACACACTATGCACCTCAGTACCAGTACTTTGTGTACAATGAGCATGATAAGCCTCTTTCTTATAAGATATTTTGACTGATCAGATAACATATTAACAAGTTTTACTAGCATCTTTTACATCAGCTCCCACAGGATTCAACTGAGCCATGACCCTATAACCTAAAACTGAAACAGCTGAGTGGAAGTCAGTCAGCATTCATTTTATGATTTGTGGTTTTAACATGTCAAACTGATGCCATTACCCACACAAAAGACAGAAGGAAGACTTTCAGGACAACAGGGTGCCTGGCATATCTTGTCATACATAAATACTGTAGCGGTCTACTACATGATATATACACTATATGGAGAGTATTGGGTCACACCCCTTAACGTTTGAATTCATGTGTTTTCAGTCCCATTGAAACAGGTGTATAAAACCAAGCACATAACAGTGCAGTCTACCTTTATAAACATTTTTTGAAGAATGGATCACTCTAAAGAGCTCAATGATTTCAGGTAGGCCACTGTAATAGAATATCATCATTGCAACAAGCCAGTTTGTGAAATTTCTGCCCACCTAGATATTCCAATCAACTGATCAACTGTGAGTAGAATTAATCCAAACTCAAAGCATTTAGACACCACAGCAGTTCAGCCACAAATGGCACACCAGGTAAACTTACAGAGCAGGGCTGCTGAGGTGTATAGTGTGTCAAGGTCACTAAGGCTCTGCTAACTCAATTTTCTGTAAAGCTCCATTAACATCAGCATAAAACTATGCACCGGAAACTTCATGACAGCTGCTGTAGGTGTAGCTTGTAGCTGGCTTAGTAAAATAGAATAGAATAGAATGCCTTTATTGTAACTATACAGTTGTACAATGAGATACAGAGCATCTCCTACTCAGTGCAAACATGCTGGGGGGCACAGTTCTGCAGCGCTATATACATATGGACAGTAAAACAACCACAAAAGAAATTTTCCAAAGACAGAAAACAGTGTAGATGTTAATGACCACTGTCGTGAACAACGATCAAAAAACTAAAAAAGGCCATGAGATTGCTCACCACACGATGGAATATTTCATTATTGTACCCATCCTACTCTAACAAGGTAGTCTGCAGCTAGCAAAGGTAAAAAGAGACTTAGGTTTGCTAGCTGTTAGCCTTCATTTAGCCTTTACCTTCTAGCCATTGCAACAGAACTAACAGTTTATACCAAGTGCCTGCCTCTTCAGAGATCCCCAAATTACTCTTTAAAGTCACTTGTAATAGTATAACTTGGTTTTCGTAGTATGTTAGGTATAACTGCTGTATAGAGGTAATATTTACAAGTGAAGCTAGCTGGCTTCTCACTAGCTTAGTTCGTTATATTGCTATAATAATAAAGGAAAATATACTACGACTTTGTTTTACACTGTAAGCTATAATGATCACTTACTCTCCAGATGCTGTAAGTTAAGCTTTTTGCCCACGTTTGTTACCGTATGAAGGAAAGCTTTTTCACCAGGCTGCTTTATTTACAATCGCTGGCTAACTGACGTTGCTACTGTCCCACATTTGGCGCGAAACTAACAGGGCTGATTAATATGACGTAACTAAGGTTTAGCTAACATAAACTCAACGCCGTCAATATTAGCCTCTGCTCTTTAACACAACCACTCATTGAAATGTGTATTTCTGACACTGGAAGGCAAAGAAAGGTTTGTATTACTTTACAAAATATTATTGGACACAAACGCCGGTGTTTGTCTGCTCCTCGCTGCCTTTATTGTCTGTATCGCTGATCCACAGCCACAGGCTGGCAGCGGGAGCGAGGCAGACGCACACTGCGCGCTCTCTCAGTATCTGTCTCCTCCTCTCAGCACATCAGCAGCAGTTTGTGTTGCGCAGCATCATCCTACGGACCTGCACAGCTTTCTCTCTGTAAAAGCCCGACTTCTCCCCAGCATTAAACTAAAATTAAATAAATCCAACAACCCAAAAGGCACAGCTAATCTTAAGCTCGACAAAAGAGCATTTCTTGCTGTTTCCGGTACTCGCAGGTGTTTTCTTTCTTTTTTCTTTTTTCTTTTTTTCGGACCACTCCAGACACCAGACCGGACTCCACACTCGTTGACTCCACACTCTCGCAAGGTAGGATGAAAGCTTCGCGTAAAATGTTGACATATGCATGAAAATCTCATTATTGCACTGCTCGGCATCATCTCAATTTATATATATTTATATTTATATCAGCATGATGCAACTCAGTGCGTCATCCTTTCGGTATCATAAGGCTAATGTATCGATGTATTGGGTTTGAAGTCCATGTTAATAAGGACACACACATACAAATATATATATATATATATATATATATATATATATATATATATATATATATATATATATATATATATATATATATATATATATATATATCAGTACAGCCTTCTGATCATATCGCATTAGATAAACATGGTTGTTTCTTACCTGGGTTTACTCTTGCTGCTTACACACACACACCCATAAAGCTTGTGGATTTAACAACAAAAGTGTGGGGAGCGAGGCTGTTCTGTGTAACAGTGGGGACTGTGTGAAATTTGACGATTTGTACTTGTGACTTGCGTGGGGTGGGCTGCTATGACATGGCACCGTGTGGTGTGATGTGCTGTAGTTTGTCACTGGTGCTGATGTTGCGCAAGGGTGTGTGTGTGTGTGCATGCAAGAAGAAGACGGGGGTGTGGTGTGTGTCCTTAACCCCAATCACCCTCAGTGGTTGTTGTTTTTTTCTTTTGCAAATCAATCTTGCATGAGCACATCACATCCACCAGCCCCATCCAATCATTGTTGCCCCCCCCACCTCTTCTACAGACACACACATTAATCTCTCCTGTAATATTTGCCCAAATTAAAGCCTCAGATTGCTTTGTTCCTATCCTTGCTCGTCTTAGGACTCTGCCCGCCTCTCAAGGTCATCCCCTGTTTGCAAATAATGGTAAAGGATAGTGTTATGTAACAGCCCACAGCCTGGCTCTGGAGCAGGTCTGTTGTGTCAGACCATACCTGTGTGCTGATGTGTAATTACATGATGTGTAATTACTATCTGTTGAACCCTCAGTGCACTGTGAGACAAAGGGCTATGACTCAGATTTGGAGTCAGCATGGCGCTCTGCTCTGCATCGCACTGCAGAGTGACCCCTCGTCCCAGACTCAGCCCCACTCAGCTCTCTTGCTAAAACAAACCACTGGCTGATGATGCACCAGCTGCCCCTCTTGTCCCTTTGTAGATGTGAGTAACCGCCTCAAAACATTACAATGCATATAATTAAGTGCCATCAGGCGTATTTTTTATTTTTTTGGGGGGGGGGCGGGGTTGGTCACCCTAAGTCTCCAGTCACCCCCTGATTGCTTTCCTTGCCTTTATCCCATTTCTAGCAGTGCACCATCTCTCTGGTGTTGGAGACAGTGTAACAGAGTAAGCTGGTGAATGGAAACGAGTTTAGTCATTATTGCATTTGTTAGCCGAGAGGCGACGTTCATGTAAAAAGATACTTTTGATTCCATTTCTCATTTTATTTCGATTGAGTAAACATCAACAACAGGGGGAAGGTGACAGGGAGCTACCGGGCTCGTAGGCAGCTCGCAAGAATGACAGTCAGTGGAACAGCAATATTTTCAGATACACAGACCATGTGGGTTGCTTTGATACAGCCGATAAATACGTCACTCAAATCATTCGCTGCAGACATAAATAAAAGGTCTCAGAAAAAAAGGCTTTTTAAAAATGTGTAGGATGAAATAGTGCCACGTATCACCTCGCACGTCACTTTAAAGGTTGTGCAGGTTTTATATGAAGCGAGATGGGGTGGGAGGTATCAAGATGATGTGTGACTTGTCAATTTTACTCCTCGAGAAAGGATATAGTTGCATTCTATTATATAAACACGATATTCATTTATAAGGCCAACTGATGGTGTAACAGTGTGTGTGTGTGTGTGCGCGCTCGGTGTGTGACATGCGGTTTTTATTCAGCACACCCAAGAAGGTGTCGACATATTTGCCTTGCCAGAAGAAAAAATACTAAAAAGCTGTTGGCAATGATAATATATCAATTATATTTCTGAGATCTATGTGTTAACTCAAACTACACATGGAGTTAAGGTTGTAAATGGTCTTACTGCACCACCAGAATCCATAACTTCTTTACCCACGGCATATGCATCGGCCACCGTGTTAAACTTTGAGCACCAAGCTTGTCTGGTGACAGTTCCTATAAAGGACGTCTCCTGTCACCAGTGTTGTTAAAGCTGAACATCGTCCTGCTGACTTTAAAGCCCATCAGCCTTTTTTCTGATGTTACACAGCATTTATGTGTCTTAACTCTTTCAGTAAAAATGACAGTCATTTACTTCCAGAAACCATGACTCAAGAGCCGCACCATGAAGCTGAAACCATGAATTTTGTGTACCCTCCCCTCCTAAAGGCTCAGCTATAGCACCGTGTGGCAGAACAGCTCACATAGTGCTGTAAAGCTGGATCCTAGCAGCACGCTGGCACACACTGCAGATGCAGATTCAGCCCTTGTTCAATGACTGGTGAGAGCAACACTTGCATTATGATGCGACGCTATTGTTAAGCAGGTTTTGAATGTTTTAGAGGAGAATTACCATTAAGTAGTGCAGAAGATGTTTGTGTCTTTTATCAAAAGTGCATTCAGTCCCTGGAGGTTTTCACAGGTAGCGTGCGCTGCCGCAGCACTGCATATGCTGCTGCTTGCTCTTACTGTGCTCAGGGTGCCTTGAGATGTTCCTCAAATGTTTATGAGCTCCATTATCTCTGGGATGCAAAGTGCACTACAATTCATTCTCAATCAGCGAGCGTCTGTGATAGACTTGTGGTCCTAAACACATAAGTAATGCGTCCGTACATGCACACGTGCTTTATAAATACAAATGCATTTACTTTGTCTCTCTGTCACACAGTCACTTACTCACGTATGCAGTCACATAACAGTAAGTGAGACCATCTTCTGCTCACATCTCTCCCAGGACACGGTGGCCTCCTGCTGCAGCTGCTGCCTTCTGCACACAGGCTCCTCAGTTTCACTGCAACACTGAGGGGTTTTAACCTGATGCTACATCCGTACTTTTACTCTTGGACTAAAAATTGCTTTACATGATTCCGAATATTTATTTATGCGCCTCATAAACAGAAAGCTTGAACAGCAGGTGGGAGGGGCTTGCTTCCTTAGGATAGCGATATCTGCTCTCTGTGACATCATACAGAGCCGAGTGTAGAAGGATATTATCTTCAATATGAGCCAAATGCTCAGGCATATTGATCACTTGTACATACGCCAACGTCGTTATTTTAAACTTTTTTTAACGTTCAATATGAGCACTCATCATTGTAAAGTATATATATTGTATATATTACAGTAAACATGGCAACAAAGGAGCATCTGAGTTACACACTTAAAACTTATTTTGTTATTGTGATTTTCTAATATTTAAAAGCTGGGGTGTCGTCATATTTTGCTCCGTCGTGTCAGAAATATTTATTTTAAGGAGCCGAGTCAGCCATGTGCTGTTCTTTTCTTTTTTCTCTTTTTTCTCATTTGTAATTAAAAAAATGTTTTTCACAAAGGAGCCTTATTTCACAATATAGCAGCGCTTTAGCTTTACAGCTGATTCACTTCTGTTGAATAATTGCAATTGCTGCCAAAAATCTTAGAAATCTAGTTTAGTAGATTCTCACATTGAAAGCACAGTGGAAGGATCACAGGCTGAGGTATGAATGAGGAAACTGTACAGCTTCCTCTTCTTTACAGAACGAGCTAAAAGCATTTAGGATGCCCAGCGAGTCACAATAACACAGGCGTGCTTTTCTGTGCTCTTCAACAGCTACTGTTCGAAGGATGCAAGGTTTTTGTGTTTTTTAACTGAACATTTTTGAGTGTTCAGGTTGTATAATCTGTGTTATAACTACGAGAGAAGTATGTCTGCATTTACAGGTCGTGGCTCTAAAGAACCAGCTGGTGTGAATCAATGAGATGTTACTCTGCTGTAGCTTTATGTCCCAAAGTGTCTAAGCTCAGGTAATGATTAGCTCCAGTATCTGCTGTATCTGAGTGGTCTGGTTAATTTGTTGGTTTGAATGAATGAAGACGATTAAAACAAATTATGAACACACTGATGTCACGCAGCAGTCCTCTGACACAGCTCCTCCCTCTGTGTTGTTTTTATTCAGTGAGTAGCACACACAGTAGTGTTGGGATGTGTCCACTGTACTGCATCTGTTGGGCTGCTGTGATATCAGATTTTTTTCCTGAATTTTTGGCTCCTTGAAAAGGCAGATCCAAAGGAAAATTGAAAACATTAAACAAAATCTTTAGTACATTTTCTAAAAGCAGTTTTGCTCATTTGAGCTTCATTTCTTTTTTTTATGAGGCACTCGACTTATTTGAGTGGATATGAGTTCATGTTATGTGTGGCTTAGAGTCTGACTGATATCGGGTGATTGATCTGTTTTTCTGTCAGACACAGAACATAAACGTTTCCCTAACATTTATGATCTGTAGTTATTTTTTTTCTTTATAGCCAAAGATGGGCAGTAACACGTTGTAAGTAACTCATCGTGTATCATGTTTATAAAGTAACTAAGGAATAAAGTAACTATTTACTTTTGAAAATAAGTAATCATTAAAATAATAGGATTATTTTCTTGGAGAAGTAATCCCTAATTAGTAACTAATTACTATTTTCAAGTAAACTGACAAACACTGTTTATAGCTAACTGTTGTATTTGTGGCGTTCAGAATGAGGAAGTTGCAGAGTGCCCCCTGCTGGACAAACTGTGCAATGCCAACACTTAAATATGGTTGAAGTCCTTTCTCTTCTTTACTGTTTAATTTTCACTTATCGACCGTTATATATTCTGACACTGATGAGTGATCAGCAAACAGGTATTATCAACAGCCTGTTGTTAATATTGGCCTGCTGATAAATCAGTCAGGCTCTAGTACAACTAAATTAAGTGCCGTAGGAGTACTGGGCTCGCGAAAGTCGTTAAGTGTAAATTGAGCACTTGTTATCTTAGCTCAAAGATTTTAGGCCAGCAGTAGAAGGATACAACATTGGTATTAAAGTCGATACCAGCGCTAGCTAGCTAACAGTTGCAGAGTTTACTCAGGCCAACCCACAGTGTTAATGTTAAATTGGTGTATTCACTGTAGAATAATTTCACTATGTGTGCACATAAACATGAAACTTTGTTAAGTGCACTCGTGTTCGTTCACAGCTTGCTGTTAAACATCATATACTACACAGTAAACATGTAGAATACATAGATAGTGTAACGCTGTGTCCACACAGGAAGCAGTTTACTTGTTGTGCGTCACACTAAAGCTAACGGTTGGTCATGAGCAGAGATTCCAAGCTCTATCTCTCTAATGTTTGCACTACCCTTTCGTATGTCAGCCACCAGCATCCTGCAGTTTCATCGCTGGTCCTTTCAATTGCTTCCCTCAGAGTTGGGAAAAGTTTGCATTACATCCTCACCGTGACTGTCATTGTCTTTCTACGGTCTCTTACTGAGCATTAGGAAAAAGCTCAGACATTCTCCATCTGTATTCTCCTCTCTCTTCGTTCCTCTCTGCTTCCATCTTTGTCCCAGTTTTGGCTGGATTCCCACCTCCACCTCCCATCAGGTATTAAACCTAATGGCTCCGTGTCACACTGTTTCTGATTTAATTGGATTTTTGTTCATTGTTATCAAAACTTCATATTTTCAGTACAGTCTGTGTCATAGTGCACCCGCAGCACTTCACTTTAATTCATTATGAGTTCATGTATTTGTTGAAATTTCCATGTAGCTTGCAGACAATGTGGTATCACACTTAGTCATTGCATAACTCAAATTTCCGTTTGGTACGTTATTAATCCAAACCGTCTCTATGAACTTGGGTCATGCTGAGCTGAGCTGGAAAAAACTTTTTGAAATTGGCTTTCAGGACAAAGTATATTTATCTCCCGTAGACTAACGGTTCCCAGATTTTGGTCCAGGGAGTGTCTGCGCTGCTTGAAAAAGCACTTTTGAAAAAGAACTATTTCATTTTTCCCCGTTTGCTAAGAATAACTTTTCTGATCTGATGTGTCACTCTTTCCACTGTTCGAGTTCTCCATCAACAATCCTGCAGATGAATAGATTAGATCAAGCAACTGAGATGTCCACACACACACACACACACACACACCATCCGTATCATTTCACGATGTTCTAAAATAGCCTGACCTGTGGTTTAGGGCTCATAAAAAAGAAATGCACTGCTCTTCATCATAGTGAAAGAATACAAACCTATTTTAAACCTCTAGGAAGACGCTTGAGTTAAATGAGTTAAAAGGTCCCTTGATGATAACTAGATGGGACTGATACTCTTTCATGTTTGTAACATATTAACCAAAATGTTATCACTTTAAAATGCAATAAAAATGCGTTTTTGGGCTTTGTATTTTTCTCCTTATTATATTTTTCCATTACGATACAATGTCACGTATTGCTTGCATTTAACATTGCACGCTTCACATCGCTGGTTATGTATTTGTTTTTTTAATTTGGGGATTCAGATTTAAATACTCTTTGAGCTTGGGCACCTGACATCCTTCTGACTCACAGCTGTTATGCTTCATTTCACCTCCTCGCTGCCGACCTAGCACCTTTCGTAGCCCTTTATTGACTTTTCTTTTGTGAACAGTACTGCTTCATGAAATGAAGGTCTTGCTCTGCTGCTGCTGCTGCCCTCTCTTCTGTTCAGTGAGTGAGCAGCAGGGCTTCAAAAACCTGCAGTGGCTGTCAAACATCGGGGCGGGCCCGACTGCTGTGGAAAAGATCCACCGTATGTGTAATGTTGGTCGGGTGAAATCAATGCACATGGGATATACTGGGAAAAATGAATATTCCTGATTGGCTGGCTGCGTGAGGTTGCTGAGTGAAATAGGTGAAAAAGATTTATAAGGAGTTACTCCAAAGACGTCCTTGTGACTGGTTTGATTGGTTCACTGGTATGGAATACGTGTCTGCAAACACTAATAAACTATTTATTAGAAAATCAAAGTTGCATCTTTTGAAATGTGTCGGTTTGAGCGCTGAGGCGCAGCTTTTATTTTGATGGCAATCATTGCTTCACTATAACCTGGCAGCTAGTTAGCGAGTGCTTGCAGATATGTCAGCGTCTTCCATACAAACTTGTCTTCTAGCAGCCAAAGGAGGTTTTGGATCTGCAGGGGGTTGCCAACCAGTCACTAGGCTTTCATGACTGAGGCTTAAGTTGCATGATTATGAATATTGTGGGAAAATAAACATAAACAACAGAGAGTTATCAGATGCTACTGAGTTTTAGTTTACTGAAATTCAACTTTTTAATAATTAGATAAAAAATTGTGGGGTGTGCAGGAGTAAGTTTGGCTTTCAAGATAAAGCGTGAGACCTGCAACCTTCTCTCAGTGATCTTTGTAAATGCAGCCAAAATCCCAGCACAGTCAGTGTCTCTGCTGTCTGCGGATGGTGATTGTTGTCAGATGATCTCGGCACCCCTGCCTCTTATTTTACATAGAAGAAGGGAAATTTGCTTCTCGTCGAGCATTGATCGTTTTGGAAAGTTGCCCGGGTGCTGTCACCCACATTTAAAGCAGAATGACCACCGGGGTATAACAGCGGGCGCGCTGTGACAAAATCAGGTCCAATAGATGATCAATAAGCAAACTTGGCAACTGTAAAGGCGTTGTTAATTTAATAACTTCTCACAGTGCGCGGCTGCTGTTTGGCAGCTGTGAGAGGATCTTTAAGAGCCTCACAGGGACATTTTGATAAACCAGTCCCTGCTCTGCCTCTGCCACACAGTAACAGTGTGACCCTGCCAATAAAATCAGAGCAAAACAATCATCTTTCTAAAGTTTGAGCTCTTTTTATTTTCTCCACATATTGAAGCCACGACACGCCGAGGAAGGTGCTCACGCAGAGACCGTCTGGCACCACACATCACATACTGTTGCTGCCTCACGTCCTCCTTGGTTTTTTGAGCTGAAGAGATCTAATAAAACATCTCAGGAGAGAGCGAGAGCGGAAATGTTCCAAAACTCGAAACCATCATTTTCACATTAGGATAATTATGAGTTGGTTAATGCGCTAATCAAGGCCATAAAGTGGCAACATCAGCATTACGCAGATGCAGGCAGCTCGATGGAGGAGAGGCAGCTGGGTGGCAGACGGAGAAATTAAGGGACTTTAAACCAAAACATACTTGAGTGTTTCAGTGGGTCACAGTCACAGTGGGTTAACTACCTTAGGATCCTAACATGTCATTGGTACCCTTTCCAAAACCAGAGATTCATTTTTAGGATTTTAGGATGCGATTCTCTCTGTTTGAGAGGAACTAAAGGCCAGAATAGAAAATGTGGTTAAAGGTTTTTAAAGATTTTAATGTAATGTGGTCTTAAAAATAATTAAAAGAAGGACAGGGCAGGCACACACCCTACGTAAAAAAGCTTTTATTTCCATAGACTGGTAGTCATCTAGGATAATTCTCTTATTTATACCAAAGCTGGGTTTAATGAATTTAATTCAAAAGCTCTGATGAATTTCAGTGGTTGAGTTTTCCTTTAAAAACATCCATCCATCTTCATCCGCTTTATCCGAGGCCGGGTCGCGGTGGCAGCAGCCTAAGCAGAGAAGCCCAGACCTCCCGCTCCCCAGCCACCTCCTCCAGCTTATCCGGGGGAACACCAAGGCGTTCCCAGGCCAGCCGAGAGATATAATCTCTCCAGCGTGTCCTGGGTCTGCCCCGGGGCCTCCTCCCGGTGGGACATGCCCGGAACACCTCACCCAGGAGACATCCTTGTCAGATGCCCGAACCACCTCAACTGACTCCTTTCGATGTGGAGGAGCAGCGGCTCTACTCTGAGCCCCTCCCGGATGGCCGAACTTCTCACCCTATCTCTAAGGGAGAGGCCAGCCACCCTTCAGAGGAAGCTCATTTCTGCCGCTTGTATCCGCGATCTCGTTCTTTCGGTCACTACCCACAGTTCGTGGCCATAGGTGAGGGTAGGGGCGTAGATCGACGGTAAATTGAGAGCTTCGCTTTTACACTCAGCTCCCTCTTCACCACGACGGACCGGTGCAGCGTCCGCATCACTGCAGCCGCAGCACCAATCCGTCTGTCGATCTCCGGCTCCCTTCTCCCATCATTCGCGAACAAGACCCCGAGATACTTGAACTCCTCCACTTGGGGCAGGAACTCATCCCCGACCCGGAGTGGGCACTCCACCCTTTTCCGGCTGAGAACCATGGCCTCAGATTTGGAGGTGCTGATCCTCATTCCCGCTGCTTCACACTCGGCTGCGAACCGTTCCAGTGTGAGCTGGACGCCTTCACCTGATGAAGCCAACAGAACCACATCATCCGCAAAAAGCAGAGATGAGATTCTGAAGCCACCGAAGTAAAAGCCCCCTGTATCCGAGGTTCGACTAGCGGACGAACTCTCCTTTCCAGCACCCTGGCATAGATTTTCCCAGGGAGGCTGAGGAGTGTGATCCCCCTGTAGTTGGAACACACCCTCCGGTCTCCCTTCTTAAAGATGGGGACTACCACCCCAGTCTGCCAGTCCAGGGGTACTGCCCCTGATCTCCGCGCAACATTGTAGAGGTGTGTCAACCAGGACAGTCCTACAACGTCCAGAGCCTTCAGGAACTCGGGGCGGACCTCATCAACACCAGGGGCTCTGCCACCAAGGAGTTGTTTAACTGCCTCAGTGACCTCGCCCCCGGAAATTGGCGGGTCAATCCCCTCATCCCCAGACTCTGCTTCCTCCTCGGAAGACGTGTCAGTGGGATTAAGGAGGTCCTCGAAGTATTCCTTCCACCGCCTGACAATTTTCTCAGTCGATGTCAGCAGCACTCCGCCAGCACTATACACAGTGCAGGTAGAGCACCGCTTTCCCCTCCTGAGACGCCTGACGGTTTGCCAGAATCTCTTCGAGGCAGTCCGAAAGTCTTTTTCCATGGCCTCTCCGAACTCCTCCCCACCCGAAGAGTTTTGCTTCAGCCACTCCCGAGCCGCATTCCGCTTGGCCTGTCGGTACCTGTCGGCTGCCTCCGGAGTCCCACACGCTAACCAAGCCCGATAGGACTCCTTCTTCAGCCTGGTGGCTCCCTTCACCTCTGGTGTCCACCATTTGGTTCGGGGATTACCACCACGACAGGGACCAACCACTTTGCGGCCGCAGCTCAATGCAGCAGCTTCGGCAATGGAGACGCTGAACATGGTCCATTCGGACTCAATGTCCCCAGTCTCCCTCGGAATGCTGTTGAAGCTCTGCCGGAGGTGTGCGTTGAAGATCTCGCGGACTGGGGCCTCTGCTAGACGTTCCCAGCACACCCTCACCACGCGTTTAGGTGCACCGGGTCTGTCCAGCGTCCTCCCCGCCACCTGATCCAACTCACCACCAGGTGGTGATCAGTTGACAGCTCAGCCCCTCTCTTTACCCGAGTGTCCAGAACATATGGTCGCAGGTCTGGTGATACGATTACAAAATCGATCATCGACCTCCGGCCTAGAGTGTCCTGGTGCCACGTGCACTTTGCCACTCGTGCCACTCTTATGTTCGAATAAGGTGTTCGTTATGGTCAAACTGTGATTTGCACAGAAGTCCAATAACAAAACACCACTCGGATTCAGATCAGGGAGGCCGTTCCTCCCAATCACGCCCCTCCAGGTCTTGCTGTTGTTACCCACGTGAGCATTGAAGTCTCCCAGCAGGACAACTGGTGGGGCACCTTCCAGCACCCCCCCACCCCCCCAGGCTGGGTACTCTGAACTGCCACTCGGCGCATAAGCGCAGATGACAGTCAGGACCCGTTCCCCGACCCTGAGGCGCAGGGAACAAACCCTCTCATCCACCGGGAAAAACCCCAACGTACCGGCAGCAAGCCCGGGGATATTAGAATACCCACCCCAGCCCGCCGCCTCTCACCAGGGGCAACTCCAGACTGAGACACAGTCCAGCCCCTCTCCAGGAGACTGGTTCCAGAGCCCAAGCCATGTGTAGAGGTGAGCCCGACTATATCTAGCCGGTACCTCTCATCCTCACACACTAACTCAGGCTCCTTCCCCACCAGAGAGGTGACATTCCATGTCCCTATTGCCAGTCTTGGCAGCCGGGGATCAGTCCACCAGGGCCTCTGCTCCTGGCCGCTGCCCAGCACACAATGACACTGAAAGAAATTATATTGAGACGAAAAAGACAAAAGCATGCCTTTTTCAAACTTGATACATTTTCTAGCACATTTGTGTGTCTTTAAAAACAAAGTAAACAAAAGTGGGCCAAGCAGCTGCTCAAAGGCAGCGAGTCTGACAAACTGACCCTGTTATTATCCAAGAGGTACAAACAGCATTTTGCTCCATTTGTTTTAAAGGTTATTTTTAGATGCAGCTTTGGTGTGTGTTTCCTTTCGACTTTTCTGCTTTCCACCCCAACGAATCGCTCTCCAGACTTTTACTGCAGATTCACACATGGAGACGTTCTTCTTTGTGCTCTGTATTAATGTAAAGATGCCGTGTGCCCCCTTTGTGCTTTGCTTGTTACAGAAAAAATGGGGAAACAGAACAGCAAGCTGACCCCTGAAGTGATGGAGGATCTGGTGAAGAACACAGAGTTTAACGAGCACGAGCTGAAGCAGTGGTACAAGGGATTCCTGAAGGACTGTCCCAGCGGCCGGCTCAACCTGGAGGAGTTCCAGCAGCTCTACGTCAAGGTGAGGCTCCACTGGCTCACTTTCAATTTGATGGACTGCACACGTATTATGTGCTACTACACGACACACTGACTCTCCTGTAGCTCAGCGAGCATGCATTCACAGAGCAGTAGCTGTTTGGTGTGGCTGCTAACGGTGAGGGTTAGGCAGATTACAGTAGAGGGACAGTGACGCTGTGTGAGCAGGATGAGGAGACTAAACAGGCAGCAGTACAGTTTGCTTCAGAGAGTGTGAAGAAAAGCCAACGATTTCAGCCAACAGGCACGTCTATTTTAAAATCACATTAATCGTCTTAAAACATCTTAAATATTTTACACATATTTTCACCTACGAATGCTGCAATTACTTCGGTTGCAGTGCACTCGAGGGTTAATGACATAAATCGGTTATAAAACTGCTATTTCTAATCATCCCGACTACACTGCAAAGCTTTTGGTTAACATTTCCAGGCGAGAGGAAACAACAGAAGTGAGAAGAGGAGAGAAGCAACGGGAGAATCCGTGCGAATGCGGTAACTTCTAAATACCCTCGGCTGTTGTTTCCACAAGCGTTAGATGGTCTCCTGCTTGGGAGTAAACCATCCGCTGTCTCCTCTGAGACCAGTTCACTGAGCTCAGGAGTGGAGTTCAGTGTTCCCCCACAAAGACCAGTAATAAACCAAAGACCAGTAAATACACTTTGTTTTTGTGTTTATGTCGGTCGAGGTGAAACGATATGTTGGACCATAAACAGCTGATGACAGAAGCAGCGCTCTCAAGCGCTCTTCCTCTCAGCCGCCGTGGCCCCGCCCACTCTCACCGCCTCAACTCTGTGAATTCTGCGTCTTCATATTGATGCACATTTTGTTTCGCCATGTTTTCCTCCTCGGTCACGTTAGGTTGGGGTTCAAGTTAAAAGTCGGAACACGGTCCAACTGTATGATGTCACGCCATGGTTCAGCAGGGTTATATCATATTTATAACACGTAAAAAACAAGCAAACAAACTATTTAAGTGTCATATACAGGCAAACAATAAGCTCGTGTGCTGTTTTTAGCATTTTCATACATCTGAGGGTAGTTTTTAAACCGAAGGAACAAGCTGTGAGCACAGTGTTGAAAAATGCTCCATAAAGCTACATGAACCTGCAGAGTTTACTTAGTATGCTGAGCCCTTATGCCAAAACATATTTATTACATACAGCAGGATCTTACTGGGCACTTACTCAGACCTTGCGCATCTCATCCAGCCCAGTTTAACCGGTCCAGTTAATGAGTAATTCTATCTGATGGGAACTTTAAAACATAGCACTCCCCAAAAAGTTTATTTTTGTGTTCTTGAGCTGAATGCACACTTTGAAATTGTAGTGAATGCAGCAGCAGGAACATCTGGAGACCAGAAGCATTATGAAGCTATTATAAAGGTGGAGTTCACTGAGTGAATCTAATCAGCATCATCAGCTTAAATCTAAATAGATGTGTGCTACCCTTGATGTAACCTAACATGATGTCCACCACAGATGCTCTGCACCAGCACAGTACATTACTGTAAACTCCACCACAGTGCTGCAGGCTAATCTCTTTAGCTGCACACACTCCCCAGTTTTTTCCTGCAATCTTTGGATAACAAAACGTTAATATACTTCGGTTTGCACGGCAGGATGTTTCCCGCTATGAGAAAGCATTACCTCAGCAGCACATCTTTTCAAAAGCCTTGAAAATGAGGGTTTTACATTTCCAGTCTAACAAATGTCACCGAGCAGTCCTTACCTTTAAATATCACCTCCGTCTTTTTCTTTTATCTCGCACTCTTTTCTCTGCCTGGGAAATAGCAGCTGGACCTGCAGCTAGCAGACACACTGTGCGACAAACTGTACACGTATGTATGTTGGCTGATATTTGTAGTACCGCAACCGAAACTTATAGACATCTACATCAAAAACGCTGTTCTGGATCATCCCGGCTCACTTCCACCCCTCAGCGTAGCTCTATAGACGATGCATTGATTATGTGTTTTTCTCTTTTGCATCTCGTTGCGTCCGATAAGCACCAGCGACGCGTGGATGGTCTTCTGTGTCTTATTGTTGATGTTTGAACAGCCAGTGATGTGAAAAAGTATCTCCCCATAAAGTAAAAAGCCTGTTTTTGAAAACTGGTGGGAGTGAACAGTAAAGGTATTTCTGTAAAAAGCATAAATACTCAAGAATAGTACAGATACATGAAAATTCTACTGAAGTATAAAGTAATTGTACTTCCTCACCTCGACCAGAAGTCGCAGTCATTAGTTGGAGATAAAGTACTGGAATTTCAGGGGCGGGACCACGCCTACCACATCTATGCATGTTCCCCCCCAGTTCTACAAGCTGTTTGTTGTCGTTTCCGTGCCCCACCCTCCCTCCCACTTCTATTTAGTACATGGGGCTGTGCAAGGCCCGAGAGATGGCGCCAGTCCCCTTCGAGGCGTTCCCCAAACCGCAGCTCAGTTGGAAAAGTTTAGCCATCATAGCTCGTGTAACAGTAATAACTAATATGTTTTGGCTTAATCAACAAAGATCAGGCGTGCTGATCACCGCTTTTCCACAGAGAATACAAATCTAGGGGAGCTCACAGTACACATCAGTGTGGGAGGAGCTATTTTTCCTTGCTGCAGTGCTAGCGGTGTGGATTTTAGGGTTTCTCCACAGACTAATTCGGACTTTGAGCCTTGTGCTCACCTGACCTCGTCTGAAATGACCAAAGTTTCCTGTCACAGGCTGCATTTTCTAAAGATCGAAAGCTGAGTCTAATGCCTTCCCAGATCAGCCTTATCCTCGAAGGTTTTTAAGGGCTTCTTTTAGTCCACCAATCCCAGAGTACAGTAAAGGTGACCGGCTCCCTCTGGTTCAGTTTAGCAGAGATTTTGCATGTGAGCAGGTTTGCAGTATAATGACAGTGAAACTACCAGCAGTCAGTGAAGTGAGTAGGGTAGGGTGATATTGTGGCATCAGTGTTAGTCGTTAAAGATGTGTTAATTTTAAAACCACTATAATGTGTACTTAGTGAGTTTTCCCACAGTTGGTGTGAGCAGGGCTGATTGGAGGCTCACTTGAGTGTACTCTGAATCACCACAAGAACCACTGAGGCAAATTACGCTGCCATTAAAAACCCTTCTGGGTTTGAGCCGGCATGCTGCCATGTTCCCATTCGCCTCTTTTGTATCTGGGCAGAAAACCATCAGAGAGGCTGATATCAGAGGCGCACAGATGATTATCTTCTAATGCTAATATGTATCGCACCGTATCTCATTACCTCTGACCGAGCAGTGCGAATTTATCCCATGATTTATTCATTTAGTCTTACAAAACAAGGATGAACGCATTCAATGATGATCCAAGAGTAATAAAATAAAAAATGCAATAAAATAGCAAAAAGTGGCAAAAAACATCGACTTTAACAATTATTCTCTATTAGCAGGAGTGCTTCTACTGACACCGCTAAGAGAAAAAGGAAAAGGAAGGTTTTCATGACTCGAAGGGATCCAGCAGATCAAACTAATCCACCTTTATTTATTCACACGTGTGGCAGATCATAAGCAGTCCCATCAGCTCCCAGCACCCTGTGAGAGGAGCAACCACTTCTGAAACGCACAGCCCTAAAAACACTGAGTACGTGAAAGTGCAGCAGTGGGCTTCCGTACTATCTTGCTGTTACATCAGGCTTATCTCAGCATCTCGCGTCCTCGTTCCCTGCGTGTTTTAACTTTAGGAGTTCTCATGGAAGAAAGCACTCTGAGCAAGAGTAAGAAGAGGCATTAATCTTTCATCAGGAGTGCCAGGAAATGCTTCTTAACCAGAGGGAGTTACTGTTATGTAAGACACGCCTTGCCAGTGAGGTCATCGGCGCACTTCCTCTAAATGCCGTCGGAGGTCTTGCATCAGCTAAGACCAGCTGTAATAAAGAAAAGAAAAACTCAGAAAGGAAACATCGGAAATGAGTGAAGGTATTCTTGGAGAAAAGAACCTGAACAAAGAACGTCTGTCAGGGCCAGAAATGACATTTTCCATTTGGATCAGTTGCTCCATTAAAGTCTCCCGAAAGGCTCCGAAAATCTTTTGAAAAGGACGGCGCAGAAATAACCCGGGCTCCTGATGGAAGGAAACAGGCACAAAAGAAACCCACGGAAAAAGAAAGAAACCTCTTTACCTCTCAGTGCGACGCACACAGGAACAGTTTGCAGTTGTGCAAAAGGGGCAACGTGGCCCCCATTTAAAGGGTCCTGCAGGCTTTGGGGGTAAAATGCTATTATTATTATTGCATCCTATTGTGTTTCCAGGCAACAAAGTGTCAGCGGTACAGCTTTATTTAAATTCAGAGGGCTGATAAGTGTGGAAAAACAGGGCCACACAATAACAGGACAGATTGTTCCTGGGTGGCTCGTGGTGGGTGGGAGTGCTGGAGTGCGGGGTCATATGTTTAGTAGGAGGGAGGCGGGACAGCATGTTTGCGTTGGCTGAAAGCGAGAATCAGAAAAGTATAAGCAAGCGAAGGGAAGCCTGCGTGCATCATTTATTAGTCATTAGGCCTCGTTGGAGTCGAGCAGCGATAGGAAACGTTCGAGTCGTGCTTTACAAGCAGGAGACATCCCGCCCGTCCCCACACGGGCCTGCGACAGCCGTCCACAAGCCCTCCCTGTCAGGGTGCTAAACACGGTGTTACCTCCACTCGGCTGCCAGCCTGGAGTTAATGCACTGTTTTAGTTGGACACACACACACACACACACACACACACACGTGCTTTGTCTCTTGTAGGAGGATGCAGGCACTGCGATAGAGCGCAGGTGCCTGCGCAGGAGTGTCAGCTGGAAATAACAGTGTCTGTATCTGAGGGCACACGTGTGCCAAGTCAGTATTTCTCTGTACATGTTAACAGTGTGATTGCTCCCTCTGCTTATTAGATTTGACTGGAGCTGGAGGGTTATGAACGAGCTGCATTATCATTACAGAACATCTCATTAAATGGGCTGAATTATGCTTTTAAAGATAGGAAATCACATTTAGTCACGTTTAGATTTTAGATTGTAAAATTGGATGAAACGTCCAAATGATAATGGCACAATGCAAATGTGCGTTAGTATGGTAAATGAAATGGAATTTATCCATTTAAATGCAGTTTATATGAAGAGTGAATGAAGTGAAGTCAGAGTTATTAAAAAAATACCCACTATGTTAAACCACAAATCAACTACTTGTGGATTAAATAAACGGGAACCTTCTTCTGATTGGCTGACAAAAAGCTTGAACAACAGGCGGTGACTAAGGCTACGTTCACACTGCAGGCGAAAGCGCATCAAATCTGATTTTTTTGACCCAATGCGACCCATATCCGATCATGGTATGACAGTGTGAACGGCACAAATCCGATATTTTCAAATCCGATCTGGGTCACTTTCGTATGTGGTACTGAATCCGATACATATCTGATGTTTTAGAAAGCGACTGCTGTTTGAACGGTCATGTCGCATTAAATCCGTCTTTTACATCGCGAACGCTTCCTGTGTAGATGTCAGTGAAACTGTTGGGAAGACAACGTTGGAGAAACGTGAACATTTCATTTGTACTGTATAATCTGCAGATTCTGACAGAAATCTGCAGATTATCCTTTGAAGCACCGCTCCTCTAAAACAGCAATAAGGATCATTATTAGGTTATTTACATTATTATGCAAATAACAAAATAACTTAAAGCAAAAATTGGGAAACGTAAAGTCCGAAGTCTTTATATTAAGGGCCATCAGTCAAACAATACTGTTGGTCTGGGTCTAAACAGAGCGCGTTGTGTGTGACGTCTTCTTTTGCGCATGCGGGCCACTTTGAGCGCGTTTGCTGTCGCATTTTATTTGTAGTGTGAACAAGCAGACAAAAAAATCGGATTTGATCAAAAAATCGGAATTGAGCATTAAGACCTGCAGTGTGAACGTAGCCTTAGCTTCTATTTGGCTGAAATGACCATATTAGGGTTATCCTCTCTCTGTGATGTCATACAGAGCCAACAGTGTGGAGGACTGTCTAACACAAAGCATTTAGATTGTGGCTCACAGTTGTTCCAGCACGGTAACAACATACATGACAGCAAACAGGGAAAACCATCATATGTTCTCTAGGGGTGCAACGATACACAAAATTCACGGTTCGGTTCGGTTCGATACTTTGGTGTCACGGTTCGATATTTTTTCGATACAAAAAAAATGTTCATGCCTTTTTAATTTGTCATTTATTAAAATTATAAATATATATTTTAACTCAAAAGTACAGTTTTTAAATGTAATGTTGCTGAAACAACAAAATAATAATAATTAAAAAACTATCTGATCGAGAAATCCCTCATCTTTGGAAAAGAGAGTTTATTACAGAGAAATGTCTCTTTCCAAAATAAAAGCTATACTATACGCTTCTTTTGGGCTTTATTCTCAGCAGCATATTAAACATATCAGGTCCCCATAAGGAGAATCATGTGCTGACGGCTGTCTAAATGACTCGGGTAAAGTTTGTAGCATGCGTGCTTGTTGATGATGTCGGCGTAAATAACGTTAATAACGCTGCAAATCTCCGTGGGGGCGGATCTGCGCTCGACAGTGCAGCCTAGGCGGAGTAGTCGAGCGCAGATCCACTGAGCTCTCAACACAGACAGCATTGTCAGAAGAAAAGTTGATCAAATAAATTAATAGTTTTGTATTGTTCGATAGATATGCGTACCGAACCGAAAGCACTGTATCGAACGGTTCAATACCGATACGAGTATCGTTGCAGCCCTAATGTTCTCTTATATCCACATATTTGATCTTTTTTATAAATGGTGCTCGCTAGGATGTTGTGAAACTGAAGCGGAACAGAGGCTGGTTGTCTTCTGTACGTAAAAGTTGGTTTTAGCTGTAAGAAAAAAGTTCACCCAACAACGTCCAGCCATTGGAGGCCAGTTGTAAAGGCAACTATAGGAAAGAGCATTTTTATAATGTGAGTCATTGCCTTAGTAAACACATTCTGTCAGCTGTTCATTTCATGACTTATTAAATTCAACATGATGTTTAGTTTGTCCCAGTTGCAGCCAAGCAGGACTTAAAGCAGAGTGTGTGTCTGAGTAACAAAGAGCCGGAGATCACACGGAGCCCCGTGGAATCCACACATCCTGGTCAAACTGTCCCAGGTCGTTAAAATGACCCGTTGCAGCCATCGCGTCCCAGCGGATCTTCACGTTTAGCGGCACTGCCAGCACCAGACAGCAACATAAAAATGGATCGCAGGCTTCCGTGCCAACTCGCACTTGAGTGCGTGCATGCCTCAGTGTGTGAAATTTGTCATCCGTGACATGCCAGCTGCTCCGTGAGCCATTTGTAACAGGATAATGACACTCGCAGAAACGTAGAGGTGATAGATTTTTGTCACTGCTAATTTTATTAGTTTTTTGTTTTTTGTGCTTGAAGCATGCACACACATGCACACACACATGCACAGAAATGTGCACGTTTAACAGCGATCCATACACTTGCAAAACAGGATTCATACCTTCTAGGTGTTGTGTGTCTGTGTGTTATTGTGTTATTTGCCAAGTAACATGCAGTGAGCATCAATAGCGCTGGACTCCTGCCGGGTGATGTTATTGTGATAAGGTAGCATCAATATAATGGACTTCATTATGGTTTGTGCTGCAAACAGACTCTCTGTCTTTTCCTTTCCAGTTGTCTGTGGCTGACTCAAAAAGACAGAAAGCAAAACCAGTTTGAGTGTTCGGTAAATACATTTAACGAGGCCTTCATCATCCGTAAAACCAGGGAAATATACACGGAGACATCATACGTGTGCTTTGTGGCTGTGCGGGAGGCGATTGACGCATTGTTGTAACACTGGCGCATGCTCAGGCAGATGCTGACCTGAATATGCAGCAGATGTATGGATGGATTCTGCTCAGTCGCATCACGCTTTCATAGCCTCAAGGCTTTTCCTGTCGACGGATGTGGCGCGCACGTGTGTGTGTTTATGTGTGTGTGTTTACATCTGTGTTTGTGTGCACCATTGACCATTCAGCAGCGTAGACTGTGAGGCTCCCTGTGTTCTCCACAAACAGACAGAGAGACGGATCGGAGGGCTGAATGTGAGGAAGGTAAATGGAGTGACAGAAGGACACTGACATCATCTGGCCAACAGCCCGTCTCTGCGAGGAAACATATGTCCCCTAATCACAGGAGACCAAAACGATAGCGCTGCAGCATTAGATTGACATGGAAAATTAGCTATAGGAGATCGTTTGGCATAGATGTGACAGCGCACACTTGTACAAAAACAAATAAAAGTCTTGGGCATATACATATTTAATCATTCTGTGACAGCCAAGCAGCTTGGAGCTGAGAGATCTCTGTACTGCAGAACAAAATAGGAATATTTTAAGAGGCTGCTACATCACTAATTGTTGGGATGTGTCAGCATGGACCAGTATCAACCTTAGTTACTGATCATCAAAACAGGTTCTTACAGTGAAGATTTTGGAATAAGGCTGCAAAATCAGGAACAACCAAAATGGAAATAGTAATCCAGCTACTGATAGGCAGTAACTCATTAGAGTCTGGGATGTTAAGGAGGGTTTTAATTAGACAATTTGGAATTTCATTAAATAATAGAAAACATAATAAAATAATGATAATTAGACTTGACTGTGACAATGCTTACCAGTGTCTCTCTATCTCGCTGCACCAGAAACGTCGTTCCAAACAGCACTATCTTCTCGCTGTGCGGCAAACTGTAGACAAAGGAACACAGCTGTGTGGCGTAGGTTCAGCTCCTGCTTCAGACTTCATGAATGCACTGCTGCTGGTGCAAGGAGAAAGCAGTGAATGATTTAGCCTGCTGTGATTACCCAACATAAATAACGCTTTAAGACACCCCATGAGGGGACGATGCCCACCCAATCACTACAGTGTTGCAAACAAACTATTTAAGATTTACATCTATACATGACGGCCCGGTGAAGGCCACACCGGATGCAAAAGGCAAAGCCGTCTGCCAGATGCAATCCTGGCCTCAAGTCCTGCAACAGAGCCAGCCGCTATGGTCTGTCCGCAAAACACTAGGCTGACCATTTAGACGAAGGCTGTCGCTGAGGGGCACCCAGCACCCGCTACCCAAAAGAGGGTCTGGCTGCCACTTTCAAGCTGTGAAACCAGACGACCGCTGCCACTGCACAAATGAGAAGGAGGCTCCCCTCAACAAGCCCCACGATGTGGCCACCCCTCGAGTCAAGTGCACCCACGCTCCAGAAGGGAAAGAAACTCCTGAAGAGGCATACGCCTGCCGAATGGCCTCCACGACCCAGCGGGACAACAGGAACTTAGACAGGGCTCTGCCCAGGATCCCAGAATGGAAGGTGACGAACAGCTGGTCTGTCCTCCAAATCAGCCCGATACGCCTGAAGTACGCCACCGAAGCACACACAGGGCAGCCTGGCACCGAGCCTGGTCCAAGCCCTGAGTGCAAGCTGTCTGTAGCTTACTGGGACAGGTGGAATTCGGTCAGGGCCTTCAGCAGGAACACAGGATTGGGCCGGAGGACCACCGCTTTCCCATCCAGCAACTACCAATCCAGCAATCCTGACAGAGCATGGAGTTCACAAAAAGGCTGTTTTCTTGTCCAGTTACTTAATTAATTGATGAAATAATCAATAGAATACTTGATTACTAAAATAATCAAAAGCTGCAGCCGTACCCACATGTACAGATTCATAATGTCGTCTTTGTGTTTTGTCTTTTATTGGCACGTGTTACATTTCACTCATTTTATTGATCGTTCTAACACTATTTTCTGTGAATTCTTTGACGTTCTGTTATGCTGGTTTAGAAAGATGAAACAGAAAAAAATGTGTTACTATAATTTTACTGTAAAATAATAAATGTAACAAAACTAAATACCGAGCAGGAGAATATAGAAACTGATGTGCACACCAAAGCTCTTACAGCCCCTCGCAAATGCACAAAGAATATCAAATTATTATAATATAATTTGTAATATTTCCTATTTGATTCCCCATGTCGATTCCTTCCATTCTCCCTCCTTCCTTTCTGCATATTCCCCTTTGTTATTTCCTCCATCTTTGCCCACTTCCTCTCTCACCTCCCTTCCTCTCTGTCCAAGGAGGCTTGTGGCTGTCGTGCACTAAAAATAGCTTTTGTCATCTCAGAAGCGCTCATGCCATTCTCCATCGTTGTCACAACCCAGCACCGCCGCACACACACAGAGCGCTGAATGCTACACACTGCGGCTCCTGAAAGGCAGAGATTCCATCGACAGCATGAAATACTTTGTGTTGACTTCAGTTCACGAATTGCACAAATATAGAAACAATCCCGACTCTCTCGAAGCTGACAGGGAAACGCGAAGCAGACAAATGACGATGATAAACTCGAGACTAAATGACTCACTCATTACGAACACGAGTAGTTTACAATGTTTGTAAAGCACACAGGGAGGAGAATCTGACACTGAGTAAGCTGACTGTAATTTTCACAAAGACAAACAGTGGTTTCTACACCGCGAGTCCTTCAGAACAGAAAATTGGTGTTAATTGCTCAGAGTGTCTGTGTCAGTGTTGCAGATCAGATGCACTAGAAGCTGTAGAGCTGTAATGGACATGTGAATGCGCTCACAGAGGCACGTCGAAACAGAGGGAAAAGGCCGATGCGCAGATGGTTAGACTTGGAATAATGAATTGCTTTTAAGCCTTCCGGCTGCTCTCTGGCCTCTTTGCGGCGCCTCAGTCCGGACTGTAAAAATGTAATTGAATTATTCAGTAACTTTGAGGGCGCCTCACCACTGCTGCTGAGGTGTGAGAGCAAGAGAAGAGGAAGTTAGTGAGGGCCTTTAGATGCACGGAGAGCGATAATGGGGTCTGTTCAGCAGAGGAAATTATATTCAGACTGAGCCGCACACTGGCACATCCTCTATCACAGATGAGTGGTGAACAAGGCTATTAGTCTCACGGTGCAGGCTAAATCCCGCCGTGGC
Organism: Oreochromis aureus; assembly: GCF_013358895.1. Taxonomy (NCBI): domain Eukaryota; kingdom Metazoa; phylum Chordata; class Actinopteri; order Cichliformes; family Cichlidae; genus Oreochromis; species Oreochromis aureus. The sequence continues at coordinate 1,149,028 of NC_052956.1, forward strand.
AGCCAGAATGACCTTCAGCTGGTTAACAAGAGTTCAAACCACCATGTCAGCAAGCCTCCACCCAAGAGAGAGACGCCACAGCCCCATCACTCTGACATTCTGACCCCTGACTTTCATGTGGAAGAAGGCAAGATTTTATACACACATTATATTTACCAGTTTTCTGTTCCAAAAGGCATGAATATTCTCAAATACATGGACCTTTAAAATTGGAGAAGATGTGCATCATGACCTTTTCAGGCTTTAAAACTGTTCAATAAAAAAATATAATTATTGTCAGAGAGGATCTATTACACTCACGTCTACCTCTCTGCTTGGACGTGATTTACAGTTCAGTGAAATCCAGGTTTATCCTGATGTAGCCGCTCACTGGAAACAAGCTGACGCCCTCACAAACACAAATCCCCCCGTCATAAAGGGCCAAAAGGTTTTTTTAAACAGAGGGTTTAGACGTCGTAATTTGAAGCTTTGTCTTTAATATGAGCCTCCATCACTGTAACACTACATGTATGACAGAAAATAACAGCCCACAGTAGGTCTGCTCTGTCAGAAATCCGGTTCTGATCGAATGTGTAGTCGAAAGTAAAGAAAGATAAAGGACAATACAGTTTTAGGAATTATGGGTTTGTGACAGTCACAAATATTTGTAACCATGATGATCTTGTTACCTTTCAACTAACTGCTTTGAAGGCGGAGCCAGTTCTGTGACTGTTCGCGGTCAGACAACTTTGATGCATCATGATAGCAAAACGACAGTTACTTGCTTTTATATATGACCATAATGCAACCAGCTGAGTCAAGTCTCCTATTGCAACAAGAGTCATCACAGACGAAACGTGGCCTCTTCGTCAAAGGCAAAACAACACGGATATTTTGTCACATGCAGAGCCAGTTTAGACCCTTAAAATGAGCTAATAATCCCACACTCACTGTGGTACTGCCTGCTGTTCGAGTCCACTGTTTCAGATTTTACTCACTGCCACCTTTTGATCCGTCCTCGCTGACCCAGCTGTCCAGTCTGGTTTACTTGTCATCACTAGACTAGAGAGAAACTATCATCAGACCGTTACAAAAGTGAAGCCATCACAGCGATGAGACCCGCGGCTTTGTTCTGTCACAAAATGATCCCAACTACACAACAGCTCATGTCATGCTTCAGTGTGTGCCGTAATTGCATCTATATGATCTGAGCAGTAAGATAAACACATTAGTAAATTTGTGGTTATGCAGTGAGGGTCTCTTAATCAGCAGCATCCGAATTTCCTTCCCCGTGGGTATGCTGTGTCAGATAATAAAGCCAACAGATTCCCAGAATGAAGTTTGTTTTTCCAAATGCAGCTGATCAAAAGCATTTAATTATGGAGGCAAATCTGCTGTGACTGCAGTGATAAATGCTGCAGAATATCACGTATAAGCACCCATAAAGCCTACGTCTCAGTACTTACATAGAACTTGGTAAACTTATAGCGTAGCCTACATACGTCCACTATGCATCAGTAAGTGTGTTAGCTTCTCTTTTAGGTTCAAGGTTCAAGGTTCTTTATTTGTCACATGCATAGTTATACAAGTATAACACACAGTGAAATGTATCCTGACACGCTCCTCGACATGTGCAAAAACATGGGGGTAGAGAGGATAACATTATAAATATATATATAGTATATACATTGGGTGAATGTGCAGTAGAAGCAGCAGCAGGTGAATTCTGTACATTAATATGAATAGACATCTGACTATTTTACAGAATGGACAATATAAACATATTTAAAGTTAAAGGAAGTTAAAGGAATTGAGTGTCTGGAGGAGAGTCTCAGTCAATTATAGATGATGTGAGATGGCATGTGTGTGTGTGTGTGTGTGGGGGGGGGGGGTTTGGTTTAGGGCCCGGATGGCTTGAGGATAAAAGCTCTTCTTGAGTCTCTCTGTCCTTGCCCGGATGATGCGGAACCTTCTACCAGATTGTAGAAGTTGGAACAGTTTGTTGCCAGGATGGGACGGGTCCTTCAGTATCTGCGTTGCTCTAGTCCGGCATCTCCTGGTGTAGGTTTTATTCTGAAGAATTGGATTTTTATGTCCCTGAGCTGTGTGAAGACTTTATAATGACGATGATAATAATCAGCAGACATGCATGCATATAAAACGTGAATACAACTGTAGAATTATAAGGGCATCTGCTGTTTTTCCAGATTCTCTGTTATATCTGTACTGTTCCGATGGTAGGTACGCAAACTGATCAACATGCCAGATACTGAGGTCGAGGTATGTACGCCTATGAGCCAAACAATTTAGACTGCTCCGCTGGTTCAGTTTCAGACAGTGTTTTAGCCTTTGGTTGTGTATGATGTCAGGTAGAGCAGAGATCCCTGACACATCGTCTCAGGCAAACACCTGCTCCACAGTATAAGGTGAATAAGGATTCATGTGAATCATTGTCATGCAAAGCTACTCTAGTAGAGTGTGAGTGATATCCGTACACTTTTGAAATATCAGAACTGCAAATATAAAGTCATTGGTATCTGGTACCAGGTTGGAAGCCCAGTTGTCTTCATTTTATATGGCACAGATTTAACAAGGTGCTGGAAACATTCCTTCGAGATCGTGGTCTATATTGAAATGACAGGATCACACTGTTGCTGCAGATTTGTTCGGTGCACGTGACGCAAATCTCCCGTTCCATCACATCCAACAACGGTGCTCTGCCAGATTGAGATCTGGTGACTGTGGAGGCCATTTGAACACAGCGAACTACAGTGAAGTACAGCGTCATGTTCAAGAAAGTGACATGATGCGCTATCTCCTGGAAGCAGCCATCGGAAGATGGATACGCTGTGGTCGTAAAGGGATGAACACGATCAGCAGCAATACTCAGGTAGGCTGTGGTGTTGAAATGATCCTCAGTTGGTACTGTGGGGCCAAAGTGTGCAAAGAAAATAGCTCAACACTGTTACGCTACCTGCAACAGCCTGCACCATTAATACAAGGCGGGATGGATCCATGGAACAACTTCATGTTGTTAAAATTCTGGCCTATGGGCAAGAGATGTTTGCAAAGGTGCTACCTTGTACCTCCATCTCAATACTCACCACGAGGATGGTGTGATGCATCACTGAGGACGTCTCGCCGCTCTTCCGTGACTCCCAAAGTTGAGTCACGAGAGGTGGGAAGTTGTCATTGTCTGGGATTTTAGACCTGTGGTTTCTTATGAGGGCCGTGAGATTGTTACTGACCTGCAGTCATAGTGTTGTAATGTTTACATCCACAGCAAGTGAAAAATACCAAGCGATACAACAAAGAGTCAGTTAGTTAGAACTTCAAGGTTCGACATGTTGTGCAAACAGAGATGCTCTTCTGCATACCTCGGTAGGGCTGTTTGATATAACGATATATATCGGATGACGATATAAAAACGTCTATCGTTTCATTTTACGCTATCGTTTGTTTCATGGTGTCGCAAAATAAACTGTTTACGGCAATATTTTTTCATTATTTTGATGGTCACTGTAGTGGCTATATTAATTTCCTAAAGTTCTCTCTTTCTCTTATATTTAATATAACCACACTACAGACGGACAAGCGCTTGCTTTTATGCGTTGTCGTTAGCAACAACGACGGTAAAACCACCTCGTGTCCGCTTGTTTATTTTCCACATAAACCTTTCACAATAAAGCTCAAGATCCTGTTGAGACTTTTCAAAATAAACTGAATCACATGAAAGATGCAGAGTGTTTACGGATGAGAAGCAAAAAAGAGCCGTCAGGTGCTAAAAAATAAACCTTAGACTCAAACGTTAGAACAGACTTTTCCCCGCAGCACGCTGTGTAATAAATACTCACAAAGAAAACGGCGGCTGTTACAACCTATGTCTAAAAATGTATCGTTTCATGCATCAGTTAAAACACTCGACTCCAGGTACGCGACGCCCAGCTGGAAACACTTCACGCAAGTCGAGCTGCCCGACATTCACAGAATTTACAGAAAATGTTACATTTTTGTGATTTATATCGTTATCGGACGATAGATGTCTTAATATCGGGATATGAGATTTTGGTCATATCGCACAGCCCTATACCTCGGTTTGAGTTACTGTTGCCTTCCTAGCTTGAAGCAGTCTGCCTGTTTCCCCCTCACCACTGACGTCAACAAGGCATTTTTGCTGAGTGGACATGTTGTCTCTGTTAGGCTGGTCTTTGTACTTTGTTGTGTTTCTGAAACATTCACTGCACCAACAACCATGCCACATTCAAAGTCCCTTAAATCATATTTCTTCTGTATTCTGATGCTCGGTTGTAACGTCAGCAGGTCATTTCGATCATGTCTAACAGAAACAGAGGGAGGCTTTTTGTGCCGGACAGACTAGTTACCCTCCGAGCAAACTCAGAGAGCAGGCAGGACGCCCGTACCTCTGAGAAGTGGATCGAGAGAGGAGAAGGTTGCTTCTGTTCCTGTAATTGCAACACCACAGCGCGCAACACATCAAATCTGAGCACTGCTGATTACTTAAAATTAGTGCAGTCAGCTGGCAACACTTCAGTGCGCATACAGCAGGTGCTCCTAAAGTAGGTTACAGACCTGTCTGTTACTCCCGGGTCCCGAGCCTCCAGAGTGCAGCTAGCTGTACGTTGGCATGCACCTCAGGGTGAGAACGAGCACACGTTAAAATTACATCCTGGACTTTTATAAATAGGCTCATACGGGGGAGATGATAGAAGCCATTAAGGCATCTTGTGGGTGTGTTAGCACTCTCTCAGATGGAAATAACACCATGGCAGCAGAGGCTACAGAGCCATGAACGTGCAGAGTCAGGAACGGGCTTTTCCATGTGTGCACGCATGCACGGACTCAGACATGACTGAGCAGTCATGAATAATGAATTCATGCTCGAGGAGGAAGAAGCCAAGGATGTTTGATGAGTCATGTAACATGGAAGCACAATGCAAGTAACGAAGCATGCTGCAGACATCCAGAGAGAACTCAGAGGAGGTTGTGTTGTTGTGTTGTTGTGTTTTTTTTATGTTGTGTGGTATTTCCTCACCGCCTCTCCCCCTCCCTCTCAAACCACTACATCTCACTTTCTTCCCTCGCCTCCTTTCTTCTCCTGGCCCCGGCTGAGCGGGAGAAGCTCGATCATGAGCGTTTTTTTAAAAGACGGCTTCAAACATGCACAAGCTGCTGTGGATTTATCTGCCAAGCTCTTAAAAGACCATTTTAGACTCACCACTGCCAAGGGGAAGATAAAACAAGTGAGTCGTCCTTTTATTTCTCCCCTGTTGTTCTGCTTCGCTTTGAACTACGTCACAAGGAGCAGAGGGCAGCCCTCAGGTCTACCTGCCAAAGCCGGCAGTGACTCACTCTGCTTCCTGCACCCCTTACTTGCTTTTCTGTGTCTGATGAGAGACAAGGAGGAATAATGGCGGAATATGGCAGACTAATACACACATATGACATATATATATATATCTCAGAATGAAGAGTTTTAATCTGGATTATTGTTTGGGAATTTTGCTGTGGAAGCAACATGATGTGTTTATTCATTCTTTCCTTGCTGCCAATAACTGTTCTCCTCACTCACTCCCTCGGGCATTAAATATGCTTCCACACTCAACAGTGCCATCTGCTGTTGTGCTGTCATTTATACTCCTAATGCAGAGTTACTGCTGCCAGATGGGTGTTTTGTAACCACTGATAACCAGGGTTGGAGACAGGTTCGTGCTAAATTCCTCTCAAAGCACAAGCAGCCCAGGAACCGGCTTTTCAGGCCGATTTCTGGACTGCAACAGGACATCCCTCCAGCTTCTCAAAGCAGGCTTTAATATCGTTTGTATGTGCTGTCGTAACAGACACTGGTTGGACTGGTTTATGGCTCTGTGAAGTGGCTTCTCTCGCTCAAGGCCCAATATTTAGTCCTTATTTAAAATCCTCCCCCCTCCAATCAAAGCAAACTTGTTTACTTAAGATCGTAATCTTAAAAAAACTGCACTCCTGGCTACTATGGTAACAGCACGTGTGGTTTAATCCTACAGCAAACCCCCATTCAGTGGTTTTGTCGGGCATTTAGTTGAAAAGCAGCTGGTTTGCAGAGAGGACATGTTGTTTTACAGGTCAGCATAAAGTGACAGCAGGTGGTGGGCGCAGAGCAGACCGTTCAGCAGCACAGAAACACTGATGTGTTTTCAGTCAGCTTTAGTACATTTCTCCCCGACGGTACCGTAAAGAAAAATATAGTACTGTCTGAAGGTTGTGGGAGTTTTTCCTTCCCACTGTCGCCAAGAGCTTTCTCACAGGGAGTCTTTAGCTTCCAGTATAAAGTGCCCTCAGGAGACTCTTGCTGTATAAACTGGAATTTAAACAGGAAAAAAAGGAAGTGGGGAAGAAAAAAATCTGCACTGTCTCTAAGATTACAGTTGTAAATTTACATTTATGAGGAAAGAAAAAATATGGATGTTCTCTGAGATACATTTGCAGGACTCGAGATTTTGTATGTTTGATGTTAAAGTCGACCTAACCTCAGGTTATTATTCCCAAAGGTTTGAAACATCTCAAGTTTTCTCAGAACAATTTTTCCAGTTTGTTTCATAAGACGTTATAATATCAGAGAAAATCTGATTGTGTTCTTATTCTTGTAATAAATAAGTGACTTTGACTTTTTTTAAATCTTACCATTTACCTGCACTCCTTAAGACGCTAGTGTAGAAGAAAGAAACACGTTTGACTGCGTGCACGTTTTCTTGTCTGTGCATGAGGATGGAAGTTTAATCCATCATCAACAAAATGAAAAGCAGCTTTGATTTCACGAAAATCTCAGCTAACTTTACTTACTATGAAAACAACACTCGTGTCTTAGGTGTGCTCTTTTTATTCACTGACTGTTCTTCAAATACTGCTCCCTCGCTACAAAGCTAATATCGCAGCAGGCACTCACCTGAGCGGATGACTAAAAATGCATTTTCCAGAGCAAAGTGGATTGTGTGGGTTTGTATTTGTGTTGTCTGTTTGAACCCCGGGGCCTTGGAAGCAGGAGCAGCCACAGATTTGCGCCGTGTCTGTAGCTTCCTGGCATGTAAGAGCGCACGCACACACAAGCAGACACACTGTAACCCCCCCCCCCCCCCCTCCGATTGATTATGCATGTATTCTCCTCTCCTGCTCTCGAGCTCGTGCGTCCTGCTCGATGAAGCAGTACCTCCGGTGCCGCAGCGATGTAAACAGCCATAGAGCAAAGCTTGGCTAGGGTATCTTTGCTTCGCCGTTAGTGAGGCTTTATTTACCCCCCCCCACCCCACCCCACCGGTGCCACAGCAGAATGATGGAAACCGCACGATACATGTCAAAGCTAAAGCCTTGTTGTTACAGACCTCGAGCGCTTTGAAGGGCGGATCACAGGCTCAGACTGACCTCTGCACCCTGCGCTCGTGTACTGGAGAGATGGACGGCCAATAGCAAATGTGCCTTTGATAACAACAGAGAGGCAGAACAGAGTGTCCTGCAGGACTCTTATGCAAGGAGACCTTGACCCTGGGGGGGGGGGGCTGTGTGGATGCATCACCAAGAGATCATAAATTATTACTAAATTTATAAGTCTGATTTATTGTTGTTGTCTCCCTGTTGGGTTTAATTCCCTGACAAAATATTGAACCATCCATATTAAGGGGAGGGAGGACCAGCAAACTGTTTGTCGAGTATGTTCACTGTGTGCAGCTCTGTGGAAGCAGCAAGGAGATTAATTTGGAAAGGGATAGATTTGAAATGATTCCCAATCCATGAAAAACAGTTACAGTGACGGAGCACGGCATCGACAGGGAAGCGGTTCAGGGCGGGCGCTGTGGGACTCCGAGTGCATGAATGGTAATGCATAAGGTCATGTGGTTTGGCATTTCCACAGGTCTGCAGCACATAAAGCAGCTCATTTACTGGCTTTGTTTGGCAAGATTATAATCAAAATGCATACAGTTGTAATAAAATATATACAGTACTATATCAGCACTAAATTTACTGATGGATTTTTATGATTTGCTTCCAGGAATAGCTTCAGATTACCTCACTGTACAGGAGTTTACGTCGTGACTGTCAGAGTCTCCTGTTTCTGTTTAAAAGCAGTTTTTCATGTATGACCTCCAACAACCAGTTGTTTAATACTTACTTTTCCATAGTAACTTGGAGTTGCTAGGGGGGGGGCACTGACCCATGTGTGAGTAGGGCTTTAGCAGTCAGTTTTACACCAATCACTCACTCGCTGGTCAGGGAATTCTCATTTTTGCCTAGCAACCAGTGCTTGCCCAACGATCACAGATGGTCTCTAGGTCTGAGTTGGTTGGAGCCTTAGTCATATGTTGTGATCTTAACTCGTTGCAGAGTGATGATGTCACGATAACATCATAATAGGGTCATTGTGAGATATTTAATATGTTGCAATACAATCATCTGTTATCTTATCTAAGTAACTGAAGTAAGAAAAACTAAAAAGCCCGGCGGCTCAGAAACTCATGAAAGTTAGCGTGTTACGATAATCCTGTCACATCACCTGCATGTATATATATTTTTAATTTCCATTTGGCGCCAGTGCACCGATAACGTACGATATCTTTAGTCTCACCTACACTGTGGACATTTGAGTCGATGAAACTTCAACCTGACGTGTTCTTTCTCGCGTGTTCCACAGCTTTCACTCAGATCTGGAGGTGCTGCCCACTTTCATTAGCAAGATGAGCTTGAAAGCTCAGAGAGAGGTAACAGAAACTTGACAGCGCTGGTCAAAATAAAAATACTTCTTGGTTAAAGGTCCGGGGATTTGGATTGACTGCAGAGTTTGTCATGGGTGGCAAGTTTAGCTCAAACTACAGAGAAATGCCAAACAGTTCATCCTTATCTGCTGCTTCTCATCAGTTTCACACACACAGATAACAGTACAGCAGTTTCAGTATTAGCAGCTTCCAAACTGTATCAGAAACTGTGGATAGTAAATATAATATCTTCAGCACATTTAAATGCTGACCCTTGTGATGTCATCACTCAAAGCTTTAAGCTGCAGGATCTGCGTCCAGCCGAACGCTTATCTGAAGAGCCGTCAGCGCACCGAGTTGAGCTAAAGAGAAATGCGGATCAAACACTTCCTGGAAGTTATTTTGGAATCAAACACAAGTCATTTTGCTGGTTGTCACTGATGAGCTCGTTTGAGGGTTGAGTCACCTGCGTGCGCAGTTTCACAGCGCTTTGGAGCTGCAATCTTCATCTGCTCCATGATCCTGCAGTCGTTCACTGTTCTGTCAGTGTGAAATGGCCTTCAGTTAAGTGTGACGATTGAGTGTCTTTCTCTCTCACGTCCTCGGTTTCTCTCCCACAGTCGTTTCCTGTCCTCTCTCTCTCGCCCAGTCTCCCTGCCTCCCAGCGTTTGGATCAGCACCAGTGCCAGCTTGCAGCGCATTATAAAGGCTTTAATGTTCCATTTGCCAGCAGCATGTTTCAGGTGGTGTGTGCTTGTTTGACAGAATCAGCCTTGACACACACACACACACACATGCAAACCTTGCGACATTAGCCTGTATTAGAGCAGCTGCGCCTGTGCGCCTGGCCCTTGGCTGAGCGCTCTGGCACTGAGCCCGTCCTTTGATGGCCGACTGCAAACAGCCATAACAGCAAACGGCTGCCAGATCAGCAGGAGAGTACGACTTACTGGAGACGTTAACAGCCTAATATCTGTAAGTGTAAAGTCGAGGACACAGTCCCTTCAAGTGGTGACGGGGTCATTTTTGGTTGTTAAACTGTAATTGCGTGCCATCTAGTGAACGTTCTGTTGTCGCCTGTGCGGTTTGCTCTTTCTTCATTTTTACCTAACTGCTTCGTAACTTAGCAGATTGTTGGGGAACTCCAGTGGCGTTCTCTCGTTCCCCTCCCACCCCTTAAACATCCTTCCCGCATCTCTTCCTTGACACCTTTCCTCTTCCCTCTCACTTAGCCTCCTCCCCCCTCTCCTCAACTCTTCCCACATCGTCCCGTAGGTCCACGTGCCTCCTCCCGTTCCTCCGGGCTTGGGCAGATGATCTGAGGCAGAACCGTACGGGGGAAGGAGGCAGCGCTCGTGGGAAGGAAGCCACTTTGCATTTATGCATAAAGCGCCCCGTGCGTGCAAGCAGGCTCGCACTGGCTGTCCCTGGGACTTCCATCCTCGCATTAGTGTGGCTTCTCTGAAAGGGCAGATAAGGACCTGGATCATGGGTCTAAACTCTGTCTCTGCCGCTCTCCCTCTCACACTTTGTCTGTCTCGCTCCTTTTTTTCTTTTCAAATTCTTCTCATCTCTGTGCCCGCTGACACCCTCCTCCCCCGCATATCTTTTCTCTTCTGAACTTCTCTAAAATTCCCACTGCAGTCTGATCGGCTCGCACTGCAGCAAAATTTACATGGGTGGGACCTCATTGCGGCTGGGCAATTTTATAACCCAAGCTAACACGGTCTAACCTTACTCTCTATCGTTTCATCCCTCATCCTTCTCTCTCTTTTTTGAAATCTCCAACTCACTGCAATCTATTTTCCCATTAGGATTCATGGCCTTGTCTCCTCCCCCAGTCTTGATTGCAGACAGTTTGTGCGTGCTGGGTTGTTAGTCTTATTGGAGGATAGGGCAGCATCCTTGTTTCAAGAGTGTGACGAGACTGTCTGCTGCACACATGGGCACATGTCTGTGATTGCTAGCTGCAGAAACTGCAGCAGATTGTTTTCTAACTTGTATGAAAGCTTTGGCTTGCTGTAGTTGATGAGTATACCGACACATGTATACATGCATGTATAGGTCCTGTAGCAGAGGCCTGGGAGTTTGAGGTTTCTGTGCATCTTAGCTGTTCCTCAAAGTTCTGATGTTGTGCCTGGAATCTGCTGGAGTCACTGTTCCAGGTTCAGGGCTACAGGGCCTAATGCTCCTAATAGCACCGAATATGTCTTTATTTTCTTGTCCGTCTGCTGGGATTCTCTCATCTATCGTTGTCAGTCACCACTGTGTGTGGTTGGTTGGCCAGCAGCTGCTTGTCTGTCTGGAATACTGGAAGCTCCTATGGGAGCTTGAGGACTTCTAGTCCATACATGGCACAGATGTTCCTGTACACTAGCCCAGCCACTTGGTTGTGCCTCCCAATGCACACCGTCCCAGCTTGCTTGTAACATCTTGCTGCTCTGTGCTGAGTCTCTGGGGCACTTTTGAACAGTCTGCATGGGGGATATAGTCAGTGGACTCCTGCCTCTGTGGATGTGGCGCTTAGAGGATGCTCTTGTGCTGCCATGATCAGAGCTTCTGTGCTGTCCTGTAACCTAACGCGGCACAAACACCTAACGAATGTGTCTGGATGTGTAAACAAAGAACTATATGCTGCATAAGTCATCACTTTAGTATGTGAGAGTCATTGAGTCATTACACTTCCAGTTCATTTTCGGTGTATTGCAGTATCATTACATTGGCTTTTAAACAACAGAACATTACATTTCTCAGTCCTCATTGGCCCAAAGCTGATCTGATCTAGCCGAATGTATACAACCAACAGCTCTGGAAACTAGCTAAAAACAGATTCAACAACGGTGCGAACACTGAAAAACACCTTTGACTGGACTTCGTTTGGGAATAAAATAGAAAATCTGTCATGCAGGGTTTGGTTTAAGTGTAGAGGCTATGTGAGGTTTTCATCAAAACATGTGCTGCTGGTGTCTGACGTAACAGGATGTCAGAGAGGGACAGAACCTGTCAGTCACCAGTCTCGTGGTTGCCCCTCAAGAGTCCAGTGCTGGGAAGCGTCCTTAAATGCCCCTGTGTGCATGTGCTAATAACGAATAATGATTGACAGGCGCTCTCCTCTGCCTGCAGCCTTTGAAACTGATGGGTTTGTTTTGGCCACGAAGCTGCCATCGGATGCTGCTATGATTTTTAAAATATCACCGTTTAAACCAAAGGTTGAATTTTGTTGTGATAAGCTTGTAGAGAGATATCCTCTGACTCTGGAGCTAGATTCAGCTTTGCAGAGCTCTGTTGTGTGACTAAGTTCATTGTTACGTTGTCTGGGACACAAGTTCACTCCTTTGCTTCAGGTGCACTGTATGGACACGAGTACTGGGCTACCTGCACACAACACCTACAGGATCTGCTCAGCCTTGGAAATCTATGCTATGAAGCTTGAAGTGAACAGTTATTGTGCTGATGTTGGCGCCGGAGGAATAACAGCTGAATAACTCTGTAGTTACTCAGTCAGCAGAGAGTTTAAAAGTATGTCTGCGTGTTTGATTTTATCGACCTGTGGAAACACAGGAATTCACAGATTAGGTGGTGTGACCCCACACTTCTGACCATATATTTTTCATCTAAATAAAGGCTCTGCTGTAAACAACATGTCCAACACTGAACAGCAAACCTGCTGGTGAACATGGGGGAGCACGAGGCTTCTACACAAAGCAGAGTCTAACACTGATGTTGGCCAGAACAGAGCTGGGTGACTTTAGCAATTCAAATAAGTGCTAATGTTGCTTTAACTCCACTGGTTGTGAAAACAAGCCACATTTCACTGCTGCCAGTTACCCATCTGCAGGCTTTTTTGCAACACTTTGAAGTTACAGCTTTAACTTTTCACACTTTTAATGCTTTTCACGGCTTAATCGATGCCATATCTTTGTCATTGATTCCCGCTCTGTTCTGTGCTGTGCCGGGGGTCTTGCTTGTGCTTTTTATGTGTGCAGGGCTGGTAAGGTCCAAGAACAAATCCATGCTGTCAAAGATTACTGCACAAGGAAATATCAGTCTTCTTTTGACAATAGTGGTTCTTTCTGAGTGAAATCTGATAGTGGAAATGTGAGGTTCACTGAAAAAAAAAGAAAAAATTGTGTTTCAACTCACCGGCTCATTGTGTAGTTCTGCAAATGTCAGTACAAGCAGGACGTCTTGACATTTCCAGATATATTAAATGGGGAAGGTACCCGCCTTTACTTGACAAATGCATGCCTGCTGTGGTTCCTGAATGTGAGCCTGTGAACACGGCAGAGATTACACAACGTTTAAGAGGACCTGACTTTCTTCTTTTGCACAGATTCCTTTGCTCATATTTTACACGTTCAGTCTGTCGCATGGCTGCATCTGACCTTGAATGAGTTATGGTGAAATCAGCTGCAAAAGTAATAAAACAACATGGAATATTTCTTTTTTGTTCCATTTGCTCCATGAAGATTGAAGCAGCCTGCCCAAGTTCTCGGAGCAGCCTCGCTCGAGCTTAGATTAACCATCGACCCAGACTTTTTACCAGGGAGGTCAAATGGAAGGTTATGTCTAATGAATGGCTCAGCTTCTCGCAGCCACCCACAGGGTTCGTGCTGTACGGTAGATGACGAAGAGCTGAGCGGGGGCTTGGTGGCCTTCCACGCAGTTACAGCATTAATCTCTGCCCTTGTGTTCATATGCTGCTGGCGTGCAGTAATGATATGGATTGCTTCGACTGTCAACACACTTTTTGTGCTTCAAGTACTTTACTGGGGGTAAAACCCAGTGGATCCCGTGCCTTTACTGAACTGTATAGAGCAGAGATGGGCTGTGTAATTAGGCATCAGTGGACAAAAACAGAGAAAAGCTGAGTAAAATAAAAACATCTGCAACATTCAACGAATGAAATTATGTTGCACATAGTTACACCTTCAACTGGTTTGATTTTAGTTACATAATGCTACCAGGCCATTGCCCTGTTCAGGTTTTATCTACAGAACTGCCAGAAGGTAGCATCTATGGTAGTCCTACTGAAAAGGCTGATGATGATAATTATCAGCATTTTTCACTAGCAATCGGGCTAAAGTGCTAAATTAAAGTAAATTAATCACTAAAGTAATTACAAAACATTGATTTAATTAGGTTTGATGAAATGGTAAAAGTATGGGCTCTACCACGCTCGCAGGTGAATATCATCATCCTCACGTTAACAGCCGCATAGCCAACAGATGCACATGTATCAGACATCAGATCGTCATCAGCAGGGAAGTCCGGCAAAACGAAGCTGTGAGGGAAAAGGTCGCGTAACTTGGAACCGCATGAAAGTCACACATGTCAGGATAAATCAGCCGTGTGAATATCTCTTGGAGCTAAAGTGTACAGTAGTTCTAGCTGTGACTTGTGTCAGAGATCCTGATGTTCATTTCTCATGGGAAAGCCTGGGTTCACCTTCGGGGACCCATGAACACGCCATGTGTAATCAGTGTTGCCTATTTTGGAACTAGAATTTAAGAAAAGACTGCAGGCTCTGGGCGTTGTGAAGTGACAGCTATCCAGGACATCTTTACAGTATGGATAGTTGTATAAACCTGCACATGAATACACAGCAACAGCCACGTGAGACTGAAAACCTCGACCAAGGCTGGATCCACAAAGATATCGAGTCTTTTGTTAGTTCAGTTCATCCATCTCAGATTGGCTTCAGAAGTTCAGCCAACACTTGTGCTAAATCTTTGTGCACATTTGTCCACAACTTTGAGTAATCCTACTGCCAAACAGACAACCTGGAACAATTACTGTCATTTTCCTTGGTGAATCTAATGAGAACACTTGCAAAGGTACAGCCTACAAAACACTGGGTTGCAATAGGAAATCGAAGTTCATTTAGCCGCCCAAGATAATCAGTGTTTACTGATTGTAAATGCAAGCAATTCTTTGCCACCATGTTCCCAAGAGACACCATGTTTGTACATTATTTGGCCACTCGTGTGAAAAACACTAGAGGTTGTATTTCTAAAACATTATCTAAAGGCTCTTGTGTCCAATGACTTCAAATGACTGAATCATAGAAACATATACCCGAGTACATTCCCACCCTTTTCTCTTTCTTCGTAGTTCTTCCCTTATGGCGATGCGTCCAAGTTTGCCCAGCATGCCTTCAGGACCTTCGACAAGAACGGCGATGGCACGATCGACTTCAGAGAGTTCATCTGCGCACTGTCCATCACATCCCGGGGCAGTTTCGAGCAGAAGCTTAACTGGGCTTTCAACATGTACGACCTGGATGGAGACGGCAAAATCACACGGGTGGAGATGCTGGAGATCATCGAGGTATAATGTGGTTACACGCTTTCTGAAGCGGTTAAAGGGTTTTGATTATTTTTACTTGGACAGCCTTATACTTTGTTAGCTTTGTAACTTGCTGAGTCACCAGGACAACTTTTTTTGTACTTTGGTTACTGAGCGCCGAGCTGAGGCTGTCAAATCTGAGACACAGGTTATTCAAACAATTTGCAACTAAAGACAAACGTCCATGTTTGGAGCAGACTCATCTGTAATTCCGGCCACGCCTGCCCCTCGACCTGTTTGCATTGAGGCATCCATTATTTTATCATTCTTTCATGATCCTTGTGTAAGGATCAATAATATCCCATTTGGAGAAACAGAGAATTGATGCCCCTTCATATTCAGCATTCAGGTCATTTTCATGCTTCCCAAAGGCATTTCCCACTGTTTCATGCAGGCAAACATTAGTAATAATGTGAAGTTGTTCACCGTTGTTATGTTCTGAACAGTAACGTCACATTATGTCTCCTAGCAGAAACTGAAAGACACCCGAAAACATTAGAATGTGACAGCTGAAGGAAAATATGCAGTGTTCGTTCTCCCCCTGTAGGCGATCTGAAAAATATATATTTCAATGTCTCTCTGACTGGAAAAGACATATAATTAAAAAGCTTTGAAAAAGCGATAAAATGTAATGTGTCAGCAGTAATAGAGGAGAGACGGTGTTCATGCTTTTTCAGAGGAAACTTGCACAGATTTGTATTTCACCCTGTCGGTCATGTGGGTGAACATCACTAACAACATCTATAGTCAGCACAGGTTGCAGATATTGTGTTATTCTAGTTTTATTTTGATCAGTATATCCAATTATACCAACAAATAGAACCTCCAGATAGACATTACAGCAAACTTTACTATCAAAGTCACCACTTATAAGCAACTTCATACTTCAGCATCCTGGATAGGTTTAGCTAAACCACATGTGAAAGCTCTGCAGCAGACTGGCTATAACTACAAGTGTTTACCTGTTGTCCTTGTGTTTGCAGAGGAGTTTCTCTCTTTGAGTTAATCCATCATAGAAGAAGAAAAATACTTAGTTGGAAAAAACAGTAAGGAGCATGTTTGTCATAGTTGTTGTGGACTGTGTCAGCACAACGTATAGTTCCATTTGTGGTGGACTGTGGCTAGAGAGCCCCCACATGTGTGGTACACTTATGATAGAAGTTACTTTAAATTTTAAGATCACAAATAGCTCTTTCAGATTATTATTGTGTATTGCTAAGTGTCCGAGCTCAACAATGTAAAGCATCTTTAACGTCTGCTAACAGCAGCTAATAGTATCTAACAGGCTAACAGCAGCTAATAGTATCTAACAGGCTAACAGCAGCTAATAGTATCTAACAGGCTAACAGAAGCTAACAGCTAACACAACCTCAGTATTGCTGTCATTGACTTATCGACTCGTATCATGCTAGTTTCTCAAAGTTTTACAGCCTCCTCGAGAGGAACATATATTACCAGCTGAGGTAAACGGACAGTCATGGACAGAGTAACTACACTCACTAGAGATAAATGACAGCGAGAGTTGTTTGTCCTACCGAGGCCACCGTTGACGCTTGAAGTGGGAGGGGCAAGAACACAGTATTCATTTAACCGCAATCTGTGATCTAGTGGAGAGATTCTACACACTCTAGCTTTACGTCAGCAGCATTGATGGTGAAAGCAAACAAATCTAAATGAATGTGTTTGTGAATGAGACTTGCAGTGACAAGCACTTTACCAGTACTTTTTAAAACACTTGGAATCCGTAGCTATGGGGAATAAAGACAAGTCATTTAGACATGTGTATAAATCCATGTTAGACATTGTTACTCGGGATTATTTGGAAAAAAGAGCCACAGGTTTGAGACCCCTGATTTAGAGACTGGCAGCTGAAGAAAACTTTGAAGCGTACTCTAAAAGTCTTCTGCCCTCTTCCTCCCCCTGCAGGCCATCTACAAGATGGTGGGCACGGTGATCATGATGAAGATGAACGAGGACGGCCTGACGCCCGAGCAGAGGGTGGACAAGATCTTCTCCAAAATGGATAAGAACAACGACGATCAGATCACGCTGGAGGAGTTCAAAGAGGCGGCCAAGAGCGACCCGTCCATCGTATTACTGCTGCAGTGTGACCTCCAGAAATAGGCCGGAGGGCGAGCGGAGCGCTCCACCAGCCGCCACGGACTGCACAGAAAGAATTTCATGTTCCATTCAGTTTGCAGCTATTTCCACTGAAAAAAATCTCTATATATGCTTGGACTACCTTTCAATGGATCTGCTTCTTGTGTTTGAAACACTCGTGTGCATGAGAATGTTATTTGCTATTAAAGATCTACACACAATATACAACTAGTGTGCAGGTGCCAACGGTACGGGTGCGCACTCACAGTACAAACACACATACACACACACACACACAAACACACAACTCTCACTACATATAAACACCTCGCACAATTATTATTATATATATATATATATACATATATATAGATCTATAAATATGAATATATATTTAAATTATTTAAAGATCAACTGCCAAAATGTGAAGTGTGCAAAGTATTTTCCATACAGGTTCATTCTACTGGAGCTTGCGCATCAGTGATGTGCTACGTTGAATTTGCCGCTACTCTATTTATTGTTCCGAGTTTACTGGCGCTAGCTGTGTGTGTTTCATTATATCGAGTAATGTCAACCGAACCAAATTCCTATGATAATGTATCTGCCTCCAATAAGACACTCTATCCATCGTCTCAAGTACCAATAGCTCTAGAAGAGATGGATTTTGTCCAACTTTTCCTTCCGAAAACATGCTCGTACTGTCGGTAAATACTGTAAATGTAGTTAATTTGCATGCCTTTAGGTTCTGCCTTAAAAAAAAAAAGCTCCTCATTTTGCATCCTATGATCGAAGACAGGAAGCCTTATCGGAGCAGCGTGATGACACTTTGGTGGTGGGAGAACCGGGAGAGACGATTTTTACTGACTAGGGAGGAAAAAGTTGACCGCAGTCAGTCCGTCGTATGGGATGTAGGTTTTTTTGTGATTTGTTGAGACGTTTTCTTTTGACTGCTTTAACTGTGGGAGCATGTTTCCTTGTAGATTAGGTGTGGTATATGTTGCTAAGAACTAAACCCCTGCTCCACGCGCACTGAAACACAACAATCCAGTCATCATACGAATTAACAGATGTTGAACATGGAGGATTTTTGAAGTAAAGCGGAAGCACTGGAGCTAAAACACTTCAGCTGGAGTTAGATTGTTCTACGTTACCATCGCATCCACTTCTTTCCAGCTCGCCCACGGGTTGCATATCATCACGATGACTTCAGAGGAGTTTTTTTTCTTGTTTGTTTGTTAGGCTGTTGGAGTGTCTTGTTTGTCTTTTTCAGTGGAAGTAAATGAGTGCTAAAGCAGCAAAGGGAGCAGTGAATGGCGTTTCATTACTACCAGAGGACGGCCCTTACTGTATGTGTTTAGTAGATCGGACGATTTTTGCCCCCCTCCTCAACCCCTCAAAGTCTTTCTCTCTAACCAGTCAGTCAGACTTTTTGTACTTTTTTACTCCTTTTCTCTCACAAATTGTACACATACTGATGCATACCAAGTGTAGAGAAGTTCAGTGAAGCGCAGTGCCCCGCCCAAGAATGCTTTGGAAATCACCCGTTTGCCCTCCCCTGACATTTTCCAGCCTGCGTAAAACTACCGGTATTTTACGAGCTAGCGGAGGATAAAGGAGACGTGACGTGTCATAATATACACAGTACTGCAATAAAGATATATCATAGCAGTCCATCGTCATCTTACAGCAGTGTGACTTGTCCCCGTGTCGAGTTTCTAATCTGAACTTCTTTACATGAACACCTTTGGCCAGATAATGTTTCTAATTACAACTCTGTTATTATTCTTACTGCTATCAAGATACCAAATGTAAGCAATGGCAACCGTGTACAAGGATTCTTTTGTAGCATGTATTGTGTCCCTGACGACATGGCTGCACTACTCCCTGTGTTGTGGTTTAATCTAATAAAAGGAATTCAATGGGCTGTTGTCTCCTCTGTTACTTAAAGGTCAATCATGGAGGCACACTCGTGGTCCCCAGCCTTCGGTTTGATGTGGCCCCTCATAGTTACCTAGGTAGGAGTTGCTGATGTTGTTGTTAGAGCTAGCGAGACAAAAAGGTGTCACTAACACGACTGTACACATATTAGCATTAGCTGTTCTTCTGGCTAATTCATTTGATTTTTATTCCCAATGGAACATAAAAAACATACCAAAGGTTTAAACTGAGACATTTTACTATGTCATTCAAAATATTAGCTCTTAAGTGCTCGTCTCAAACGGTACTGAAAAATATAACATTTTGCAAATAATGAGGTGAACTCAGTCACATGACTGACCCGGGCAGCGTTTCTCCGAAGTGTCGGCAGAGGTTCACCAAGGAACCAAAAATGAGCTGTTTCTCTTAAAGCTGTCGATTTTCTCAGTGATTGTAATTAAACTTTTTACGTTTTTCCTGTCTAAGCTTTATTTTCATCATACACTTTTAATAGTTTAACTAATACTTCTACTATCTCCTCTTTGGTTACTTGTTCTCTTTTTCCATTACTCGAATTATTTCAGCTGTTCTCCGTGTATTCAGTGTCAAGGACCACAGATGAATTACACATCGTGCAGCCGTGATGACAGAGAACATTTTCACGGGACTCTGTGCCATCCTATAAAAAATATCATACTTTCTTACTGTTTCTATGGGAAGTAAGATAGTAAGGAGCAATGAACACCGAGTAGGTGTTTATTCACCGACACTGACAAATGCAAAACAATGTCGTTAGTAGGGAGCCTTTATATCGTGCTGCTAATTGACCCCTGAAGTCACACCATCATTAAGGGTTTACATATTAAGCCAAACTAAACACACAGCTTATCTGATGATCTTTATTGATACTAAATCAATACTGTAGAAATACCAACTAATAAATAAGATATTTCAGCACTTTTCATACAACCAATAATTTAAAAATCTTTTTTAAATTTTTTTTAAAAATATATAACAAAAAAAAAAAAAAAAAAAAAAAATGGTGTGGTTATTCAGTCCCCTCTGCAATCACTTGGTGTTACCTGAGAGTTTTAAAAAGCACTCAGGACTCTCGGCCTAAGAAACACGACGTGTACTCAAAATGTTTATTTATCACAGTGTATATGTGCGTTCTCCTACACACTGGGATACACATCTGTTGGTTTAACCAAACTGGCCTGATCAAGTTTTCTGTTCCTAGGCAGACATTCAGCAGTAACAGCTGGAAGGTCATCAACAAGAAAAAAAACCCTACAAACAAATAATAAAACACGTCAAACGTCTTTGTGTGAGCGTGTTGCCTCACACAAATGGTGATGGAGTTACCCAAAATAAACTACACAAAAATAAAGAGAGTCCTGTGAAAACGTTCTGTTGAACACAAATGTGTAAAATCAAGCACATTTACTCACAGCTACACTCAAGGTAGGTTGGTAGGTTTTAGCCTACATTAATTATTTCCAATTCAATCCCAATTATTTCCAGTTTCACTATATTTCAACTTCCATTGTAAAAGTATACAAAGGAAATATATAAAGTGTACAAAACCTGGATTAAAGATTCCACTTTACATTTGTGAGTCCTCCAAGCGCAAACTGGGATTGTTCACTTCTAAAGAACCACGGCAATAAAACGATGTTTTCAGTTCACTGAATGTCAGAAGTGATGTGTTTAGTCTTAACTGTACTTAACACTCCAGTTAAGTATAATTAAGAAAAAGAAATTAATCCTCAGAAGTGTTGAGCTTGTAGTTATTATTAATTACAGTACATCCTACTGTCAATAATTTAAAAAAACAAACTGTTCAGTAACTGTAATCACTTTGCTGTGATCTTCAGCCACACATCTACTGACAGCTCTAACAGGTACTTGGTGTAAAATTCAAATGTGGGTCCTTATTTCAGATTTACTGGTATAAATAAAAATAATTCCCTAATTTACTAAAAGAGAGCATAGAAAAGCTTGTAATGATGCAGCTACGTAATAAAATCATCTGAAATGTCCTTGTACAACCACTAGGTGTCACCATTAAGAAACGATTTAATCTTAATAATAAAATGACTCTGACACACCACTGACTGCACAGAGTTCACTTAGCAGCTCTCATCTCCACACTCATCATCCCACTAAAACCCCAGGGACTGCATCACAAGCCATTTAAAGCCTGAGGCAAACTAAGAATCAGGCGACCCACTAACCCTTGTGCAAATGTGGAAAATGCACAGTCCATTGATCTAAATGGGTTCACGCAGAGGACAGCATTTCCACTAAATTACATCTACAGTATGTTAAAAACACAAGGAGATGGCAGCTTTTAGAAAAAAAGATTTATTTTATAGAAATGAAAAACCCACGGTCAGCTTTAAATTAAAAGTATGGAGAGAAAAAAATGCAGAGTAAAGCAATGCAGACTTTAACATGTTGCCCTGGGTGAAAACTAGGACGTGTCTCCTGCTAAAGAGGTTGTCTTGCTTGTCAATCACTTTGACAGGAACACAACAAAATTTTTAAGTTAAACTGACAAGCAGATTTTGCCCTGGTCTGAACTCAAATACTGACGGTGTAACCAGGTTCACACAGATTTGATCATGAAAATCAGAAAACCAAAACAAGGATGTATAACCAACAACTGTACTAGAACAAACCAGTCCAAACAGAGCAACATGTCACATCTAGAACTGAAAATAAAGCCTTTATGAAGACTACTTTGGAGGGTCTGTGTTGATGCCGTATTTCTCTTTTAGCAACTTCAGCTGTTCTTCTTTCTTTTTTGTGTCCATTTTCTGGAAAGCCTGCGAAAAGAGTTGATTTAAAAAAAAAAGTACATGAATATTCTGTTCATATTTTATAAAAATGTGAGCGCACTTTGTTCTCATTTGTGTGTCTGCTCTGCAGGGATAGTTTGGGGAACTTTAAGACCTTATACATGTTTATCAGTAACTGAGGAAATACAACAAAATACTGACTCATTAAAGCACAATTACACTTGATTTTCTGCCTTTGGCATCTAAACACTGAAAAAGTGAAGACTGAAAACAAAGGATTACAACAAAGTTAAAAAAGCCTCACCCGCTGTATTTACAGCCTCAACAACACATCTGCTTCATCTCAATGTAGCATAAATGCATTTAAGTGAATGAGGGGGGTAGTGCTACAGCTACCCTGTTCCTCTCACTCTAGCTCTACTATCATCAGGAAAGCAATGACACAACTCTCATCACCATCATATTGGATGTTTTGCTGTGTCAATCACCAGCTGGCTGTTAGTTCATGTCAGCAGTCATACTGTCGGCTCAAATGCAAACATTAAGAAGCCTTGAAGCTATCTATGTAGCTTGAGGGAACAGAGTTACTTTCAGGGACCTCCAAGAACCATTTGGTCCGGAAGACCTTTGTGCCTGCAGTGATGTAATGCTCATACGTACTCTGTTTGCGTTGTAGTAGAGGACCACGAGGTAACGATTGCAGACATTGAAGCCTGACAGGTGGTCACAGGCGTTCTTGGCATCAAAGATGTCTTCATATACGACATAAGCTGTTCCTCTTGTTTCAGGCGTGTTCCCTCTATGAAAAAACATCAGACACAGGAAATCATTACAAGACCTACACCTGATGGTGGGTAACAGTGGGGCATTTTCCTGTTTTCTTAGCACTCTCTTATTTTCTGTGTTATTATTGGATACACATGACAACAGGGTGGTTTGTTTATTAAGTGTTATAACTCCTCTGAGCTGAATAAAGTGGACTTTTTTTTTTTTTAATTATTACTTTACTGGCCAGGACATCCAGGAGCTCTCTCGCTGCAAGACAGGGATTATACAACCTTTGGGACATGCCAGTATAGTAACCTTATAGTTCTGGGACCGTGCATGTGCAGCTGGTGCCATTGCACTGAACAATCACATGGACATGCATAAAAGCAAATAACAGTGTGCACACAGGTTGGTTGGGTTTTATGTTCTTGAAGAACCCTGGCAGCGTCAGAGCTCTGGTCAGGACCATCTTTCTTCTCATCAGCAGTGGAACTTTTAGCAACCTCATCGTCACTAACCTTAGGCTGACTGAATTTAAAAAACACTGTGATTTTAGCCGTTATTTACTTGTTTGAGGTTATGGTCAGACTATCTTTGGATTTATACTGTTTTTGACTTGTTGTGGAGGTTTTACTGGAATGAACTGTCATCAGATCCAGGGACATTCACTTAAATTTGCCCACTGCCTGCATGCTGAAAACACAACTTTAAGAAAGCGTGCTACATTTGCTAAATATTTCCCCCCTTTATCCCGATTGGGGATAAAGGGGGGAAAGGAGAGTTTCCTTCATGGAGCAGTTTTTAACCAAATGGCTTTAAGAAAAGATCTTAACTGGAGATATTAAAAAAAAGTTTAGCTAGAAGCTCCGGGCTAATACAAGAGTCCAGCAGACAGGGGGCAACCCTGTCTGCTGGACCTGTTTAGAGGAAAGGCTTCAGAAATTCAGTCGTGGTGGTCATAGGTTGTGGTTTCTTGCGGTCAGTGCTCTAACTCAATAAAATTACCATCAAATTCAAATTTAGATAAGACTTTGAACAAATAATGTGTTCCATAATACAAAACTATTAGATGAGGAAGGCCAATTTGTTTTGCAAAATAGCGTAATTTCTTTACGAATGAATTATAAAACCCCCATTTAATTTATAAAAAGCATTTTTACAGCAAAAGAAGGAATTAGGGTTTCAAAAAATATGGCACCTCTTCCTCTGAGGCTGCTATTTTTTTTGGTTTTGGTCCGTCTATTCTCACTGTGAACACACTAATGTACTTGTTTTTTACGGAGTTATCAGTTCTGTGACTAGTTAGCTAATGTATACTAAAGTAGCAGGAACATGTAGTGTTTTTATGTCCACTTTAAATAATAGAGAGACATGAATAACATTTATAGATATTGATCAAAAATAGACAAAGACAGATAAACGTGGAGTCCAACTCCAAAATATGACTTTTTTAAAGCATCACTCTCTCTCTCACACACACACACACAAACAAACACACACACACTTCTTCATGAACTTCAACTGCTATTTCTGAAAATCTACAGTGAAACACTTACGTTCTGATTTGTCGTATTGGTCCATATTTCCCAAAGATATCATACATTTCCTCTGCTGTGATCTTATAAGGAAGATTCCGGACATACAGGATTCTGTTCACCTCAGGAGGTAATCGGATCTACAGCACAAAACAAAAAACAATAAAACAGTTCGGGTAAATAAACACTGTTGAGGTTACAACTAGCGACGAGCATTCAAAGAGTATTCAACACAAAGCTACTGAGGAAACGTAGCTTGTAGACATTTAACTCAAACTTTGTCGGAGTTAGGTTAAATCAGTGGTAAACTGTTTTATTTTCAGACAAACTTCATGGCTTCCTATTTTATTTTACCCACCGGCCCCGTCAACCCCCTGCTGCCCTTACATATATAACTCAGATATTTAAACCAACGACCACAGCCCGAACAGCATCAATCATCTCAGACAGAAGATGACTTTAACTGTGTGCTAAAGAGCGACATCATAAAAAGCACCAACAAGAAAAGTTACGATACAGTGTTGTTGTTTTCATTTTGCTAACGTGCTAAGCGGCTAACCGTACGCTAACACACGCTAAGGATAGCTTTGAAGCTAACTGAGCTAATGTTTTTGAAGCTCTATTTATCCCAAAATTCACAGTCCCACTTTTTCACACTTACATTAGCGCGTTTTGCTGCTTGCATAGCCATTGTGACGGGTTGTTTTGTTCAAATTAAACCTACGAACGATAAACACGCAGTCCCACCAGGCTCTCAGCTCTTCTCGTCAAAATGGCAACGGAAGCTGATTGGTGACGTACTTCCGATTTCCGATTGAACGCAAGCTTTGGAGTTGACGTCACGCCGCAATGCATCGTGGGAGCGCGGCGCCATTTTCGGGGTCTACGAATCCAAACAAATACACTGTGTTGGAACGACGAGGACAAGAAAAATGCTTAAAAACAGCTCAAAAGAGAATGAATGGACTGTATGGAGACCGATTGCGTCCAGAGGCGAAGCAGCGGTACCTGCAGAAATAGCGTGCATTGGAAATGTGGACCCGTATGAAATACGGCTGTGGAGTAGAAACCCTGAAGACCAACCGCTATTGACGTAGCCTGACATATTTTCATACCTTGTCTGTGGAGTCAGCGCGTACAAGTCGTCATTCAAACAAAGGTAAGTCAGCTCGAGTACTGCGAGTGAAATGCGTTTGATTTCCCTCCGAACATTCACATTAGTGCAGCATAAATTCATTCATGAGGGGAAATTACAGTGAGAACATGTGGAGGCTGTTAGAGGGATAACATAGTGAGTTCAGTGCATTGATGTGACATTGTCCTGAAGAATTTTGTTATTCTTTATGGTTAAAGAAATTGCAAGAATTTATTCATATTTGTTATAAATAATTCTAATTATACATCTTGCTTCCATATTTGTATCCTGTGTCACTAAAAATACATCTTTAGTTTTATACATTGATTAATGACCTGCAGAATCTCCTTATCATATTAAGTGATTCATAATTGTCACTTTATGCTTTCTCCATCTTGAAAGTGATGACATCCTTGCATTACATACTTTAGGTTCATTTTCTGCAGGCAGGTTTCTGACAGAGAACAGGCAGATTTAGAATATAACATGCAGCGTTCTATAGATGGATGCATAAAAAAAATGAAAAATTACATGTATGTGCTAACTTTCTAAACACTTTGTTACATTTATGATAAAGTAGATAAAACACATTTGTGTCGGCCTTGGCTCATTAGTTCTTGTCTTTAAATTAACTTTGTGTGTGTTTCAGGTGCTGCACTCTCAGAGACTGAATGAACCAGCATTGCAGCCATGGGTCACTGTGAGCATCACAGGGAAGGTTGAAGCTGCCCACTGCACCTGTATGGCGAGTCGTGAGAGACCTGCACCCATGTCGCTGCTCTTCTGTTTAATGTAGAAGCAACTATGCGGATCTGTGGCACAAGGACTGTTACAGATGAACCTGCATACTGGGTTTTGCCTGGTAAAATGACCAAGATACAGCCAGAGGTTGGCCATAAGATAGACTTCTCCTCTTCAGCTGCCCCAAAAAAAGGCTCTTGATCAAAACATAAACAGACCATCCGTATTGAAAGGTAAAAGGAGCCGTCCTCAAAAAAGAAAAATCCCACCTGCTACTGTGGAGGAGTTGTCACTGCTATTGGATACTTTGCTGGAACACAGTAAAGCTGTGGGTCGTGGGAATGACACATAATGTTTTATCTAGGGGTCTAGATTTATGCCTGAAGTGCACTGTCATGTAAATAATTTGCATTTACTGAATATGTACTGACTGAGTACCACTGTTCAAAAGTTGAATAAAGAAACAAACTAATTTTTGCCTTTTAAAAAAAAAATTAAAACCACTTTATAGAACATCACATCAGTTACAATGTAGAATCCATGTCATTTATAGTTTACAAATGACAAAATTTTTACACAAAATCATGACAGTGTTTACATGATATCACCCACTACTAACACTACTTAATTTACTGTATCTTCTGAAAAATTACCCCTATTTAAACAGCACAAGACTTAAGAATATTTAACAGGAGCAAGTTTCATTTTTCCCTGGTTTTACTACCACACTGTTCACCAAACGCAGCAAACCTTCACCATCTTATCCTGAAGGGTCACATCTTCAGCCTCACATGGAAGAAGTAATCTGATTGGCATGGTGGTATGTTTGAAGGAGGTCCCTTGTGTAGCGCTGGAACCCAGTCACGATGTGTTTCATCCATTTCATAGGCTGGTTTGCTGCAATAATGCCAAATAATGAGCAACTCTATAAATAGAAGACAGTTCTGCAAAATCACTCAGTAGGATGTTTGTTCTAATTTGCTATGACCTCAGAGTGCATTGAAAATAAAACTAATAGGCTATAAAGAGTGATATGAACAGATTTAGAACTTACTGGAATGAAAATGTGTGGAGCACCAACAGATATTTGGAGATGGAAGAGAGCTGGATATCAGCTCGTCTCACAGCTGCTATCCAGGCTAGACGTCTTCGTTTGGTAACATCGATACACGAGCTGCCTCATGTTGCTTCCAGGTTGGGAAAGAATGAAAAGATAAACCATTTTCAACCTTATTCTCTTGCCGGTCGTGCGATCGAACATTGCAGCCGACCACACAGCAAGTACGAACCATGGCTGTTGTGTGTGCCTTCGCTCCTTTTTTTCGCTTGCGCTTTGTTTTGACCCCGAAAATGGCGGATCGGGCCAAAATCCTTTCCATGCCCACCCCCGTGACATCACGCTCCAAAGCCCTCATTTTCCTAACCTGTAACGGTGTTCAGGATCACTGGATAGGTGCTAGAAGAAAAAAGAGAATTGGAACGATCTTATGTTCTGAGTCACGGTGGACATTCGCTGTGTTGAAACTACGACGTGCAGAAGATGGACTACAAAATTCGCATCTATATTCTCCACAAGGCGTTTTAATCCTGATGTTTTATTCATTTAATTTAAAAGAGAACAGCATGTAAAAATAAGGTTGGAATTGTAAAGAAAAGGGACATTTAGGGCCAGATTTATGAAGAATCTACAGGACATAAAGTATTCTTTAAGCTTTTTAACCTACATTGAATTATGTTGTTAGGATAACCACTTTCTCTGTCACGCTCCCCCAATCTGTCTACTGATTTTTGAGACTTATATACTAAAAATTACTGATTTTTAGTATAGTCATTGGGACTTCTTGTTTTAGGTTTTTAGGTGCTTCC
Source organism: Oreochromis aureus (assembly GCF_013358895.1). Lineage (NCBI taxonomy): Eukaryota > Metazoa > Chordata > Actinopteri > Cichliformes > Cichlidae > Oreochromis > Oreochromis aureus. The sequence goes on from NC_052956.1 coordinate 1,176,959, forward strand.
CTGCTCCACAACACTGCATTCAAATCACTATCTTGTTACCAGGCAGTTGTTGCATTTAATACCAAGCTGACCATTGGAACACAAAGTTGTACTAACTTGCAGGTAATGGGAACAATAATGTTTCATAGAGGGAAAGATTGTGATTGAACAGTTCAGCTCATTCCCTCAGGAAGGATGATGAACTTGACTGACAGTAAGAGAGTGGACCCCAGAAATTGATGTGAGAAACAGCTACGAGGTCATGGTTATCAGTTAAGAGCCATACATACAGGGTAAGTAATAGTGGGTTTGCAAATGATATATGTGTGTGTGTGTGTGTGTGTGTGTCAGGAACTTGTAGAAAATGCTGCAAAGGGAGATGTCTCTGTTTCGTTAGGTTCTACACCAATAGTGAAGTCAAGAATAGTCAACAGATAGAACCACATGGGCCTATAACTGTGCTCACAGACTAACTCATTCATGCATGAGCACAGCTGCACACACTTATTTGGTTGTTGGATTAAATGTTCAAATGAAAATTACTTTAATGTTTGCTAAAAAAAAAAAAAAGAAGAAGAAGAAGAAGAAGAGCTTTGGGACAAAGCCAGAGTTTTGACACTGTGCTCACAGCTTTGAGCATGCATGCATCCATGTGGCCATTACACACTGGTTCTGATGACACCTCGCTCTTCTAAAAACAACATTTCTTCTAGCAACTATCACAGCCACAACAGGCGCAAGATATGATTTTTTTAGGTATTAGATTTCGTGCGACAGACTTTGTTGGTCACATTTGCGTGACTTATTTAAATATTCTGCCCCTTGCAGGATGACTACTCAAATCACAAGGAAATGTACCGTTTGAATACCGCACTAACAAAACAAATACTTTGGCTTCTTGATGCATTCTCAATCATCCAGGAAAGTAAATCTCCAAAAGTTGATTCTGTTCATCTGGACATAGCGTTTTGTGGGGGAAACGTTTCGTCACTCCCAGCCCATTGTTCCTTCAGTGGGCTGGTTTCAGTCATTATGCAAATGTACTGTTTATAAGGTTTGGGGAAACCTGCAGTCAGCTGAGACTGAAGAAGTCACTTGGATGAGTGACGAAACGTTTCTCCCACAAAATGCTACGTCCAGATGAACAGATTCAACTTTTGGAGAAATACTTTGGCTGTGAGCAATGAAGCATAATTATCATATATCCTTATCTTTTATATAATTATAATAAAAACTTTGGTTAGGGAGGGGGTGTTCACTCTGATTTTCCAGATATCAAAAGTACATTTACTCCTTTGAGATGACAGTCTCTGCTACATGAAAAATGCAACATTAGCATCCTTGTTCTGCTTATTATACAGGACAACTGTTTGGCAGGTTGCAAACACATTATTAAAGGTCTGTGGTGCCTTTATTACTGTTCTTACACTGGTTTTATAAGATAAGAGAGCAGCTGTGTGATGTTAAATAAAAACATGTGCTCACATTTAATGATGCTGATGTTCTGTAATCATACTGGTGCTCTGGTCTATGTCCGAATATGAGTACTCATACTGCTAGTAGCTTTTGAACTTTATCTGCATACAGTGGCGCGTTTCCTTTTGTCCTGTTTGTGTAGAGGAAGGATTCTGGTGTAATAACTTCTGAGGTAACCGTTCCTCTTTCCTCTACCCACCTCTGCAAAAACATGAGCTCTTAAACCAGAACACAATTAAGCTTTCTTTCTTTTGGTATTTATTTACTTCAAGAGAAATATGAGTCACAGCTAATTCATAGAAAATTAATTTCTCACCACTCTATTTTTGTCTTATTTTCTCATTGTGAGTTCTTGAAAATATTTTTTTCTTATGGCAAGTTCCAGCTCATATCAATTCTGAGGAAATAGCAGGATTTTGTTTTTACACATGACAGTTTTATTTGCAAACAACGAGTTAAACGTGTCTTGCAGCATTCTGCTGAAATCCTGAGCATGTGCAGTTTTCAAGTGGGTGTATTTCTGCTCTGTGTATTTTGGCCAGTCTTACCCCTAACAAATGCCTCATATCTGTTCCTCATATATATACCTCATATATATCTAACCCCGCCCAAACTATTTGTACTGTCAGAGTGCTTGGTTACAGTATTGGTACAATCTGTTTTATTTTTGCACCCGTTAACAACAACAATGGGCAAGTGAACAATATTAAGTAAGTAAAAAGTAAGTAAGTAAAATTTTATTTGTATAGCACCTTTCAAGATAAAAATCACAAAGTGCTTCACAGAAAAGCTAAAACATAAAAACATAAATCAACCAAAAGCAAGTTTAAAAAGATGAGTTTTTAGCGGGTTTTTTTAATATTGTATGTCAAAACCCTACAATAGCCTACAAAGAGAACCCTGTGAAAAGTTGATGCACTATGAACAAAACCTTGGTGACAATGGCAAGGAAAAACAGCCTTTAAACAGGAAAAGAACCAAAACCAGTTCTATGGATGTAAACCAGCAGCATAACTAATAAATAGTTTAGGCTCTTTCTCCGATTCTACAAAAAAACAAAAAAAACCCCCAAAAAACCCAGGTAAACAGTAATCTGAGAGTAAAGTGCTCTTCTAATATAGAGAATAAAGTAGTTTGAGTTCTTTAAGACATGTTCAAGACAAATATGAGTCATAACTAATTCATAGAAAATTCATTTCTTGGTACGTTTTATAGTTTAGAAAGCATACATTAAAGTTGTATTTTAAATATTATTATTTTTATTTATGGGAGAAATGTGACCTCTCTAGTGAGTGTTCCTACTCTAAGTGAATGCTTTTCAGATAACTTTTAGAAAAACGTGACAGAGGGGTCATTAACAAATTAATTTTCAAAAATCTAATAAATCTAATTGTGGAATTTTATTTCATTTTACATTGCACCATATACGAATATGAGCAGGGGACAAAAAAGAAAAAAGAAAAGGAAAACGAAAAAAAAGAAGCGCGAATAACAGTTCCGGGTGGGAGGTAGAGGAGGGAAACGACTTTGGGCACGCGCGTGGTTGGGAGTTGGACTTGTTAACGGTAATCGGCCGTCGAGTTGCTGTGGAGTTCGATGATTTTGTTACCACGAAAAACAGTCTTTAAAAGTAGTGGACAAATTACACGATACGATAAAAACACAGAGCCTGACTAACATTTCGCTCACTGGGTTAAATCTGCGAAGTTTAGGTGAGGAGAAGTTTAGCGCCGCTGGGGCTACGGGCGTTTTTTTTTTTTTGGCTAGGCTAGGTCTTCTGGGAGCTAACGTCGACGGTACTTCCGGAACACTCGGCGGGATCTTCAGGTGTAAAAACGGTAAGTTATGTACTAAATCCTGCCTGGTTTGCTACTGTAAGTCTGTGTGCTTTTAAACTGAGGGACAATCATCATAAAAATGAGCCCTCGCTTATTAACTTAGTACCTGACATTGTGCTAGCTTTTACGTTATTGAAGTAACGTGTGATAATAGGGTAAGGAAAGTTAGCATTAAAATAAGTTGTTAATATGATAGGTTTTAAATAATGTTGTTTTCTGACACTTGACTGGACTGTCAGAAAAGACAATAACTAAGTGATAGGGTTGTGCTAATAGTGCTAATTTCAAGATGCTGTCAAACATTTCTGTGATAAGCTGTGTGTGGTTTTCCCCCTCGCTTAAAATATTTAAAATAATTGAAAAATATATTTAAAATTTGGAAGTTAAATCTTGTCGTGAAAAAAAGAAAAAGTTCCTGCTATTTAGACAGTTGAGGCTTTACTTGACCCCACTGTTGGACACATTTACTTATCATCACTGCAACCCAGTAATTTAATGTATGCCTATGAAGTTCTCCGCAGAGCGGGTCTTTGCGGGTCACACAAACGAATGTAATTACCGTAGCTACCAAGATAAATGTGCTTAAGTCAAGGATGAAAGCCACAATACGACCATAGTTTTTCCTACTGCATCATTGAGAGTTTTTACAGGTATTAGTAACGGTTTTCTCTGACATTGGAGCTCATACGTTCCTTGGTGGTTGGTAAGGAGCAGTCATTGTGTTTTTACATAAACTCTACTTAAAGGGGCATGAAACTCTACATATAAAACCTAATTTACATCATTGAGCCCTGCTATCAAAAACTGACATAGATGTGAGTGTCAAGTGCCTAAAGTCTTGAAAATATGTTTTGCGCCATCTTCCGTCAGTATGGAATGTGACCTAATGTGGTTGGTTGAGGCTAATAGAATTACATTAGTTTATGTTAACTAACTAGTGACCAAATCTCAGAGGAAAATAACGACACTAAAACTAAAAGTCAGTTTGAGTGATCACTTTTTTGCTGTCACTGGCTGCAACAATGATGTTAAGAAACGGAGAATATACTTTGGCTGTTTGACTAGCTGTACTCATATGGGAAAATCCATCTGTTACCTAATGTTAGAGTTTGTAAGCACTTCTCCACGTTATGTTGTCCTTCACTTACATTTGGCCTTCACTTTTCTTCACTTCTAATATGAAGTAATCCAGTCAGTGAGAGGATTCGGGGAAAATCAAAGGTCTCCTTGCAGCCAGTGACAGCACAAAAGTGATCCCCTTTAACAGATTTTTAGTTTTAGTTTCCTTATTTTTCTCTGAGTTATTGATTTTTCACTATTTAGCTAACATAAACTAATGTAAGTCTATTAGCCACAACCAGTCAACCACATGACGGCATGTTCCATACTGACAGAAGATGGCACTAAAAACGTTTTAAAAAATGTAACTTTAAGCACTTATTTTTTAAAATCCATCTTCACAGACAGTTACATCTATGTCAGTTTTTGAGAGCAGGGTTCAATGATGTAAATTAGCCTTTATATGTGTAGTTTTTCATGTCCCCTTTAAGGGGTATATCAAGAAATAAAATTAATAGGGTTAGCTGGGTGAGTAGAGCCGAAAGCCAAACTTTTACTGTTAGAAAGCGTGCATTTTTACAGTCAGTCTAATCAGGCAGTCACATGGTAGTAATTCTGTGCTTTTAGGCATGAAGTAGAGCTGGGCAATATAAGATTTTTTTTCATATCACGATATGTTTTTTTCATTTCAGGCGATAACGATATATATCACGATATAAGCCAAATAACTATATTTGTAAGATTTAAATGTGCCGTTGCTCACAAGTAAAATGTGAAATAATTAGCAGCTTGTTTTAATTAAAATATTTATTTCCCATAATAAGTTCAACAGGGTAGATGTACTTAAGGAACATGAGACTTCAGTTTCAGATAAATAAAGGCAAATATTGCAAACTACACAAAAGGCAGCCGCTAAAGCGTTTAAGTTTCAAAATAGAACAAACAAAGCAGACTATTAAATTGTCAATTCCACTTAGAAACAAAATATTAATTCTAAAAATAAATCTTAGGTCGTTTTACAGAAGAACAGACAAAATTGACTAACTTTTGTCAATATCAAATAAACTGAGAACTAAAAGGAAATTCTCAATCTCTCCTTGTTGTATAGCTTAGCTTTTCAAACAGTTTTACCAGTTACTTTAGTCTGACAAAAGCCGAATGACGAATTAGCGCTTTCAGTCAGAGATTGAGCATGCACCGCTTTATTGTATTTCCAGACTTGCTTTCGGCACAATTTACAGTGCGCGCTACTCTGTTTTTTGTCAGACTTGAAATAGCCGAAATACCTTCACACTACGGAACTTCTGTGGCCCTTCCGTTCGACAAGCTCTCCAGCATTGGAACCATCATCTGTTTTTTCTTCGGTAACCTTCGCTCACGCTCTCGGTTGATTTTTCTCTAGTCGGCAAACTCATTTCCTTCATTACCCGGGCTGCACGGCTGCAAAAACAAATACGCATGTGCGCCTTGGCGCTTGTGCTGTACATAACAAGTCACGTGACGTGACGCTGCGGCTGTGATTGGTTCGGCTCTGCGCTACTTAATTTGGATTGGCTGTTCTTTTTTTCTTTTTTTAAGAGGACAAGAGAGATGAGGCCTATCACAATAGTTTAATTTTTCTATCGAGAAAAAGTTTTTTCGCAATACATATCATTATCGTTTTATCGCCCAGCTCTAGCATGAAGGATACAATCAAGACAGTCTGCTAAAGTTCAAGTGAAGCACCAGAATAAGGAATTAATGTGACCTAAGCGTCTCAGAACATTTCATAGTTGTTGGTGCCAGATGGGCTGGTTTGGGTAATTCAGAAAAAGCTGATTTGTTGGGATTTTCCCACATAGTCATCTTCACGGTTTACAGAGAATGATCCAAAAAAGAGAGAAAATAAAGTGACTGGGAGTTCTTTGGATGAAAATGCCTTGTTGATGTCAGAGCTCATAGGAAGGGAACAGTAACTCAACCACTCATTACAACCAGAACAGGAAACTGAGAATACACTTTACATGGCAATTGGACAGAACAAGATTGGAAAAACTTAGACAGAGAGGTGTGTGTGTGTGTGTGTGTGTGTGTGTGTGTGTGTGTGTGTGTGTGTGTGTGTGTGTGTGTGTGTGTGTGTGTGTGTGTGTGTGTGTGTGTCGATCGTGGCTCAAGAGTTTGCAGTTCGTCTTGTAATCGGAAGGTTGCCGGTTCGAGCCCCGGCTCCGACAGTCTCGGTCATTGTGTTGCTGGTGGTGTAATGGTGTGGCAAGTAGAAAGCATACTTTGGACCCAACTGAGCTGTTGCTTCTGACCATGTCCATCCCTTCTGAGTTTTGGCTCACGTTACACTGGTTTCTTCAACATGAGAATGTTACTACGTAAAACAAAAACAATAATAAGGCAGATTATAGAGGTGGGGGAAAAAATCGATACTGTGTAGTATCGTGATATTTTGTTTGCTAATAATGTATCGATACAGGGACAGCAGAAATCGATATTTTGTTACAAAAGTTTTTGTGGAGCTGATCAACATCCTCTGACTTCAGAGCATGTTGATTAGCTCCTTTTTCTGAGCAAGAATCCTGACATTCCTTCACTGTCCAAATGTGTTTAACTTTTTTTTTATGGCAGCAATAAACATGACAGTTTGCTTATTTTAATTTAAGACATGTTTTATTTTAATTAAGTTTAAAACTTTTTTATTTAATGTAAAATAATATTTTATTTTAATTTACTTTCAAATTCTTCAGTTGCTGAAGTGGCTGCATAGTTTTCACAAATTGCATAGTTCAGAATAGCCATAATTGTACCAGATGGTTGCATTCAGTTAAGTTGGACTAGACCGTAATACAAACCGTTCAGTTTGTCAACAATAAAACTGACTGAAATGAGAGAAAGACTGAGTGTGAGACTTTGCTATTAGATAAAATGAATATTGATAAAGTTTACCTTTATGTACAGAATCTGAATATCGCAAAATATTTTAAAAAACTGCAATAATATCGTATCGTGCGGTAAGTATTGTGATAGTATCGTATCGTGGGATGTATGGTGATTCCCACCTCTAGCAGATTTAGGGCTGCCACGATTAGTCGACTAGTCACGATTACGTCGACTATCAAAATCGTCGACGACTGTCGACTGTCGACGCATCGTTTGAAACTTTGTAAGATCACAAAAGACGCAGGAATAAGTAGTAGGATTTAAGAGTGTAATAACGGACTGAAACAGAAGATGGCAGCACTGCATGTACAAGGATGCCAGCTGCCGTTACACTCGAAGAAGAAGAAGCAGCAGTGTCCCAGAATTCATAGCGGCCCTGCTCAGTTTTCAACAATGGCGGCAGCTAGTTAGTTTTAATATTACTCTTATTAATCTTTCTGGGTCACAAAATAAACGTTTAACATATTTTCAGGCGAGAATGTAGCTGTGTAAACCTCAAATATTTGCTCAGTTTATCAAGACACTGCATATTTTCAAAAGCGCTCCGGCGTTTTCGGAGACGTCTGTTACCCACTAGCTCGATAGCTAGCCGGGGCAAGGCTCACTAGAGCCCGTGAGAACACCGGACTCCCGGCAAATCGTTTTCAAACCCACCACTGTCTTTCGCTACTCAGGTTAAACATATATAAGTCAGTTAGATAACTTAAAAATGTTATTGTTTGGCCTTTTTTTTGAGTATTTTATTTGTTCCTGAGTAAATCGGTTTGGCTGAGATTAAAGTTATAGTTTATACACGACTGAATAAACGTCAAGCAGACAACTGGTTATCAGAAGTGTGAGATGTTCGAGAATATACTCCGGTGTCCCGTTATATTTTAGATAGCAAGGAGTTTATTAAACTTTACCGAAACAATCTGTAAATCTCATTAAATTTAATAAACTATCATCTTGTCTTTATTTTTAGTTAGCACATACCCTAAACACTTAAAACTGTAAGCTAATGTTATATAAGAGCAGATGCTGCTGGTGCAATAAGCTGTACGTTTTACGTCCAATGGATGCATGATCCGATTAGTCGACTAATCGCAAAAATAATCGGTGACTAGTCGACTATCAAAATAATCGTTTGTGGCAGCCCTAAGCAGATTATATAGCATCTTTTAATAAACCCGAGCTTGCTTTACACACAAAAGTCAAAGCTATTCATTGAGTGAATAGCTGGGGTTTCAACTGTTCTGAGAACTTCCAGAGACTTGGCAATGTGCATCTAAGAGGTGTGCCTGTTTCAGAGAGTGGGAGCGGCAGCACCTAAGGCTCTGTCCCCGGCAAATCGCAGTCTTGTGTGAAGAATAACGAGTAAGCCTTTATCTGCAGAACACAGAATCTAGGTGTAGAGGAGGAGAAGATCAGATGCTGTATGCAAATGGCCAGAATTTGGCCCTATTGAGCACCTTTGGGATGTGGTGGAGTCTGAAATTTGCATCATGGGTCTACACCTGATAGATATGCAGGAACTGTGTGATGCTGTAATGTTAATATGGACCTAAATCTCTGAAGATTGTTTCTAGCACTTTGTAGACTCAAGGCAAAATTGGGTTTAATTCACTACTAGCAAGGTGTACCTAATGAAATGGCCAGGGTGTGTAGATTCTTTTCTGAAGGAATGCTTTTAACATGTGCAGCCTCTTTAACCATACCTTATTAAAACAGCAGAAGGAAGTAGGGCTGGAAAGGCAGCTAATTTTGTGTTACTTTTCAAGTGCCTTTATCATTTCAAACGCTAATAACCAAAAAGAGTATTTTGGCTGGTGTAGACTCACAACTTGGGAATAAACAAAATGTATACAGCATACATAGATTTTAATTTAAAAAAAAGTAATTTATTCAAAATCCACGACGACATAGGGATTTATGTTGTGAGACCGTCTGTGTTGAATGGAGAAATTCACTCTGACGCTTCTGTCTTTCTAAATGGAGGGACAGTAACTGCATGTGTATATGTAAGCGTGGAAAAACTGCCGATAGTCAGATTAACAGCAACAGTATTTTGTCTCTATCCGCCATTGTAGAAATTTATCTCAGGTGAACAATAACGTGGTGCACAGCGTCACTTCAAAAAACGCGCACACCTTCCACGTTGTGTGACTGAATCTCTGTTTTCCTCGTTCACACGTAAACGCGAAAACAGATTTTTCGAAAACCTCCACCCTGGCAGGAGTTTTTAAAAATCTCTGTTTTCAGTGATCGAAAACGCCGTTAAGGTGTGGGCGAAAGGTGCAAACGCATATAAAAAATCCGTGTTTTCAAAAATATCCGTGTATCTGTGGATGTAGCCTTAATTGTAAAGAATAGTTTGTCAATCAATTAATTAGATTTCCTGCATTTGACTGTGACTGTGAACACCTGCTGTTCAACTGTAGTGTTGAAATCAGTTAAATGTCGCATGTAATTTTCATCTAAATAAACTGCAGGACTTGGTGGGAAAATAAATACATTTTATTATATACTATATATACATTAACAAGATTAATGCAGTGTTTTGCCAATATATCTTTTTAAAATTTTTTTTATAAATCCTCTTTCCAGAGCTTTGAACACTGTTCCTTTGTAGTAGGGACTTCTCCAGGTTGTTCTGTACAGAACAGTTAAATGATACCAAAATAATCCATCCATCCATCCATCCATCCATTTTCTTCCGCTTATGTGGGGCCGGGTCTCGGGGGCAGCAGCCCAAGCAGAGAAGCCCAGAACTCCCTCTCCCCAGCCACCTCCTCCAGCTTGTCTGAGGAAACACCTAGGCGTTCCCAGGCCAGCCGAGAGAGATAATCTCTCCAGCGTGTCCTGGGTCTGCCCCGGGGCCTCCTCCAGGTGGGACATGCCCGGAACACCGCACCCAGGAGGCATCCTTGTCAGATGCCCAAACCACGTCAACTGGCTCCTTTCGATGTGAAGGAGCACCGGCTCTACTCTGAGCCCCTCCCGGATGGCCGAACTTCTCACCCTATCTCTAAGGGAGAGGCCAGCCACCCTTCAGAGGAAGCCCATTTCCGCCTCTTGTATCCGCAATCTCGTTCTTTCGGTCACTACCCACAGCTCGTGACCATAGGTGGGGGACAGACCTAGATCGACCGGTAAATTGAGAGCTTCGCTTTTACACTCCGCTCCCTCTTCACCACAACAGACTGGTACAGCGTCCGCATCACTGCGGCCGCAGCACCAAACAGTCTGTCGATCTCCCACTCCCTTCTCCCGACACTTGTGAACAAGACCCTGAGATACTTAAACTCCTCCACTTGGGGCAGGAACTCGTCCCTGACCCAGAGTGGGCACTCCACCCTTTTTGCGGCTGAGGACCATGGCCTTAGATTTGGAGGTGCTGATTCTCATTCCCACCGCTTCACACTCTGCTGTGAACCGTTCCAAGGCGAGCTGGGGGCCATCACCTGATGAAGCCAACAGAACCACATCATATGCAAAAAGCAGAGATGAGATTCTGAGACCACCCAAGTGAAAGCCTTCCGCCACTTGGCTACGCCCAGAAATTCTGTCCATAAAAATTATAAACATAATCGGTGACAAAGGGCAGCCCTGGTGGAGCCCGTAACCCACCAGAAATGAGCCCGACTTATTGCCAGCTATGCAGACCAAGCTCTTGCAACGGTTGTATAAGGACTGAATGGCCCATAGCAATGGGCCAGACACCCCCTTACTCCCGGAGCACCCCCCACAGGACACCCCGACGGACATGGTTGAATGCCTTCTCCAAGTCCACAAAACACATGTAGACTGGTTGAGCAAACTCCCACGCACCCTCAAGTATCCTTGAGAGGATGAAGAGCTGATCCTGTGTTCCACGACCAGAACGAAAACCTGATATCACCTGATATCAAAATAAGTTAAATGAAAAGGCAAACCTCCATTGTGATACCATGTCAATTATATCTGACGGGCCTTTTCAGTTTTGTTGAGCAAGCTAACACAGACATGGGGGGGGGGAGTGTTGGTTATCGCTTTCTAAAATAAGAATACTAAAAGCCTGCAGTATTCAGCTAGATGCAGCTTCTTTTTGTACACTTTTTGTACGTACATTATTGTCTGTTTTTATTCTGGTTAACATGTTTTTCACAACTTGTTTGAGTTTTCAGTTTAGTTCAAGTTAACTTGAATGCCGTTGCTGCCAACGGATTAGTGCGGACATTAATTATATAATTTGATTATCAGGATTAGTGATGTATGCAACTGGTTAATTACATATTTAAACACTGCTGCTCTTGCTTTTTGCTAACAGTAATACTAGCCAGTTAAACTTTCTTTTAATTAATGTACAAATGCAGTTACTGATGACTTATAAGATATTACTTTTTCTTGTGCTGAACTAGCTGAGCCTGAATACCTTTCTCTCTTTTTGTGATAGAAGTATATAAACAAACAAGGTGAAAAGTAAGCAGCATGTCTATGTTAACCAGTAAGAACAGGCAGCTGTGTCTGTGACCATTAACCCCTGGGCCATGGACCGGTATCGGGCCGCGAGAGTTGAGGCTCGGGTGTGAAATGTATGGTTTTCAGGGTTTTTATCATTAACTCTGTCTTTTCCCGTGTTGTAGTTGTGTCTTATTTTGAAAGAAATATTTAGGTGTTACTATAGTGACCAGAGAGGATTAAGGGGCAGAGAGGAGGATGTTACTCTAAATGTTGTTGGCGCATTTCAGGAGGACGCTGCTAATAAAGTTACACAATTATACAGTGAATTCACATGTATTATTATATTTACAAAATACTACAGTTTTTGTTTTGGTCATATAATTTTATTTTGTTTTATTTATCCGCTACACCTTAAAGGCCGGTCCGTGAAAATATTGTCGGACATTAAACAGTCCGTGGGGCAAAAAAGGTTGGGGACCGCTGCTCTACTACATAAATTAGGGGTGGGTGATATAACCACGCTGTGGACACAAGTTTGTGAATGCAATAACTCAAGAATGGGGCAATGTAGGATTCTGAAACTCATACCATGTATGTATCTCCTAAAAATCTTGGAGAAGTTCAAATCTCAGTGACTTTAATCTCAAGGTCAGAGGTCAAGTTTTCTAAGAATCTTGTGAATGTGATAACTCAAATGAGGCAACGTTAAATTTAAACCACTGGTTGTTACATTTGTGTGTGTGTGTGTGTGTGTGTGTGTGTGTGTGTGTGTGTGTGTGTGTGTGTGTATGCATGCATGTTCTTGTGTTTTCCAGATAAGATCCAGATCCTCATGCAGCGGTGTTGAGAGGTGACAAATTATGGGTAGCTAGATTTGATGAAACTGCCAAAATGTCATCAATCTTAGGACTCCCTACACGAGGATCAGATGTAACTGTTCTCATATCCAGGGTCCACGTGCATCCCTTTTGTGTACTTGTGGAATTCTGGGGAAAATTTAGCCTGGAGAGGACTGCAGAGTATGAACGTCTAGCCAAAGACATTCAGTCCCCTGGGGACACTTTTCAAGAACTGGAAGGAAAACCTGGTGACCAGTGCTTGGTTCAGATTGAGAGTATTTGGTATAGGGCTCGCATAGTCTCAAGTAATGGCTCGAAATACACAGTGTTTCTCATTGACAAAGGAACAACATGCCGTGCCATCACAAGTAGGCTTGCATGGGGTAAAAAGGAGCATTTCCAACTGCCTCCTGAAGTGGAGTTTTGTGTGCTAGCTAACGTGCTACCACTGTCACTTGAGAACAAATGGTCCCCAGTGGCTCTTGAATTTCTGAAATCTCTTCCTGGGAAGTGTGTGTCAGCACATGTGCAGGAAGTACTAGTCCTGAACAGAACATTCCTCCTGCACATACCTTGCATATCCAAACAAATGTATGAGATGGGATTTGCCAAGAAACTATCCCCAAACATCTTCCAGGACTTTGTCCTAAAGTCAGTGCAGTCCCATAGTGGAGCTGAGGTTTCTCCAGAGATCAAACGGCTGTCCGTGGGACCTGTTGAACAACTGCACAAGCAAGGGGTGTTCATGTACCCAGAGCTACAGGGAGGAACTGTAGAGACTGTCGTTGTAACAGAAGTGACAAATCCACAGAGGATTTTTTGCCAGTTAAAGGTCTTCTCTCAAGAGCTGAAGAAACTGTCTGATCAACTTACACAGAGTTGCGAAGGGAGAATGCCCAATTGCATTATAGGCCCAGAAATGATTGGGTTTCCATGTTCTGCAAGGGGAAGTGATGGCAAATGGTACCGCTCTGTTCTACAGCAGGTATTTCCAACCAGTAACGTGGTGGAAGTATTGAATGTTGACAGTGGAACCAAAGAGTTTGTTAAAGTGGACAATGTAAGGTCACTGGCTGCAGAGTTCTTTAGGATGCCAGTTGTCACTTACATCTGCTCTCTCCATGGAGTTATTGACAAAGGGGTAGGATGGACAACCACCCAAATTGACTACCTCAAGTCTCTCCTGCTGTACAAGACGATGATTGCCAAATTTGAGTACCAAAGCATCTCAGAGGGTGTTCACTATGTCACTCTTTATGGGGATGACAATACAAACATGAACATCTTGTTTGGTTCCAAACAGGGCTGTTTGCTGGACTGTGAAAAAACACTGGGAGATTATGCTATCCTCAACACAGCACACAGGCAACCGCATCCAGCCCAGCAAGAAAGAAAAATGCTAACTCCTGGAGAAGTTATGGAAGAAAAAGAAGGGAAAGCAGTTGCAGAGAGGGTGCCTGCTGAAGTTCTTCTGCTAAACTCTTCACATGTGGCAGTTGTTCAGCATGTAACAAACCCATCAGAGTTTTACATCCAAACGCAAAACTATACAAAGCAGTTGAATGAATTAATGGATACTGTCTGCCAACTGTACAAAGATTCTGTGAATAAAGGATCTGTTAGAATTCCAACTGTTGGACTCTACTGTGCAGCCAAAGCAGCAGATGGTGATTTCTACAGAGCAACTGTGACTAAAGTTGGTGAGACACAAGTCGAGGTATTCTTTGTTGATTATGGAAATACAGAAGTGGTTGATAGGAGAAACCTCAGGATACTTCCTGCTGAGTTCAAAAAGCTGCCACGGTTGGCACTAAAATGTACTCTGGCTGGTGTCGGACCTAAAGATGGGAGATGGAGTCAGAGTGCCTCTGTCTTTTTCAGAAAAGCAGTAACCGATAAAGAACTAAAAGTCCATGTACTGGCCAAATATGATAGTGGCTATGTTGTCCATCTGACAGATCCTAAAGCAGAGGGAGAACAACAAGTCAGTACACTGTTGTGTAATTCTGGTCTTGCTGAAAAGGCTGACAAACCAGGGCAGTGCAAAAACACAATGCATCCTGCTATTACGCCTCCCACACAATATCCAGATGCCAGCCCACCATGTGGGAATAGGGACACTGGATTGGCTCTCCAGGTCCAAAACATAATTGGCCTTAGCCAGAAAGAAGGAAGAATGGCTACCTTTAAGGAACACATGTTTCCCATCGGAAGTGTCCTTGATGTCAATGTGTCCTTCATTGAAAGCCCAAATGACTTTTGGTGCCAGCTAGTTTATAATGCAGGACTCTTGAAATTGCTCATGGATGACATACAGGCACACTATGCAGGCAGTGAGTTTCAGCCAAATGTCGAAATGGCTTGTGTTGCTCGTCACCCTGGTAACGGATTGTGGTACAGGGCCCTTGTGATTCATAAACATGAAACTCATGTGGATGTGTTGTTTGTTGACTATGGCCAGACAGAGACAGTCTCCTTCCAAGACCTGAGGAGAATCAGCCCAGAATTTCTTACTCTGCATGGTCAGGCTTTTCGATGCAGTCTGTTAAATCCCATTGACCCTACATCTGCTGTAACTGAGTGGAGCGAAGAGGCAGTAGAAAGGTTTAAAAACTTTGTGGACTCGGCTGCTTCCAACTTTGTGATTCTGAAATGCACCATATATGCTGTCATGTGCAGTGAGCAGAAGATTGTTTTCAACATTGTGGATCTAGAAACTCCATTTGAGAGTATTTGCACTAGTGTGGTAAATGTCATGAAAAGTACACCTCCCAAAAAAGCTACGGGACCATCTTTTCGTCTGGATACATACTATTACTCAACACACAATGTCAAAACTGGGATGGAGGAAGAGGTCACAGTGACATGTGTGAACAATGTCAGTCAGTTCTACTGCCAGCTTGAAAAGAATGCTGATGTGATAAATGACCTCAAGATGAAAGTGAGCAGTTTTTGTCGTCAGCTTGAGAATGTAAAGCTTCCAGCAGTCTTTGGAACTCTGTGCTTTGCAAGATATACTGATGGGCAGTGGTACAGAGGGCAGATCAAGGCCACAAAGCCAGCACTCCTGGTTCACTTTGTGGATTACGGGGACACTATTGAAGTAGATAAATCTGACTTGCTCCCAGTTCCCAGAGAGGCAAATGACATCATGTCTGTGCCTGTGCAAGCAGTAGTGTGTGGTCTTTCTGATGTTCCTGCTAATGTTTCCAGTGAGGTGAACAGCTGGTTTGAGACAACTGCAACAGAATGCAAATTCCGAGCGCTAGTAGTAGCCAGAGAACCTGATGGGAAAGTCCTAGTTGAGCTCTATCTTGGAAACACTCAGATCAATTCAAAGCTCAAGAAAAAGTTTCATATTGAGATGCACACAGAAAGCCAGGTTGTCTGCCATGGTTGGAGAGCTTTTGAGGCTTCACAGAGTTATTCGCAAAAGACAAAACGCACCACAAAAATGGAAGATAACACACAGTTCCTGAAGAAAAACAGTTTCTCTGCTTCAAAACCTCCTTTTACTTTAAGGGATGATGGGAAATCTAACGAAATGAACCTTTGGAACAAAACAACAAAGTCAGTTCATGAAAATGGTCAAAGGATCAAGAGTCCGCGACTAGAGTTGTACACACCTCCACAGCAAAGGGAGTCATCTGCTGGTGGCAATGTCAGATCTTCAGATCTTCCAACAGATGCCAAGAAACTCAAGTCAACAGTAAATGGCACAGAATCCCAAAAGGAAAGTAATGCTGAAAAGCTTCCTAAACTTTCAGACTTGCCCTCAAATTTTATCACACCTGGTATGGTAGCAGATGTCTACGTGTCACATTGCAACAGCCCAGTAAGTTTCCACGTGCAGTGTGTAAGCGATGAGGATCATATATATTCCCTGGTAGAAAAGCTCAATGACCCCAGTTCAACTGCAGAAACCAACGGGCTCAAAGATGTGCGTCCAGATGACCTTGTTCAAGCACAGTTCACAGATGATTCCTCATGGTACCGAGCAGTTGTAAGAGAACTTCACGGTGATGCAATGGCTCTCATTGAGTTTGTTGATTTTGGCAATACAGCCATGACTCCACTTTCCAAGATGGGCAGACTCCACAAGAATTTCTTGCAGCTGCCGATGTACAGCACACACTGTATGCTGAGTGATGCTGCTGGTCTTGGGGAAGAGGTTGTAGTTGATCCAGATGTGGTGTCAACTTTCAAAGAAAAGATTTCTAGTAGTGGAGAAAAAGTGTTCAAGTGCCAGTTTGTCAGGAAGATTGGGTCTGTGTGGGAAGTTAACCTTGAAGACAATGGTGTGAAGGTTACGTATAAAGTGCCTACTGCAGATCCTGAAATCACTTCAGAGAAACTTGAGCAAGCAAAGGAAGAGCCATCCCAGGTGTCTGATATCAGAGAAGTGCCAGAGAGATCAGTGCTGAGCCACTGCTCCCCACATAACTTTCTGGAAGACCTTTTTGAGGGGCATAAATTGGAAGCCTATGTCACAGTTATAAATGATGATCAGACTTTCTGGTGTCAGTCTGCTAGTTCAGAAGAACATGATGAGATCTTATTAGGTCTCTCAGAAGTTGAGAATTCAACAGGTCAGAACTATATTGATCCAGATGCTCTCGTTCCTGGAAGTCTATGTATTGCTCGCTTTTTAGATGATGAGTTTTGGTATCGTGCAGAGGTCATTGACAAAAATGAGGGTGAGCTCTCTGTTTTCTTTTTGGACTATGGAAACAAGGCTAGAGTCAGCATAACAGATGTGAGAGAAATGCCACCTTGCTTGTTGAAGATTCCACCACAGGCATTTTTGTGTGAGCTTGAAGGCTTTGATGCTTTATGTGGATATTGGGAAAGTGGAGCAAAGGTTGAATTGTCTGCACTTATAGATGTCAAACTGTTGCAGTTGACTGTCACAAAACTAGCAAGAGCTACAGGAACAATCTTTGTGCAGGTGGAATGCGAAGGTCAGGTGATCAACGAGTTGATGAAAACCTGGTGGAAGAGCTTCATAACGGAAAGTAAAGCGAAAGCAGATGGACTGCCTGATTCAGATGAAGCATCAGTGCAGACTGACTCAACTGTAAATGAGTCTGTGGTACCTGACGATCAAGTAGAGAATCCCAAAACCCAGGAAGTAGACAAATCTCATATCCACTTTGAGAAAGACAACAGTGATGAGCTCAGCACTGATCAGTTTGAGCCTTGCACAGAAGATGAGGTACAAAAATTAAGTACTCCAAAGTCCTCTAAAGATTCAGTTCATCTTCAGTTTTTTGGGATCCAAGAAGAAAGTGTTTCCACAGAGAACATCGAAGTCCAAGCCTCTGCAATATTAATCAAGGAGAGGTTTCCTGGCAATAGTGGTATAGATGAAAGTATATTATCTCCACTTGATAACCAAGATGACAAAGACAAAAATGTTTTGACTATGAACTTCAACATGGAGGACACTATCAAAGACACTGAAGAGGAGCAAGCCTTGGTAATGGACCCTCTTGGAACCAACGTCTCAAGTTCTCCAGTGGATGAGAACCTTTTAGAGACAACAGATGACCTAGAGAGAACTGCAAAATCTGACAAGGAATCTCTACTTGAAGAGATGAACGCAGTTTCCTACAGCTCTGACATCACGAATGTTTCTGGTAAGAAAGAGCTTAATTTTTGTTTTTAAAAATGTTTTTCTCCTTGTTAGTACACAATGTGGTTGAGTTCATACTTGGCAAATCTGCTCAAATCATAATGAATGCAATGTCATTCTGGAAAAATACCTGTGTAATAACATTAAATTTGCTTGCTGGAATCTGATGGACTCAGAGTTGAGTCTCACATGTTGTCAGTTATTATGCAAGTTAATGATTTCATATGTTTTGCATTTTCCTTTTTCTATTTCCAGATCCAGCCAAAAACCAAGATGGAATGACAGCTTCTGTAGGAAGTGGTACTTCCCTGAACCGTAGGACAGCAGTGAAATTGGTAGATTCAACTTAATTATGTCGAAATAAACTGATGATCTTTTTAAAAGCCGTAAAAGTAGGACTGTGCGATATGATGAAATATATTGGATGATAAAATTAAAACATCTATCGTTTCATATTATACACTATTGTTTGTTTCGTGGTGTCGCAAAATACACTATTTACAGCAATATTTTTTTTTTTTTTCATCGTTTGGATGGCCACCATGCGGGCACAGAGAATACCAGCATGGCTGGTGATGATGAGGCAGAACCAGTTGGCTCCAAACAGAAGGACCAGTCAAAACAAATTGAGGACCTTATTTCTAAACAAGGGGCTATCTCTGTAGCATGGACATGGTTTGGTTAGGAAAAGTCTGACACGGACCAGAAAACTGTACGATGCAAATTATGCTGCAAACCGGTCCCCATCTCAGACTCAAACACAAACCTCTTCTACCACCTACGCAAGAATCACGTGAAAGAGTATGGAGAGAGTTTAGGGATGAGAAGCAAAAAAGAGCCGCCAGGTGCTCAAAATACACCTTAGACTCAAACGTTAGAACAGGCTTTTCCTCGCAGCACGCCGTGTAATAAATATTCACACTCACTGAAAACACTTCACAAAAGTCGAATTACACAAGATTCATGGAATTTACAGAAAATGCACTATATTGTGATATATATCATTATCGGGATGAGAAATGTCTTATATCAGGATATGAGATTTTGGTCATATCGCACAGCCCTACTTTAAAGCGTCATTCTGTAATTTAAAATTGCTGATCACATACGTACGTATTGGTATCTTCCATTTTTCGCAAGGTTCCGCGGAGCGCTGTTAGTCTAATGGAAAGTACTGATCTAGGAACTGAAGTCTCAAAACAGGTACAAGAAATGACAGCACAAGAGATTGGATTGGATTAAATTATTAGAACACTGACAAGGACATCATTTTGTTTACTTTGTTCTTTTCTTCAGATTCCGACTAAATTAGTGCTGCCCTCCCTTTTGCCTCCCGAGGAGCAGTTGTGCAGTGAGTGCTTCCTATTTTGTCATCCAACTCTTGAAATGGTGGTTTTGGTTTTCATTATGAAAGGCTTAAAGTGAAAGGGCCAGGTGCATGCAGGAATGAAAAAACAACAGGGTTACTTTCTGTAATTTTGCCAGCTGACTGCCACAGTTACAGCGTTGATTTAGTTTAAGTCATAGTCTTTTGAAATATTAAGGTTTAGACATAATTTAAGGATTTAAATGCTTTTAGTTTTAGTGTAGTTTTAGTTGACTACATTTCATAAGACTATAGAAGACTAAATCTGAAATTGATTCAGTTCAGTATAAGGTGTGAACGTTTGTTATGGTTTTACTGATGAGAGAAAACACGACTGATGATGTTTCAAAAGAACACAAGTACTAACAAGTACTCGTATTGAGAAATGTCTCAGGCTGATGAGGGGGCATAAATGGGTGCAATTGTCCACACAGGTGCTCCCAAAGAACCAGAAAGTGAGGCCGGAGATTGCATGTGTCAGCAAGAGGTTTCATGTGCTACCACACAAGCTGAGGTATGCTGGGGACAAGGATATACCGTAATATTCGTATAGATGTTAAGCAGTTCTGCTTTTGTCATGATTAGTAAATATCAGATTGATTATTTACTGTTTTGGTGACTAAGGGTAAAATGCTCATACTACACTGATATAGTCCCATCCTGAACTCTCAGGTGAGCGAAAGTTAATCTGCTCTATTTCAGAGTGACTCAGTGAGCGATGAGGAGTCCTTGGTTCATCTCAGCATTCCAAATTCAGGTTTGATGAGATTTTGCCAGATTTCATATTTACATGTTAAGTTCAAATGCAAGGCTGCAAACATGAACCTCGCATGAAAATAACAGTACACCATATTGCCAAAAGTATTCACTCACCCATCCAAATCAGTGAATTTCAGTGTTCCAATCACTTCCATGGTCACATGCGTATAGAATTAAGCATCTAGGCATGCAGACTGCTTCTGCAAATATTTGTGAAGGAATGGGCCGCTCTCAGGAGCTCAGTGAATTCCAGTGTGTTACTGTGTTAGGATGCCACCTGTGGAACAAGTTCAGTTGTGAAATTTCCTCACTAAGTATTAATACGAAGTAGAAGTGATTGGAAATGACAGCAGCTCAGCTACTGCAGCTCAGTGGTAGGTCACATAAAATTGCATAGCAGGGCCAGCAGATGCTGAGGTGCAGAGGTCCTTGGATGCAGTGGTGTAAAGCATGCTGCCACTAGACTCTAGAACATAAACATACTCCTAAACCTTGTGGTAGAAGAGATGGAAGAGCTGTTTTAGCTGCAAGCAAAGGGTAGCCGGACATTATATTAAATCCTTTGGATTAAGATTGGGATGCAACTTAAGTTCATATGTTGGTGAAGGCAGATGAGTGAATACTTTTTGGCAATATAGTATAGATATGGCAGTGATGTGGTTATTTTTTTAAGCAAGTAAGCTATCATTCCCCATTTAAAACTCTTTCCGGCTTGTCTATGTTTGGATCTGGCAGACACTGACGAAGCTGCCAGTGAGCCCCTGACGTACACTGTGTCCTCGCTGGAGAAGGTAACTAGATAGTGGAGTGTGTCTGTATCTGCGGTTGTCTTCTGACTGCCAGTAACTGCCTTTTAAGTGGTGATGCATTGTCCCACTAGGGACATACAGGGAGTGCAGAATTATTAGGCAAGTTGTATTTTTGAGGAATAATTTTATTATTGAACAACAACCATGTTCTCAATGAACCCAAAAAACTCATTAATATCAAAGCTGAATGTTTTTGGAAGTAGTTTTAGTTTGCTTTTAGTTTTAGCTATTTTAGGGGATATCTGTGTGTGCAGGTGACTATTACTGTGCATAATTATTAGGCAACTTAACAAAAACAAATATATACCCATTTCAATTATTTATTTTTACCAGTGAAACCAATATAACATCTCCACATTCACAAATATACATTTCTGACATTCAAAAACAAAACAAAAACAAATCAGCGACCAATATAGCCACCTTTCTTTGCAAGGACACTCAAAAGCCTGCCATCCATGGATTCTGTCAGTGTTTTGATCTGTTCACCATCAACATTGCGTGCAGCAGCAACCACAGCCTCCCAGACACTGTTCAGAGAGGTGTACTGTTTTCCCCCCTTGTAAATCTCACATTTGATGATGGACCACAGGTTCTCAATGGGGTTCAGATCAGGTGAACAAGGAGGCCATGTCATTAGTTTTTCTTCTTTTATACCCTTTCTTGCCAGCCACGCTGTGGAGTACTTGGACGCGTGTGATGGAGCATTGTCCTGCATGAAAATCATGTTTTTCTTGAAGGATGCAGACTTCTTCCTGTACCACTGCTTGAAGAAGGTGTCTTCCAGAAACTGGCAGTAGGACTGGGAGTTGAGCTTGACTCCATCCTCAACCCGAAAAGGCCCCACAAGCTCATCTTTGATGATACCAGCCCAAACCAGTACTCCACCTCCACCTTGCTGCGTCTGAGTCGGACTGGAGCTCTCTGCCCTTACCAATCCAGCCACGGGCCCATCCATCTGGCCCATCAAGACTCACTCTCATTTCATCAGTCCATAAAACCTTAGAAAAATCAGTCTTGAGATATTTCTTGGCCCAGTCTTGACGTTTCAGCTTGTGTGTCTTGTTCAGTGGTGGTCGTCTTTCAGCCTTTCTTACCTTGGCCATGTCTCTGAGTATTGCACACCTTGTGCTTTTGGGCACTCCAGTGATGTTGCAGCTCTGAAATATGGCCAAACTGGTGGCAAGTGGCATCTTGGCAGCTGCACGCTTGACTTTTCTCAGTTCATGGGCAGTTATTTTGCGCCTTGGTTTTTCCACACGCTTCTTGCGACCCTGTTGACTATTTTGAATGAAACGCTTGATTGTTCGATGATCACGCTTCAGAAGCTTTGCAATTTTAAGACTGCTGCATCCCTCTGCAAGATATCTCACTATTTTTGACTTTTCTGAGCCTGTCAAGTCCTTCTTTTGACCCATTTTGCCAAAGGAAAGGAAGTTGCCTAATAATTATGCACACCTGATATAGGGTGTTGATGTCATTAGACCACACCCCTTCTCATTACAGAGATGCACATCACCTAATATGCTTAATTGGTAGTAGGCTTTCGAGCCTATACAGCTTGGAGTAAGACAGCATGCATGAAGAGGATGATGTGGACAAAATACTCATTTGCCTAATAATTCTGCACTCCCTGTATAACTGCTCATGTATTTAAAAATAAAATAAAATAAAAAATGATATTGTGGTGACAGTGCACAGAATACATTGACCAACTATAAAATTGTGTTCACCTTGAAAGCAAGCTGGCTCTTACAGTAGTTGGTAATTATCCTACTATAGATGGACTAAGGCAAAAAACAAACAAAATCTGCAATCATTTCATGGGATGCATGGCTTGCGATATATTGCACAGTAAATATTGAACAACACATCAAAGTGATGTCTTCAGATTGGCTTTTTAAAATGTATTTATTTTTTGCCATGTGCAGTTTTTATATTCATCGTGTAGTCTCTAATTTGAAAAATCCCAAGTGTAACACATAATTTCAACATTGTTCTGAATTTCTATTTTAAAAGTATGTTAAAAAGCACAGGTTTTGATTTGGGATTTGCTACGGAAAACAAGCAGGTTACAAAATATACTCGCATGCAGAAATGGATTTGAAACTACAGAAGTGTAAAATTAGACTGCAAATATTTTAATCACTAAGATTACTTTGTTATTTTTTTAGGGCGATGAGATTGAAGAAGTGACCTGTTGTATTGAAGAGGCTTGCGTAACAGATGTCTGCACAGGTATCAGACTTCAGATCAGGGAGTGTGCAGCTCACTGCTTCTGAGTAATATTCAGTTTCTCTGTGAAGTCCTCTTTTTTTTTTTTTTTTGATAATGTATGTTGTTGTTGTTTTTACTGCAGAGCAAAAACAGCCGAGTGGTGATGGTGAAGATTGTCTGAGCTGTGTGACAGCAGAGGAAATGGTAATTTGTTTCTGTTGGTTTTCAGAGTAACTAAACAACAATGTCTTGCAGCTGTATAGCTCCTACGTGATTAGGCTTTTCACAGGTGAATTTGTCTGACCCATACTGACACATACCCTGTAGAACACTTTATTTCTTGTGTCTTTGTATTTCTTGACAATAAAGTAGTACAACTTCTTCTTTTGTAGGTCCAGAATGGATCACTTGGTGAGTCATTGTTAATACCGAGTTATACAACACGTGACACTGCAAACTTCTTATTACAATATTAATATATAAAAAATATGAGGATAAATTTTAACCAGCAGCCTATAATGCAGTGCATGCAACAAGTGCATGATTGCAGTCTCTGACAGCTGGACAGATGCAGGGGTCTACTGGCAGCAGAGGTCATATTTTACAAACAATGAGCAAACTACAATATAAGGACCACATAATAGAGGTTGCTATTAAAAATAGGTGTACCAGAAAGAGAGATACTAGATAACATTTTTAAGGAGTTGTACCAAGATAACTATTTGTTCTTGGAGCATCAGACAGCCAAATTTTCTTTTAGCCAGCATGAAGAAAAATACAATAAAATGATGAATTAAAGACAAAGACTGGAACACATCGGCTGTGGTAGGAGGTGTTTTTGTCCTTGTTGATCTCTCATTTAAATGTAATCTGCTGTGTAGCAGGTTATGTCTGCACAAGTTATTGATTAATGGCTTGATGAGAGATGCCCACACTTTGTTCTCTTTGTTGCCGAAACTCTGTTTATGATAGAATGAAATGAAACATGAGCTGAGGATGTAACATTCATATGAAGTGTTATTACTTTAACAGAAACTCCTTCAGGGAACACCGTGGAAGGTGGTGATGTTGCCCTAGAGGATCGAGGACCATGGACTACTACTACTCCTAGCGGGGTATGAACGTCAGAGGGGTATAGTACAAACCAAGTTTAACACAGCCAGGCTTTGTTTGCATTAGCTGGTTCGACAAAACCGAAAACCCCAGTTGGAGAATAACGGGTATGGTTATCAGCTTTCTTTGTTAAGACCCCTTAATGAGATTATCTTGGTGAACAAAGAGCAGGGTGATCACAATTTCCATAAATTTAGTTGCACACACATCAAAATCGCAGACCGGTTAAGTAGAGGCAATATAAATGAAAATAAAACAGAAACCAATAACATTTGTAAACTTTGGTGTCAATTGAAAAAAACAAAAAAACAGTAAAAGTGCTTGTCTGCTACCAGGAATAAGGTAATAATATTCAGGCAAAACATGCAGCTTGAAACAACTGCATCCAGATCAATTAAAATTGCCCTAAATTCATTAAATGAGACCAGGATTAACAACTTGCACATATAAAATGTACTTGGCCAGCAAAGAAACTTCATATCACTTGAAATGAATCTGAAAGAATCAGTGAAAATGTAGCAGACGTTAAACTGAACATGAGCTGCTTATGTTTGTTGGAGCAGGCTTTAAAGTGATGAATGTGATCTTTTTGTTTCAGGACGACTCGATAACCGAAGATGAGACGTTGTGTCTTCGTGAGGATACACTTTCTGGTGTGTCATCTTGGCTTTTTAAATATCAGATCTGATTACATAACAAGCATAGGGCTTCATTTCCTGTATATTTTCTGTTGCAGCTTTACAATCTGATGCTGAGCCACAGACCTCTACAGCTATTAAATCTTCAGATTTGGTAATGCATATTTTTCCAATTTGAGGTTTAAATGTAACATTGTATCTCTGAAGAGACTATACACACTGTTTGTATTGCTGTGCAGAATAGCCTGGTTGAAGAGGTGACCTGTCTTGTTGGAGAGATCTGTTTGACAGACGTCTGTAGAGGTACTTTTTAAATTAAAGAGCTCATTTACAGCTTTGTATAGGTTGTGTATCCTGCACTGAGCCTTGGTGTTGCTCCACAGTTCATACACTGTCTGAAACAAGCCACTGTAGCTACTACACCTGCTCATTTCAAACAGAAGGTTTCATCAGCAGTTGAGTGGACC